>NC_062292.1:53291121-54000288 GCF_902655055.1 Lutra lutra
GAAGAGGTGGAAGAGAGTGTCACAGCAATGGGTGAACAGACACTAGGGACTGAAGAGCATCCCTTCCAGCCCACATCCTTTGAATCTAGGGAAACTGAGGCTCAGAGAAGAAAAGAGCCTTGTCCATGGTGGCCATTTGGGTTCCGAGGTTGAATATGGCGGTGGAGGCAACCAATGGAGGGCCTGCCTTAATTCTCTGAGGACAAGCACATAGTCTTGTGGGTGCTGCTGTCTCTGCGGACAATCAAGGTCTAGCAATGGGATAGGAAGAGAAAAACCAGAGGCAGCAGCAGTGGGTTTATTTAACTAGTCCTTGCCACTTCATCCCTTGCTCCTACCCTCTCTGGGCCTTAATTTCCTGCTACCTAGAGGAGACCCTACACCTGCCCTGACCTCACACAATGGATTCACTGCCAAGGCACAGGACAGGCAGCAGGGATGGCAGAAGCATATTTCTTCTCTCCTGATCCCTGCACTTGTGTTTCTACCCGACCTGTGACTGTTTACACTACTCCAGCAGTCCGGCGCCCATCTCCAGCAACATCTCCCCACAACCCCACCTCCTCCCGGCCACAGTAGGGTCAGCAGGCCCCAAAGGGGACAAAGAAGTGATGCCCGCAGAGCCCAGGGACACGGTGTAGGGGGTCAAGGCCCCTCGTGGCTCCCCCTGCTGGCTGCAGTTGCCCCCGCCCCATGCACCCCGGGTTGGTGCAGCCTCTTCAATCACCCCCATACCTGGTCCCCCTACCACTCCCACCCACCTGCAGTGAGCACTGCCCACAGGCTATTTGTATTGTATTTTTTATCAAACTGAATGTTCAAAATAATGAAACCATATGCAGAGCTACATTATATTTTCATACATTTCAGTTTTATAAATATGAATGCTTCTGTTTAGATTCCCAAAGCTGCCATTTCAAGTGGAACCAAATATTCTCGAAATATGTAAGAAACTGAAAATTTTATTATTCATAAATAACCAAAATTGACAGAAGAATGCATAAAATAACCTCAAAATACTTTTAAAAGCATGTTTTTTCCTCAGCTACTTTTACTCTGTGAAACTGACCTGGAACTCTGATCTCTATAATCTGTCTAGTTTTTAAATACATTAATGTTTAGTCTTTAGACTAGAAAAAAAAATCACTGTGAATGATAATTCCAAAATCAGCCTGTGACCCATCACATCTCAGTGGATTTGGCGTCCTGATCTTTTCTCATTCTGGTGTAACCTCAGCATCCTGCTTCATTTAATTCTTTAAACTTTTAATTAAAAAAGAGCAGGAAAAGCCAAGAAGATAAAGCAGATGAAAATCCCTTTATAGCCTGTAGGATAGTGAATAACAGTTTGAGAAAATGAGGGAAATTTTGTTCAACTATGAATATGATCCATGAAAATTTATTTCTTGTGATTATTTTGCAGAGGAAAACCATTATCAATCTGATGTCTTACTGCACTAGAAATATCAGAATCAAGCTGTCTGAAAAGTTTGTATCAGATAGACAATGCAATTCTACCTAGTTCTTTTTTCCCCTCCTTCTAGAGTACTTAAGTGTGTTGTTAAATTTACTCAGTTGTGGGGTATCAGATTCAAACTCTTGTAATGCATTCTGTCCTGGCTGATGTGGCAATTTCAATAACATAAGCAAATGTGAGAACTTGGCTGTAGGTTTGTTGAAGGCCAAATTAACCTTTCTAGCAATCTTTTATGTTTGGAAAGTGATCTGTTTGTAGCACAATTACAACCTGAATTGGGAAGAAGATGTTAATAAAAATGAGGCAAGTGTCTAGCCCAGTGCCCTGAATATAAGCTACACTCAATAAATGTTTTCTTCATGAATAGTTGAATGCATAAATAAGGAAAGTATTTGGAAAAGGGGAAAATATATTAAAATAATGATTTTTTTTGTACTGGACATATCTCTGGAAAGTCTGAATAAAAATTCTTTAATAACATCCATCTTTTCCGGTGGTACATCTGGTGTGTTTGAAACTTAATTTTTTTATTTGGGAGAGAATAATTAAATGTGGAGGTTTGCATATTTGATTAGATTAACTGATTTTCCTGAGCTGAGTGCAATTATAGAGTATCATAAAGAGGTCATATGACTGTGTTCCGCAGGGTGAATTTTTAGAAGAAGCAAGTGTGCCCTGAAAGTTTGCAAACCGGGGGCAGAAGAAACAGAAAGGGTCAAAAAGTGAACCACACAAGTATAAATGTATTTGCCCAGGACTCTGCTTTTTCCACAAGGGAGTGAAACAGATTTCTGTGTTTTCTTTTCCTCATGTTGTATTATAATGTTGCATTATCATTTTCCCATCCATTCCATCACAGAAACTAGAGCTCATCTTATAGCTTCCATGAAATGCTTTCTGACTATTTCCGTTTGTTTTCCAAAAAAATTTTGGTTGAAATTTTTATGCCCCTAAGCCATAGTTCCTTTAAGAGAAATAGTGACCCTCTCTGGCTCATGTTTTTCCTTCTCCCTCAAAAATCATGTGAATCCAGATGATTATGATTGACTCTGGAGTCCAAATACCTTTCAAGTATAGTACCTCAGTGGTTGGTTCTCCGTGAGCAGTCAGTCTGCTTCTACCTCACTGGAGGGCCAGTCGCTGATGCCAGTAGTTGATCTTCATGTCTGACTTCCTCTTAGACACAGCTGCATCTCACCGTTCAGACAAGATTTTTTTTTACATTCTGCTTGGTCTGTGGAGGCTCTTCTAACCCACTTCCCTTCTGTGTTCTTTGCCAGCTTCTGACATCATGTATTTCCTATCACTTGCCCATTGCTTTATAATCCCCAGGGGTGGCATATTCACTTGGGTTTTACCCAGATCTCATATCTCTGCTAAGCTTATCTTGCTGTTCCTCAGTATCCTCCTCTCCATTATGATTTCTGTTACAACCTCCTAAAATGAATCCATAAGGTTTAGTAGCACTTCTCCTTCTCAGATACTAGTTAAATATTGGTCTTCTGTAGTTACTAGTGTCAGTATCAGTAGTACAAGACTAGTGATGCAGTAATAACTAGCACTGCACCTTTAATCATCTGAATACCATGAAAATATTCATAAGGTCCTCAAACCCACCACTACATGAGAATTATTTAAATACCAAATAAGCATGTTGCTATTTTTCAAATATATACATAATCTTATGGTTAATACAGTAAAATGCATAGGTGATGAAATTCAAAGTAACTTGTGCTGTTATTTACTTCCTTCATCAAAACACACTAATAGTACTAACAGCTCCACATGTGTTTTCTGTATTGATAGAGGTGATTAAATATTCTCCAACTGTGGACACAGACTGTCCTATTAGTCATCATTATTGGGTCACTTGCTGCTGACAATTCTGCCCTGTAGCCAGCACTGATACCGAGGGTGGCAGTTGACCCAAACGTCCACATTTGAAGTCTTTCTGGGATTTCTTAAACTGGAGTCAATGAGTGCAAAGCACTTCCTCTCTGCTGGTTTGAACTTCTAAGACCATTAGACATAACAGTTCTTTGTTCCTTCTCATAGAACAGAAGATAATCTAGAGTAAGAGAGAAACAGGGATGGGAAATAACATGAGTTCTGGAAATCTGTCTCCACACAGATACCCAAGAATAACTGTGAATATTTATGCTACTCCAGTTTTATCCCTTCAAGTTTCCAGTGTGCCTGAGTTTTTAGAGTGGTGTTCTTCTCACTTGGTCCAAAGAGACAACTGATAAAATAGTTCATTGAATTGGTGCAGTGCATGTTGTTGTGTCTTCAACTAGTCTGCTCCAAGACTCATGAGTGGCAAGGAGCGGAGATGATATGGGAGTATTTCCTCTATTTGACCAGGGCATATAAAGATGACAAAGAAAAAAATATTAAGACTTAGGATAGGTTGGGGCACCTGGGTGGCTCAGTTGGTTAAACAACTGCCTTGGGCTGGGGTCATGATCCTGGCATCCAGGAGTTGAGTCCTGAATTGGGCTCCCTGCTCCATGGGGAGTCTGCTTCTCCCTCTGACCTTCTCCCCTTTCATACTCTCTCTCTCTCACTCTCTCTCTCTCTCAAATAAATAAAATTAAAAAAAAAAAAAAGAAAGACTTAGGGTAGGTCATCCTGACATAAATAAAGAGATATCATGAGATCTCACTCAGCTCAGGAATTGCAGAATTTGTTGTGAATTGTCAGAAATCCTTTGGTGGTAAAACAATTTCATAGTGTCTGGGGGAGTATGATCTATAAATTAGGCACATTCTTATTCCCTGCGGTTGGGCTCGGAGAGCAGCCTAGTCTAATAGACAGATGATACATACTCCACCAACCACCACATCTTTTTCATCTTTTTCACTCCAGACACTCTCTTTATCCCTTTCATATTTTTATAGAAGTCATAATTTGAGTTAAAGTCCTTACATAGAAATTTCACTCTAGGGATGCCTGGGTGGCTCAGTCGATTAAGCATCTGCCTTCAGCTCAGGTCATGATCTCAGGGTCCTGGGATCAAGCCCTGTGTTGAGCTCCCTGCTCAGTGGGAAGACTGTTTCTTCCTCTGTCTCTTCCCCCACTCATCCTCTCTCTCTCTTTCTTTCTCTCTCTCTCTTAAATAGAATAAATAAAATTAAAAAAAAAAGAAATTACACTCTACTTGTTGGAGTTAAAAGGCTTAGAGTCATCAGTTTGGAAAGTCATTAGACAAGGAGCTAGGTGCTGCTATCGGAATTAGAAATGATAGAGCCACGTGGGTATGTTTCTTGTCTAGAGTCCAATCTATATTAGCAGAGACTTTTACCCAGATAGCAAGATTTCCTTGTCTAACACAGAAGGGTGATAAAGGATAAGCAAGAATTGAGATTGGCTGTGGGCTGTTCTGTAAGCTTGAACCGAGAAGTGAAAGAGAAGCACTGTTGCTGTTAAGGCAGTGAGATTGGAGATGACTTAGACAAGGAGCCCTCATATTTGAGGTGCCTGTGGAACACATGCTCGTTGGTATGACTAGTAGACAATGAGATAGATGCATGGTGTCTAACTTTTCACAGGTGACAATGCAGAAGGTAAAGAATCAATATTTAGCAGCATGCAGATGGTCATTGAAACAACAGGACTGTAAAAGATGGCTTGGGAGAGTACAAGTGGAAAGGTCCAGGATTAGAAGGTCAGTTCTTGGTAGCTCCTTACTTAAACATAAATATAAACAAAACATTCCTGGGGTGCCTGGCTGGCTTAGTAAGTTAAGCAGGTGCTTTGGCTCAAGTCATGACCTTGGGGTCCTAGGATGGAGCTCTGCATTGGGCTCCCTGCACAGAGGGGAATCTGCTTCTCTCTCCCCCTCTTTGCTTATCCTCATGCTCTCTTTCTCTTGCACACATGCATTCTCAAATAAATAAATAAAATCTGTAGAAAAAATAAAAATAAATAAAACACCCCTTTGTAGGTTTGATAGAAGAACTGATTACTTAATTATTAATAATAACAGGTGTGCTCTTTATGAAGTTTATTACTAAAAAACCATGATGTTTAGTTCTGCCATGACTTACGTACCTCTTTCCTTTTTGTCTGGAACCAAATGAACTCTAACTACTCATCATAGATAAAATAATGAGTCAAATAAGATGGCTTCACCTTTATCACTTACTCACAGTGCTTACTTTCTATTCATTGATACTCTCATTTTGCTTTCTTTCCGCCAAGAGGGACTCTAGCTAAGACAACAAGCTTTGGGAGGTGTTGATACTTTCAATCTGAAAGGTGTCTCTGTGCCCTTGAAATGATACTGCATGGAGAAGTGTAGAATTCCCTGGGCATAAAAGCAGCTCCACCAGGATCATTCCTAATTTAGACATTCTTTGGATCTTTCCCTGTTTGGACAGATGTCTTTAGGTTTAGGGTATGAATGAAAGATACATGATGTAGTCGACTGAATAATGACACCCAGAACTCCCAGAGCTTAATTTAACCTGGAGTTTGTGTTACCTTACCTGAAAAACTATGATTTCAAGTGTGTTTAAATTACGGATCTTGCAATGGGGAAATTGTCTTGGAATATCTGGGTGGACCCTAAAAGCTTTATTGTGAGTGTCCTTTAAGACCAAGGCAGAAGGAGATTTGACACATATACAGAAGAAAAGGTGATGTAAAGATGAACCATACAGAGATTCGAAGGTGTATGCTTGAAGATCAGAATGATCAAGGAATGCAGGCAGCCACTAGATCCTGGGAGAGCCAGGGCAGGATTCTCCCCAGAACCTCCAAAGGAAGCACAGTCTTACTGACACCTTGATTTTGACCCAATGAAACTGACATGTCTCCAGACCTGTCACAGAATAAATTTCTGTTGTTTTCAGCCACCCAGATTATGGTATTTTTTGATAGTAGCCATAAAAAACTAAGGCACACTGGACAAAACCTGCCTTTCTTGTGCTTCTCTTGACCCTTTGCCAATCATGTCCATTTAACTGGCTCTTCTTTCTGTACAAAATTCCACATATATTTATGTACATTTTATTTCAAGCTCAAACAGTCTCTATGTAATACAACTCTGTACTCTGTTAAACCCAAAATATTGTCATGAAGGAAGGAAGGAAGGAAGGAAGGAAAGAAAGAAAGAAAGAAAGAAAGAAAGAAAGAAAGAAAGAAAGAAAGAAAGAAAGCGAAGAGCATATTTTAACCAATCAGTTGCAAGCCACATTAGAAAGTTAAGACAACCAGTTGTTATGTCATTTCTAGGAATAAAATAATTTTTGCCATTTTCTTAATTTTTTTCACATGATTTATGTGAAACAGTTAAGTCTTCTATAGGAGGAGACTTCTGTAAGTCTTCTAGAGGAAACAGATGATTTGTATGAAACAGAGTTAAGCTTCTATTTTCTCCCAAGTTTTCAGTTATTCTATAATGTATGTATGACTTTCCACACAGGGACTTGGTTTTTGTTCATATGTTGTGACAGGCAGGATGTCAGTGACGGCAAATATCCCTGTGTCAGTGTCAGTGATGTTTGCCAAAGATTGTATTCTTTCCCCTTCTCACCACACACATTCTCTTGCACCCTTTTCATTAAGAAACCATGACACTCCTTCTGGCCAATGAAATAGGGGTAGAAGTGACACATGTGAATTCTTGCAGGAAGCAGTAAAATTTGCAAGGGCTATTCTTTAGGGACTCTCCTTTTCTGTAGTGGTGACAAAAGGACCTTATGTGGCAAATAAGTGTAGTTGCAACATGGAGCCTGGATCAGTCTGAGTGTGGGTTTGGCTGACCCCCATAGAACCCATACTGTCAGAAAGAATAAATTTTTGTTGTGTTAAGCCACTGAGATTTTGCAATGTTTATTGAATCATTTCCTAACTGGTTATGATAAGTGCAGAGTGTTTCTTTGTTTCTAGGTTTCTGAGAATAATACAGGTCTTCCTCGACTTACACTGGGGTTCATCCCAATAAAGCCATATTGAAAATATTTTAAGTCCCAACTGCATTTAACACCTAACGTATGGAGCATCATTACCCACACTGGGCAAAAATCATCTAACATTAAAGCCTATTTTATAATAAAGTGTCAAATAGCTCATGTAATTTATTGACTACTGTACTGAAGGTGAAAAACAGAATGGTTGTATGGGTACAGAATGGTTGTAGATGTGTTCGTTGTCTACACTCATGATCATGTGGCTGATTGGGGCTATCCAGCATCATGCGAAAACAATGTACCACATATCTCTAGCCTGGAACGAGATCAAAATTCAAAATTCAAAATACAGTTTCTATGGAATTCACATTGATTTCACATCAACATAAAGTTGAAAAATCATATGTTGAGCCATCATAAATCTGAGACCCTCTCTAGTTTCAGATAAAGACCTGCTAAAGAATTTAATGTAATTATAATTTCTTAGTAACTTTCCAATGAAAGAATTTCAGATTCAGAAAAAAACACTCCATTAACCCAACTGTGGCTGAAAAACATACACTCATTCTTTTTTTTCCTTCCACTAATTAGACTATTAACCTCTTGCCAAAAACAATAGCTAGAAATTTTTTTTTAATATTTTATTTATTTATTTGACAGAGAGAGAGAGAACACAAGCAAGGGGAGTGAGCAGCAGGCAGAGGGAGAGGGAGAAGTAGGCTCACAGGGGACCTGATGTGTGCCTTGATCCCAGGACCCTGGGATTGTAACCTGAGCTGAAGGCAGATGCTTAACTGACTGAGCCACCCAGGCACCCCAACTAGAAAATAATTTTTACGGAATTGTAATATAAAAGTGTTTTTTCCTTTAACCAACTACTTTGATAAAATTTCACAAATTCTCAGAATTTTATTTCCTTCTAATAGAGAAGGACTTAGAAATTTGATTAGAGTTTTAGTGTAAAACTATTTTAACAATGGTATTATAAAATAGCACACTTTATATTAAAACCATACATGATCATGGTTAGTAATATATGCATTATGAAACAATTTTTATGTCATGATATTTTAGAGACAAAAATAACTAACATAATTAAAATATTTGATCAATTAACTTAGATTTAAAAATGAATCGGTTAGAAAATCCTCACTTACTAAATAGAGAAGTTGACTTTTTTAATGCAAAGAAAGGCATTTACTAGCTTGTCATGTCTTCTGAAAAACAGATAATCTGTAATTTCTTGTTCCAGAAACTCCTCATTAGAGATGTTCTCATTGGAGTTTTCCACCAGATGTGAAAGCTCACAGAATTCTCCAGAGAGGTTTATCATAATCAAAACTACAGCCACTTGGAGAATGTGTCATTATTCAAATCTTTAATAGTAAATACAAAATGCACACGATTGAAACAGAAAATAACAAGCAGTAGTCCCTCAGGAACCGGACTGTAGGGATCTCTGCTGAAATAGAGAAATTTAATGATCCATGGAAATAGGACAATAATCAAATTTGTACATCTAGGAAGACATTAATATAATTATAACCAGAGGTACTTAGAAGAGCAAGGAGCGTGGTTCTGTGGAGAATGGTCAACTCTGTAGATAAGCGAGTAAAATCATTATTTTGGACCTGATAAAAATTCTTCCCTTGTCTTATCTGAAAACCGTATTTATCTAAGGTTTATTTCTGTTAAAATTTGACTGGAAGCATGATTCATGAGATCTTTTGTGACTGATTTGCACCAATTCTCCATCAAGTGTATTATAATGAGTATATTTAACAGTATTTCAAAGCTGACATTTATTTATTTTAAATAATCCTTAATTTATTCATGGGCCAAACCGAAAAATCAAAAGGGGTGTCAAAAGATAAAATGGTTTATGCAAATGAAACAATTTGAGGTGAAAACAAGGTATCCCCTTGATACCCTTCATCTTGTACTTAAAATTAACAAACCTAAAGTCATTTAGTGAAACACATTTCCACCTCAACAAAATTCATACATAATTTTCACTTCCATATGAAGCGTCTTATATTCAGTCAGTTTAATTATCTACAACCCTTGAATGGCATTTTTTAATCCTTTGTGGTTCACTGAAAAACTTGGTAAAATATAACTAAGCTGTGTGTTCATTAAAATGTCAGAAATATTTTTGAGTCCAAATAGCACAGCATATTTTTCCTAAGTGTAGTAATAATGCAATAACCATGCCAGGAGGGTGTAATTAACAACCATTTAAAAGAACAATTGTCTTAAATTATTCAGGATCTTCATGCATAGCATCTTAATTAAGAAACAAAATTATTTTTAAGTTCATCCATCGGAAAAAAAAAAGGAAGAATGAAAATAAACTTAATGAAAAATACAAGTTTGCGGAACTTAGTTAATATGTTTTACACATAATATAGCTGCAACTGTTTTGTCAGGGCACTTCAAATATCATTAACATTGACAGAATATTACAGTTTACACAGAATTTCTAAGAGTGTAACAGTGATTGTATTCTACTTGGATCTTCAACCGGCTGCTATGAATACAGAAACCGAGAGCCCCATTACGTTGCCATTGTCTATTTAATCTGTTCTACCTTACAGTAGAGGTATGACCAAGTCCTTGGGTGACAGCATGTACCTCTCTATGAATAGGCCCTGCTCAAGTTTTATGACAAGAACTCTAAGAACCACTCTCAACCCTTAACATGTGAGTCACTTCGATGGCCAACTTTCTTCAACAGCTACTGCTGTGGGTTTGTACAGGAGACAATGTTATTTTGTCAGCATGTGGACCTCTTGAGCTAAAGCTGTTCCTCCTGCCTCTCCCTGCAAAAGGGCTGATTGCCTCTCTGTTTACCCTGCCATAGGCACTACCCTATCTTTCGGAGACCTTAATTTCCCCTAAGTAAAATACATGTCTTTCAGTCGACCTTAGAGAGTTGGATTTTGAAATGTTTGCATTTTGAAATGATGAGTTTAAGGACACCAAAGTATTTCACAAATGGACTAAACACTAAATGAAAAGAGATTGTCAAAGTAAAAGTTTTTAAGAAGAAAGATGTAACTATGTATTGTTTACAAGAAATGGATTAAAGACACTACCAAGTTGGAAAAAGGCAAAATGTATAAACACCACGAACAAGAAATGTTGATATGGCTATATTAAGGTAGATTTCTAAGTAAAAAAAAAAAATTAAGAGGGACATTTTATAATGACAAAATCATCAATTTATCAAGTAAAAGCACCTCAAAAGAACCCATTAGCAAAGAAATAAAAGAAAATCAAAAGGAAAAATGTTGAAGATTCCAAAAAAGTCAAAGAAAGAAAGACAGAAGAACTTAAAACATAAGGATCAAATAAAAAGCAAATAACGTGATGGTAGTTATAAATACAACTTATCAATAATCACATTAGATACAATTAGACTAATTTCTAAGATTACAAATCTAAGATTATAACAATAGATTTTTTAAAACCTCACTAAATGTTATGACTCCCCTAAAACATTAAGAAATAGGTTAGAATTAAAAAGGGTTAAGTTATATAATGTAAACCCCAACAACAACAAAAAAGTTTCTATAATTATATTAATGCCAGATAAGACCGATTTTACATCACGAATTATTGTTAGAGATTAATGTGGACATTTTATAGTGAAAAATTCTCAAGAAAGACATGATAATATTAAATCATACGGCATCACGTAACCTTAAAAGTATAAAAGGGTATGGAAATACTTGTCTCAAGATGATGGGTTAAAACACGTAATAGTGCATAAGATGGTACTTAGTGTCATTTGCTCATTCACTTAAAATCAGAAAATAGAATTCAGAAGAAAACTAGGTTGTACCTCCTAATTGACAATGAGCTAGGAGTTAATGCTTCATTCTTTCAATTTCCTCAACCAAAAATCAAGTGATTATATCTTGTATAAAGAAGGAAAAGTAATGGTAATGTTATAGTGTAGTTTTTAGAAAGAAACTTTTGATTGCTAAGGAGCTACTGCCTCACAGACTCAGCCTCACAATCTCTGAAGTCATGTGGGGTCATATGATAACTTGATGTTCACATTTCTACACGCCTGCCAGCTTCCAAGCATGGGAATAGGAAGCAGCTGGAATTTGTAATGCCAACTCACAATGGCTATTTTATATATATCACAGCCCTGCTAGGTATTCCCACTCTTCGGATGAAAACTTTGAAGCTCGAAGAAATTACCTTATTTCCCCAAGCCCTAGTATCTACCAGGGGTTCTGAATTCTCAATTCCTTAAGGAAATTGTCTCAAAGTTTAATTCACATTTCAGAAAAACTTAATGAATCAGTTAAGCGGTTGGAATGATTCTTAATTTCGTTTCACAGAGAAAGAGGATTTTAGAGTTCAAAAGTTCAGTACATAATGTGTCTATCCAATCTCATTTTATAGATGTTGACATTGATTGACTGGCTTAGAGTGGTTGCTAATAAATATTTGTTGACTGCATTAATGCAGTCATACTGAATAGCACTGCACAGAGAGTTCAAATTTTGCCACCAATTATCTATGTGATTTCTGATTTCCATTTCTCTAATTATAATTAGTTCAAATTTACTGACATCAAATACTCTTTTCAAACGTCTACGATTTTCTAAATCTAAAGGACTTGCCTGAGGTCATGTACCCAACAGGAGATAGACCTGATACTGGAACCTGCTGTTGAAACGAGTTTTCTCCTAAAACAGTTATTGTTTTTACCAACTGCATTTTTAAATTACAGAATCTCTGCTTAAGAGATCTGTTTTAAGTAGGGCACGTGAGGTGATGAGCACTGGGTATTATACACAACTAATAAATGATGGAATGCTACATCTGAAACTAATGATGTACTTTATATTGACTAATTGAATTTCAATAAAAAATTTAAAAAGAGAGAGATCTGTTTTATTGTATTGGCTACTATTGATTTATCAAACCAATTTCAGTAACAAGAGCCTGCAGTGTCATCTTTAGATTAAATACCACATATGGTACTGCAACTGATCCATAATGCCTAATAGAAGCCTACATTGACTATGCTCTTCCTGTGTGCCAGGCAATACTCTGAGAGTTTCACATTAACTCACTGAATCCACATGATAATCTTGCAAGGTAGGTTCTATCACTATCTCTGTTATACAGGAAGAAACCTTAGGCATATGCACATATGCACGTACGTGCACTTAACTTGCCGTAAGTTATCTAAGTTATATGGATAGTAAATGGCAAGGTGAGAATTTCTGTTACCATAGTGCCTTTAGTTATCTGTGTTAGAATCAAGGTAAAAATAGTACCTGTTTTCCTTAGCAGGAAAGAAGATACAGCTCATATTAGAAAAGTTTTTAAAATACAGGATTTGACAAACATGAAACAACTAAAGAACGAACTAACCTACCTATGTCAGACTGAAGCTGTGGAGTCCTGAATGGTGGTTTTTGATTAGTGATAGCCATTGGAGATTTCTAATATTCCTGCTGTACTTGTAATTGCAAATAAATGTGGGGAGAGAACACGTCTAGATGAACACAAAACTATTTATTTTTTCTCCTTCTCATCCCCCAAATAGAGAAGACAGTTGTCAAGAATGAGAAGAAATGAAGCTTTTAGGCTTAATGCAATCAAATGTATTCAGAAATCAAATGTAATACATTGTTTTAACCATCCACGAAACTAGTGGTTCTTTCCTCAATTGCACCTGACATTCTTTCCAAAATATCACTAAATGCTGACATGCCATCATTTGACAGAGATTGCTTGTCAAAAACAAAATATATTCTTAGAATGTCTTTCACTAATAACAGTACTCACAGCTGTGAGAACAAGGAAAAACTTCCCACCCCCCCCCACTTCTTCCTTTATTATCCATCCTTTTGGGAAATGTCAACTTGCAGAAATCTTTACTATGTAGAGAATGACTCTATCAAACCATAAACGGCCCTGAAGTCATATCATGACTCTGCCCACTGATATATCAGTAAGTTAAGAATAAGGTGTGGAGTTCACGGTGCTAGTAGGAGTCTGTTTATATTTTCAAAAGCCTACCAGCTAGCCTCTTTTCAGTTTGCAATATTTTTGTTCACAGAGGACTTTGCAAGCTCCACTTTGAAACAAGCCATTAAATCATATGGGGATTATTGCATAAATAATGAATTAACAGAGAAAAATGGGGTCCTGTAATTTTCTTTTAAAAGGAATGGACTCTGGATTAATCTTTGAAAGTTCTTTGGGGAGTAAAATTCATTACTTTGTCATATAATGTTCAGAGCCTTTCTATTTATGATTTTACAAAGAACCTATAGTGCAAATTTATAATCTGTAAGCATCTAGGTATGCATTCATATTTTACGTGTAATTAAGTAAATTTAATATAATCAACAACATACACTTCAAGAACATTAGACTTTTAAAGACACAATTTTATCAAATAAAGAAATATACTTATTGTTATAAATAATATTATATCATGTTATAAAGCATATATTATAAAGTGATTACCTTATATTACATTTAGCTATAGAAGTTTTTATCTCAGAAAATACTTTATTTCTTAGGTGTTTTGTAATGCAATTGGCTGAAAATGTATGTCTAAATGTGACAAACTCACACAAACATCCATAAACACAAAAGTTCAAATCAACACTATTCATAATGTTGAAGCAGGAAATAAGCCAAATTAATCAAATAATAATGATTTCCATATAGCAAGAAGAAACATAACCACTAAAAGGATGCTATTGATCTATATTTATTGAATAGCCATTTTTATGACATACTATAGAATATTTAGATCAAACTTACACATTTGTTTGTTATGTGGATATACAGATTTCCAGTTACAGACTTATATCCATGATCTTACCACTTTTTACCTCCTGTATTAGGATTCAACCAGACAAGCACAACTAGTAGAAGGTGTATATGTATATACATATGTGTATATGTATAAATATACATATATATACATATATACGTGTGTATGTGTGTGTGTATATACATGTGCATGTGATAAGAGAATGAGAGATGCCAAGGAAGTAGGGAAGTAGCTTCCATGATTGTGGGGACTGTGCAAGCATGTGTGAAATCTGTAGTGCAGGCTGTCTGGAAAAGAAGACGATAAGCAGGCTGGAATTCATGTGCTTAGCCAAAGCTGTTGTCTACAAGAGAACTTTTCCTACATCTACAAGGAAAATTCAGGCCTGGCTTTTAATATTTTCCAACTGATTAAGTCAAGCCTATCCAAATTATCCAGAATAACCTCCCTACTTACAGTCAACTGATGGGAATTTTCATTACATCTGTAAAATCCCATCACAGTAGAACCTGGACTGATGATCAACTGAGTAACTGAGCACTGTAAAAAAGCCAAATTGACATCTCAAAAAAGCCATCATAACTCTCAAGCAACTATCATCTTTCTCTTGGATCACTATAGTAAACTTCTAACCAGGTTACTTGTTTCTGCCTTTAGCCTCACTGACTCTGATCTTAACAGAGTAGCCATAGTCATCATGTAACAAAGGACAGATTATTACATTGCACTGCACAAAATACCCAACAGCTTTCCTTTATACTTAGAGTGAAACTGAAAATCTTTACTATTATAAACAACTTTTGTGACCTCTTATTCCTTCTCTGACCATATTCCTTAGGTCTAACTACCCCATTCCTACCCATGCCCATTCACTGTTGCAGTCACACTGGCTCCTCACTATTTTGTAAAAACAGCACAATGCCTACAATGCTCTTTCCCCATGTGGACAGGTATTGGACAATTTCTTTACAGGCTCATCAGTAGACTTGTTATAGTGGAGGGAATAATTAATCAAAATAGAGCGATAAAATTTACTCAAATTTAAGTATACAATGAAAGAAAAGTGTGTGTGTTGGAGGGTGGTGAGAAACAGAATGAAGTGGCCAAGAATGTAGAAAATAAATTTTCTAGCACATGAGATAAGAGAAAACAAATGGAGTACAAGAAACATTCAACAAGATAATGCCAAGTAATTTTCCAAACACATCATATTCAAATTGAAAAAAAAAAAAAAGATAAACAGCAAAAACTTGAAGTCAACAAGAAAATAAGAACATAGTACATCGGAAAAAACAAAGATTAAAAATTAGAACAAATTCCTTATCTGCAAATACACAACCTGATGACAATCGAGAAATCTTTCAAGTGTTTAAAGAAAAAAAAGTTAGCTCAAAATTCTATGTCTTGTAAAAATGCCTTTCCAAAAAATCATGTCCAAGTAAGAAAGTGTGTGTACAAGCAAAACTAAGAGAATTTATTAAAATATTTTTTTAGTATTGTCAGGGAAGCATTTGTTAAATACCACTGCCATATATGGGCCTTACAAGCATTCTTCAATCTCTTATTTCTTCCTTATGCCCTTCCTTTCCCTCACTTCAGTCAACAGTGTAGTTGGAAAAAATTGGAGAGAAAATATTTAGGTACTTGACTTAGCCAAGAATCTAGGTCGCTTCATATTGTTGTAAAGCAAGAAAATTGGGGGTTGAAAACCCAGTCACCACACACCTCACTAAACATGCAAAATATGTAAATCTGTCTTTCATTAACCACTGTCTTGGAGGGAATATGGTGTTTTTGGTAGCTTTTTCTTTAAAGAGAATCCAGAAAATAATTTTCATTTTAAATAATTATATAAATAGTAGGTGAAATGTTTAAATTAGCAGGTCCTTCTTTAGTAATTCATGCAATTATGAATAGAATAGAATCCTTTATTTCATGCTCATATTGTAATAACTAATACTACCACCGCCATTTTTAAATAAAAAATGTCCACACATAATTCTTTTTCATATCCTTCTTTTCATTTTTTTTCTGTCTAAAAACAACAAATAGCAGAATCCCCCCTCTTGAATTCATTGGAGTATTAAAGAACCTCTCTCTGTTTCTCAGCGGAAAGCAGAGATTCACAACAGAGTGTGGCAATTCTTTCATTAAACTATAAGCTATGTCTCTTCTTTTTCCATTAAGAAATGCCTTTGACATGAAATAGAACAGGATTTGGTTATATCAAAGCGAGGTAGAAGGAGCAGCAAGCACATACCTGTGCCTGTCACTGTCTACCGAAAAAAATCTTGATAGAAAAAATATACCAGGGTAGATCACTGTATATGCTTAAGGAAATGACAAAATTCTGGAAAAGATAAAAATAAAGGCAAATGTAAAAGACGTTTTTGGGGTGCCTGGATGGCTCAGTGGGTTAAGCCTCTGCCTTCTGCACAGGTCACGATCCCAGGGTCCTGGTATTGAGTCCCACATCAGGCTCTCTGCTCATCAGGGAGTCTGCTTTTCCCTCTCTATCTGCCTGCCTCTCTGCCTACTTCTGCCTACTTTTGATTTCTCTCTCTGTCAAATAAAAAAATAAATAATCTTTTTTAAAAAAAAGACTTTTTTTTTCTTATTTTAGCTGTTTTAAAAGATAATTGTATAATGCAAATATAGTAACAATGTCTTCCAGGTTTGTAGCATAAGAAAAAGAAAATTTATGAAAGTGATAGCAAAAAAAAAAAAGATTAGAAGAAAAAATTAGAGGTATATTGTAAGAATTTTATACTGCACATAAAGTCACATATTATTATTTGAAGATAGGGATTAATGAAAGATGTATATTTTAAACTCTAGCACAACCATAAAACTAACACTAAAATGAATTAAAAATAATACTAAATATAAATAAATACTAAATACAAAAATAAGTTAGATGCCAATAGTAGAGATAACATAGAATTTAAGTACTGAATTAATAGAAATCATGTAATAAGACAGGATCAAAGAACAAATGAAACAGAGTAAAGAAGTAGGAATATGGTAAATTTTAATCTAACATACCAATAGTGATAATAAATGTAAATGGTCCAAACACACTATTTGAAAACTGTCAGACATTCAGATTGGATTAAAAATCAGGACACAGCTAGATGCTGTCTATAGAAACCTGTTTTAACTATCAAGACACAAATAGGTTGAAAGCAACAAGATAGAAAAAAGATATATGATATAATCCCTATGCAAAAGGATGCTGGAGTAACTATATAAATATACAAATCAGATGTTAGCACATGATATATTACCAGGCATAAGAGTCATTATACAATGATAAAGAAGACTATATCATGATTTTCTTCTCTTATATCAATACTTGCTGTTAGCATTAATATCCAAAGTTAGAAACTTAGTAATAAGTAAACAAAAACAAAACAATCTCCTTGTATCTAAGTTTTAAATAAAAAATGTAAATATGTAAAAATGTAAATGATATTTCATATGATATAAATAAATTTAAGGTAGACTTCCATTTTTCTTTTCCACACAAAGAACTATCATCTTGTAAGAAAAAAAGAAATTGACAAATTAGCTGACAAAAATAAGATCTAGATATTAAAATTAAAACTTATCTATAGTTTGTTGTTGTTGTTGTTGAATTTTTCTTAAATCTATCTATGATTGTTGATTTTTCAACTTGAATGATCCACTAGGTACCCAGATAATTGGTCATACATTATTATGGGTGTTTCCATGAGAGTGTTATTAAATAAGATAAACTGAGTAAAGCAGACTGCTTTACATAATGTGACTGGGTTTCATCCAATGAGTTGAGGCCTAAATAGAACAAAAAGTTAACCTCCTGAATAAGAGAAAATTCTCCTGCCTGATGGCTTTTGAACTGAGATATTGTATCTTCCTGGTTTTTGTTCTGCAGCAGCTTCCAGCCTTTGAACTCAAACTGGGGCATTGGCTCTGGAGATTTTGGACTTGTCAGCCTCCCTAATTGTGTGAGTTAAATCCTTATAATGAATGAATGAATGAACAAATAAATAAATAAATCTTACTGGTTCTGTTTCTCTAAAGAAAGTGACTAAAACACCATCCTACACAACCTTGTCTTTTTTTCCTAAGGACTGTAGTCCGCATATTTTCACATAATGCATATTAGAGTACCACTTGGATTTCCAATTCTCACGTTGAAAATTTATTATACAAGAGAAATTTGAAACTGATTAGAGACTTATTAAAATAGTAGCATGAAAATAATGATTATATAGCCTGTGGTAGAAGTCAGGGCTTAGGCAGTGAAATGAATAATTTAAGTAAAAATTCATGTCACACTCAGTAATACTGGAGTCAATCAACTTCTGTTCTTTCAGCGTCTATTTCTATTTTTATCCCTATAATCTTGCAAATTGTTTTTTCTTTTGTTATTTTAATGAATGCTGGCATAAAGGTTTCATTTTAATGCAAGTTTAATAAGGAATCCATTTTATTTAATGGCCAATAAGATAGCATCATTCCATAGTTACAAAGTTTATACTTCCAAACTGTGATGGTTCTAAGTTACGTAAATTAGTTCATGAACTAATTTATGTAAATTAGCTCATGAAATATTAACACAAAACTGCTGCTAACTTGTGTCACTTGGATTCTACCTGGTCTCTTAACTTGTCTCAGTATATTCTGTCTAGTTGCACTCCAATTAGCCTTTCACAATATGAGCAAAGTGAACTTTTCCAAAGGCTAGTGTGGTCCTGTCAACCCTTTGACAAAGGCATCTTCCCGTTTTCAGGATACTCCAGGCATTCCTCACACAGCCTCCAAATCAGTTTGTTTCCTCAGTTTCGTTTTCCAGCTCTCACTCTGGCTACAGTTCTTTGATTTTTCTCATGAGAATGTTTAACTTCCCAAGCTCCTCAGTTTTCTACCTTCTATTCCTCCCACTTCTTCTCCCCAAATTATTCAACCTTCAGACCCTTCCTCAGTTTCCCTTTCCCAACTGGCCGCTTTCCTACCACCCTGAGTCATGCTCCCACAGCATGGCTACTTCATCTAACATGGTTTTGATTTTACACTTCTTTGAGAGAAGTATACTTTTTGTACTTCTCTCTCTCTCTCTTTCTGTCTCACTGCATTATAAACTCTTCGAGGGCACGGACACGTTTTTGTTATTTTTTTTTATCTTGTTTTGACTTCCAAGTGCCCACACAATGTTTGGCCTGTACCAAATGCTCAATAAACAAGTGTTAAGGTAGTAAATAAGTAAATCATACTGGTGTACAATCCACTCGAATAATTTGCCTAGTTTCTCTTAGCCATATCAACAATTCTAGAGAGAAGCAGCATATACAGTGAGGGTTTGATGTGGAAAACAAAACAAAACAGCAACTCTCTTTTTAAGTACCCAACTGAAACATTTGGTTTAGCTTATATGTGAAAGGATGTGGCATTTAAACTTTAAATAGATCCTTCTGGTTATTGTGTAATTCAAATAATTTTTTGTGCTAAGTACCCTTTTACTTAGTAGACTTACTCTCATAATTTCCCCTTGCTCATGTCTTTTTCTCTTTTTACTTACTCCCAAATATAATCAAACAAACCTAAGAAAAATCATAAATACAAGGAAAAATGTGCACTCAATTGACTGTGGAGAAAAGCCTCACTTTGAAAGGAATCACAGATATTGACAGGATGTAAAAACTAAATATTTTCACTAGAAGTTCATAACCTATAGGTAGTTAAACCATAGACATGAAAAAGAAATCTACAGGAGCAATGTATTTCAAAGCCATTGTGTTTTAAGTTTTGGGGGGGTTTCTGATTGTGGCTGACACACACATGGGATAAGGTTTTTATTTTGCAGGGTGGGTAAAATAACTTACTTAAATACAAATATGAGTTATATGAACATGCTTCAAATGGAGAAATAGGGAATGTTTACACACCTTTTCCCCAACTCTCTTCCATTTGCTGGCAATTAAAATTACATTGGCTAATAATTCCTGCTCATTTATCAGTTACTTCATGTATGATAGACAGTTTTAAAGAGTGAAGACAAAAGCAAAGAGAAAACTATATTGTAGCAGTCAGAAAGTGCGGAAACCAAATTGGAGTTTTCTAGTGAAGAATTCTAGAACTCTATGGAAACCTGTACTGTCCAAAAAGCAGCAGGTTCCTTTTTAGTTGATACTTCCCATCTGCCTATTGCTGGAACACATCTTATTCTGCCCGTGAGCCTGCTTCCTTGGTCGGCTCCCAGGCATTCAGAATTTGGTCTGTCTTGTGGGCAAATGCACAATAGCTTTCATTAGGTTCAAAGAGCTATGGGCCTCTTGTGTATCACAGAAACTCCTTGTGTCTGCCCCTTCATATTACTAGTGTATAGCTTTGACTCCTTCCTTTCCTCTTCTTGTTTTTTTTTGCTTTATTTTGATTCAGCCATTAAGTGTTCTTCCCAGCTGCCACATCACAACAGTGATAACCAGAACTTGGGAAGAGTTCTGGTAAATTGTTTTTATAGAAGCTGCTCACTTAGCTGTGCCTTACTGGTTCTCAGAATTGGCTGCACATTTTAACTTCCTGAGGACTTTAAAAATCCTAATATCAGGTTTTCATCACTATAGATTTCCATTATTTGTCTGTGGTGTGACCTGGAAATCAGGATCTAAAACTACCTCCATTTACTGCGTATTAGTATTATCACCAAGAATCTCTCTCCATTCCCTCAACAAAAGTTATCCCTAATTTGGATATTTTTGAATTAGAAATAAAGAAACATTTGATATTTAGTTATTGAAACCAATATCATGTTACTAATGTGCTTCTAAAAATGCATAACTTTTGCAAATGGAATACTGGAATTTGTGACATGAATCATCTTTATTTAGGAAATATTATAGATAGTGGGAAATGTTTCTCAAGCTATTATAAAAATGTAGGACTGAGAGTTCACTGCATGGGAAACCAGAAATAAAACAATGTCTTGATTAATAGATGGCAAACAATCTGGAGAATTCATTCAATAACTACTAGGGTTAACATCTAAACAACTGTAAATATTTTATGGGAAAATGTGCACATTATTTCAACCAGCAATAACTACCCTTCATGTTAATTACTTATGATGGTTGTTTCAGTTACCTTTGTCTGATTTATGCCTGTACATTTTTGTAAATTTCTTTTACACAGGAGAAGACAAAGGTATTAGAATTTCATAGTTCATTCCAAAAGGAAATGTTAAATTTGCACTTATATAGGACCAAAGGGTTTAATCAGTTAAAGAATGAATGTTGTAAAATATGCTAAAAAATTTATATCATTGAAGAGCGGAGATATTTCTTATAAATAGAATGCCCTTGACTATGAATGCTTACTCAGAAACCCTATCAGCATTAAGCATAAGATTAGTTAAGACTGGCCTGGACAAGTCTGTCCGGCTTACAGCTTACAGAATAGATACAATGAAAAAACAAAATTTTAATCTATACATAAGAAAATTATGAAGTTTTGTAATTATAAAGGTATAAGTAACATATAAGAATAAATTTTAATTTCTGATTGCTCTATTTACTATTGAGTGAAAAGGTAGCCATTCATAATTCAGTACAATCTTAAACTTTGACAAAAGTGAGAAAAGGGGCACCTGGGTGGCTCAGTGGGTTAAGCCTTTGCCTTCAGCTCAGGTCATGATCTCAGGGTCCTGGGATCAAGCCCCACATCGGGCTCTCTGCTCGGTGGGGAGCCTGCTTCCCCCTCTCTCTCTGTCTGCCTCTCTGCCTACTTGTGATCTCTGTCTGTCAAATAAATGGATAAAATCTTCTAAAAAAAAGTGAGAGAAGATATGTAAGCAATGCTACTTTATATTTTAGTAGATTCAGACATGCTATAAATATTCTCATTGCTCTGTCTCCTTATGACAAGTTCATTTATCTTTATGTATTATTTACCCCCAAATTTTTCACAGACCTTTTAAACATATTTTCCCCCATCCATTTTTATCCTTTGTTAAATAATTGAAAATAATTGTAGAAATTGAATATGTCCTACAACAACAGTCCTTCACCAATTTATCAGAAGCTACATTGAGTGTGCTCTTTAATTTTTTTATTAAAATATATTAACTTTTAATGGAAAGAAATTATTAGAGATAGTCAAAAGTGAACTGAAGCCTGGAAATAATATTTTACAGCTGGCCAAGGTAAATCCCCAAGACTTTCTGATTTTAATTTCCTCATCTGTGAATAAAGGATAAGTCTACCTACATTTCAGGGAGATGAAGAGTAATTTAAAAATGTAAGTGAAGAGTGTAGTGGTGCGTGGCATGCCCAGATCATAACAAATATGTCTGCTACCACCATTCACTACTACTATTGCTGTGCTATTATGTATTACAATTATTTTGTTTTAATCAAATATTCTCATTTATTTTTACAACAACCATATGAACTAGGCCATATTAATTACTGTCATTTCACACAGAGGAAACTGACACTTAAGAGAAAGTTGGTTGCTGCTTACAGAAATATTTGAACTAACAGTGTTTGGCTCTAAGACACCTACCTGAAGAATCTGGCATCACTCTTTGCTTCCATCTGTTATATTATTGGTTGGCTGAGTTGTTACTCTTGGGACCATCACCCTAGGCATTCTTTTCTTTCCTTTCCTGTGTTGACTCACCGACTTTCTGTACCCAGTTTTCCTCTCTTCCCATTCTACACCCATGTTTGGAGAAACACATCTTTCCTGAGAAAAGGGTGATATACACTTGGACTTTTTGAAACCTTTTTTATTACAGAAATTAACATGGGCAAAAGTAAAGAATATCATTTAATGAAACCCCGTATATTTATCACCCAAATTTGATAATTTTCAACATATGACCAAACACCACCGTGAGTTACAAAACATCGTTAGCTAGACCATATTTAATACATGAGCATATATATCTCTAAGCTATGATGTTTTAATATTATTATAGTAACATACATTATATAATGCTTTAGCAGCCATTGCTAATCATTGTTTGGAAGAGGTAATATTTGAGACTTTGCATGACTAAACTGTCCATTTTAAGAACACAGTTACTGTATAGTCTTTCTGATATAAAACTCCAGAAAAAGAATTCTTTCCTATTCTTATTATTAAAGATCTTTACTAACTTATTAATTTCAGGCTTCCACGATTGCTCTTGAGAAATCAAATGCAATTCACATTCTAGATCCTTTCTATGGACCAGGTTTTTGATTTGTAGCATATTTTCAGATCTTACTTTTATTCATGGTCTGCCGAAATAGCACAACTTTGTGCCTTGCTGGGTGCTTTTGTAATTGTGCTAGAGCTGCCACATATGACCCTCATTATGTTCAGGATTCATTTTCATCCTCTTGGGTATTTTTAAAATTACTCTTAGACTATCTTTTTGACTCACTGATATTTAGAAGTGTGTTTAATGTCTTCTATTTTAGCCAGCAAAGGACAGCCCTGGCTTACATGTGAGGGCTCTGGTTCCAAGGACAAATTCAATTTCAGTTCTATTCTGGTCTTCGTTATATACTGGTCCACAAGGACAGCTTGCTGGATTTGTGCTGATGTCACCCATGGGATAGAGTGCACTTCCCTGGATCCTGGTGCAGCTAGGTGGAAATCCAGGCCCACAGAGTGGTGAGCACTTCTATACCTCTTCCCCAAAATCCAAACAGAGAGGCACCTGCTTTGATGTCCACATGAGGTAGAGTCTTTCCTTGAGCCACCAAGTGCAATTAGGTAGGGTATAGGAGACTCTGGGGTCAAAGAACAGCATTTCCCCACATCTGCTCTCCAGCCAAGCAGTTCTTCTAATAAACATTCCTCCAGAGAGGGATTTGCCTTCTAGAGACACCTGGAGGAGAGCTGAGAAGCTTGGCCTATTAGAAAGCAGAGTTGTGGGCAGGGAACAGAGCACCCACCTGGTCTGCACCTGGGCCATCTATGTAAGCAAAACGGCTCCCTGCAGGAGCTGGTTGGGAGGGTGGTAATGGGTTCCCTGGCCCTGTCTTCCTTGATGACCCTATTGTGGGTGGCAAGCAGCCTCACCTGCAGCCATTTGGAGAGATAAGGGGTGCTCATGTATTTTTATTATTTTATTTCTGTTTTGCTCTGTTGTGTTTTATTTTCTGTTTTTGAGTTCCTTAACTTTATCTTCCAACTCTCCTATTGCAATTTTAAAATTCTAATTTTAAAATTTAAAAATTCTAAAATTTAATATCTTTAATTTATGAAGATTATTATTCTTTAAAACTTCTTTGAAACAACTGTTATATTATTGCTTTGTGTCAATAAAATCCTTTTTTTAATCTTTGAGGTGTTAAGATTTATTTGACAATTTCTTCTTTCCTCTTAGCACTGATACTTTTTATTTCCACTTTGCTGCTTGCTTATTTTGTTTTTAGCTTTTCATATTTCAGGCTTTCCTCAAATGTCTGGGGGCCTTAGTTCACTATTGACATTTGCTACTGAGGAACTAAAATGACAGTAAGAATTTCTGTGCAGGTCAAGATGGCAGAGAAGTAGCAGGCTGAGACTACTTCAGGTAGCAGGAGATCAGCTAGATAGATAGCTTATCTAAAGATTGCAAACACCTACAAATCCAATGGGAGATCAAAGAGAAGAACAGCAATTCTAGAACAGAAAATCAACCACTTTCTGAAAAGTAGGACTGGCGGAGAAGTGAATCCAAAGCGACGGGAAGATAGACCGCGGGGGGAGGGGCCGGCTCCCGGCGAGCGGCGGAGCAACGGAGCACAAAATCAGGACTTTTAAAAGTCTGTTCCACTGAGGGACATCACTCCAGAGGCTAAACCAGGGTGAAGCCCATGCGGGGTCAGCATGGCCTCAGGTCCCGCAGGGTCACAGAAGGATTGGGGGTGGCTGAGTGTCGCAGAGCTCGCAGTTATTAGAACAGGGAAAACGGCTACAGAGACAGAGCCGAGGAGTGAGCTCTAAGCTCGGGGTTACCTTGAACCGGTCGCAGGCTCAGTGAGCTTGGAGTGCAGCCAGAGGCCTGGCAGACGGGAGTAATTGGGCGCTATTCTCTGAGGGCGCACTGAGGAGTGGGGCCGAGGCTCTCGGCTCCTCCGGGCCAGAGACTGGGAGGCCGCCATTTTCATTCCCGTCCTCCAGACTCTACGGAAAGAGCTCAGGGAACAAAAGCTCCTGAAAGCAAACCCCAGCGGATTACTCAGCCCAGCCCCTGGTAAGGGCGGTGCAATTCTCCCTGGGGCAAAGACACTTGAGAATCACTACAACAGGCATGGCCTCAGATCAACAAGATCAACAAGAAATCCAGCCAGGATCAAGTTCACCTACCAAGGAGTGCAGTTTCAATACCAAGGAGAGCGGCGGAATTCCAGAGGAGAAGAAAGCAGAACACAGAACTCATGGCTTTCTTCTCCCCATAATTCTTTAGCCTTCCAGTTAATTTAATTTTTTTTTCTTTTTCAATTTTTTTTCTCTCTTCTTCTGCTAAATTTTTTTAAACTTTTACCCATTTCTTTTTTTAACATTTTTAACTAGTTTATTTAATATATATATACATCCTTTTCTTTTTTATATTGTTTCTTTATTCGTTTTCTTTTTTAATTGTTTCTTTTTTTTTTCTCTTTTCTTTTCTTTCTTTCTTTTTTTTTTTTTTTCTTTCTGAACCTCTTTTCATCCCCTTTCTCCCCGCTCATGATTTGGAATCTCTTCTGATTTGATTAAAGCATATTTTCCTGGGGTCTTTGCCACTCTTTTAGTATTTTACTTGCTCCTTCATATACTCTTATCTGGACGAAATGACAAGGCGGAAAAATCACCACAAAAAAAAAAAAAAGAACAAGAGGCAGTACCAAAGGCTAGGGACCTAAACAATACAGACATTGGTAATATGCCAGATCTAGAGTTCAGAATGAAGATTCTCAAGGTTCTAGCCAGGCTCGAAAAAGGCATGGGAGATATTAGAGAAACCCTCTCAGGAGATATAAAAGCCCTTTCTGGAGAAATAAAAGAACTAAAATCTAACCAAGTTGAAATCAAAAAAGCTATTAATGGGGTGCAATAAAAAATGGAGGCTCTCACTGCTAGGATAAATGAGGCAGAAGAAAGAATTAGTGATATAGAAGACCAAATGACAGAGAATAAAGAAGCTGAGCAAAAGAGGGACAAACCGCTACTGGATCACGAGGGGAGAATTCGAGAGATAAGTGACACCATAAGACAAAACAACATTAGAATAATTGGGATTCCAGAAGAAGAAGAAAGAGAGAGGGGAGCAGAAGGTATATTGGAGAGAATTATTGGAGAGAATTTCCCCAATATGGCAAAGGGAACAAGCATCAAAATCCAGGAGATGCAGAGAACCCCGCTCAAAATCAATAAGAATAGGTCCACACCCCGTCACCTAATAATAAAATTTACAAGTTTTAGTGACAAAGAGAAAATCCTGAAAGCAGCCAGGGAAGAAGTCTGTAACATACAACGGTAAAAATATTAGATTGGCAGCAGACTTATCCACAGAGACCTGGCAGGCCAGAAAGAGCTGGCATGATATATTCAGAGTACTAAATGAGAAAAACATGCAGCCAAGAATACTATATCCTTCTAGGCTATTATTGAAAATAGAAGGGGAGATTAAAAGCTTCCAGGACAAACAAAAACTGAAAGAATTTGCAAACACCAAACTAGGTCTACAGGAAATACTGAAAGGGGTCCTCTAAGCAAAGAGAGACCCTAAAAGTAGTAGATCAGAAAGGAACAGAGACAATATACAGTAACAGTCACCTTACAGGCAATACAATGGCACTAAATTCATATTTCTCAATAGTTACCTTAAATGTTAATGGGCTAAATTCCCCAATCAAAAGACACAGGGCATCAGAATGGATAAAAAAACAAAACCCATCTATATGTTGCCTACGAGAAACTCATCTTAAACCCGAAGACACCTCCAGATTTAAAGTGAAGGGGTGGAAAAGAAGTTACCATGCTAATGGACATCAGAAGAAAGCAGGAGTGGCAATCCTTATATCAGATCAATTAGATTTTAAGCCAAAGACTATAATAAGAGATGAGGAAGGATACTATATCACACTCAAAGGATCTGTCCAACAAGAAGATCTAACAATTTTAAATATCTATGCCCCTAACGTGGGAGCAGCCAACTATATAAACCAATTAATAACAAAATCAAAGAAACACATTGACAATAATACAATAATAGTAGGGGACTTTAACACTCCCCTCACTGAAATGGACAGATCATCCAAGCAAAAGATCAACAAGGAAATAAAGGCCTTGAATGACACACTGGACCAGATGGACATCACAGAGATATTCAGAACATTTCATCCCAAAGCAACAGAATACACATCCTTCTCTAGTGCACATGGAACATTCTCCAGAATAGATCACATCCTGGGTCCTAAATCAGGTCTCAACCGGTATCAAAAGATTGGAATCATTCCCTGCATATTTTCAGACCACAATGCTCTGAAGCTAGAACTCAATCACAAGAGGAAATTTGGAAAGAACCCAAATACATGGAGACTAAACAGCATCCTTCTAAAGAATGAATGGGTCAACCAGGAAATTAAAGAAGAATTGAAAAAATTCATGGAAACAAATGATAATGAAAACACAACAGTTCAAAATCTGTGGGACACAACAAAGGCAATCCTGAGAGGAACATATATAGTGGTACAAGCCTTTTTCAAGAAACAAGAAAGGTCTCAGGTACACAGCCTAACCCTACATCTAAAGGAGCTGGAGAAAGAACAAGAAAGAAACCCTAAACCTAGCAGGAGAAGAGAAATCATAAAGATCAGAGCAGAAATCAATGAAATAGAAACCAAAAAAACAATAGAACAAATCAACGAAACTAGGAGCTTGTTCTTTGAAAGAATTAATAAAATTGATAAACCCCTGGCCAGACTTATCAAAAAGAAAAGAGAAAGGACCCAAATAAATAAAATCATGAATGAAAGGGGAGAGATCACAACTAACACCAAAGAAATACAGACAATTATAAGAACATACTATGAGCAACTCTACGCCAACTAATTTGACAATCTGGATGAAATGGATGCATTCCTAGAGACATATAAACTACCACAACTGAACCCGGAAGAAATAGAAAACCTGAACAGACCCATAACCAGTAAAGAGATTGAAACAGTCATCAAAAATCTCCAAACAAACAAAACCCCAGGACCAGACGGCTTCCCGGGGGAATTCTACCAAACATTTAAAGAAGAACTAATTCCTATTCTCCTGAAACTATTCCAAAAAATAGAAATGGAAGGAAAACTTCCAAACTCATTTTATGAGGAAAGCATCACCTTGATCCCAAAATCAGACAAGGATCCCATCATAAAAGAGAACTACAGACCAATATCCTTGATGAACACAGATGCAAAAATTCTCACCAAAATACTAGCCAATAGGATTCAACAGTACATTAAAAGGATTATTCACCACGATCAAGTGGGATTTATTCCAGAGCTGCAAGGTTGGTTCAACATCCACAAATCAATCAATGTGATACAACACATTAATAAAAGAAAGAACAAGAACCATATAATACTCTCAATAGATGCTGAAAAAGCATTTGACAAAGTACAGCATCCCTTCCTGATCAAAACTCTTCAAAGTGTAGGGATAGACGGCACATACCTCAATGTTATCAAAGCTCTCTATGAAAAACCCACCGCAAATATCATTCTCAATGGAGAAAAACTGAAAGCTTTCCCGCTAAGGTCAGGAATGCGGCAGGGATGTCCATTATCACCACTGCTATCCAACATAGTACTAGAAGTCCTAGCTTCAGCAATCAGACAACAGAAGGAAATTAAAGGCATCCAAATCAGCAAAGAAGAAGTCAAACTATCACTCTTTGCAGATGATATGATACTATATGTGAGAAACCCAAAAGACTCCACTCCAAAACTGCTAGAACTTGTACAGGAATTCAGTAAAGTGTCAGGATCTAAAATCAATGCACAGAAATCAGTTGCATTTCTCTACACCAACAACAAGACAGAAGAAAGAGAAATTAAGGAGTCCATCCCATTTACAATTGCACCCAAAACTATAAGATACCTAGGAATAAACCTAATCAAAGAGGCAAAGAATCTATACTCAGAAAACTGTAAAGTACTCATGAAAGAAATGGAAATGGAAAAATGTTCCATGCTCCTGGATTGGAAGAATAAATATTGTGAAAATGTCTATGCTACCTAAAGCAGTATACACATTTAATGCAATTCCTATCAAAATCCCATCCATTTTTTTCAAAGAAATGGAACCAATAATCCTAAAATTTATATGGAACTAGAAAAGACCTCGAATAGCCAAAGGAATATTGAAAAACAAAACCAAAGTTGGTGGTATCACAATTCCGGACTTCAAGCTCTATTACAAAGCTGTCATCATCAAGACAGCATGGTGATGGCACAAAAACAGACACATAGATCAATGGAACACAATGGAGAGCCCAGAAATAGACCCTCAACTCTATGGTCAACTAATCTTTGACAAACCAGGAAAGAATGTCCAATGGAAAAAAGACAGCCTCTTCAATAAATGGTGTTGGGAAAATTGGACAGCCACATGCAGAAAAATGAAATTAGACCATTTCCTTACACCACACACGAAAATAGACTCAAAATGGATGAAGGATCTCAATGTGAGAAAGGAATCTATCAAAATCCTTGAGGAGAACACAGGCAGCAACCTCTTCGACCTCAGCCACAGCAACATCTTCCTAGGAACATCGCCAAAGGCAAGGGAAGCAAGGGCAAAAATGAACTATTGGGATTTTATCAAGATCAAGAGCTTTTGCACAGCAAAGGAAACAGTTAACAAAACCAAAAGATAACTGACAGAATGGGAGAAGATATTTGCAAACGACATATCAGATAAAGGGCTAGTGTCCAAAAATCTATAAAGAACTTAGCAAACTCAACATCCAAAGAACAAATAATCCAATCAAGAAATGGGCAGAAGATGTGAACAGACATTTCTGCAAAGAAGACATCCAGATAGCCAACAGACACATGAAAAAGTGCTCCATATCACTCGGCATCAGGGAAATACAAATCAAAACCACAATGAGATACCACCTCACACCAGTCAGAAGGGCTAAAATTAACAAGTCAGGAAAAAACAGACGTTGGCAAGGATGTGGAGAAATGGGAACCCTCTTTCATTGTTGGTAGGAATGAAAGCTGGTGCAACCACTCTGGAAAACAGCATGGAGGTTCCTCAAAATGTTGAAAATAGAACTACCCTGTGATCCAGCAATTGCACTACTGGGTATTTACCCTAAAGATACAAACGTAGTGATCCAAAGGGGCACGTGCACCCGAATGTTTATAGCAGCAATGTCTACAATAGCCAAACTATGGAAAGAACCTAGATGTCCATCAACAGACGAATGGATAAAGAAGATGTGGTATATATACACAATGGAATACTATGCAGCCATCAAAAGAAATGAAATCTTGCCATTTGCGACAACATGGATGGAACTAGAGGGTATCATGCTTAGCGAAATAAGTCAATCGGAAAAGACAACTATAATATGATCTCCCTGATATGAGGAAGTGGAGATGCATCATGGGCGGTTAAGGGGGTAGGAGAAGAATAAATGAAACAAGATGGAATTGGGAGGGAGACAAACCATAAGTGACTCTTAATCTCACAAAACAAACTGAGGGTTGCTGGGGGGAGGGAGGTTGGGAGAAGGGGGGTGGGGTTATGGACATTGGGGAGGGTTTGTGCTATGGTGAGTGCTGTGAAGTGTGTAAACCTGGTGATTCACAGACCTGTACCCCTGGGGATAAAAATATATGTGTATAAAAAAAAAAAAAAAGGAAGAAGACAGCCAAATGAAGATGAGAATTCTGTGTAAGACCAACAACTGACCTGATATTAATTCATTTGTTTCTTTTCTTCTAATGGAATGTAACTTTTTTTTTATCATAGGAAGACAGATAAAGAAAAATCACTATAGCATAGTAAATAGTATGTCCTAAAACATCAAAGTTGTTAATATTGGATCTTAAATATTAATGTGACAGAGGTGTTAGTTAACTGAACAGCAGTAATTATATTGCACTATATAAGTGTATTAAATCAACAAGTGGTATAACTTTAACTTACACAATACTGTATGTCAAGTGTTATCTCAATTTTAAAAACGCAAAAAAAAGTATCATACACGCAAAGTCATTACAGTGTCAGAAAATTGTCTTACACTTCTTCTGAAGCTACTGTTTTCTGATCCATGAGTAGGTATAAATTTGCTACTGGGGCCAATCGAGGGAGTAATATGTTTAGCTACTGGGGAGGATCATTCTAGGGTGGGCCTTCTCATACAGAGGAAGAGGAATGATGAAATCTGAAGAGTGCATTATTATCCAAGGATGACATATAAAAGAAAAGGAAAGGAAGACCAAAAAAAAAAAAAAAAAAAGGAAATTCCCCTCTACTTATTTTCATCCTCCTCTTCTCTTGAGATAATGCTTTATACTACCCTCGGAAAATGTTTAGAGAGTATTTTGTACTATCATTGTCTCTTCTGCTATTAAAAGAAAAATAAAACCTATTTTCCTCTTAAAAAAAAAAAAAAGAATTTCTGTGCACCCTATAGCTTATTGTTAATGGATTTACCTTCAAGGTATTGGGTTTGTTTTTTTTTTTTTAATTAGGGACTACAGAATAGCATGAAAGATAAAATCCAAATGGTACTCGTTAGCATGAGTTCAAAATTTCTTTTCCTTCTCTTTTCTTTCTTTCTTTCTTTTTTTTTTTTTTTAAGAGGGAGAGGTTGAGGAAGGACAGTGAGCCAGGGAGAGTGAGAATCCTAAGCAGGCTCCATGTCCCAATGCAGAGCCCAATGTAGCACTTGATCTCAACTCTGTGATCATGACCTGAGCCTAAATCAAGAGTCAGTTACTTAACTGACTGAGCCACCCAGAGACCCCCGATCTCAAAATTTCTAAGAAAAAATTGGTTTCATTCTATTGAAGGGAACATATTTGGGGGAAAGTCTGAGGGTGATGGGCGGAAATGGTTTTTTTTCTGGATATACAGAGTCTTGAACCATTCTATGTAGCATTCATTCCAAAAGAGTTAACAGGTATATTCATCCCGATGAGATGGTCTCTTTCTACCTGTTGAAATGGGGCAGAGTTTAGAGAGAGATGGATATGCTTACTGAAGTTCTGAGATAAAACTCACTCAGTCTTACATTATTATTGGCATCTGTGCACCTTTTGTGAGGCATTTGGAAGATGATTGTGGCTCTCTGCCATGTGTGCTAAAGGGCTAACTTTCTTCCACATTTTCTCATCAATAAAACCTTGATTTACCATGAAGCCAAGTTTTGCTCTCTTCATCAATCTTTAACTTTCTATTTATTATTTATAAGTACACTAATCTACTTTTGTAGAACTACTCAGTTCTTCTGCAAAAGGATTTTCCAATCTCTTTCTGGGTCTAAAAACCTACCTGCTATTGTTCTGGGAGCCAAGGGTAAGAGGGGCTGGGGAAAATTCATTTTTTAGTGTGCAAACTTTGGGACATATTCTTGCCCTCAGTCAATCCTGGTGTCTTCTCAGGCAGAGCATCAGTCATGCAGTTACTAGGGAACATCTCTTGTTTTTGCTGAAGTGGCAGAGGATTAAATATGTAGTCTGTTAACTGGGAGGTGTCTGGGCATCCTAATACTCTTTATATAGACTTCCACCCAGTCCTACCAGTAAACATCTTGGAGAGATACTTGTGTCTCCAGACCCTAAGGCTTATTTAGAGTCTATGGCATGAATCACCTGGGCTTTTAAAAAATTTTCTCTAATCTGCTAAATCTGCTACCATCGTATATCTATTTTCTAGTTTCCCCAATTTTATTGATATGTCTTGCCTTATGTGCTTCCTCTTCTATTGTTATCAGTTTGAGGACTATAATTTTAAAATTATTTTACTGTTATTTTATGGGAATTGCATGAGGAATGGAGACAAATGTGTCTTAAGTCTGTCATGTTTAATTGGAAGTATATGCTTATTTTCTGCATGAATTTGGATCTCCCTTCAGTAAATATGATCTGTTCTATATACTTCCTAAGGCTTATTATTGTGTTAATATTACATATTTATACATAAGTAGATGGACATGTTCCAAATGAGTCTCATAGAAAATTCAAAATTTACTAATCCAAAGTAAGAAGAATGGAATAATGTTGAGATTTAATTATTAGAATTAGTTCAAGAAAAATTGTCATCAAAGTAATCAATAAGAAAAATCTATATTATGATGTAATCCAAATAACTGATTCCTTTAGATCCCTGCTGTATACAACAGAATACATAGATTACTTTTCATCTGTTGTCAATCAAATAGAAAAATGTTTACTCCAATGCCAATAAAGATGGCAGAAAAGTCTTATTTTATAATATTTAAAGTGAAACTGATTCTAGTCTAAGATGTTATTATTAATCTACAAAGTTAAAAAATTTTTCTAGAAATATGGATGGTATGAATGTTCATAATTGATGGGGTTTTTTTATTTGTTTTTCATAAGGTTTGATGATTCTCACTGCCAATCTAGCTGTGCTGGTTAAGTATTAAGGAGGTATATAAGTTGAGATAGTCAGATCTTATCAATTTTAATGCAGCTACTCTTAAAGAAATATGACTTAATAAATAACTGCTGTTCTCATCCTTTTGGACGTTTTGTGAATCCCATTAATTATAGTCACATGATGGTAACCTGGATGGCTCAGTCATTAAGCATTTCTCTTCAGCTCAGGTATGATCCTGGGTTCCTGGGATCACGCTCCACATTGGGCTCCCTCTTAATGGAAGCCTCCTTCTCTCATAGCCACTCCACCTGCTTATGTTCCCTTTCTCGCTGTGTCTCTGTCAAATAAGTAAATAAAATCTTTAAAAAATTATTACAGGGACATCTGGTGGCTCAGTGGGTTAAAGCCTCTGTCTTCGGCTTGAGTCATGATCCCAGGGTCCTGGGATCGAGCCCCACATCAGGCTAACTACTCAGCAGGGAGCCTGCTTCCTCCTCTCTCTCTACCTGCCTCTCTGCCTACTTGTGATCTCTGTCTGTCAAATAAATAAATAAAATCTTTACATATATATATATATATACATATGTATATGTATATATATATATATATATAAAACAGTCACATGATTCAGACAAGAAGGCTTAATGTTATACATGTTTGTAGTACCTGAACAGTTATTTCATGCTTTAGGCAGGATAGTTACCAAAAAAGTATGGCTAGGATGGCAAAATTTGATTATCTGTAATAAAATATTTCACCAACACATATTTTATCAATAATTGAAGAAAAATAAAGTCATATACAACTATTTTCCAAGTCTTATATCTAAGAGAAACAGTAATTTTTAGTTTCAATATACTCCATATTTTGCAAGCAAGTATTTTTAAATTTAATTTCTAGTTTGGACTCTACCCACTTACCAAAAAGCACACCTGAATAATATATGCAATAAAGAGAAATGGATCAGCTCACATAGTTAAGTAGTAGAAAGCCCAAAGATGATTGAAAACAGATTTGAACGTTGCAGAAATCTTTTTCTCTCTTTTCTTCTTTTTGTAGCCCTCCAACAACTAGATAGACTTTCTCTGAGGGAGGATGTCGTTTAAACAGATACAAAATTACATCCTCCTAGCCTTGGAACAATGAGGGGTTTGGTTTTTTGTTTTTGTTTTTGTGGGTTTTTTTAAGATTTTATTTATTTATTTATTTGATAGAGATCACAATTAGGCAGAGAGAGGGAGAAGCAGAGTCCCTGCTGAGCAGAGAGCCGGATGCAGGGCTCAACCCCAGGACCCTGGGATCATGACCTGAGCTGAAGGCAGAGGCTTTAACCCACTAAGCCACCCAGGCGCCCTGTTTTTTGTTTTTTGTTTTTGTTTTTAAGATTTTATTTATTTGAGAGAGAAAGAGAGCACGAGTGGGTGGAGGGGTAGAGGGAAAGGGAGAAGCAAGCTCCCAGCTGAGCAGGGAGCCTGAGGTGGGGCTCAATTCCAGGACCCTGGGATCATGACCTGGGCAGAAGGCACTTAACCATCTGAACCACATAGCGCCCCAGAGCAATAAATTTTAAAGTTCTGACCTCCAGCTTGAGCTCAAAAGTACTGGGAATGAACTTTCATGGGGCTAGGGGTCATGGGTACACTTAGGAGCTGAATTCTGTCCCCCTTAAATTCATATGTTGAAGCCCTAACCACTGGTACCTTAGAATGTGACTGCATTTGGAATTAGTGCCTGTAAAGGAATGATTAAGTTAAAATCAGGCCATTAGTTTGGGCCCAATCTATCATGACTGATGTCCTTTTAGGAGAGGAAATTTGGACACATAGTGAGACACCATGGGTGCGCATACACATAGGAAAGGCCATCTGAGGTCATAGTGGGAAGAGAGTCATTTGCAAGCCTAGGAGAGAGGCCTCATATAAAACCAGACCCGCCAACACCTTGATCTTGGACTTCCTAGCTTCCGGAACTGTGAGAAAATAAATTACCATTGCTTAAGTCACCCAAACTTTGGCACTTTGTTATGACAGCCCTAACAAACTAATCTAAGTGCCATAATTGATTGTGATCCCTGACAACTCCTGTAACCATGAGAACAAAACTTCGTAACTGTAAATTCCTACTGGAGATGCATGGGTATAGTGGTGGTAAGAATAAATGGTTCCACAAATAAAAATGGGGAGGGGGCACATTTCTAGATGGAGAGGGGAATCCTCAACAGACAAAACAATGGTGTCAGCAAATCCTCTAGTAATACTAAACTGTATATGGTAGTATATTTATATATTTGAATTATAAAACAATGAATCCAAATGACTCCATTTGGAAGGATATTACAATGAACAACCATGAACTTATCATCTAGTTAAAGAAATCAAACATTCTAGTATTCTGAAGCTCCCTATGTGACTTCTATCCTTTCCCCTTTCCCCTAACCATCCCCTCAAGTAGTCAGTATCTGGAATATTTTGCTTTTTATTCTCTTTGTTTTGGTCATAGTTTTAGCAAGTAGATATCATCTAAAATAAATTCTTATACTTTTTCTTAGTTTTGCATCTTTTGAGATTTTACATAAATGGAGCCAAACTCCAACCATCCCTCTGCAGTGTTCTTACATTCTCAATATTGTATGAGATTGCATTTTGTTACTATTTTGTTATTGCATTTTGTTACTATTGCATTTTGTTACTATTACACATTAGTGAAATTATACACTATTTAATTATATTATAAGATATACTCACAAATCTCCTAGGATTATATCTACTTGTCTGATTTATAAACAATGCTACTCTGATTCATATACATGCCTCCCAATGCTAATATACACGAGATCTTTGCCATAAACATCTAGGAGTAGAATTGCTGAATATAGAGCAGTAGTTTTCAACCAGGGATGATTTTTCCCTCCCCAAGACATTTGGCAATGCCTGGAGACAGTCTGGAAGGAGGAATAAGGAATGCTGCCATCATTTAGTGGATGGAAGCCAGAGATGCTGTTAAACATCCTACAAACATGGGGCACCCCCTCAAACAGTGATCCAGCTCCAAGTATCAATATTGCCATGGTGGAGAAAACCCAGTGTAAAGGATGTGCACCTTCAAATGTATGGTCCTGCTGTTTTACCATCAGCCTACAACTTAGAAGAATTCCTTTCGCTCCATATCTTTCCGATACTTTATATTGACAGACTTCTTAATTTTTAAACATTGTCTTCATTCTCTGAAGTCATCGAGAGTCTGACTCTGGTGTAATTTTCCTGACGACCCTCTGTGAATTTCTTCTTCTTTGGTTTTGTAACTTTTAGAACTGAGCTTATGGATGGTATTTTCTTCAAACACATCTTCCCATCTTTCCTAGGTCCTCTTTCCATCTTTTGTCTTATGTGGAGGACCTGAAGCGGAGGGCCTTCAGGGAATAGTAACTGTTACTAAGAGAACCAGTCACTGGCTTTGGTGTTTGTTTTCTATTCCAGATGTAAGCTTGCTTTCTTTTTTCTTTCCCCTTCCTTTTCTTTCTTTTTCTTACTTCTCACTTCTTTTTTTTTCTTTCTTTCTTTTTTCTCCCCCATCTCCCCTGGTAATTTATTTTCCAGGCTGTGAATTTGTAAGTATTTTTTTAATAAGTATTTTAAAGTATACTTTGTTGGGGCACCTGGGTGGCTCAGTAAGTTAAGCATCTGTCGAAGACTCAGGTCACGATTCCGGGGTCCTGAGATTGAGCCCCACATCAAGGCTCCTCTCTCTACTTCTGCATGCTGCTCCCCTTGCTTACATTCTCTCTGTGTCAAATAAAAAATTAAATTTAATTTAATTTAAAAAATATATACTTTAGGGCGCCTGGGTGGCTCAGTGGGTTAAGCCGCTGCCTTCGGCTCAGGTCATGATCTCAGGGTCCTGGGATGGAGCCCCGCATCGGGCTCTCTGCTCAGCGGGGAGCCTGCTTCCTCCTCTCTCTCTCTCTGCCTGCCTCTCTGCTTACTTGTGATCTCACTCTGTCAAATAAATAAATAAAATCTTTAAATATATATATATATATATACACACTTTATCTTGTGTTTTTTATATTTTATGCAGAGCAAATTGATGTAGCCTACAATAAATGTAACTGAGGTTTGGAATCATATTTTAAGCTTATATTTGCATTTTATAAAACTCAAAGGGATATACATTAATTGAATTTTTTTATTAATTCCTTTTTTCCCCTAAAATCCTATGGTACTTACTAAAGGTAAATGTTTTAGTGTGTAATTACATGTTTATAAGGAAAAATTGAAATTGTATGAATATATTATTTGCCAAATGTTAAGAAAACTTCCTTTACCAACCCCACCCAAGCTACCAATGAATCTTAAAAAAATATGTGACATGTATCTTATACCAATCTTCTCTCCTCATTCATTCTACAAACCTTCATGAAGGTCACCCCTTTACCCCCTCTGATTATTGCCAGAAGCTGCTTCCTCGTTTCCTCCAACTATCAGCCATCTTCACACTATTGTCAGACTTAGATTCCTCTGAATATGTTAGTCACTGCATGTTAGACCTTGGTGGAGTCTGTTGTGTACCAAGTAAAAGAGCTTTTTCTTTGTCATCTGGCCGTCATAGTTTCTCTGGGTTTAGCTCTCCACCCTTTTTACCATGCACCATGTATAAAATGAACTTAATGTTCTTGTGCTTGACTTTGGGGGGTGTACCCATGTTTTATATGCTGTGTTTCATTTGCCTAAAAATTGGATCTCCCCAGGCTTTTTTGAATCATCACTACTGTTTTATCTAGATTAAGCTAAAATCTACCTTCTCTATGAAAGTGCTTTTAATCTTACAGCAGAATTGGTGACTCTCTTCAGTGGGTCCTGTGACATTTTGACAGTTTATTTAGTAGCTCTGAAACAGCATTTATCCTTTGGCTCTATTTGATTCTATTCTATTCTGTTTGGTTCTATTTGATAAGATTAATAAATCTTTGTCCTCCTCCTCCACATTTTCAAAACTCGACATCTACTGAAGGAAGACAGAGGAAACAGCCATGTCTCTGTGACATGTGATGCCATGTCTTCTGTGACCAAGTCTCAGAAGAAAGGAGGCTAAGCTATGTGTCCTCTCTCTCAAAACTTACTTACTCAACTTGAATTGGAGAAGAAAATTAAGAGCATTATATCACTAAAACACAAAGCATCAGAAAGACACTACCTACTACCCATATTTGTTTGTCTTTTCAGTAGCATGTTGATTTCCAAGACTGATTGTCTGAAGGAAGAGATATGTATGCATCTTTGTAACTTCTATACCAACTATATAATAATTTGGCTACTATGAGATTTGGAGCTAAACTGACAGATTTCAAGCCCTAGTTTCTTCATATGTAATATGAGCATAATATCATCTAAAATTTTTATAAAGTATACCTTAATCTAAATAATACCCTATTGAACGGAATACTTTTAAGCCTCATTTAATGTTAGTTACAATAAGATATATTTAATGGTTTTCTGTGACTGATTTATAAAATTTTCCTTCTCCAACACTTCTTTGATCTGTTCAAAATTTTCAATTAACCAGTCTCAAATGTTTTGTTTTGAAGGTTGCTATTAATCAAATGATTGGGAAGACAAAGGACAAAAGCAAAAGAACCTGAGAAAAGTGAAGAAAATAGTCCAATATAAACATATAAAGGAATAGAAAATCTTCCTCACTTTTCTGACTTTAGGAAATGAGGTATGCTCCTTAAGTAAATTTTCAAGATAACTGAAGTTTAACTGACGGTCTCAAAGGCTATTGAGGGGCTTTGCAAGCCTCCAGGATCCCGTCCTTTGCCACCCTCAGAAAACACTGATCTCTGAAATTCTCAGTGCAATTGACCTAGAGCTACAAAGCAATCACTGACAGTTAATTGGAATTCAAATCTCTTAATAGTTCTTTCTTCCTTTAGCAATTTATGCTATTATTTTAAAATACCACTCATATCGAAGAGAGACCTTAAGGTAGGCAGTCAATTATTTAGGTTATGTATGCATTTTTATGAATCAGAAAAGGGATGATTTAAGATAGCCTGAAAGGTGTGTTTGTATTTTGGTGTTGGTTTGAATTTCAATTCTGTGTGCGAAGGCTGAGGGTCTTAGGGGAGGGGACACAGGGTGGAGAAAGAGACTCAGGAACACTACACCTCACTCCTCAGCGTGTGGTGGGACAGAGTGTCCTCTTAGCACTGAGGAAAGAGAGGTAGGTATGCAAAGAAAGAGATGAAAGGCTATGACAATGAATTAGAGAAGGGATTCCTGCCTATTAGTCTCTCCTTACTGAGCCCAAGATGTACAACACACTGTGTCTTTAATTTCCCACTGGTTCCCTTTGGCAAGTACCAAAAATGCTCGCCTTAGACAAGAGTGGAAGCAATTTCCATTTGCCAGTAGCAGGAAAATAAAGGTGAGTGTGCCACGCAATCACACAGTAAAACACATTACAGGTTTCTTCACCAAATAGGATGTGAGTATTATAGGTTTTCTTCACCAAATAGGATGTGTACACCTGATAGGGAAAAATGTGTAAGCAAAATTTAATATAAATTAATTGGTGGATTTTATAAGTTTTTGCAGTTTATATCACACTAATGTCATTTTAATCCTAGCACGAGTGTCCATAAGAATAATTCACATCAAATCCTTACTATATAAGGGTCAAGGACTAGTGACTGTCAAGAGAAGTTGCTTGTGTTGAGTGGGGATCAGGGAGGAATTCACCTTCCCATGAGGATTTGGTAATTTGATGTTAGCTAACGAATATTTTACCGGGGGTGGGGGGTTGATAGAAATAAGTATAAAGAAAAAGGACTTTTCTGCCCCCTGTGAGGCCAACTGGAGGACCTGGAGCTTGGGCTTCCAATTGTCTCACTGATCAAAACCCCTGCATAGATATATAGTAGCTGCCATGCACCCAAAGCTCTGACCGGTGAGTGGCCCCTCAAGGTCAGTGAGGTTAACCCACAAGCTGGTTAAATATTGGTAAAGGAAAATTTTGTTACAAGGTTCATTTTAGAGCATTATAAATAAGGGTACATTTTCTTAAGCAAATGCTTAAATTAATACCAAAAGCATCATTACTGCATTTTGAGTTAAGATCTGTATTGCATGGAATACATAATTCTTTATATTTAAATATTAATATACTGTAGATAACTTCCAAGTCTTATTCTAAAGCCTAATAAAACCCCAAAAGTTTTGTCTTAAATCAAAAAGTTGCTGTAAATTATTTCAGGTTTGATGCCTTTTTCAAGCATATTTCAAAAAGAGAGCCCATTTCCCTCTACATTTCTATAGCAGTGGGTTTTAAATGATGCAAAGAGTATGGGAAATATCCAAATGGAAATTCAGCCATCTTGTGTGAAAATTAAATCTTTTTGTGTAAAATGTGAATTAGAAAGGCAACATTTCCCAGCATTAGTTTCAGTGTTTAATTCGAGTGGAAGAATCAGAAAGGACTCATTGTCTTCAAGGGGAAGTGACCTGTAGGGGTTGGCCAAAAGGGCAACAAGACTTAGAGAGAAAGAGAAAAGCGATTACATTAATTTTAATGGCACAATAGCAGTTTTCAATAAGCTTTATGACAGCAGAAAAGATTGATTTTTTTGCACTTTGTGCAAAAACGTGCAGTGTCCTAAAATGCTTTTTTGCCAGAAATCTAATACCTGTAATTTATTGTATCCCATATTCTCAATGTTAAGAGAGGAAAGAAGGCAAAAGTCTGAGGGCTTAAAATATAATGGACTGTAGATTCATTGCTAAAACTCAATTGGAGTCCTAAAGATTTCCTTTTAATTTTAAAATGCACTTAACAAAAATTAAAAGTAAAAGGATAGCTGTAAAATGGTGTCAGAACACTGTGTTTTCCACATTCTTGCTCTACGAAATGATATGAATTTCCAGAATCTGAAAATGAGAGCAAAGGGCTTATAGGCCTACAGTTTAAATAGAAGACATGTTGTTCTAAAGAAAGACTCCACAATCTATTTGCAATATTTTTCTGGAATGAGAGGCCAGGAAGAATGTTTTTGTTCAGTAGACTTACTTTTCAGTCTAGATGTCAACATCACCTTACTGCTTCTTGGTCCTTTTTTTGTACCCTGCCATCAGAGTGATGATATCAAGGTCTTCACTGCTAGTCAACATTGCTTTGGATACTACAAAATGTAGTTTTCTTTAGGAAATCTCTTCCACACACCAATCTATGGTGTTGATAACAATAGTAGTGATTTCAGTGAAGACTTTTTTTTTTTAATTTAATTTAATTTTTTCAGTGTTCCAAGATTCATTGTTTATGCACCACACCCAGTGCTCCAGGCAATACTTGCCCTCCATAATTCCCACCACCAGGCTCATCCTTCCACCACCCTCCTTTCCAAAACCCTCAGTTTGTTTCTCAGAGTCTGCAGTCTCTCATGGTTTATTGCCCCCTCTGATTTCCCCCAATTCATTTTCCTTTCCTTCTCCTAATGTCCTCCATATTATTCCATATGCTCCACAAGTAAGTGAAACCATATGACTTTAAAAAATGGAGAGAAGTCTAAGAATTGTGTCCAGATTGCCATCAAATTAAGATGACCTAGAGCTTTGGGTTTTCCTCAAGCTCAAGATAAGCCATCCACAAAAAGCAACTCCTGAAAGGTATTAAAATAAGAAAATCAGTACAAATTACTGTCCAGCTAAGAAGTAATGTTTTGTTCATTGTAAATGGGACAGTGAAAAATTGGAGTACTTTTAAAGGAAGAAATCTAAGATGATGAAACTTTGCTAGCCACATATTTTAAGAACTCCTTTAGAAATCTGAAAGTACATTTTCTTAAGAATAAAAGGATTTTGGAGGAAGGAGAGGGGTATCCGGCTTCAGATATGTGACCAACTTTCATTCAGAAAAAGGATTAGAATTCTGGTTAGCTTATTAGGCAGGTCAGGACAAAGAGGTGGAAGTTATGAAGAAGTAGATGGTTGTTCATTGTTGAAAAGGACTATAGGACAATTGAGGCTGTTTTGTACTTGAGGAGGTGGTGTCGAAAAATAGTGATCTCCCCATTACTTCAGGGAGAAGCTAGATGTTTGAAGGAAGTAAAATGATCCCAATAATGACAGCACCGATGGTATTTGGCTCACCTTGTACCACTAGTACATAGTCATCATTATTTATTTTAGAATTATCAAAAGAAGAAATCATCACTCAGTTTTACCCTATAAAAGTGTGTCTAACTATAATACATGCCTCACTTATTTGTCACATAGTGCACCAAATATATACTAAATCTTTAACAAATGGTTGTCCAACATCCACTATGTCCCAGGTATTTTGCTAGGTGATAGGAATAAAACAGGAAACAAGATAAACAAAGTCCTTGGCCTTATGAAGATTCTCTTTTGCTGGTGGTGAGCTCCAGTGTGGTAAGTGCTAAGCAAGGATAGAGAATCTGTTGTGACTGAAGCACAAGGTAAGTGTGTGAATACAGAGCATTTGTGTTGGTAGAGGTGGTGTGGGAAGGGGGAAGGTGTCTGTGAAGTATTTCTTCTAAAGATATAAAATTCATATAGAGTCATAAAGGCCAAACAGTACTTACTGAGATGAAAGGGGTTGAAGGGTTGGCAGAAGGCTAGAGCAAAAGTGTTCCAGGCAGAAGAAAAGGCATTTGTGAAGCCTCTAGACATAAAAAAGGTAAAGAGAGAGAAGGATACTCCACGTTTGAGAAATTCAGTAACTCTATTGCAAGATACTTGCTAAACTTTAAACTCGCTGGACCAACTTTCTTTTTAACCTCTTATCACAGTGTCTGTCACATGAGCTATTAAATCAGATATTTGTTGTATAAAAACACATTAACATGTAGCTTGAGTAAGGAGTTTGAGTAAGGAGTTGTTATTACTAGAAGTTAAATTCTTATCAAGGCAGGGCAGATCACATGAGGTCAAATAAGATCTTAAAAGTTTTTGATTGATCTTGGGAAAGATTAGGATCCAGGAAATAGTTTGAATCATATAGCCAATCAGGAGCTATTGCTTTTTTAAAGGACCCTATATGGCACAGGGAGAGAGCCTTTATTATATTATTATCAGCTATAATACATCAATCCAGACTTTTAAAAAGGATTTTATATCATACTTTGTCACAGGCTTTTTAGTAAAAATATTCCTGGTATCAGATCACCATATGTGGGCTGGCATATAGTTATCTCTAATTCACAGAATTGGTTTTACTTATTCGATTAAATAAAAATACAAAGAGCTTTTTATTTTTAGTTGGGTTTTAAAAAATGTTTAATTTTGAATGTTAAAATGCAATATGAATATTTTAGAGTGGTGTATTTTAAAGTATTAAATAAAAAGAAACACACTTATTTCAGGACTATTTTTAAAAACTAAAGTTTAGTTAAAAGAAGAAAGTGAAGAGATACCTCACTGTACATATTTCATAGCATGGAGATGAACGAGCATTTAAAGGACATGAGATATCATTTCACGCACAAAACACACCATTTACTAAATGATACTTTAGTGTCCTAGAAGAGTTAATTTACCTAACATGGGTGAACAAGTTCCTCACAGAGAGTAGTTCTCTCTTTTCAGACCCATGATAATATTTGAATTTTAAAAAGGGTGAAAGAAATGGACAGATGTAGTCTGTCTTTTGTATATTGATTATAATTAGTATTAATCTTGGTGATTGCTACTGATGAAGACAGATTTATTTCTGCTAAAATGGAGAAGTCTTTGCTTTCAGAGGTTTTTTTTTTTTACTTTTATTTTTACATATTTATTAGTCTTTCACAAAGTACTCGATTAATCTTCAGACCCAAATTAGCAAACCCATCAAACATTTGTCTCATTAAATATAGACCCTGGCAATTCTAGAATAAAGTGATGCTTCACCAAATTCATTCTCGAGTCACAGCCATTGCTCATGTCAATTCAGTAATCCAGAAAGCTCTATGGTTGATAGACTTATCATTTATATTTCACCCACTTCTAAGAGAGATTTGATTTGTTCATAGTAAATAATTTACCCACACCTAGAATCTTGCCTTTAATCTCCCAGTAAAACTGTAGCTGAGGAAAACAGCTCAGTGCAGTGCAGTGACGCTGGCAGAAGCACAAGAGAAGACTAACAGTCCAACAGCCTGAGAGGTAGCAAAATGAATTCTTCAATGAAAGCACAAGAAAATTTAGAAGTCTCAACACTATGAGCAAGTATCGAGGTACACTAGAATATGGATGACTTCTAAAAGAGGCACAGTTAAATTTATATTTTGAGGTGATCACTTGGCAGTTGAATGTAAAATAGAATAACAATTACCTTTCAAACTTTAAGGGATTTTTCTCATATGAAATAGGTCATACAAGTCCACTCTGCTGATTTTCACTTACACAGACTCAGAAGTTCCAAGACTGGGTGCAAGGTCTGTCTTTATCTTTAGGCAGTATTTTCTTTGCTGTTTAAGTCGTCCCATTTTTCCTTTTGCCAACTTTAACTGTCATTGTGAAACCTCAGTTCCCTTACATTTTGCTTAATTCACCTTTATAACCATAATGGGGTGTTATGGACTGAATTGTGTCCCCCCAACCAAATTCATATGTTGAAGTCCTAATCCCCAGTATCTAAGATTGTGACCATATTTGGAGACAGATCTTTAAAGAAGTAAAATTCAGGCAAAATGAGGTCTATAGAGTGGACCTGAATCCAATATGACTTGTGTTTTTATAAGATGAGATTAAGACACAGACACAAAGAGAAAACCACGTGAAGACACCAGAATATGACGACCACCTACACACCAAAGAGAGGCCTTCCAAAGAAATCGAGCTTGCCAACTCCTTGACCTTGGACTTTAGACTCTACAACAGTGAGGGAAAAAAATTCTGTTGCTTAAGCCACCCAGTCTGTGATACTTTGTTATGACAATAACTGCAAATAGAAAACTAATGCATAGGGGATTAAGAGAATTTCTAGAAAAAGTTATCTCCTGGTAGAAAGAGGACATAATGCTAAGAGTTATTGGTGCTTAGAAAAACACCATACTATAGGAAAATGATGTGCCTCAGACAAATTTCTTTACATTTGGAATTTTATGCTTTAATGGTCTAAGACAGGCATGAAATTCAGTGATATTCAATATCTTTAGCCTTGTGGTTGTATATAGCTCATTGTACCAACAACTTTTGACATAGAATATTACATTTGGAACTCAATTCTAATTTTTTAAAGAAATATAAGATTAAGGAAGTACAGGTCTGAATTGATTCTTATAAGGAATCATGCCCTTTACCTGCAATTCCTAACTCAACTCAGCATACTACCAATTAATTTTACTCTGGAAAAAACTTAGATATCATAAAAGTAGGGAGAATAATTAAATTTTTAGTTAGTTAAATGAGCCCCAATAAAGACATTGCCAAAATTCAACATTTTTAATCAAAATTTACCACACTTTCTCTATAACTATTTATCTATGCATCTATTTTAAGGAACTATTTTAAAGACTTATTTATTTATTCATTTATTTGAGAGAGAAAGAGAGAGAGCACAAGCAGGGGGGATGGCAGAAGGAGAGAGAGAAGCAGGCTCCCCACTGAGCAGGGAGCCCAACATGAGCCTCCACCCCAGGACCCTGAGATCATGACCTGAGCCAAAGGCAGATGCTTAACTGACTGAGCCACCGAGGTGCCCTTTAAGGAACTGTTTTAAAATAAATCCCAAATGTTATGTCATTTCACTTTTGTTATGTATCTCTAAAAATATAGATTTTTAAAATATAACTGTTTCATTATTGCATCTAACTAAAAATCATTCTACTATCATCTTAGGTCGGTCCATAATCAAATTTCCCTCGTTGTTTCAGAAGTGCCTTTCAGCAATTACCTATAGGCTCAAATAAGGATGTGAAACAAGATCTACAGATTCTATTTGGTTACTAGTCTCCTAAGTCCTTTGACCTATAGCAACGCATTCCAGCCTTCTCCTTGCTCTTATTTTTTCCTATTTATTGTCGAAACTGTACCCACCATCCTGTAGAAAGCATCATATTCTGATTTTTTTTTAAATTTATTTTCTTTTGGGGTCATTTAATTTCTTTCTTTAACATCCTCATTCCCATTTCCTGTAACTTTAAATTAGCTCTAGATTCAGACTCCATTTTTTTTGGTGGGGGGGAACTTCATGAGTAGTGTCATGGGCATCACATTGCATCACATCAGGAGGCAAGTAATAATGTCTCTGGTCCCCCTTCTATGTCTTGACTGGTGGCTTTACATTCTAACACTTGATTGTTCCACTGCAAGTTCTACATCAACCTTTCATCTAATGGTTTAATCAGTTGATGATTATTGCTTGAATCGATTATTTAATTAGGCATGGCAAATGATTATTTTCTAATTTTATCATTTCTTTAGCAACTCAGCCTGAATTTATTTGTAAGAAAATAAATTTTCAGTTGAAACTATTTGGTTTCCTCAAATATAGTTAGTGTGAGAGGGATAGAATTAGTCGTAGGTGCCCTAATTACTTCCAGTAGATTCCAAAGATTTATTTGCTTGTCATTCAGCTTTCTCTCATTTATTTGATAATCTTCATGAACTTACAGAGGTTTATAGATTCAGGATATATTATCCTTTTAGATGCTCAGATAATCACATCATTGGCAAGTGCTAGCCCTTTCAAGTTGGCTCCTCTGTCCTTGACAAAAGCTATCATTTTCTTGCTTTTAAGCATAGGCTTTCCTAGGCTCATCTTCAAATTTCCTAGCTGGGACCTAAAATTAGCCATTCATCAAAGAAGCCATTATCCCCTTTAGGGGGGATGGTACTTGGAAGCTCTAATTTAAGCACAAAAATCAGGAATGATTTGTGAATGTGCCTACCATATCTGCTAAGGGACATGCCGATATTCTTTGTGCTAGTCAAAAGCATTTATTATAAGTATTACAAAAGCAGGATCTTTTTATTCCTTTTAATTTATTGTTCTTAACCCAGGACTGTCTTTATCATCTAGTACCTTCTTCTGAATGTTTTTCAGTATCATCACCTTAGACATCAACAATAGAAGCATACTATAGAAGTATAGTGCATAATGTAGAAGTACATTTTTATTTTTTTATTTTTTTTTTAATTTTATTTACTTATTTGACAGATGGAGATCACAGAGAAGCAGGCAGAGAGAGAGGAGGAAGCAGGCTCCCTGCTGAGCAGAGAGCCCGATGTGGGGCTCGATCCCAAGACCCTGAGATCATGACCTGTGCTGAAGGCAGAGGCTTTAATCCACTGAGCCACCCAGGTGCCCCTAGAAGTACATTTTTAAAGTTGCCCTACTTTAGAGTAAAAATTCAGGTAACATATTATTCATGAAAGTTCACAGATGTGCAACAGAATCACAAATAAAAAAATATATGGAAAGAGAGAGATTGTAAAAGCAAATTTTGAATGTGAAGTGGTCACTTGTACCCTCTGGAAGATGGTAGAAATGACCTTTAATGCCACTGTTCCTATTGTTTGCCTGGGCAGTGGCAGGGATGGTGGGAGTAACACATGTGATTCTGGTCTGGAATCCTGTTTGTTTGTTTTTTTTAAGATTTTATTTATTTATTTGACAGACAGAGATTACAAGTAGGCAGAGAGACAGGAGAGAGAGAGAGAGAGGAGAAAACAGGCTCCCTGCTGAGCAGAGACCCCCCCCATGTGGGCCCGATCCCAGGACCCTGAGACCATGACCCAAGCTGAAGACAGAGGCCCAACCCACTGAGCCACCCAGGTGCCCCAGAATCCCATTTTCTTTACAAAAGGAAACATAGTTTCTATAATTTACTGACAGGAAAAACTATTTATAAAGCACTTTTTTTTCTTGCTATTCCAAGGGGACACAAATAAAAAGATGACCAGGGAAGCCCAGATAGTTTAAAACTTGAGGAGCTCTTAAACATCTGAAGGGAAACTTCTTTATGTAAAGAAAGCTAGTGGTCAAATGTCCTGTCACAATCACAAAATACACACATCTAGCAATATGGAGAATTCAGTTCATGGGTCTCTACTCTTACATGTTGCTCTCTAGTAAAGAAATGTACTTACTTACTATGTCCTCTCAGAATTTCATGTCTCCTATAATACTACTACATGAGAATTGGACTTAATATTTTTTCAGGTATTTTTAACAACTATAATGTTCTCTTCATATTTTCATGTCATTTTCCAAAAGGTTTTATGTACATATATGTATATACATGTGTGTATGTACCTCTGTATATAAGTGTGTATATGTATATATGTGTGTATATATATATATATATATATATATATATATATATGCAAACACATCCATGTACCTCTGTGTGTGTGTGTCTGTGTGTCTGTGTGTGTAGTGAAAAACAATGATCAAATGATTCAATAGAACTAATCCTAAAAAGAGGGTATTATCCTACTTTGTTATTTGTGGAATTTCCATAATATGTAAATATGTAATTATTTGACCAGGATGTTTTTCCTTCGTAAGACACCTTCAGAACTCTGTGAATCATCATTTGCTTTATTGCAGGAGATATGAGTAATAACATTTTGTGTTGTCTTATTAAACAATTTGGAAAACTGACTCAAATTCAATCACTGACTTACCAAAAGAAAATTACTTTTAAGATATCAGTCTGACTTTCATCCTTCAAAGAGCACTTTGACATTAGATGTTGATAGTTTAGCAGAAATTCCGGGGCCCAAGGCTGTTTTAAAGCAGCTGCTTTATTGATCCAGACCACGTTCAGTTATTTGTCATGGTCTTTTCTAAAAATCTAACTTGCTTGTGTTCAGAGGTAGAAGAAAAGAGCAACAAATGCTTGGTGTTGCCTTCCAGCAAAATAAAGTGAAAATTCTGCCGTTATCCAGTGATGGGAGACTTTCACCATCTTTAAGTCAAATATTTCAGAAAATTACTGATTTCAAAATTACTAAGTGGAAAAGCACTACAGAAAATAGTACATTAGAGTTATTGATATGGGCTCCAGATTCATATAGACAGAATACCTTATTAGCTATGTGAACTTGGGCACCCTCCTTAGTGTCCACAAGCTTTAATTCACTCATTTGGAAGTCAGGATAATGATAGGAGCTTCACAATAATGTTGTTCTGAGGTGATGTATGTACCATGCTGTTCATAAAAAGTTTCAATAAATGCTAGCTATAATTATTCACATTATTAATATAGGTAAATTTATATTACTAATATCAATAATAGTAGCTGGTTCCCATAGAAACTCAGTTCATTGGCTTACACTAAGTTCCAGAAGAATGAGGTTTTTAAAATTTTACTTTTATTAGTTGGTAAAGAAAACTGAAAATAAATAAAGGGAACTTAAAGTGTGTTTGATGTAATAAATGTTGTCTTAGCAAGTTTTCTACTTATTATCTAATTTAATCGGCCCCAAAACTTTGTGAGGTAGCTCTCAGTTGCTCAAAGTCACAGATCAGATTCCCTGTCATAGTCAAATTCATGGTAGTTGGTTGAAAGGAAATAATGCCCTTAGAAGAGAGCATGTATATTCTCTGCCTTGTGGTTACCTTGTGCATGTAATTATTATAAATGGCAAAAAGAAGTCCCAACTTCCACAAATTTCCTTAGTGAAAATTCTCTCAAGTAGATTACATTGTTTCTTTCTAAGCAACGGATACTTGTTTTATCTCTAAAGGAATACTTATAAGACCATTCTAATTCCACTTTATTGTGAGTTAATACATTATAGACACACACACACACACATGCATATAATGTATATGTGTTTTTTTGAATGCAAATACTTCTGCACTAGAAATTTTTACTGAGTGCCTGTAAGAGCCCCAGGCATTGGATAGACAAATGTAAACGATCTCCTAACTCTAGAAAGGGTTACATGGAGAAGATGACCAGCGACGACGTTCAGAGATATCTCAGAGCTAAAATTCTCTAAGATCCATAGCATAAACCTGAATTGAAGTCATTTAGATGCTATATTAAACTAAGCTTTCAAATATATAAATGTTTTAGATATTGGAACATAGTATCTAGTGTGAAAGATAGTACACTTTGAAGAAGCCAGAAAAATTGGAAGCAAGAGACAGGCAAGAAAATAAATCTTTTTGTTTTGTCAAGACTTTCTTCAAATCCCTGCCAGGTAATGAGTTAAAGATTGCTTCTGTGGTTCTAAAGGTTTTTCCGTGTACATATGCATACTGTGTTGCAATTGTTTCTTTTATGATTAGTCCACACACACACACTCTCTCTCTCTCTCTCTCTCTCTCTTTCTCTCTCTTCTCTTTCCCAAGGATACGTATAGAATATTTATTCTTAGACATTTTGTAGGTTATAGGTCCTCAGGGTTGGAGGTCTTTAACGAAAAACCATGAACAGTTGCTTAAACTAGACTGAAAGTTTATTCTGCTTTTACTTCAAGCTTGTAGCACAGGGCGCCCGGGCAGCTCAGTCAGTCAAGAGTCTGCCTTTGGCTCAGTTCATGATCCTAGCATCCTGGGAATGAGACACCTCTCCGGCTCCCCGCTCTGCGGAGAGCCTTCCTCTCCCTCTGCCCTTCCCCCTTGCTCATACTCGCTCTCAAAAAAATAAATAAAATCTTAGGGGAAAAAAAAAAGCGGGGAGGGCAGGATGGGTTAAAGGTTAAAGGGTGGTTGTACCCTACTCCATGAAGCAATCTTGAAACCCAGATTTCATCTCTTTTTAAATCCTGATGTCTTTGACTATGACCTTTCTCTTTATGTTCAGGGTCAGTTGACTCACTGTATCCACCTTTTAGCCAGTGGGAAGAGGGAAGGAGGAGGTGGTACACAGGCTGCTTCCTTTTAAGCTTTGGTGACAGACTGCTTATGCCCCTCCATACACAGATGCTATTGGGCAAAACTTCATTACATGGCTATAACCTAGCTGCTCGGTAGGTGGGCAAAGGCACTCTCCAGCTAAGCAGCCATGTGCCCTGGTAAATGTAGGGGATATCGTAATCAAATTAAGAAGGGAAGAGGGACATGACAGTTTCGATTAGCAGTCCCTGCCACGTCATATAGAAGGAAAAAGAGACATTTCTCTAAAGACAACATAATCCTGAAAGAATCACCAGGAAAAATTACAATGGCTTTTCTATTATTACACAGAACAGTTTTGGGGTCCTGTAAATGAGTCAACTGCATGTTCTTGTCCTCCAAATCCATCTGCCTGCTTTGAGACTGTCTTAGGTAACAAAGAAGTGTGTGCCAAGGGACATACCAGAATAAAACATATACAAACCCTGCCCTCAAAGAGCAGAAGATAGAAGCATAACTAATAATTGTCACAAGTATCAAAATTATCCAAGAAGTTAAGCCCTGGATACTGAGAGCGATACTTGAGGAAATAAGGTATGGGGGGGAAAGGGGGTTATATGAGAATAGTCCTTATGAGATGAAACCAAGGATCATATCTGTAATTTCACTATTATGGTTCTCTTTTTCTTTAAAATGAATGTGATTAGATTCATTGATTTCTAAAATTTCTTTCAGCTCTTCTATCCTATTAAATAATACTCTGATGTCTTTAAGGAGTTAGTGTATTGCAAAAGAGGTCAATTGCTCAAATCCAACAATTTCTATTTTCTTTAATTTTGCTATTTTGCTAAAGCTTTTAAATATCCACAGTCTAATTCAGATTCCGTAAGTTAAAACTAATGCTCGCGTGAATCATTAAATTCAGTGGTATTAAGATGACATAGATAAACACACTTTTATTTTTTAACTGAATCTTTATACTAGATTTAATTCCTTTTTGTTGTATTCTCCAAAGCAAAAGGTGGTAAAAATAATTATATTGTCCACATATAATAACTCCGTAATTTGGTTTCCGCTCAGAGACTATTAGAATACCTGACCTCAAAGATGCTGTTAATGCAGTTTTGAAGTTTAATTTTGATGTATTGATTTTTTCCTAAGGGATGAGAACTATTCCAAATGGAAAATATGATTTGTAGTTTATTTTTTACTAGTAAGGTAAAGCCTAAAGGAAATGTTAGTAAAATAAGATTTAGTTATGAAGTAAAATGAAAATCAGAATTAACTTTTGTTGATAATTATGTCAATTGTTAAAAAAAAAACCAGTTAAGGGCATTTTTGGCAGTCAGTTAATTCTGGAAGAGGGGAGCTAAGGGTCTGTTTTTTTGTGAGATGCTGTTTAAGAAAATTATTTGGCTCCATAAAATGAATCACCTCATCCACCAAATAGAGTGGACCTATAGTATCATTTCAAAAACCTACAGTATCGATAGATAAGTAAAGGGGATTTGTAAATATGCTCTCTTTTATAAACCAACACAATAATCTGTTATTTTCTATAAATTATTTCAGTTTAAATGAGCAAGATTAGGAAGAAAATCTCCAAACACTGAGAGATCAAAGTCATCTCTTTTGTCTTAACACTCAGCATTGCAATGGGTTTACTGTTAAGAGCGTGGCCACATGGGAATCCTTCAGAACCACGTGCAGTATACAAAACACAGTAGGCATGCAACAAGCTTGTGTGGTCTTAATTTGGACTGCCTATTGAAAGACTAGATATAGTTTGAAGTGTGCCTGGGTGGCTCAGTGGGTTAAGCCTCTGCCTTTGGCTCAGGTCATGATCTCAGGGTCGTGGGATCAAGCCCCGCATCGGGCTCTCTGCTCAATGGGAAGCCTGATTCCTTCTCTCTCTCCACCTGCTTCTCTGCCTACTTGTGATCTCTTTCTCTCTCTCTCTCTATCAAATAAATAAATAAAATCTTTTTTAAAAAGAAAGAAAGAAAGACTAGATATAGTTTGAAATAGAGCTCTACATTATATTTACTAAAGCATAATTTGAAATAGTACCTCTTTTTATATTTGTGTATATCTTGCATATACAGCTTGCCTCTATATTTCTTTAGTTTTATGATGACCTAGTACTCATTTATCTTATAAGCCAAGAGCAAATCGCTTTATTAAAATGTTATTTAGCAATGCTGAACTGTTATATTATTATTCATGCTGCTTACTCTTTTTTTTTTTTTTTTTTCCTTTTCTCTCTCTCAGGTTTTCTGCTGAAACCTCTGCTTTGCTACACAGGGAGGGTCCCTCTGACTGTTTTCTGGCTTCTCAGTATCATCATATTTTTCACTATATACTTATAGTTTCTCATTTAATGTATGCCATCCCTATAGTCCTGTCTGGAGGGCAGTAACAATCTTTAGTCTCAGGACCTTACAGCTAATAGGTGCACTTAATGATAGTTCTTAAAATTACAAAATTATAAGTTACAAAATTATGTTACATAATAGCTCAAGCAATACTTAACCATTGAATTATAGGACGGCTAAGGGAGATAAGAGTATAATGCAGAGGGAGAAAAACCTATCCTTCTGAGGCTGACCACAGAAATTGAACTCCAAACTCACCTTGATGATGTGATCACTGGGGATTTAAATCTGAACGTATATACAGTGCTTATTCTGCTGTTTTCCATCTGTGTTGCTCCCAGGAGTGGAGCACACCTGCGTTGAGGACAACATACAATTTTGTGACTTTATTAAAGCCTCCCCAGTGCCCTTGAGCCCTTCTGGGAGCCAGAGAAAGCTGCACGCAGCACTCCTTTTTTTTTTTTTTTTTTTTTTTTTAAGATTTTATTTATTTATTTGACAGAGAGAGATCACAAGCAGGCAGAGAGGCAGGCAGAGAGACAGGAGGAAGCAGGCTTCCTGCTGAGCAGAGAGCCCGACGCGGGACTCGATCCCAGGACTCCGAGATCATGACCTGAGCCCAAGGCAGCGGCTTAACCCACTGAGCCACCCAGGCGCCCCCGCAGCGTCAGTTTTCTTAAGGAACTGACAACAAAATGAAGAAACTTTGCATTTCTGGTTTTTATGTCCACAGAATGAACTTTCCTAAATTCATTATTTATAAAATGTAAATATGACATTTATGTGCAAAAGGTCAGAAACAATCATCTACACATAATTCCAAGCAAATTAACCTTAAAATGTAATTTTTTTGCAAGTAAAAAAAAACTCATTGAATTTTGACTCAGTATAAAGTTTTAATTTGCTTAATTTATGTAAAATGTTGTATCTGTTTTTCCTGTCTTGACATACAAATAATATAAAGCATACTGTTAAGAGTTGAGTGGTCCTCATTTTATTATATTAAATTATATTACATTAGGTTACCACACAAATGAAACTTACATTTTTCTCTTATCAATTATATCCAGACTTCATCACTCCAGTCTTTTTAATTATTCAATTGACTCAGTGTATAGGATGGAAACTATTCCTATTTCTGAATTTCACATCTGAAGACATTTCATTACATTTCCTTGATAGTGATTTCCTTCACACAAAATCAACCAACTGATAAAACACTTTAAAGAATCCTTTGTTATTCTGGCAACTGGCCTGCTTGTAAAAATTGCTGTTAATCTTTATTTATAGCTTTGTTCCCAATAGCGTCTTCCTCTTGTGAGAAATCCCTTTAATTTCCTGTCTAAAATATTTCCACAAACATTATCGACACAAACTCTGACTTGAAAAGCAGCTATGTCTTTAGAAATTAATCAGAATGTGCAAATTATATTTCAAAAATAGTTTCTTCAAATTCTAGTGTGTTAATTGCTGTGTAAAAACAGAATTATTTGGTCAAAAAGCGCAAAACAACACAAATGCCCTAAGTCATGGAGGAATACGGTGGGTAAAGGGAGATCATAATTGTTATGTACATCTTAATTCCAAACATCCATGTGAGAAGAGTAGTTGTCTATAATGCAGCTCTCTCGGTCATGACTCAGAGTCTTACCTCATACTTTCTCTCTGCTGGATTTCCCTACCAAAGCCTTTCTTCCAGTCAATATTTGTAACTTCCCTCAAGCGACAGCCCTTCCAGAAAGCATGCCTGGCAGGCCTGTACTATATACTAATGTCCCTAAATCAAACAGTGAACTATCAACAAGGGAGGCTGACCAAAAGGAATAAAAACAATCATGCCAATACCCATCTCTGTGTAGGAGACATCAGAGAGTGTGGGGATCCTATCAAACCAAAATCTCCTGGCTCATTCCAGGAGAACATCTGCAATTTAGCTCTAAGTACAACCACATATTTCCCCTCTACCTAAGTTGTGGATACCAAAGCAAAATGAAAATGCAGTCTCTTATTCAAATAACAAGAAAGAAATATTTTCCTTTTTCCTGCAATTTCTCTCTTACTTATTATGGTGTTTTTAAAATGCTATTTGCTGCTTCACTTCTTGGGATGCAGAAATACTTGAAAGGTGCAAGCCAACCTTCCTAGTCTCCCAGGGCCCTGCACAGTGACCTGCTATCTAGTATGGGTACCTGACCCTGAACTTCCCTGTGCTCCAGGGAGGAGGCAAGGTGGCAATGGGAGGGAAGACCACACTTGAGGGGAAACTCCAAGAACCTGGCACGTGCTCATTTCACTGACTTCACTTAAAAAAAACACAAATTCAAGGGATGACTGTGTGGCTCAGCTCATTAAGCATCTGACTTAGGTTCAGGTCACAATGTCAGTGTCCTGGGATTGAGTCCCAAGTCAGGCTCACAGCCCAGCAGTGAGTTTGCTTGTCCCTCTGCCCTTCTCCCCACTCATGCTTGTACTCACTCTCAGATAAATAAATAAATACTTTAAAAAATAATTTAAAAAATGTTTTTAAACCCACAAATTCAGAAATAAAGTTAGTAAGAATTTCAAGGTAGCATTAAACCTAAGCACTGGACCCGGTTTCCAGCACAGGGCCCCAGGCTACTGTTCTGTGCTTACGGTCAAGTCAAAAACTCTGGCTGTAGGTGTTACTTGTGGGAGCTTTGTGAGGAAGAGTTGGGAGAACGGTGAGTAGGAGAAAGTACAAAAGAAGGCTCTCCTTGAAATTCAGTCTTTTCTGTGTTTAAGCTAGGTCTTAAGACAAGACCCTATTCACTATTACATTCTATTGCATAACAACAAGCAACAGCTGTGATTTTCTCAACCACAGACAGATTAGAAATTAAAGAATGGAATCATAGGATGCCTGAGTAGATAGTTGGGCCACGTGAGTCCATCTGGTTCAGCATAAGCACCAGTAACCCTTGGGAGCCGTAAAGCTCAAAGCTGCCAACTGGAACCAGAAATTATCATTCTCTTACCATTATCTTTGTCTGGGGGCTTTCTCCTGGTTCCTGGGCTGCTATAACCTCTTGGGCTTGGGTTTTTCTCCTTTGTATGTTTTAAATAAAGTGTATATTAGCACTGGACATACTAGGAAGTGCTGTCTTTCCATAAAAAGCTGGTAGAGGTGGCTACTTCCAATGACTTCTTTTTCCCCCAAGACGGAGATGATCTTGTCCTCTTTTGTTTAAAAGTCTTAGTTGTTTCACATTGTCCTCAAAATAAAGTCCATTTGCTCTTTGTAAATGGCTTTACCCAGCTATGACTTCTGTATGACATTTAAGAATCTCTTATGAACGCCCATTGTTTGCCAATATCATAGCTTTCAGTTATGGAATATGTCTTTTAACTTACATATTGTCTTCCCCATTAGGCTTAATGTCCTTGAAGGAAAAATGTCCTATTTATTATTGAATTTCTAGATTTCACAGTTCCTGCCACATGAGAAGCTCAAAAAGTGTTAGTCAAATGAATGAATATTGATCTTAGAATTTTGCCTGTGGGGGAGCAAACAGGGGAGAAACAGGCTGATGAGATTTTGGAGTAAGAAAATACTAAGAATATTCATTACAGAATGAAGTCCATCATAACCCCAAGAGTAGCAGCAGATATATCTCCTTCTCCCTGTTCTTTGCACCTGGCACGACAGTAGAGGGGGGAAGGTAACTGCTTTTCCATCAGCCTAACGTCATGATCTTTTGGATCCAACTTGATTCCTCAACAGGCTTCATCACTGGAAGATCTGCTGCAGCCACAGCTGTGGCCCTTCCCACTCTGAATGCTGCCTTCCCTTGCATTAAGCTGCATCATGTAGCATGCACTCTAAAATGTGAGAACAGATGCTCTAACATCTGTCACAACCTCAGAGTGGATCTTTGCCAAGGACATTCATCAATTTTAAAGTACTCTCACAGCAAAATGCAGAACAAAATTCAGAATCTGATGGGAAGGGTAGCTGTAGCTATATTTCCAAGATCTTCAAAATCTGGACCATGTTTGCCATTAAAGCAGGCACTAGTTAAAAAGTGCTTTCAAAAAAAGCATCAGTGATCATACTTTCAGCTATCATGGACCTGGTTTTGGCTCTACTAGTTCAAATCCATGGGGGAATAGCATGACACCATATTGAATGCAGATCATTCTAACCTGTCAGAGCAGTATTTATGAAATTTTGGTTTTCCAGGTCCTGACTTCACAATTTTTAGGGTGTTTCTATATAGCCTGTCCCATAACTCATTGAATAAAGTCAGTAAATTAATTCATATTTGTATTTAAAAAAATAAAAAGAATTTTTTAATATTACTGAAACAAATGAGAAAGTAAAATTGTGATAAATAGGAACTAGAAAAATAAATAAGTTAAAACAAAAGTATTCAACTAAAAATAAGTATGGATTATGAAATTTAAAATAAAGAGAATACAAATTAAAATAATCAGTCTTGATGCTCCTTGATTTAAGGCAAATAAGATATACTATATCAATAATAAAACTCTGTGTGTGTGTGTTAACCAGACCTGAGAACTGGATCTCACTCATGTATCCTTTTGGAAAAGGTAATATTTTTGACCATCTGCTTGGATAGAGCTGCGGGAAAGAGGAACATCATTGCCACACTCCTCAGGTTTACGAAAGGAAGGTTTCCCATAAACATGTTCCAACCTCTCTCCACTTTACAACTTATTCTACATTAAGGAAGGTGAAGAAACTTCTCTAGGTGAGAGCTTGTCAGAAAGAGCTAGCCATGTGGCCATGTGGCTCTTTGTGGTAGCTCTGTTTTCTTCAAAAGAGCCATTTACATCAGGGGAGGAACGATGCAGGTCTGCTAGTCTGGAGAACCTTCCCTCCTCCGTTGTTGCCTTTATTTACTCTCAGGAGAGAACAGGTGAAGCCTGCCTAATTGTAAGGCTCAACATAAGCTCAATGAATTAGTTAATATTGTCTTAAATCATTCCCTCTGATATGGAGTAATAAAAATAATGTATTGCTCTTTTATTTCTCAAATTGTTCAGAACCAGGACAAGGAAGAGGGTCATTATTTTGAGTGGTGGCCCTCTGTGACTCTCAAATTATTGGACAGTAAGAATTCTTAACCAGATGAGATTTTATTGAATTTCTTTATTCCAAGAAACACGGGAAAAAGATTTCTTGAATTTATTCTTATTCTGAATGTGTTACTCTATTTGACCATTTATCTGCAAGGTAATGGAAGAGAGATTTCTTATCTACTCCCTTCTAATTTAGGAACATATGTAAGAATAATTTATTAAGGTTTTATGATGCTTCTTTATAATGTTAAAATATTCTCTGGGAATTTTCAGACAAGTTAATAATAAAGCAATTCAAAAGGTAAAAATGTTTTAAAAAATTTTGGTTGATTGTCTATATGAATACAGTTAGAGGACTTCCCTCAAGGGTCCTGGGTGTATCGTGTCTGAGACAGTAATGATAATGACAGCACTTCCTAGGTATTAGTAGTAGTCTAAGACTTAGAGTATCTCTTTACATTTTGACAACAGTCCATGAGATACTCATATTCCTTTCTTTCAGCAGATTAAACCAAAGTTCAGAAACTTGGAGTTGTATAAATCATAAATCATACAAATCACAAGTGAAAGAATCAATTCAAGTCCTGTTCAGACCTGCCTGAATCTAGGCCAACCATTGATTGGTGTATTTTCTTCCTCCATGGAATAGATTTGGAATCTGAGACAACAGTCTTGTCTTCTAAGAGGGCATGGGGCAGGCAGAAATCTCTGTCAGGTCTTGTTATCTGTGATAAGGCATAATAGAGGACCAGTAGGATGAAGGTAGACAGAGGGTTCTCCAGATAGTAAGGGCAGAATGGGCAAAGGCTTCAGGAAGAACATGGCATGAACTGTGGGACAGGCAAAAAATCCTTTTCATTTCACTAAAGAAAGTGATAAGTGTATTTTGAGGCTAATTGAGATGAGGTGTATAAAATCCAGATAGAAGAGCTTAACCTGTTGTGGTAGACAATGGAAGATTATTCAAGAGAATCGGCTTTAAAAGTGAAATTCTTCCTTGAACCAGGCAGGGAGTAAGTCACATTACAATTGAGGATTCCTTTAATGTCCACGGCACCTTATCAGGAAGAAATTTTAATTTCTATTCTATAGATGGAATAATAGAGTTATTAAGTTGCTGTCAATCACACAAGCAGTAATTGACAGATCTTAGATTTAAAATATACGGCACAGTGACCCTAAAGCAAAGTAGAGCAGTTAGAAAGAGGAAGGAGAAGGAGGATTTTAAGGGGGGATAGTGTGGATGAGTTGGTAAACAGAGTATTGTTAAGGTTTATGAAGAATACTTGAGAATTACAGCACAATAGACCTGTTAATCCCTATCCCACCCCTACCACACTTCAAGAATTCATTCCTCCTTCCCTTCACTGCTGAACAATCAAGAGGTTTGGAGAAATTAACCCTACCCTTCACCCCAGAGTGTCCCCTACTTTGGATATATATCATGGAAACTTTATCTTCATTACCAAAGTGACTGATTCAGGGAAAAACTTGTGCCTAGAGGAGCTCTGGCCATAAACTTTGATTCAAGGGCACTCTAATCAGTGTAAAACTCAAGATTTTTATTTTATTTATTTTATTAAGGACTTGTGAAAAGATTCCCTCTATTTATCTCTCTGAATCTGAACACAGCCTTATCGCTATGAAAACAACCTTCTTCTCGTGGGGGAAATCAGTCAGGGAATGAGGCTAACACATAGAAGAGGGCAAGTTTACTAAGCGTGAAACAGCCTATCTTGGGGAGTTTGAGCTGCTCGAATCTTTATATTTCCCAATCCATCCATTGTTTAAACCAATTTAATTTGAGTTTTCTTCATTGCAATAAAGAACTGTGTTGCTGAATTTGACATAATTTTGAAATTTGAATAATTTGATTGTACACTTAATAAGAAACAGACCCTAAAATGTGAGCCAGATTGGGAGGTAGGATGAGGCAATAAAATACCATCTTACCCAGTGTCCCAGGGAGCCTTTATACTTTCCTCATCTTGACTAAACTTTAGACAGGCTTCTTCCTGGCTTCCCTTTTTTGAGAAGATTCACTTTAGAAAACTTAAAATTATAAATCCTTTCTCTGCCCTCTTCAGGTGTAAATCTTTTGAAAAGCCTCTTTGTAGCTTTATAACCCATATAGTCATTGAAGGAGACAGAGCCCCTATCTCTGGATCCCTGGGGAAGGTAGGGACATAACTCTGATCAGCCCCTTGCTCTAAGTTGTAATACCACCTCTTATCATGAAGATACAAGGAAGTTTGCCTTTCTTTTGGGTAAAGCCAGTTGGCAAATGCAGGTGGCCTATGACACACCTCCCCTTCCTCAGTTCTTTTTTTTTTTCCCCCTTCCTCAGTTCTTTAAAATTCTCCTTTGCTTTGGCCAGGTTGAGCTCAGACCTAGTTCCAGTCTTCCTCCTTTCTTCCCTATTGCAATAGCTTTGAATAAAATCTTTCTAATCTGTTTAACTTTATCTGATGCAATTTTTCCTTTGACACCAGACCCTGAAAGTCAGCAAGCCTTGTTAAATAGCCACAAAAATTTTAATGAAAACCGTAGCCTTTTATCCTTTGGGATTCAGTGTGCAACACTAGAGGATTTGATAGCAATGTTTTAAGGATAATTAACTGTGTTAGCTATTTTGTATATATTTTAGGAAGGTTTTATGAGAAGACAATATTCCTTACTTTGAAACTAAAAATAGAGAAATAAGGAAATATGGAACTGCTAAGAGAAGAACTTTGTGCCTGAGGGCTGCCATTCAAGGTTATATATGGTCCATTAATTTGAAGACCCAGATAGAAAAGCAAACTTCTCTAAACAAAACTTAGATTTGTGGGAGATAGGGTGGTGGGAGATTTAACAAAAGATAAGATTGGAACCTAGGAAACTGACCCTTTAGGCCCTTTTCAAGCTTTTAAAGTATTATTTGGCTGACAAAAGAAACAATCACTCCCGCTGCAGTGCAGCCTGAGGGCAAAGGACTAGTTACCTGCGACTCTCCAACCTACAGCCTTATTTCCAAGGCAGGAAACTGTGTGTTAAGAACCAGAAATAGACACTCAGTTGTTGTTCTACAGAAGTTAAATCTCCAATTATTTGCACTTCAAACGTCTTTGTATGTGATGCTTTATCATGATATCAAAATATTATTCGGTTTGCATATTCAAAGTACTATTTCTATTTTTAATTCACATAATTGCAACTAAATTGTGCTATATTAATTATATGCTATAAAATTCATCCCCATTCCTCAATGAAGGATATGAGTATTAAAATATTAAGTGTTCTGCATATTTAATTATAAAACACCCAAGTCATTTATTCAGCTATAATCTATTATGGGTAGAAAGTATATAATCTGCTTGATGATTTGCTTGATAAATGTATTTGTCTTTTTAATGAGCTTCTTTGTTAAGGTGGTTAGAATGATTAATGTGCCAGAGCACATCATCAGTAACCTTGAAAACCAAAAGTCAATATTTGGGAAAAATCCTTACACAGTGAAATGCAGTGCTTAAAACTGCAGAAATCTCCATGGGGATGCCAGCCAGTTGATTAGCAGACGTGTTTGACATGTTGCTATTTAAACAGGATTAAGTGTACTGGGTAAGTGATGGGCAAAAAGGCAAGCAGGGGGAGGGGCCTTGGAAAAGCAATTATAACACAAGAATTGTTAAGCTCCATTTTCTCCAAACGGATTTGATAGTTCAGATTACTAATTGCCCTGTCACTAGGCACAGAAAAGATAGCAAAAGAGCTATACTTTGCTCAAAGGAAAAATACTTAAAAGCAAAATATGCGTTCCGTAGCATATCCGTAATTACCTTTCATTCTAATCAATTGCTTGACCCTAAGGATTGCAAAATACATTTTGTGTTTTCTGTGGATGAAAGATATTTGTTCTAGAATATACTCATTTTGTATCATAAGAAGTTACAGGAAGTAAAATCCATAAAATATAAGGCAATGAAGCAGAATACGAAATTCATAATAAAAATAAAGATTAAATACTTTTTGTCAGTTTCTTTGCAGATTTCTCCTAAGCCCACAGTAATTCTGTGTAGCCAAAAAACATGGACCTGACACCATTCGGATTCACTTTTGCCAACCTCTTATTTCCTTTTTCACCTTTTCTGTTTTCTGTTACTAAGTTAGAATATAAATTCTTCCATAAATAACATATCCCTGTGAAGATAAAAGAGAAAAGGATTATAAAGATAAAACATGTTCATATTTTTGTACAACCGATTTCCTTTACATTTACAATTTTATTTAGACCCTAGGCAATAGAATGAGTTGTAATTTCATGAATAACATATATAATCATAAATGTTTAAATAAATTGCTAGACTCTTTTGAACTAAGGTGTGCAGGACCTGTGAGATTATCTATTTTGCACAGGTTTTTGAGTTAAATGTATCAAAGTATTTTGCTTTATGTGGTCAGTAGCAACAGCTTGGAAAGAAATACGCTGGCACAGCTTCTCCCCTACCTGGTTGTGTGACCCAGGAGAAGTTAGTTACCATCTCTGCCTTTGATTCCCCTGTCTAGGGCAGTATTCAGCCCATGTCAAAGCCAAAGACCAATAGGAAGTGTACTTGGGATCAAAAAAAAGGTTTATGGGGCGCCTGGCTGGCTCAGTCTGTAAAACCTACAATTCTTGATCTTGGGGTTGTGAGTTCAAGCCCCAGTTGGGTGGAGAGATGACTTAAAAATAAATTCTTAAAAAAAAAGTTAAGTGTATTAAGTCTTCCGTAACAAGCAAGGCAGCATACTACAACAGGTGAAATATTCAGTTACCTCAGTAAAAACGATTTAGAAGAGACTTATGACAGGATTTAATTTGAGAAGAAGTCGAAGGAAGCTGAGTTCTGTTCTGGATCAGATGCTGTTAAAAATAACTGCAGTTTGCTGTTTGGGTATCTTCTCTCTAGGAGTCAAGAAGAGCTAAGAAGGGATGCCTGGGTGGCTCAGTTGGTTAAGCAGCTGCCTTCGGCTCAGGTCATGATCCCAGCGTCCTGCGATCGAGTCCCACATCGGGCTCCTTGCTCGGCGGGGAGCCTGCTTCTCCCTCTGCCTCTGCCTGCCATTCTGTCTGCCTGTGCTTGCTCTCTCTCCCTCTCTCTCTGATAAATAAATAAAAAATCTTTAAAAAAAAAAAAAAAAAGAAGAAGAGCTAAGAAGCTGCGATTGTCACTAAAGTAACAATAGTCAGCATGATGTGGTTTTGGAATATAGGAGAGGTTTGGTGGGGTGAGGTCTGGAGCTGACGACCAAGAAAGAGTTCTTGAGATGTCTTTGGTGCAAAATGGTGTTTTATTAAAGCTCTGGGACAGGACCCATGGGCAGAAAAAGCTGCTGCCCTGGGGTTGTGAGGGGTGGCTGATTATATACTATGGGGGTTGGAGAGGTAAGGAAAAGGGAGGTTTCAAAGGGATTTTCATACGTTAAAGAAGACTTACAGGATACAGGAGGCCTTGCCATTGTCAAGTTAAGGCTTAACATGAAGATAGTTGGGAGCTTCCTGGAGGAACATTATGCTCTGCCCACTTCAAGTATCTGTCAATGGGGTACAGGTTATAAGAACATTTAGTTTTATCTACATTTCCTTCTGGAAGCTAGGTTATTGATAGAAATGCTTTGTTCTTGTACATTGCTAAGGCATTTGTAAACTGAGGTGTCTCGTGTCTTGAAGGATTGTGATCTCTGTAAGTTACCTAATTGCTTTTCCTTTTCTTAGCTTTAGGGCAGCCCGGAGAGCCTGAGGAATGTCACATATATCCCATTGGGGAGGGGTTGTGGGGTGTCAGCTTCTTCTTTGTCCTCAGCTTGCCTTCTGTTCCCTCATCAAGACTAAACTAGAAACAGGAGATATTTAGTAATATTTTGTGGTTACACAGAGTCTTTGCTTTTATTTATTTATTTATTTTTTTGTCGGACGTGAGAATGGAGTGATTTTCATAGTCATGGAGATTCCTCTTTGAAAGCTGATATTATATGAAACTGGTCATGTTCATCAAGGAAATATCATTGTTTAGTTGGTCGCAACTGGGTCAGCCACTAGCATATACCTCTAAAGGCTACTTTTCTTTGTTTTTTTGTTTTCTTTCTCCATACTGCTTTTGGCCAAGGGCTGATAAAGCAGGCTGCGGGATATTGCCGAGACTTTACTTATAAGAAAGTTGTTCAGGTATCTTTCTCTTTAATTGAACTAAAGTTAGCCTTTGCTGTTACTATTATAGGGTGAGTTATCATCTAATTTGATGATGGCTACACAGTAACTTTTAGGACTCTGGAGAAGATTCATCAGCCAACTTCCATACAGATATTTACTGGTGGTTGGGGGGGGGCGGTTCTAGATGACCAAACTCTGACTACAAAACATATATCACACAGTCCAGAACAGTTTTTTCATAGACTCAAGTGTCATTCTTTTTTTTTTTTTTTTAATTGCCCTGGCCATGGACTTTCCCATATAGAGTAATGGAATATTCTATTCCATGATTCTATTCTGTTCCATATTCAACTCCATTCTAACACTAAGAAGTGTTCCCATAGCACACTTTCTCAGCTCATTGGAAGGAAATCAAGGGCTAATGTGATCATCCTTAACAACACTAGATAATATTGTAAACTGGTTTGTTTGATCTTCAGAGAAAAATTGATGTCCATAGAAGAAATAATACTTGAGACCACAGAATGTATCAGAAATATAAGAATCATTTATGGCAACAGGAATGAGGTCATTTTGGGTACCTCTCAAGGAACAGATTTACTGATTGAAGTTAAACAGGACCTGCAAAGCTACAAGCTAAGTGGGACATAAGAGGGTAGCCTTGATATTTGTTTCTACCCTTATCAAGCTGTTTTGATGAGAGTACTGTACCGATTTCAGTAGAAACATTTTGTTGACATGAGGTCAAAATCTACTTGAATGAGAATGAAAGTTGGAATTAATGATGAAAGAAAAATGTAAATACTTAGAGGAATGTGAAGAAGGAAATCAACTTTCTGAAAAATTTAAGAATAGTATTTGAATTTTTATCAGCAGGAGCTGGTGAAGGCTGATGCATTCAATAATTAGCTAGGATCAGATCAGTAGTTATGGTCTGAAAACATCTTCCAAGAGAGGTTTCTCTTTCATTAAATGGCAGTTAAAAGACTGTGAGCGTGGAGGTGGAAAAACTGATGAGAGCATAGTGAGTACTCTTAATTGATCACTAGAGAGCATAGAAGTATGATAACAGACAGGGTTAGCATTACAGAAAAAGTACAGAAGTTTTGGAAAAGTAGTATTATTTCAGCTTCTTGGTTGAAATTGTCTATTTTGTTTTGTCATCTAAACTAAGAGTCTTGAAGTCAGCTATCTACTGTTAAAGAAAAATTTCACCAAGTGAGCAAACAGACACTGATTTTATTCTGATACTATTGCTGGTAATAGGAGAGAGCACAGGCCAAATTTGGATACTTAACTTCCATGGAAACAAAGGCCTGGATTAGGGGTATCCTAAGCATTTGTGTTTGCTAATTGTCTTTACCTGAAAGTAAACTTTTTCCTATCTTCAGGACACAAGGTCGTTTTACAATGTGGAGCAAAGGGACTCACCAAAGTTAGGTCCCTCCCTTCCCATGAAGACTGGAAGACAGGTGTTCTGTGTCCTTCAATAACTACATTTCCAAGGGATGACTCCAAGTCCATGATGAGAATGATATTTCCAGGTTGTGCACCAGCAAGAAACATTTTGAATGATTTACATCTCTCAGGGGCAGAGAATGGATTTATAATTACAAGTTTTCTAAAGTAAATTACCTTCAGAAAAGTCAGAGGCATAGAATCAGAATGAAACTTCTCTAACGTTTAGCCAAGATGCGGGAGATGTTAACACATTCTTGGTCACCATCTCCCAGGATTGTCATCTTCTATAGGCTACCCTCAGCTCAAGGTCTCCCAAAACCATTTAAGTCTAATGAATGAGAGATGATGACCCTGTCTTTTTAAATTAGGGAACATAAACCCATAGATCAAGGTTTTTCTTGGAGAGCATTATTAATAGTATGATAAAAACCATTCCATTAGAGATGGAAGGGGGATTCAATCTTTTTCTGTTACTCTTTCCTCTCTCTCTCTCTCTCTCAGGCCTTGCAGGGGCTGTTTATATGACTATCTTGGAAAGGTTGCTTATTCTGGTTTAACATTAAGACTTTGTTTTTATAAGAATTATTTCTATCCATATTCATTTCCTATAGGGTAGAATCTCTGACTGTATGAGATTCCAGTGGTGCCTGAAGTAGCTTTTTCTTAACTTAGAAGGAGAGATCTTTGTCATCAAGTTTTCCCTAGAAAACCAAGGAAGTTCTAGAGCAGTAGTCTCTAATAGGACTTTTTTGTAGTGATGGGTATCCTCTCACCTTTGCTAATTAATGTGGTAGCTATCAGCTACACATAGACACTGGAAATGTGGTTAGTGTCACTGAAGAACTAGATTTTTATTTACTTAAGTTTAATCACTTCAAATTTAAATTTAAATAACTATATAAGGCTAGGGGCTACCATATTGGAGGACACAGTTTTAGAGTTCTTAGTTCTTGCTAATTTTTGGTTTTATTTTTTATGTATTTACTTATTTTTATTTATTTATTTATTTATTTATTTATTTATTTATTTAAGTAGGCTCTATGCCCAGCATGGAGTCCAACGTGGGGCTTGAACTCCCAACCTGAGCTGAAATCAAAAGTCAGTTGCCCAACCGACTGAGCTACCCAGAAACTCCAGCTAATTTTTGGTGTTAGAATTCCATCTGTACTCTTTACTTTCTTGAGTGAGTGAGTGAGGATAAGAGCAATGAAGCTTTTTGAGTGAAAGGCCTTGCAAATTTTTTAAATAAATTTTCCGGTAAAATGTAGCTTACAAGCAAAGAAAATCCTTAGTTCAAACTGAAAAATAAGAAAAAAAAATCAAAACATTTTAAAACGTTTGTGCTGCTTGTATAAATATTTGGGCTTTTTGTTTGTTTTTGTTTTGGTACGTGGCAGGCTCAGTCAAAGTCAATTAACCTAGTCATCTGAATTGATTTAACTCCTGGGAGTTAATATTCCAAAAACAAATTTGAATCTGTGATAATATTGCCTTCTGGACAGTGTCCAGGTTGGGTTTTAAATATGATCTATTAACTAACAAAATTAAATCCAATTATCCCACAGAGTCTCTAAAAGTTCTGCATAAGGTATAAATAATTTTCTAAGAGGTTACAAGCTAAAAGAATTTTCTTTCCTTAGGCAAGAGAAGGAGATTGCTAGTTTTAGGTTGTTATAGTGATAGATATTGATATGTGAAAGGGAAAGAATCATGAGGGCATAAATCAGATCTTTTAATTTATTCCATGAAGTGTGTTATGGGGGCTCCTGGGTGGCTCAGTCAGCTAAGTATCGGACTCTTGATTTCAGTGCAGGTCATGATCTCAGGGTCATGAGATCAAGCCCCATGTCAGACTCAGCACTGAGTATGGGGCCTGCTTGAGATTCTCTCTCTGGGCACCCCCCCTTCACCCCTGCTTGAGCACACATATGCACTCTCTCCAAGAAAAAAAAAAAAAGTATTAGGATAGACTCTGATTGACAACAGTGTATAAACAAAGATATCTAGAAACAAAGGTTTTGTAGAAAATTATTTTACAGTATTTGTTCTTAAAAATGATAATGTTTCTTTAACTTAAAAGTAAAGTGCTTTTATGTGTGTGTTAACTTGCAAACAGTGTAGGAAAAAAGGGTTTTCTCAATACTTTTTAAGTCATTGAAATTTAAGGAACACCAAAAACACCTGATTATGTACATTTTTCCTTCCATCCCACCCACCTGAACTTTTTAAAAAAATAAGATGAAGAAAAAAGCTTTATTTTATTGATAGCCATTCATTTCTAAAAGCCAAAATACAGTTTAGGCATAAAAAGAGATCTTAACAGTTTTAGTATTCTGAATCTGAACTTGAATTTGGAAAAGGCAAAGCCATAAGTTGCCAGAGAAGACAAGATGGGAACATAAGGCATTAGTAAATTATCATAAGCAATATTTTGAAATTATGCTACATTAAAAAAAAACAACGATTAGTAGGAATGTTTTATTGTCTGGCAAAATTAAGAAGATAGTAGACTTTTAAGAGAAATCTCTATTATGTGGGCACAGGATAATTTAGTTCTTTAACAAAAAAATATTTGCAATAATTTTCATACAACAGATTTACTAATATCCTATTATGAACATTACATATAAATACACAGTTGGGTAAATACATATCTCTCTTATCACTCTACCATCCCTGGATATTGACCTTCATTACTCCAAATGGAAAAGGCTAGCTTAGCCTTCCCACCACCATGTTCCAGATCAAGGGAATGGGAAAGGGGAACTGGAGAAGGAATTAGCTCCCTTTAATAAAAGTGAAAGCTACAAGTTGCCTATATTAAGCCCATGCACATGTCATTGGCCAGAACTTGGTCAAATAACCACTTTAAGTTATAGAGAATTTTGAGAAATACTCTCTAGCCAGGTTTCATCTGCCCTTTTAAAACTAGCAGGGGAAGTGCGAAGTGGGATGATGGTGGGATTCTACTGGAAGACGGTAGTTTGCTGTATTGCATTAAGAAGCATTGCTCAATACTATGGTGAGCGCTGTGAAGTGTGTAAACCTGGTGATTCACAGACCTTTACCCCTGGGGCTAAAAGTACATTATATGTTTATAAAAAATATATATATATTTAAAAAAATCATTGCTAAATAATCAGACAATGTCTATGAACTGTAGGTGTTGAAATTTTTTTCCTTTTTCCTTTCTAGATTCTTTGGCTGGTCTAATAATTAAATGGATATAAAACAGATTAACAGGAAAAAATGTTTAATAACATGTATAACTCCTGTATATAGGAGAGAGACCCAGGGATAGTTAACTCCCTGAAATGACTGAAGCCATCACCTTAAATAAATAGCTTGGCCTTCAGCTAAAGACCAAGGAAGATGTTGGGGGTGGGAAGTCAGTTCTGGGGGGTTACCAGGAAAATTACAGTAAACAGAGGTAAGGTTGTTATGCAGATTTAAATCGAGGCCTTCTTTACTGATAACAGTTTCTAGAATCATCCCCCTCTTCCTGGTAGAGTAAGGGAGACAAATTTTCTTATTTTTTTAAACATTTTATTTTAGTTTTTCCACAGAGTGAGAGAGAGAGAGAGGGACAGTGCAAACATGAGGAAGGTTTGGAGGGAAGGGCAGTGAGAGAAGAAGCAGGCTCCCCACTGAGCGGGGAACCAGAATGGGGGAGCTCTGTTCCCAGGACCCTGGGATCCTCACCTGAGCCGAAGGCAGAGGCTTTAACCCACTGAGCTACCCAGGCACTCCTCAATATCTTTATATGTAGATGTACACAAATCCACCTCACTTCTTGGTGAGTGAAATTTCCCTTTTAAGGGAATTAACTTCTTCTTTTTTTTTCCTCATGTGCCATGCTCTTACCTAGTTCCTCTGCTCATAAAAAAAGGAGTAAAGTGTAGGTTCAGCCATAAAATTATTCATACGTCATAGGTTCTTCACACACAGTAAATGCTCAGCCATATGCACAACTGAAGTAATTAAGGAAGTTGTGGCAAACATCCTGTGTTACTGGGGAGCAGCTTGGCTCTCCATGGTATCATAACATCTCCTGCTGAGCTAAATAGACTCTGAGAAAACAAATGTGTTGGTGGGCAACGTGAGAATTCAAAGCCAGCTGACTATTTAGTGTTCCAGTACCCAAGCCAACAGTCTGTCTAAGTACCTCTTTGGGAAAGCCAAACTCCACCTTGGGAGAAAAGTTACATATTTTGCAAGTGAATTTCCAAAAATGAAAACTATGAAAATATTGCCTTAGAATCTGTTATTTTTCATTGCTACTAACAGAGAATATCCTCCTGGAAGAGATAATTTTGCAAAGAAACTTGATAGTTGGCTTGAGAAAACAAATCTCTTCTAAGTATTTTTCTGTTTCCAGGATTCTTAACAATCTTGTCACAAGCCATTTTCATACGTTTACTCTAAACCTCACCTATTGTGAGGAAGACAGGAAGGTTCTTACCTTTTATTCCTATTTGTTTTTCTGTGAAATACATTCCCAGAGAACTATATAATAATGAAGTTCTGTATGAATATAAAATTACATAAGCAACAAGTAAAAAATATACCTTGAATTATAAGCTCCATGAGGTTAGAGGGCCCCCCATCTTATTCACTATTTATTATAGCTCTTGAAATATTGTATGGCCCATAGTAATCATTCAAATATTGTTGAATGTATACTGGAGACTTTTAATATAAAACTTAGCTCCTGAGTGGATATGGTTGGATACACTCTATCTTCAACTTAACAATTTCTCATGAAACATACTTTTTTAAGAATGTGAAAGTCATAGGAGTGGAGGTTCAGAAGTGGGATGGGAGGGTATAAGCAGAAAAACATGATATTGGGTATATTCATGACAAATGGACATACATAGGAATGCTATGAGCTCTATAGTGAACTATGAAAAACTTCTAGCATTTGAGATAGAAGAAAGTGATGTCGGCATTATATTCACACCTACGTCTCTAAGATGAGTAACATACCCAGCTGGGGTATTTCAGGAGCTGTGTAAGTATTGGTCTCTTCCAATATCTGAATCACTAGTATAGTAATATATTACTATTAAAAAGATTTAAAAAATCATCAACAGGGGTGCCCGGGTGGCTCAGTGGGTTAAAGCCTCTGCCTTCGGCTCAGGTCATGATCCCAGGGTCCTTGGATGGAGCCCCACGTCGGGCTCTCTGCTCCGCAGGGAGCCTGCTTCCTCCCCTCTCTCTCTGCCTGCCTCTCTGCCTATTTGTGATTTCTCTCTCTTCGTCATATAAAAAAAAAAAAAATCATCAGGTTTTTAAATGTGGTATACTTTAAATGCTTATAATGAGAAAATAACATACTTCATGAACACACATGCAAGCTTACACACAGGTTTCTGGTATATTGGCCTCATTTGAAGATAAAGACAAAGTTTACATTTGGGTTCTGTCTTGAATATATGGCACAGGCCAAATGGTCCTTTGGCCCCTCTCTAGATAAAATGGCAAACTCCTAACTCTGACTTTTCCTTCTTTCTGAAGTTTTTCCTGATGCTTTGGGCAAATTTGCGTGCACTTTTCACTCTGTTCTTTGTGTTTTTATTTTTAGGTTTGTCTGCATCACACCCAAATCATTTTAATTGTTTGTTTCTGTGGCTGTGCTGCTTCTGTTTGAGAGATCATTGAGCACCGCTAGAGATTGAACATTTATATCTTCTCCAAAATTTGTAAATTGAAACACCTACTTGCCAGTGTGATGGTATTTGGAGGTGGGGCCTCTGGAAGGTGATTAGGTCATAAGAGTAAAAGCCTCATGAATGGGATTAGTGCCTTATCAAAGAGGTACCAGAGAGTTCCCTTGCTGCTTCTGCCAACTGAGGCCACAGGCAGAAGATGGCTACCTGCAACCAGGAAGAGGAATCTCCCCAGAACTTGACCATGGTGGTACCCTGATGTTGGACTTCCAGCCTCTCCAGCTCCGAGAAGTAAGTTTCTATTGCCTATTTTTTTTTTAAGATTTCATTTATTTATTTATTTGAGAGAGAGAGAGAGAATGTGAGCATGAGCAGGGCGGAGGGAGAGGGAGAGGGAGATGAAGACCCAGCTGAGCAGGGCGCCCAAGGCAGGGTTTGATCCCAGGGCTCTAAAATCACAACCTGAGCTGAAGGCATACGCTTAACATACTGAACTACCCAGGCACCCAGATTTCTGTTGTTTATAAGCCGCTGGCTCTATGATACATTGTTACAGCAGTCTGAACAGACTGAGACAAGCATAGAAACAATGAACTGTATAAAACATTCCTTCTTCACCAAAAGAAAAAACAAACATACCCAATGAATGAATGAATGAATGAATGGTGAATAAATGAATCTTGGTCTTCTGTTCTCTCCCCTCTTCATCTTGTTCAAATCCATGCACATTTCCAAAGAAAAATAATGCATACAGTTAGATCTTTCGAAATAGACTTTTCTACCTAAAACCCTGCTTTTATATAAATATTTACTAATTTGATCAGAACCATTTTAGTTTCATTCTGCAAGTTGAATTTTGGGAAAATATTTTTATTGTATTTACCTAATTGGTTAGAATAGTGCTTTAGCAAAATTAAGTAATCCCAGAAATAATGTCATTCAATATAGTGAAATGGTTCAAGATGTGAACAAAATTTAAAACTGAAATGAAATTTTTCTGAGTATATGTTCATAATGATACACATACATTAATTCAACAAATGATATATTATGTCCCTCACAGGAATTTCACAAAAATGTCATGGAGGTTCGGCCCCATTGTGGGATGTGATTAGAACTTTTTCCCTACAGCCAACAGTACACCTTCCTTCCTCTTTCCTTTCCTAATTCCTGAGGTTACCCACTTCCATACGCTTTTGAATCAAAACTCATTCGTATTCTGGAGAGTGTTTTACTGTGACTGATTTGGGTTTTTTTATATATTCCCATATTTAGGAGTGGTCTAACAGAAACACTGATTTTGTTCTCATTAATCTATCCCTGACTATAGTTTGATTACATAGGATTTTTATATTCTCTCATCTCTTCTCTATTCTCTGAATTCTGTTCTACACGTTTTCTTTTTCATAACCCTCATTTATAGTACAACTGAGTACTGCACAGCAGAAAAGAAAATTTATACAGCTTTCATGAGGAACCTATCTTTTTCAATACACCAGAAGGCTAGTGTATACTTTAATAGGTATGCCAATTACCTACTCTTTGTTTTCTATGTTGAAACAGGGGATTTTTTTTTTCCTACCCATGAAAAGAACAGAAATCTAAAAATCTAAAAAGGTTCTAGTTCAATTCAAAACCCCGGATCTAACCAGTTTGAATGGGTATTAAATGGAACAAAAACTCTTCCCTCATTTTTCTTGTATTTGTTTTTATTTTTATTCTAGTAAAAAAGTATGATTGGTCTATCCTCTGCACCACGATAATCAAATATTGCTTCAGTCAGCAGGTAAAGAGAGAACAGTTTTTACAAAATGCCTTTATGACCAGTCCTATAAACACTTATAGTTTATCTTCTTTAAAACTGTGTAACGTCCGACTGCCTGGCAAATGCCGACTCAGGCCAGTATCTGGATCTCAGCATATGTACCTATATTAACTACTTGTTGGGGCTTATTCCCATGATGTTTGCAAATTAAGCTGAGTTACACATTTTGTGTCTCTACTATGCCCTTCACTATATGAGGTAATGAGAAATAAGTGGGACATAGATAATATGAGGCACATAGTACTTTAAAATTCATTGTAACTTTTATTTTTCTTTTTTTTTTTTTAAGATTTTATTCATTCATTTGACAGACAGATCACAAGTAGATGGAGAGGCATGCAAAGAGAGAGGAGGAAGCAGGCTTCCTGCTGAGCAGAGAGCCCAAGGCTGGCCAGGCCAGATCCCAGGACCCTGGGACCAGTACCCGAGCCAAAGGCAGAGGCTTTAACCCACCTAGCCACCCAGGCGCCCCCATTGTAACTTTTACAATAAATGTACTTTTCAAGACTAATAGAATGTTTTGTTTGCATCTTTATTGTACACACCAATTGATCAGGAATGCAGGGAGGAAGAGAAGACCTTTAAAGTATGTTGTCCAGCAAAAGAAAGACACATTAATATTTAGCATTTGCTTTGGGTCATAGTCTGTGCTGCAGCCCGCATCCCCTAGGAAAACAGTCTCTGAGATGATCAGTAGAAGGAAGGAGGTGTACTGTGAAGGGCTCCAGAAATCAACATGTGTAGAAGGGGAGAACAGAATTGGGCAGAGGGAGAAGTCAAGGTGTAATGTAATCTCCATAAAGCTTCAGTTAACCGTACATGGAGTTTTATTTTGTCTTGGGGAGAATAAGCTGAACTTGGTCATGTTGATCAGTTTTTATGGAGAAGGCTAGTCCAAGAGTGTGGTATTGAGCACAGTGCATCTCTGCAGTTGAAGCAGTCCCTAAAAGTGACAGCTGAGGGTTGCCTGCCATCAGGTCTCCCAGAAACAGGAGAACAAGTCCTTCATTCCTGAAGGGGGATCCGGGCAGCACAGCATTCACTGCAGATGGGCTTGCCATATGCCATGAATCAGTCATGTCAATTGTTGCCGTTTAGATTCCAAAAGAAAAATGTAATAGAAAATTATGTTAGTAGTTTAAAATTCATGAAGCAGCGTAAGCAAAGTTACTCTAGTCAACAATATACCTATTATGCTAATTGTATCTTCTCTGGGATATTTTTGAATGAGAAGTAATTGTGTTATTTATGAAACAAGCATGTTAGAAATTAAGGAACTAGAAAGATGAATAAGATAGTAACATAACTCTCTTTCTAACAGGATTTTCTACCAACTCTCACAGAGTTTAGAAGAGACAAGATGGTGACACAAATAAGGGTTCTATGATGAGGAACACCATTATGTAGAGTCAGATAGCGTGCTTGGAGTTGGAATAGTTCAGATAGTTCACTGAAAGTGAGATACTTCATACATAATGTTCATTTGGGCTGGGCTTTGAAGCTAGAAGAGGATTTCATTATTAATAACAGATATTGGCTGGAAGAGACAAGGGATTGGGACTTAAGTAAAATGAGCATATAAGTGAGTTTAGAAAGCCCTGGCTGTATATGGGAAACAAGAAAATAAATCAATACAGCTAGAGTAAAACGTGTGTGATGGGGAAAAGAGGATGATAACATGATAAAGTCAGAATGAGAACAAATAGACAAGCTCTAGCTTTCAGATATAGGAATTTTAGTTTTTCCATGTGTATTAAATGAAAAATTTTAAAAATGTGTTAAAACTGTCATCATAGACTTCTATACCCTGTAAAAATATCATTCAAAAATCAAGATGTTTTCAAATCCACAAAAGCTAAGAGATTTTCTCTCCAGCAGATTCTCATTACAAGGAGTGTTAAAGGAGGTTCTTCAGACTAAAGAGAAGTCATTCCAGAGAACGAAACAGGCTGTATCTGCCAGAGAGAATCAAGTGCACTGGCCAGGATGAAATGTGGGGAAATGTAAAGATTCTTTTTCCCCTCTACATTTTTCCATGAAATTACTGGCAGTCAGAACAAAAATTATAATATACTGTGAGTTTCACTGTTATGCTGCCTATGGAGATAAATGACAACAACACAGAGAATGGGAGGGACAATGGAATTATTATGCAGCTGTAAAGTTTTACACTGTGAATGAAGCAGTATAATGATAATTCAAATTAAAATGTTTTTAAGTTAGGATACATTCTCTCTCTCTTTTTAATCTTAATTTAAAAAAAATTAAGTAGGCTTGGGGCTTGAACTCATGACCCTGAGATCAAGAGTCACATGCTCTACTGACTGGGCCAGCCAGGCATTCCAATGATGCATTTTCTAATCCCTAATACAGTGGTTGACAAAGTATGGTGTGCTGATCTGCAACATTACATTACCTGGGAACTTGCCAGTAGTACAAATAGCTAGGATTTATCCACACTTCCAAAGCTAGCCCTTTGAAGGTAGGTAGCGCCCAGGTACATGTATTTCAATAAGTCATTCAATTTATTTGGATGCATGTTAAAGTTTGCCAATATGGATATGGGTGCAGGCACTACACTTTGCGCCGTTTGGGGCATCTCTATTGGTTTAAATATTTTAGAAAGACATGTAGAAATGTACACGTTCATACCAGTTTATTCGATATTTCCTTTTCCATAACTTTAAATTGAAATTTGCAAAGTGAACAATAACAAATGCACAGATTTATGCATTGCACATAATTAATAATATCAAATAAATGGAAGCTATCTATATTCTGAGGAGAAAAGAAAATGTTTGATCAAGTACGACACAGTCAAGTCATTCTTCCGTTAAAGTTGATGTCAGACCTATTTGTGTGGACATGGAAAACTGTCCAAAACATGCAATTCAATTAAAAAACAGAATACAGGACACCTGGGTAGCTCAATAGGCTAAGTGCTCAGGCTATGATCTCAGGGTTGTGAGATCCAGCCCCAAGCCCTGAATCGGGCTCCAAGTTAAGTAGGGAGTCGGCTTGTAATTTTCTCCTTTTCCCTCTGCCTCTTCGCACTGCTCATGCGGACTCTCTCTCTCTTTCTCTAAAATAAATAAGTAAATCTTTAAAAATAAATAAATAAATAAAATAAAATAAAACAAAAAATAGAGTTCAAAACAGAATTTATAGTGGGATTCTATTAATGTAAATATGCATTTATATATAGTTTGGACAAATCTATTACTATGTTTAAAATTATGGTCATAAAACATGAGTTTAACACATGGTTAAAAGAAAAAAAGGCAAACAATTGAAAATAACATAACAATGAAATTTCTCACTGTATCACTGACTCAGATTTCCCTATGCCAAAGCCAAGTATTTTTAATACTTCTCTTATTAAATCTAAAGTCACTATTTATAAATTCTAATATGCTTATATCTCTATTTCTTGGTTAATCAAATTTAGACAATAAATACTGAATCTCTACTTCAAAAAATAGAGCATTTGCTCATTTATATTTTCCTTAATACATTCTTCCTTCCTCTAAATTTATAGAAATTATATAATTGTTTTGTCTCATATCAAGTGTTTAAAAATTTTTCATTATATACTTAATCTTTTGGTACTTGACCAGTTAATTTTAGATAACATTCTCTAATTCCCCAGTATATAAAACAAAAAATTAACAATTTAGACTCCCTTTTATTTCCCCTTTTCACATGCCAATTTGTGTGAGCTATAGCATTATTTTCATACCGAAAAGATTTAGAATATTTGCATTCTATTCTTAAACTGTAATTGTTTTTATGGCTGTAGGTTGATTTTAAAATTTGAAAAATTTCAATAAATGACATCTAATCTACTGTGATCATATAAATAAAGTGCAATTTACAAGCAAAAATGTGATGGGATAGGTATATGAGAAAGGAAGTATTGCTCTCTCACTCTATGACAATGACCTTCTGCCATTTAAAAAATAATATTCTAAGAGTAATTGAATAGATCAAAGTTATGACACATTTTTAAATGCTTCATATTTTACCCAGAATTTTCTTGAGTAACACTTTGTATTGGGGGAGGGGGGCTTATCATTACCCTGCTTTTTCTCTAAGCACCCACCTTTAATATATCCTTAATATTGTCATTCTTTTTAATATTTTTTAAGATTTTATTTATTTCTCAGAGAGAGAGACAAAGAGAGAGAATGTGCACAAACAGGAGGAGTAGCAGGCAGAGGGAGAAGGAGACTCCCTACTGAGCAGGGAGTCTATTCCAGGACCCTGAGGTCATGACCTGAGCCAAAGGCAAATGCTTAACTGACTGAGTCACCCAGGTACCCCTTGTCATTTCTTTTAATTAAGCTATTTGTTTCATGGTGTCCACATTTTTCTAAAAGATATCCCTGTAAGAGGCCTATATCTTCCTGCTAAAGCATGACATATTTGCCTATGTGGGATGACTGAATAGTTAGCTGTTAACCTAGAATTTCTGTTTCTGTTTCTACTGTTTCTTTGATTTTAGTAATTCTTTTTCCTAGATTACTGTTTCCATTTCATTATTACACACTTTTTTTCCACAAAGATTTCATAAAAGGTATGTTTTCTGAGACTAAATACATATGAAAATTTATATTTGAAATTATGCTGACTTAATATAAATTCCAGGAATTTTTATAATGATTTTATAATGATTTACAGTCATTTTCCCCAACTTTACTGAAAATTCATTTGTATTGTCTTCTAATATCTAGTGGTCCTGATGGAAACTTAAATGCCATCTCAATTTTATTCCAATACAGGTAGAGTTACCAGAAGTTACACTGTGCCTGGGATAGTCTTGGGTCATTCTTATTGTTCTAGAGCAGTTTTAGTGACACCCCTTTCACTGTAAAATTGTCCAGGATTAGATTACAAATTATATAGGAAATTGTCTTTATTTTTGTATGTCTGAAAATTTATGAAAACTGTCTGAGTCACTTTTCATTTATTGAATTTGGCACTTAGAGACCCTATCACTTGAAGATTTATCTTTAACTCTTGAATATATTCTTCTATTTCTTCTTCTTCTTACTATTATTACTATTATTATTATCTTTATTATTTTACTCCATGTTCTCTCCTTTTTATTTCCAATTTCTTGTAAATGGACTTCTTAAATTGATCATATTTGTCAGCTTTTTTTTTTTCTTTTTACTGTTTTCTTCTTCCTGCATATTTTCTGACTTATTGCCTTCAAGCTAAATGTTCTGGAAAATATCTTGATTTTTGCCTTCAGATATTCAATGGAGCTTTAATTTTTTTTTTTAAGAAATCACCTTTTAATTTTTAAAAATTCTTTTCTTTTCTCTGTTTCTTTTTTCATGATAGATTTCTGGGTTTTCATTGAATTATACATTTATACCTGTAAACGAATACTACTTATATTTTTTTGACATTCTTCTTTCTTTTTTTTTTTTTAAAGATTTTATTTATTTATTTGACAGTGAGAGATCACAAGCAGGCAGAGAGGCAGGCAGAGAGAGAGGAGGAAGCAGGCTCCCCGCTGAGCAGAGAGCCCGATTCGGGGCTCGATCCCAGGACCCTGAGATCATGACCTGAGCCGAAGGCAGCGGCTTAACCCACTGAGCCACCCAGGCGCCCTGACATTCTTCTTTCAACTCTGAATTACTGTTTCAGTTTAACCAAATTCTTTATTCATTTAGATCCTTCAACTTTTGCGCTGGTTTTCTCAAATATCTGCTGTAACTTTAGATTTCCATTCTTATTTTTAAATGAAGATTAAACTGACCCATATTCACAGTTGGCTTAGGTTTTTTCATTGCTGGGTGGATAAGCTTTCTTCTTCTGTAACCCCCTGACCCCGTCCACCTATGAGAGTTTACTAAAAAGTCTTACACAAACTTCAACTGATAATCTTTGCTAGGCTAGAGAACAGACAGATGAATACAATCATCTCAAATGCTAGAAAGTTAATATCAAAAGCCCAATTCTTCCCCAAATGTAATAGAATGAATGCACTGTTTTCATTTTTGTCTGGGGATAATGGCTGAAATGTGAGCAACTCGGCATGTAAGCACAGGAAACACTGCGCTCCAACAAGGCTCTTTGTAGACTCCTTGAGTAATCAGCCTTTTCTGGTCAGTCGTATATATCTTCTGCAATCCCTATCCAAGAATTCTATGTATTGGCTCTCGATGGCCTTGAAAAGAAAACAAACCCATTTCCATTGTGTCTTTCTCAGGGACATCTGGGTTTTTCCTCCTCTGTTCTAATTAAATGTTAACACCCTTCCATCTACTTTCCATTTTTCCACAAATCCAATTACAACCTGGATAAACTGATGGCATCCCCCTAATTCTCCTCAGTATTATGCCTTTGAACCTTTTTTTCACCTTTCATTGACATTTCAACAGGATTTCAGGGGAGAGGAAAAGGAGTATTCCATCTTGAACTATTCCTTTTTAATGAACAATGATATTAATATTTGGGGGGGAACTCATATGTAAGGAAAAGTTTTATGTTAAAAAATTGGTGAAATTCTGTGTTAAATAAATTTAGGAAGCTGCTTTATTGCAGGATTTCTCAGTCTTTACGATTTTATTCATTTATTTTAGAGAGAGAGAGAGAAAGAGAAAGCGCGCACACAACAGGGAGAAGAGCAATGGGAGAGGGAGAAGCAGACTTCCTGATGAGATGGGAGCCCCATGTGGGGCTTGATCCCAGGATCCTGAGATCATGACCTGAGCTGAAGGCATACACTTAATGGATTGAGCCACCCAGGTGCCCCTCTCAGGGTTTTAAAAGGACATTTTAAGGTCAGTTTCCAAGAACAAGATATGCTAAAATAATTCAAAAGCTTTATTTCTCATATGCAACGTTTATAGGGAAAAAAAAATACTTGGGTAAGGAACCAAAGATATTAGATTAACAAACTAAAATGCAGCATGAGGGACACCTGGGTGGCTCAGTTGGTTAAGCAGCTGCCTTCGGCTCAGGTCATGATCCCAGTCCTGGGATCGAGTCCCACATCAGGCTCCTTGCTCGTCAGGGAGCCTGCTTCTCCCTCTGCCTCTGCCTGCCATTCTGTCTGCCTGTGCTCGCTCTCTCTCCCTCTCTCTCTCTCTGACAAATAAATAAATAAAATCTTTAAAAAAATAAATAAATAAAATGCAGCATGAGCTCTTAAAGAATAAGAAATCTCAGGGTGCCTGGGTGGTTCAATCGTTGTCTGCCTTCATCTCAGGTCATGATGCCAGGGTCCTGGGATTGAGCCCCACATCAGGCTCCCTGCTCAGTAGGAAGCTTGCTTCTCCCTCTCCCACTCCTTCTGCTGTGCTCCCTCTCTCACTGTCTCTGTGTCAAATAAATAAATAAAATCTTGATGGAAAAAAAAATCTCAAACTTAAAAAATATAGAACTAGAGATGCCTGGGAGGCTCAATTAGTTAAGCCTCTGCCTTCAGCTCAGGTCATGATCTCAGGGTCCTGGGATGGAGCCACAGATGGGGCTCCTTACTCAGAGGGAAGCCTGCCCTTACTCAGAGGAAGCCCTTTCCCTTTGCTGCTCCCCTTGCTTGTGCTTTCTCTCTCTCTCTCTGTCAAATAAATAAGTAAAATCTTTTAAAAACTATATATACAAATAAATAATTAGTAAATAAAGAACTTTGAGAATCTTGACATTTTTAACTAAATTCCAATTCAATTAACTTTTACAAAGACTTATACTGGTACTACAAATGTATTATGATTTTCAAAATTGTATTTTACTAACTTCATACAGTTATAAAAATGTAGTATATCTGATCCCTTTTGCACTATAAAAAAAGGACTAAATGATAATATGGATAACCTTGGGTGACTTGGGGATTGTTTTAAATAATAATCCAAACTTTGGGATTCTATTTAAACTCCCCACACTTTTTTGAGATACTGTGAAAGTAGTTTCCTTATGAGATTTCTGTTTAGATTGGAAATTCAATGAGAAAACCTGGTTGACAGTATTTCAACATTTCTAGCTCCCGCTTCGCTTATTATCTGAAAGCACTGAGGGATCAACAATAAAAAAAAGTAGTGAAAATGGAATTTTGCTTTAACTTTTTTAAAGTTCTAAAAGGTTTTGACTGAAGACAAAATTTGGAGAAAAAGTGAAACCTACTTCAGCATATATATTTATCTCTTATTGATCTATTTGATCAAAAACAAGCAACATAGCAATAAATGCATAAAGTTGCCTATTTTTAAAGTTAGTACTTTAAATAGAATGCATAAATGATATTTAAGTGTGGCCATAGAATCTTAAGATATATTATATCCCAAATCTTTTGAATACAATGTAGTTGAAGTTTCATATGTATGTATTTGAAACCTGATCATTACTGGATTTAATTTATTCTGGTGTTTAAATGACAAACTTCTCTGTACCTAAAATTACTGGTGGCATCATTATTTCTGGTGCTTTAAGTTTCTCTGTGTGTAATATTATTAGAAAAACAACACTATTTCTTTGCAGTTATGGAATGAATAAATCATGGGGATGCAAGGTACAGCATAGGGAATATAGTCAATGATATTGTAATAGTGTTGTACAGTGACAGATGGTAGCTATATTTGTGGTGAGCAGAGCATAACATATAGAAAAAACAATAACACTATTTTTAACAACATATTAAAAATATTTGGTAACAGATGCTATTTTGAGTAATTTTACTACTCACTCCCCCACAAATGCACACACACAAAATAAATTTTTTAAAACTTTCTTCAACCCTGGATATGGAAAATTTAAGACTGACCTCAAAGAATTTAGAAACAAGATCAACAGCAACATTATGAACAAAAAAACCACAACTGAAATGGAAACACACAGGGCAGTGTAACTGTTTTGACTTAGCTCCCATCTGCTAAACTTTCAAAATATATCATAGTTCCCCAGACCAGCTCATTTTTTAACCATTGAATAGTATTTTGTTGTTTTGTTGTTGTTAATAGAATTTTTATAGTACTTTTGATTTCTTAAAATGCTTTAATATATTTTATATATTTAAAGAATGTTGGGCAAGCATCTTATCTCTGTATTACAGATGCCTCTCTTATGGCATAAACATTTTTTGGCGTCAGGAAAACCATCATGCATTAGTGGTAAAACCAGGTTTTGCAGAGAGATGCCTGGACCATTCCCCTCTTCCCATGGCTTCAGTGTTTTGAATAGCGATGGTATGTAAATCTTAATGTATTCTTAATACATTGATTCCCTATTTCCGTTTTTGAAATGCTGTCTGATTTACTGAATACACTTCCTTAAAGACTTTGGGGAGAAAAGTGTCTTGTTTTATTCACATTATACCACACAGTATGTTGGGACACAGTTTCCAAGGAAAAGAATAGTCTGTTACAAGTGTCAGTCCCATGACAGGGATACACAAGTAAAGCATGAAAAGCCTCGAATACAATGTTGAGCATATGATAAGAAATCAGCAAATGGTGACTGTTATCGTTACTTATGTAAGGTCTTTCCACATTTACTCCTCATAATAAACAAGTAAGGTAAATATATCAATCTTAAACATGAACAAACTGATACATAGTTTAAGTTACAAAGATAAGGATTCTCAGGTTAAACATTTTAGAATTTGGATTTTAAAATGCAAAGGCCAACCTCTTTCTATAATGGAGGAGGGTTCCATGGGCAGCAAGTTTCCAAACTCTCTGTGATGGAGAATCATCTGGAGAACTATATATATATTTTTTTAATTTCCAAATTTCAGCATTGAAATAGGGCATGGCCAAAATATCGGTTTATACTTTGTTTTCGGACTTCTGGCTTTCAGAACTGTGACAGAACACGTTTGTGATAATTTGCTATAGAATCCCTAAGAAATTAATACACCCTCTCACGTGGCCTGGATATAGTAAGTGAATAAGTGAAAAATAATATTATATACTCTCAATTATCTTTAGGATGCTAGAACACAGATGAGCTGTATGTGAATAATAAGGAAATTCTTTTGCTTAAGTTTACTCTCACAGGAGTTACTACATTCTGCCTTTTAATTGAAAAGTTGTTTCTGTTAAAGAATTATGTATAGTAGAGTTATAATGTGTTAAGTATCATGCAGAGTGCTGAGAACACAAAGATAGATATAGTACTCCCTGCCCTCATAAACTTCTGTGGAGAATAGACACAAATTAGACACAAAAAACATTTACAGTTTATTGAAAAAAAATCTATGGCAATTTTAACTGCAGAGACAGGCACAAGATGCTTTGGGAGCAAAAAAGAAGAACACCTGACCGAACTTGAGAGAAAAGGAGGATTAGAAAGAAGGCACCAGAAAGACATAATAAGAGATCTTATCAGAGCTGAGGCTAATACCTTGTCCTTGAAAAGGCAGATCATAGGAATGAGTGTCAAAAGGGCTCTCTTGAAGTATCTATAAATAAGATTTTTATAGAACATTGATTTTTTTTTTTGGTCCATACTTTGCAAACTACCTATTCTATTCTAAGGATATATTTAAGTGTTGATTTCATTCCAAAAAAACCTAATTGTAGTTTTGGCTTTAGTTATGTGTTTTTGGCACTATTCCTTCTTTTTTAAATCTTCACAGTCCAAATTCCAACAATATACCAAACTTATGAATATTTATGAACTAGATTAATGGCTTTTTGATAAGGATCATGAACACATTTCCCTCTATGAGCTGAGTCCATTCATTCATTCAAAATTATTTATTGAGCCTTACTATGTTTCAGCCATAATTACCTCAAAAGATACTGACTTTTAGCACACATTATGAGGACTAAATAACTAAAGATATTTTATTTTTCTTAGGTGACGGTGTTACATAAGTATTTCATTCTCTGATTAACATTATGGGAGCTAGAATCTTAGATAAATTTATGAAACTAATTATAGAATATTGTACATAAAGAAATTTGAAATTTAGGGGCACCTGGGAGGCTCAATGGGTTAAGCCTCTGTCTTTGGTCAGGTCATGATCTCAGGGTCCTGGGATGGGCCCTGCATCAGTGTCTCTGCTCAGTAGGGAGCCTGCTTCCCCCTCTCTCTGTCTGCCTCTCTGCCTACTTGTGATCTCCCTCTCTGTCAAATAAATAAATAAAATCTTAAAAAAAAAAAAGAAAGAAAAAAATTGGAAATTTAGTGCCCTGGATTTCTTCCTTTAACATGACAGACTTAGTTTGGACAGAAAATGGTAGGTAGGTACAAGAAATGAGAAAGATAAAAATGTGTTAGCAAAAAATAATACAGCTATTTTAAGAACTGCAGAGACAGCTGGATGTCTAGTATATGATAGGGAGGCATTAAGAGTTTATTATTCCAGAACACCCAGCTCATTCTGTAATTCTCTCTGAAATATTAAGTGAGGTGTAGAATAAACTAAAAGGCTGAATTAGATCAAGAGAAGTCATGAGCCTACAATGCTGAAAATATGGTCCATATTTAACAAGGAAAATACTTCTAAGAATAAAAGAAAATGTATTTTCATGCATCCTATGGACGTGGCCACTTTCTGCAGATGCTTCATAATGTACACAGAAAGAACAATCAACACGAACGACAAGTCAAAATCTTAGGTAGTGGATGGGAAGACTAAAGTTAACCCTACCAAGTAAGCTCAACCAGTAAAATGTACTTGGACTAACCTCAATCTGATTCCTACCTGCAAACCTATATGAGTCTTAATTCCAAGATGATCAAATATTTAAATTTAAAATATTAAAACACAAAGATGTTAACACAAGTAAATTTAAAGAAAAAAGTCTTCAGATTTTTTTTTTATGTCTTTAGGGTTTTTTCTAAAAAGTCTTTAGAGTTCATGCAATAACTTGGACAAATTTCATAAATATGATATTGACCAAAAGAAATCTGACACAAATAAACAAACACTGTATCATTTACTTATTTACAGTTCACACCAGGGAAGGGACACCTGGGTGGCTGAGTCAGTTAAATGTCTGCCTTCATCTTGGGTCATGATCCCAGGGTCCTAGGATCAAGTCCTTCGTCGGGATCCTTGCTCAGTGAAGAGCCTGCTTCTCCCTATGCCTCCAGCAACCCTTGCTTGTGTTCTCTCCCGCATGTGCTCTCTCTCTCTCTCTCTCTGACAAATACATTTTAAAAATAATAATAAAATAAAATGTAAAAAATAAAGTTCACAACAGGGGAGAAGGAATGCGTTGTGTTTAGGAAGAGGAATAAAGGAGGTGGGAGCTTCTATGGTGCCAGTCATTCTATTTCCTGACCTGAGTATTTGTTACATAGGTCCACTCACTTTCTGATAATTTATTGAATTGCACATTTGTGATTTGTGAACTCTTATTTATGTATGTTAAGTGTACATTAAAATGTTTTAAAAAAACTTTCTTAAGGCAAAAAGATCACAGGGAATAAGATGGTTAGTAAAAATGACTGTTATGTACTGAATTGTGTCCCCATCCCTCCCCAAACCTGTGTATTCAAACTAACTCTGCGATTGTATGTGGAGAGAAGTGTTTAATGAGGTAATTAAGGTCAAATGAAATTATAAGGGTAGGGTTCTAATCCAACGCAAGAAGAGAAAGAGAGATCAGGAATGTGCAGACCAAGAGAAAAAGCCTGGTGAGGACACAGACAGTGAGCAATGGTGAGAGCCAAGGAAAGAAGCCTCAGGAGAACTCAAACCTGCCAATACCTTGGCCTTGGGCTTCTGGCCTCCAGAACTGGGAGAAAATAAATTTCTGTTGTTTAAGTCACCCAGTCTGTGGTACTTTATTATGGAAGCCCTAGCAAACTAGGACACAGTGACCAAGGGGGGAAAATATCAGTATGGTATAAAAAAGCATGTATATTCTAATATTTTAAATAGATTACATACATAGATAGATAGGGGAGCCTAGGTGGCTCAATCAGTTGAGTGCCCCACTCTTGATTTCGGCTCAGGTCATGATGTCAGGGTTATGGAATCCAGTGCCATGTCAGGTTCTGTGCTGAGGACAGAGTCTGCTTGTCCCTCTCCCTCTGTTCCTCCTGCTTAGGCTCTCTCTCTTTCTCAAATAAATAAAATCTTTTTTTTTCTTTAATTTATTCATTTGAGAGAGAGAGAGAGACAAAGTACAAGCAGGGGGAGATATAGGAGAGGGAGAGGGACACACTATTCTGAGCTGAGACCCCTATGTGTGGCATAATCCCAGGAGCTGGAAATCATGACCTACGCCAAGGTCAGATCCTCAACCATCTGAGCCAGCCAAGCATCCCAATAAATAAAATCTTAAAAAAAAAAAGATAGATGTTTGTATACACAGAAACACACACACATAAATGAAAACTTAAATAGCATTAGCTAAGGATATTATTTCTAAGAGAAAAAAATATATTTAATATTAAAATAATAATAATAATACATAAACAACTTGAAAAAAAAAACACTTAACCATATGTTAGGTACTGTTCAAAGCTGTAAACATGCATAACTTCCTTGAATCTCATGAGGTACTGTATGTATTATTTTCAACCTTATTTTATGGGTGAAAAAACCTGAGACTCAGAGGGGCTAACTCAGGCTCCATATGTATTGATTGGTGAAGCAGGGATTCCAGCCTAGGCAGCTCGAGTCCAAAGTCCATGCTGCTGACCACTTGTGTTGCACTGCATGTGTTAGTATTAACAATGAAATGCCATTTTTCACCTATCAGCTATACAAAGATTAAAACACCCAGATAATGCCCAGTGTTGGCATCTAATGCACTTTCAGCAGGAATATAAATTGATCTGAGCTTTTTAGAGGGCAATTTTACAATTTATATCAAGTCCTTTTTTTAATCACAAAGGCAAGAAACAACGTAAGGACAAGGATATTTATCACAGTGCTATTAATAACAACAACAATGTGATACAGTATAAATATTCATCAAAGGAAAATTTGTGAGATAAATTACTACATGTACATTCAAAGGGATCCTTTGTATCTATTAAACATGATGTAATTGAGCTATAGTTATTGACTAGAAAATATATCTATGACTTACTGTTTCATGTAATATTTGCTTTTTCAAATTTTTCTTTCACTGCAGGCATTGTACCTCTTCTTTTTTTTTTCCTTTTTTACAAAATCACTAAGGAAACTTTTAAAATGACTAAAAGTTAGCCTTGCTTCAGAAAGCAGTTAGTTTTTCATTCACTAATTCAAGAAAGGTTTGCTGAATCCTCACCATCTGCAAACCCTTTTCAAGGTTTTATGGACACAGTACCAAGGAAAAAAAATGTCCTTATGGAACTTTCATCACCAAAGATACTCAAATAGTAGCTAAATAACAATTTGGAACAGGTGGTTCTTTATGTAGAGTAAATTCATTTTTACTTGATTAGGCAAAAAGATCTTTGAAGTTCTTTTCATCCCCAAATGTCTCTAAATCTATAATTTAAAGAACACAGTTTCAAGTGTTAAATGTTCTTTTGCTGCTCCTTGAACTTTCTAGTGCAATTTATCTGTCAGGAAAAGAAATTGAGCTATGGTTTAACTATGGAGTTACAGCTTAAAAATATATTTTTTAAATAATCAAAGCTTGATAACTAACCCAACCATTAAAATGATAGATACACAACTGTAAGTATATAAATATATATATTTACATATATATAATATAAATGATATTCTTTTTTCCAAAATGAGTCAGAAGGAGAAAATTGCTAGGTAATAAGAAAAATAGGTCCTGGGACATAATTTTGGAATCATTCATCTTTTAGGAAGGGCTAAGTAAATCTTAGTTTATAATTCTAATAAATAATAGGGTACCTGGAGTATCGGGAAATTAATCAGTATTCATAAGGTTCTTTGGTGTTAATTTATCACCTTAACCTTAGCTCCTATTTCTTTCATCTTTTTCTTTTCCTTTTTTAAAGCTTTGCTTTGTTAATGAAAGAACAAGTCTCTGAATGCTTGTTAATAGGTTAAATAATAACCAACTTCTGAGTTCCTTAAAATCCTCAGTATTGTTTTAAAGGATGTATTTCAATGAAAATACCAATACCCCTATATCAATATTTAACTAAATGCAATTATTTGACATTGTTTTAACTAAGATATATATATAGATAGATAGATAGATAGATAGATAGATAGATGGATTCTTTTTTTCCTACTTTACTTTCATTCATTCATCTATACAAAAACATTTTTTGAATGCCTTCCATGTGCCAAATATTTCTCTGGGCATATAGAGATGAACAAAACAAATGGTGTCAGCCATCATGTAGCTTTTGTTCTAATGGGAGAAACATATGATGAACAAATAGAATTCTGTTTGATAGGATATAATTTGAACAACCTAAATATAATAACTTCTATTGATTTGATCATCTGTTATAAGGTGAGCACATTAAATCTATTATTTCACAATTCCTTATGAAACTTTGAAACGGGTGTTATTAGGATAAGTTTCTTTGGCACTCAGCGGTAAGCAACTGATCCAAAGTCCACCAGCAGAACTAGTACTAACCCAGTTTGTCACACTACTCTCAATCTCATATGCTTTGCACTATGCTGTTCTGCCTTTTATTTTAAAGATTAACCACAATTTGTTTACCTAAAATGTTACTTTTAACAATTATTTTTTTATAAGATTTTATTTATTTACTTGACAGATAGAGATCATAAGTAGGCAGAGAGGCAGGCAGAGTGAGAGGAGGAAGCAGGCTCCCTGTGGAGCAGAGATCCTGATGCAGGGCTAGATCCCAGGACCCTGGGAGCATGACCTGAGCCAAAGGCAGAGGCTTTAACCCACTGAGCCACCCAGGCACCTCTAAAATGTTACTTTTAAACATGATGCTTCCTTAGCTCAGACTGTGATAAGAATATACCATAGATTAGGGGGCTTAAACAATACAAATTTGTTTCTCATAATTTGGGAAGTTAGAAGTATAAAATCAGGTGCTAGTTCTGGGGATGGCCCTCTTCCTGGTTATAGATGGCTGCTTTTTCACTGTATATGTTATATGGCAAAGAGATAGAAAAATCTCCAGTCTCTTCTTCTTATAAAGAGACTAATCTTATCAAGGAGGTACCATCCTCATGACATCACCTGAACCTAGTTACCTCCCAAAGGCCTTACCTCCAAATATATCACATTGGAGATTAGGGCTTCAACGTAAGAATTTTGGGAGAACACAAACATTCAGTCAATAATAGATGCTATCTCTTAAGATATTGTAAAAATAAAGAAAAACTACCATTATTACTTTCTTTATTCTAAAAAAAACGTGAATCATACTCATTTTATAAAAACACAGATATTGAAAATCAAGATAAAATTTGCATGTAATTTCATATCCCAGATATGGCTATTAATAATACTTTGGGAGGATGGAAAGATAGATGATAAAGAGAGATAGGTAGTAGATGATAGATAGATAAATAGATAGATAGATTTGTTAAAGGAATTGGTTCTCACAATTATGGACGTTGAGAAGTTCCAAGGTCTGTGGTTGGCAAGCTGGAGGCCCAGAAGAATCAATGTACCTTTCTGGTCTGAGTATGAAGACCTGTGATCTGGAGAGACGATGATGTAAGTTCTAGTCTGAAAGTCAACAGACTTGAGACCCAAGAAGAAATAATAATTCAGTTTGAGCTGAAGTCCAGAAAAGACCCTGTCCCACCTCTCAGAAGTCAGGCAGAAGGAGTTACCTCTTACTCATGGAAGCATCAGCTTTTTTGTTCTATTCAGGCCTTCACCTGGTTCATTGACATCCCTCCACAATGGAGAAAGCAATCTGCTTTACTCGGTCTACTGAGTTCAGTGTTAATCTCATACAAAACAACCTCATAGGAACAACCAGAGTAATTTTAACCAAATATCTGGGCACGAATAATTTTAACCAAATCTCTGAATGACCAAATATCTGGTCAAGATGACACATAGAATTAACCATCACAACAACTATTCTTAGTTTATTACTTGAACGAAAAGCTATGATAAAAGATCAAGGCTAACTCTTATTTTATCAAAAAACCATGGATCTTGGCACTATGAATACAGAAACTAGATCTCAGGAAATTAGAGTTAATCAGTAACACAAGAAAATGGAGATAGTATGTGTTGACAACTCAAGAACTTTTCAGTCAAAGAAAGGAAAGAAACAGGTAGAAATCAGAGGAGAATATGGAATCAAAAGTAAGGTTGTCTATGGTTGCCTGTTTTGTTTTGTCTTCTTTTCAAAATGGAATAAAATTCACACATGCTTAAATGCTGTTGGTAAGTACCAAGTAAACATGAAAAGAGGTTGAATATTTGGAATAGAGAAGCTAATATATCTAATGAAAATTTTGGTAAATTACAAAGGGGATAGGGTTAAAATCAATGGGAAGGTATTTCCCTGAAACAGGAGAGGGAACACCAATTTCATGTTGCTGGGATGGAAAAAGTAAAGATAATACAAAAACAGGCACATTTCTACCCTTTGTGTTTGGAAACTGAGACAATTTCTATTCAGTGGCTTTGGCTCCATGAACTAAGATGTGGAGTCATGCACTGAAAATAAATTCTCCATGGCTCTCCAGGGTTGTAAGTATCAGAGTTACAAACAAAAATGCCACATATAAATAAGCATGTAAACAAATATTCATTCAACATTGTTATGGTAACTGAAATAGTGGGATTTTAGTGAATGTATTTTTAAAAGCTTAAATAATTTATGAACATTATGTCAAGAATATTACACAGCTACTATAAAGAATGAGCTAGAGCTATAATAGTTGATTTGGAAAGACTTTGAGGTGGAAAAGAAAGGTACACAGCCTACTTTATGGAGTCCTTACTTTTTAATTAAGCAAACAATGGCAAAGAACTATGTATGTACAGATGTGTGCGTGTGTGTGTGTGTGTGTGTGTGTGTGTGTGTATTATAATATGAGACTGGGGAAAGAAAATAGAGAAAAAAGAAATAAACATGAGTTATTAACAATGATCAACTTGCAGATATGAGCTGAGGGAAGAGGAGAAAATGGAGTGGTGAAGTAAGGGGTAGGGTGCAGGAAAATGGGACAAAATCAAAAAGTGCTTTAAGGGAAAAATATGTGATAATAACCCACTTCTGTTACATCGTTTCTTACATATGCTTACAGGTACATTTCAGGTGCAACAGAAATGTGCTGTGATACAAGTATCATTTTCTAATGCATGCTTCCATATTTGGTGCATTTTGTAATAGAAATACGTGATACTTGATATACTGTGGAAACAATCTATGAGCCCATTCTATTGTGGAAAATGCAAATAAATGCTTGTTCCCCGTATATGAAGGCCATTGGTTGATGGAACACATCCATTACTTCTAAGAGTTATAATATTAGCCTGTTGATTTACTTGGGTTTTCTAGTTTCTTGCAACAATCATAGGGCCTGAAAGTAATAATAACAATTTGATTTGCTGCCTTCCTCTGTTATTTCTATGCCTTCTCTTACTGTAAGGGTTAGAACACGCAACACCACTGCTGAGTGATAATGGAGCTAACAGTCATGCTTAGCTTGTCCAACACTAATGGGGAAGCTATATAAGCACACAATTGTTAAATGCTTCAATGGTAGCTTGAGATAAATCTCTTTATCATGTTAAGGAAGTAGTTTTCTATTACCGGTATAGGAAGAACTATCCAGAATGAATGTGCATTTTAACCATTATCAGATATTTTTGCTTTGGCATAACAACATATTAATAGGTCTCCAAATATTAAGTATTTGCAACATTTCCAGAACAAAACAACATTAACCTGAATCATTTTTTAAATGTACTGCCTAACTGTCCTTATTTGTATTTGATTCATGATTTATGCAAAAGTGAGATTGATTAATTTATTACAACCTTTGGCATCTTAAAAACATCAGTATTTTGTGAGTTACTCTATACAAGGGAAAGCAAATAAATTGCATAATCCCTTTCTGAATTGCCTGATCTCATAAAGAAACTGGATGAACTGATTCATGATTTTGTTCATATGAAATGCATGACTCTGGAGTTGTTAGTGACCTTTGACATTGTTGTATTTTCCTTGACATTTCAGTAATGTGATGTAGATTAATGCTACTGTTTATGTTTAAAAGACATCATTTGTGAAAACATTAAGATGCAGGTTGCTTTCTTTTGTTTTTTAAGTTTTAACATTTCTATGTCATTTAAAGGTTTTCAACTTCCCACAGAGTTTAATAGAATGACAACAACAAAAATATCCTAGGAGTTCAACAGAGTGGAAAAGGTATAAACTGTAGGTTGAGTAATAAGTAAATGGCTGGTCAAACAGCCCTAGAAAATAGCAAGTATTGCCAATAAGGCAGACTTCAGAAAGAGTACCTTATCATTCCTTTTTCAGTTCAATCCAAGGGTGTATTTTCGAAAGTTTACCCTATATAATTCTCAACAATCAGCAGAAGTTTAAAGTATAACATTTGCAGGGGTTCTCTTTACAGAGAGAAGAGATCATTTAAAATAGCTGTCATCAGAACGCCTTGGTGGCTCAGTCAGTTAAGCATCTGCCTTCAGCTCAGGTAGGTCATGATCCCAGGGTCCTGGGATCAAGCCCCACATTGGGCCTCTTGATAAGGGGGGAGCCTGCTTCTCCTTCTCCCTCCCTTGTTCATTCCCTCTACCCTCGCTCACTTTCTCAAATACCTAAAATCTTTAAAAAATAGTTTTCATCTAAGAGTATAATATTTGTAACATTAGAGAAAATTACATCATAATTTTTTTTTTTAAGATTTTATTTATTTGACACAGAGATAGAGAAATCACAAGCAGGCAGAGAGGCAGGCAGAAAGAGAGAGAGGAGGAAACAGGCTCCCTGCTCAGCAGAGAGCCCCATGTGGGGCTCGATCCCAGGACCCTGAGATCATGACCTGAGCCGAAGGCAGAGGCTTAACCCACTGAGCCACCCAGACGCCCCACATCATAATTTTTAAAAAAGATATGAAATTCTATGTGCTTGTTGTCAGACTGAGTGTGGGCATCAGCACAGAGCTGTGATGGGCTCAGTGCACTCCAGAGAGTGGAATACAATCTATTAAATCTGTCACCTAGAGTATCAGCCCTTGCTCATTTGAAATGGAATTTTTCTTTTTCTTTCTTTTTTCTTTTTAAGATTTTATTTATTTATTTGACAGACAGAGATTACAAGTAGGCAGAGAGGCAGACAGAGAAGGAGGGTGGGAAGCAGGCTCCCCACTGAGCAGAGAGCCCAATGTGGGGCTTGATCCCAGGACCCTGAGACCATGACCTGAGCCAAAGGCAGAGGCTTTAACCCACTGAGCCACCCAGGTATCCCTGAAATGGAATTTTTCAAAGAAAATTGATTTTCTAGTAGCCATTTGCTACTAAACCTTCAGATTTTTCCACAGAAACAATCCAGATACATTAAGCAGACACATACAAAATTTGAAGTTTGAAATCAATATGCTTACAACTCCCCAATTTTATCTCATATTCTAACTTTTTCCCCTGCCCTTTATTTATAGATCCAATTACCATTTAAACAACAACAAAAAATCTCCACTTGATTGTCTTATGCTCATATCAAATTTTAAAAGTCTAAAGGATAATTTTAACCCCATTATTTCCCCTAAACTTGTTTGTTTTCCAATAAATAGCACTAATTTCTATCCCCAGCTCTTCCTTACTTCTTTCCATTAATATATATCATGAAGTCACTTTGGTTCCCACTCCTAAATGTTTCTCTACTGTGCTTACACGGTCCATTTCCACACCCATCACATTAATCCAAATCACTATCAGCTTTTATTGGACTAATGCCATATCACCCTTAACTGCCTTCCAAGATTTTACTCTTAACTGCCTATGATCTATTCTGCAAACAAATACAATTCAGACCAATCTTTGAAAAACATCTAGAAAACAACAAAACTTAATTGCAACATGTTCATCACCTGATTATAAATCTTTATTAGCATCCTAATGCATTTTGGATGAATTCCAAACTTCCTAAAAAGCTACAATGGTGTGCAAGATATGGCCTCTATTTTTTTTTTTCTTTTTTATACTGATTTTCCCAGTGATGGAGCTCCACTCCCATTGGCATTTTCTTCTGCAATGTCAACATGCCCAACTCTTCAGCTCAAGGACGAGCCTGGCCATGCCTCTGGATTCTCTCTTGCTGTGACTTTCCATTTCAGACAGCAGCTTAATTGCGTCTTCTCAAAGACATTACCCCTGAGTTCTTCCTCAACAGCATGTTCATTCTATTATGTTCTGCTTTCTGTATCATTACTATTGAGTTTCTTGCTTACATTTCACTTGCCAACATTTATAATTACAGATTTATATATTTACTTATTTATCAGTCTTGTACAGTGATTTTTCAATAAAAGCAAGGCATAAAAACAAAACAAGCTGGGTCAAGTAGAATCAAATCTTAGTTTTGGAAATACAGAAAGATATTTCTTTATATATGTAATCATTAGTCTGTGGGCATAGTTCTATTACTAACCGCCTTAAAAACTGTTAAGTACAGTTGTACAAAGTTATATGTAATGAATAATTATTTATGCTAAAGAAATCTCTCCTTGGCAAAAAACCAAAACCAAAAACTTTTTGTTCAAAAAATGTATTATTACATGTTTTATGGAAGATTAAGCACAAAATAAAATGAGTTCTAGTATTAAGTTTCCATGTTAAAATCTCCTTGTTTACTAGAATGAAGGGGGAAATTGGTGTTTGTAGGATATAAAATTCAATCATAAATATTTCTCTGAGTGATTGAATTGCATCTAAATTACCTCTATCCTCTTAAGCACAAAGAATATGCCTTTTCTTCCATTCAGAAAAAAATTAAAATACTCCATCAGATTCCTTCTTTTATTTTATCTCATTTGTAACTTTGGTTAAATAAGAAATTACATCTCGAAGAAAACTGCAGGTAAAATATAACAGGTTACAGTCATATTCACTACAGACTTCTGTATTTTCTTCTTTATAGAATGAAATATTAAGTATTCAAGTACTGGAAAATCACATAAAGATAAAAAAAAATGACCAAATCTCACATGTTTAACTCTCTGAATTTTCACAAGGTAAAATTACAAAGCAAAAATTTTTTAAAGTAGCATATTACTGAGGCATCTGGGTTGCTCAGTTGGTTCCGGGTCTGCCCTCCATTCAGGTCGTGATTCCAGGGTCCTGGGATGGAGCCCCACATCAGGCTTCCTGATCGGGGGGAGTCTGCTTCTTCCTCTCCCTTTTCCTTTCCCCACTGCTCTTACTCTCTTTCTCTCTCTCTTTCTTGCTCTCTCTACCCCTGTTCTCTCTCTCTCTCAAATAAATAAACCTTAAAAAAAATAAAAATAAAAAAATAAAGTAGCGTATTATTAGCGGATAGGAAGCTTTATATACGTCCATCCACTACTCCCTTCCAAAGATAAATATTAACTTTACTTATATATCACCATTAATTAGTTTTACCTGTTTTTGAAATTTTATAAATGGGTTCATCCAGAATGATCTATATTGCATCCAGCTACTTCCTCTTAGCATTACGTTTGTGAAATTTATCCATGTTTTGCGTAGCTTCAGCATCTTAATTTTTATCGCTGCATTATATTACATTATATAAATACACCACAAATTATTTTTGCATTCTGTTCCTGATGGACACGTGAGTAGCTCCATCTTTTGTCTTTTATAAATAGTGGTGCTGTGGACATTCTTGGACACCATTTTTTATATAGATATGTTAGGATTTCTATTGACTATGCATTTAGAAGTGGCATTGTAGATTTAAAAGGTACATCAGTGTTCAACTTTAGAAGATACTGCCAGTTTTCAAAATTGGGTGCATCTGCTTACATTGTGATTATAACTGTACTAAAGTTCCAATTGTTCCATTTGATATTATAAGTCTTGTTACAATCATCATTCTAGTGGCTGGGTAGTAACCATTATGATTATAATTGGCATTTCCCCTATCCCCAATTAGTAATAGTAAAAGTTACTAGAGGTAAATTTTAAGGTGGCTACTGATCATTTGGTCTTCCTAAGAACATTATGAAATGTTTAAGTCTTTTATATTTTTTTATATTTGTTTATCTTTTATTGACTTGTAAGGGTTTTTAAAATATATGTTCTTTGGTGGATATATGTATTTCAAATATCTTCACTTTATGGTTTGCCTTTTTTCTCTCCTCATTGTATCCATTGAAGAAGAGAAGTTTGTTTGTTTGTTTTTCTTAACATTTAATTCCAGTATAACATACATGAAAAGAAGATCACTATCCTAAAAATAAAGATCTATATATTTTCACAAACTGAACACATTCATGTCACAATCACTCAGATCAAGAAATAGAAAATGGTAAACATGTTAGAAGGCTCCCTTCTGTCTCCTTACAGTCACAAATCCCAGACCCTACTTGCCTACCATTCCAACTTAAAACAATATAGATTAGTTTTGTCTGATTTTATGACAATTTTTAAAATTTTAATGAAGCTTAATGGATCAACTTTTTTCCTTTACAGGTAGCACTTTTGTGCTCTGCATAAGAATCTCTGCCAGCTTCCAGGTTATGAAAATATTATCCTACAATTTCTTCTGAACAGCTGGTTATGGTTCCTTACATGGATGTTCTAGTTATCTTTTCATATTCAATTTCTAAATTAACTCTTGTGCAGTCAGAGAATATACTGAATGATTTCAATCATTTGAAATGTCTTCAGTCTTGTTTTGTGGTCTAGCAAGGGCCTATGAACATCTGAAAAGAATGTGTTTTCTATCACTGTTGGGTATGGTGCCCTATATTTGTCAAATCAGTTAGGCATGTTCATCATCAAGTTCAGACTTTGCATTACTTTTTTTTTTTTTTCTGCCCTATCAGTTACTGAGAGAGGTGGGTTAAGTCTTTCATATGGATTGTAGGTTTCTCTATTTCTCCTTTTCATTCTGTTTTTGCTTTATATATATTAAAACTATATTCTTAAGTACATATGAATTCAGAATGATTATTTCTTCTGGTAGGAATATACTTTTTACCTACTACTAAAAATGTCTTTGCAAAAAGTCTACTTCACCTGATGTACATTAGCTTTTGTGCTTTAATTAGTATCGTGTGATATATTTTTTCTAAATTTTTAATGTCAATTTTTATGTATCCTCATATATAAAGTGATTTTTCTTATAAGCAGCATATACTTGGGTTTAATTTATCCAATATTAACCAGATCACTTCACTGTTAACATTTAATGTAATCGCTGATATATTTGTGTTTACATCTACATTTTGCTCTGTTTTTTATTTTCAACTGGTGTTATTTCCTTTTTTCCCTCATTATTTGGTTTCTTTTTAATCGAGAATTTTTATTATTCTATCTTTCCTATATTTGAGGTTGTTAGCTATACCCTTATTTTACTTTAACTCTTTAATTGGCTTTACTTATTCTTTAATTGGCTATTACCCTGGAAGGACTAAGACACAGTAATGTTAAATATTAAATTATTTTATTTCCTTTTTTTCTCAGTGCTCACCCTATTATTTTATCATATCTATTTACTGAACTATAGGAATTCCTCAGTGAACATATGTTTTCTGTCAACATTTACAATAACTGCACTTCTGTCAGATAATTACAACTCATCTTTGGACTTTCATGATCAAATTTGAGACTCCTTTCCCTGCTAAAAATGCATGCATATTCATGTAATAAGATCAGATTAATAAGAAATGTTTTAAAATAGTGTTTATATAACAAATCATGGCTTTTCCATACCTTAATAACAGTTCCATATTACCACTTTTGTTTTATAGAGTGAAATAAAACACAACATAGGAAAACTCAAAATAAAGTCATTATATGTTCCTCAACAATATGAACCACTCTCATATGCATCATTTCATAATATTTGCTGTTATCATTCTTAAGGGCATTAAGTAATCAATTATTTTAGAGCTCTGAGGAAAAGACAGGGCTCGAGATTATAATTTTAAAGTCATCTCTACATTATCTAAAATATTGTGGATGGGTGAGCTACTTTAGGTAGATAATACAATGTCAAATGAATGCAGAATGCTGAGGACCATGGTGGCACTTTTCTTTGTTCAGAGTAGGTAACAGCTGATAAGGTTAAAACTGCATGTATACCAATAAATACTTATCTTAAAAATAGCTCATTCTATTTTAACCTAGTAAGTTTATGTGGAACTATTATTAAGATTAACTCAGGGGCATCTGGGTGTCTCAGTTGGTTATGTGCCATGAGACTCATGATCTCAGCTCAAGCCTTGATCCCAGGTCATGCTTTCAAGCCCTGCATTGGGATCAATGCTGGTTGCAGTCTACTTAAAAAAATAGACAAACAAACAAAACAAAACAAAAAACCTAAACTAAAAAATTTATAGAAAATTTGTTGACCATCTTTCAAATTCTTGCTTAATTACTAGCTAACATTTTTATTGAAATATTTTATTATACCACCTGATGCATTAACGAACTATTTATACTAACTGTGTAAGTTAGGATAAAGTTCAGTTGCTAAGTGACCAAATAAGGGAACTAAGTAATGTAGTACTTTTTTTTTCCCTTTCTTACATAAAATAAGTCTGGAGATGACTCCAAGATCATTAGGCACCCTCCTTCTATCTTTCTTCTTCAACATTTTCAAGATCACCTATGATCACCTATGATCCAAGTAGATGCCTTTCCTAAGAGAAAATGAATAGAAAGAAGATAAAGTCTTAAGAAGCAACACTTGAAAATTTTCCTACCAACTTCTTACATTTCAGTGTTGACCCCTGACTGCAAGAAGTAGTGGGGAACATAATCTTCTAGCTAAGAATTTTGCACCTCAAAATAACAACAACAACAACAATAACAACAAACTAGTGTTCTTAAAAAAAAAAAAAAAAAAACTAAAAAGAGAGGCACGTGGGTGGTTCAGTCAGCTGAGCCCCTGACTCTTGATTTTTGGCTCAAGTGATGATCTCAGGGTCATGAGGTCAAGCCCCACATTAGACTCTGTGCTCAGCATGGAGCCTGCTTGAGATTCTCTCTCTCCCTCTGCCTCTCTCCTCAACTCGTGCTCTCTCTTAAATAAATTAATAAATCCTAAAAAAACAAACAAACAACAACAATAGCAAAAACTAAGAAGAATAGAATAGAGGACAGGAAAATAATCTTGTGCACATAAGTCCTAATGATTTTGAATGATGTCACTTTAGAAGTATTTATATGTAACACCATACATATGGTAAAAGAGGAATATGTCTTTAGACAGTGAGAGCTAAAGATATTGTTTCTTAAAGGAAATCAATTGTTTTATTTAAATAATTAATTACTGAATTATTATAATTTAGCATAACTTTGAAGTTAAGTGTGTATTATTTAAACACTGAACTATTGTTCAATAATTTTAAATGATTTTAAAACATTTATGTGAAGTGAAAAATTTGTTCTTTTTATTTATGATCTTATAGTTGTTAATCATTGCATATTTAAATTTATTTTATTCTTCTTATTAAATTATTTTACTCTTACTTTGATTTGATGTGATTCTACCTAATGGCACTGGAAAAATATTTACATTTCAAATAATTTCTCCATTTAGCAATGTTTAAGGATCTAACACTTCATGCTCTGTTTTAGAAGATCATTATAATAGACTCAGTAAAGTACATACTTAGAGTGGTTTATTTGGCATCACTGGGTACCAAGTAGTACATTTATTTAACTTCTCAGCAGTTCATTGGCATTTTGGTGAAAAGAGGTGATGAAGGTTATTTAATTAACCTCAAATATTTCACTGGCATAAGAAACTGGATCATCTGCCAGAATCATTAGCAATTTATAAGCTGAGTTCAGCAGCAAATGGTCATAAATTCAATCACATGTAACCTTTCCAATAAGTGACACCAGTCAATTGAAATTTATTATGGGGGAAATCACAGACTTTGACATTCACACTAAATATCCAGAGCATTAAGATTCTGCTTGCCAGAATCCTAGATATCACTTTGTAGATAAAGCACAGAATTTTAAAAATGCAGAAATGATGGATAAGAACTGAGTAGTTCCTCTGAGAGTTATCAAGAAATATGAGAGGTTCAATATTTGATAATGCTTCATTTTCTTCAATAGGACAAACTCATACTGGGGGACTTAGAATGATAACTGTGATTACTGAATAGTAAGTGTCATAAAACATTGGTGAGTACCTTTAGTATGGTGTATAGATAGTCTGGTGAGAAGCTTTCTTGGCGAGTTTCCATTAGGTACTCATGATAGATAACCTGAGAAAGCAATCAAATTTCATTCTCTGAATCTTTAGTGGTAATGTGAGGTTATACTTATATAGAGTAGAATGTAATTGATTTTAGAAACTTGATTAAATTATCAATAGCATGGCATAAATATAGTCTTAATGATTTTAAATTGAGAGTACATTTGTTTCATAGTTTGGGGAATTTTGGAAAAGTGAGGAAGGAGACTAACCAGATCATCACATCTATAGGACATTAAAGGAATTCTATATTTGTTATTTGATGCAAGCACTAATATGTTCATTTGATTTGTTAAATTCAGCAGAGAGCCAGGATGCATCATCAAGCATAACCCTTCCAGTAAATGACACAAGCTAATCATGGTTTACAAAGTGGGACAAAGTACCTTGACGATTATATTTTTCAAAATTGAGGTTTCACTTAGTAGATTGTGCGATCAGTATTTGTGGACAGAGTAAGTATGAATAGAATTTTGGAATGACTCTTACAAATATAATGTGGAAAAGATTTAAAATGCTTTTGGAATTAATGCTTGCATCCTAATATAATAGCTAATGTCCCACTGAAATAGTTTGACTTTAAAAAAATCTGTACATAAATATAGGTCATAATAGAGTTGGTTCAAATTTATTTTAAATGTCAGTTCACAGTGAATTTCCACTAATAGTAAATCTATGGGTAGAATTATAGCTCATTTATATATGTACATTCAATTAAATTGTTGTAGTCTATATACAGAAGAGTTATTTTAGTTAAGAGTGAGTTCATTTGGGATGCCCGGGTGGCTCAGTTGGTTAAGCAGCTGCCTTCGGCTCAGGTCATGATCCCAGCATCCTGGGATCGAGTCCCGCATCGGGCTCCTTGCTCAGCAGGGAGCCTGCTTCTCCCTCTGCCTCTGCCTGCCATTCTTCTGCCTGTGCTCGCTCTCTCTCCCTCTCTTTCTGACAAATAAATAAAATCTTAAAAAAAAAATCTTAAAAAAAAAATAAAAAAAATAAAAAGAGTGAGTTCATTTGTTTTCCTTGGTACAGCCAATTCTTCAGTATTGGCCAGCAGAGGTTGACCTACGCTGGCTCTTTTATGCTTGTGTAGTGTGGCTGTTAGGTTTGACCATCAGGTCAGCTAGCAGATGGATGATCTGAACCAGCCTCATTCACATCTCACATATTTGACCGCTGAGTGTCAGTGGGGTATATCACTTCTTATGCACATGGCAGAAGACCATTTTGGATTTATTTGCATAATAGAGAGAGGGTTCTAAGTATAGAAAACTCCAGTGTGCAAGTAATTTTCAAGGGTCTGCCTGTGTCACATTTGATAAAGCAATTTACCTTATAAGAGCATATGAAGCAGGTAGGGAAGGTCTGCCTTTTTTTTTTTTTTTAAGATTTTGTTTATTTATTTGACAGAGATGACAAGTAGGCAGAGAGGCAGGCAGAGAGAGAGGGGGAAGAAGGCTCCGCACTGAGCAGAGAGCCCAATGCGGAGCTCGATCCCAGGACGCTGGGATAGTGACCTGAGCCAAAGTCAGAGACTTTAACCCACTGAACCATCAGGCGGCCCCTGCCTATTTTTTAAAACCTGCTCCATGTCTAACAATTTATTCTCTGAGATACATGGACTCTCAGAAAAAGGGATTGAAAATTTTCTATCCTTTCTGAACTTTTACATTAAAAGGACCATAAATAATATCATACTGAAAATTATCTTCTGATTTATTTCTTTAGAATTAAATATTTACCAATCACACAACTTATTGGTATCTTTTATCAAATAAAAAAAATAGGATACTTCATATAAATGTAGTTTGCATCATAGTCCTTGATCCAGACTTTCACAATTATCAACTGAAATACATATTGACCTGAAAGGGAAAACACCAGAAACCTGAAATATAGGTTAACCTGGGAAGAAACCGGAATATGCAAAGAATGTCCATTTAAGCCTAAGATTAAATGAACTAAACAAAAAATCAAATTCAGTGAACAATGTGTGAAATACATTCAGAATTAAAATAAAATTATTTACATTTAAAAATCCTAAAGAACATCTATTCCCTCCTGAGACTTTGCTCCCTATCCTCACACAAGAGTCTGAATGAGTCTAAAAATTAGACAGCATACATTTGTTGGGTGCTAACTTGGAGGTAATAAGGCACCCTTTTTTTTTTTTATTTTTTTTTTCAAGATTTTATTTATTTGTCAGAGAGAGAGGGAGAGAGAGCGAGCACAGGCAGACAGAATGGCAGGCAGAGGCAGAGGGAGAAGCAGGCTCTCTGCTGAGCAAGGAGCCCAACGTGGGACTCGATCCCAGGATGCTGGGATCATGACCTGAGCCGAAGGCAGCTGGTTAACCAACTGAGCCACCCAGGCGTCCCAAGGCACCCTTTTTTCATTTAAGATTTCTTTTCCCCCAAATTTACCTCTTGTTTGAGAATTATTTGAGAACTGAAAAACTCAGGGAAAAAGTAAGCCAAAAGGAAGTAGGAAGGATGGGTATGAGGGAGCATTCTCTACTTCCAGGGAAGAATGAAAAGTCAGCTGTAATGTGGATTGTTTTTATTCAGATGGTGATACATTTCTCAGCTTTCTTTTTGGTACAGAAGATCTTACAGGGATGTACTTCATGAAATTTAGATTTAAACAATTAGATATCCATAACCAGCTATTAGTTGAAAAATGTGCTTGGTCATCAACCAAGTGGAAATAAGAGAGACAAACACTTCCTGCTAGAAAGCACCAAGGCTTGGAAGTGGTCTCCTCAATGGATATTGAGTTAACTGTCAAAAACCTGGCTTATAACGAAGAAATGATCACAAATTAATCCATCAAATACACTACACTCATGTTTGGCAGATGGATCTAACACACAACTATGACCACTTAATAGCCTTTAGTGGTATTCAGTCACCAAGCTCTTAAACCTAGTATCTAATGTTCTCCATGATCTGACTTCATCTATTATTTCTAGACTGGGATTTTGCTATTTCTTCCATGAAACATCACTTTCCAAGGACACCAAACAGTTATTGTAGCTATTTTTTTTTTTAAGATTTATTTATTTATTTTAGAGAGAGAGAGAGAGAGGCAGAAGGGAGAGAGAATCTCAAGCAAAATGACCACTGAGCTCAGAGCCTGACGCAGGGCTTTGATCCCAGGACCCTGAAATCAGGACCTGAGCAAAAACCTAGAGTCAGACACTCAAACAACTAAGCCACCCAAGTGCCCTGCCATGGTTATTTTTAATACTACTGTCCTATATCATTTATACTAGAGTCAACTCATTAACTGTGCACCATATTACAGTATTAGAATTCTGAATTTGACTGTATACTGTAGTCTCCTCTCCCCTTATCTGTAGGCTTGCTTTCCAAGGTTTCAGTTACCTGTGGTCCATCATAATCTAGAAATAGATGATCCTCCTTCTGCTGTATTTATTGTGAGAAGGTTAATAGCAGCCTAATATTACATCACAATGTCTACATTGCCCACCTCATTTCATCTCATCAGGTAGGTGTTTTACCACTTCATATCATTAAAGAAGAGTGAATGCAGTACAAAAAGCTATTTTGAGAGAGAAAGAGGCCACACTCACATAACTTTTCTTATAGTATATTGTTATAATTGTTTCATTCTATTATTAGTTATTACTGTTAATCACTTGCTCTGTCTAATTTGTAAATTAAACTTTATCATAAATATGTACCGGAAAAAACATAGTATAGAGTATAGAGAGAGTTCATTACTCCCTAGTTTCAGGTATCTACTGGGAGTTTCAGAATATATCCCCCATATAAAAGGGGGATGACAGTATTTACCCTTACCAGTGCATTGCTTATTTTCATGTTACTAATTAGCATCTTTTTATTTCAGCTTGAAGGACTCCTTTAATCATTTCTTGTAAAGCAGTTCTAGTGGTGATGAATTCCCTCAGCTTTTGTTTGAGAAAGTTTTATTCTCCTTCATTTCTGAAGGATGCTTTGCCTCATAAAATTTTCTTATATTTAATATTATATTATATTAATTAAATTAATGAAAGAAAAAATATCCCCTTGTGGTTACATCCAAAGCTTTCTACATATAACTATGTAACATTGTGTCAAAAACTAAAGTATATTAGCTAGAATATCTAACCTAATTTCATGATTGAAATTCTAGACAATGCTTAGATAGAGAACAGTGACTATAAACTGAGTCCTTGATCAGAATGCCCTTGTTTTAAAGATTTAAATACTTCAAATGACACAAATTTCATTTGAGGTATTTAATTTCTTTTTTTCTTAAGTAATAAAATATTCATAAGTAATGTGAAAGAGGGAATGATGGATGTCTTGAAAGAGATAATTCTTTTGAGAGTAAGAATAGTTTACAATATTAATGCTATAAGCAGGGAAGACCAAAGAAAGGTAAGAAATATAGCTTGTGTCTTGTGACTTTCTTGCTGTTTATTAATATAAACTTGATAGCTGTTCTCAGGGCTTGAAATGATTTTGATGATTGACTGTCAGTCATATATGAAGAACTATATTTCACACTGATGGTTACTAAGTAAAGCTGTATATTAGGAGCTTTTGAAATCCAGATTCTTTTGTTATAACCAGTAACCGAATATGCAGGCTTAAGACTTAGAAATATCTAGTTTTTTCCCCCAAGTTTCCAGGTACTTTTGTGATAAATCTTAACTTCTGTACCCTCAGCTCCTACACAATCCCTGGAATTAGAAATGATAGTAATTGTTGAATGAATTAACAAAATATAGGAATCATATTTTTATGTATCTCATCTTTCAAGTACTGGAATAACAAGACACAGAGTAACCTCGGCAATCGGTATACATTGTTGCATGTTATACCGGACTATTATGAATGCTATCTTTAAATGGTACTTTTGAGTTTACTTACTGATTTTCTACTTCTCTCTCTCTCTCTCTTTTTTTTTTTTTTTCTGAAGTGAGATGTTCTTCTACATTTCATACTTTATCTGGAGAGAGCACCAGTTGTTCACCAAATGATAGGTAACTCAACTACTTTGGGAGTTTCTTCTCTCAAGTATTAGCAAAATTCATTTCTGGAAGTTATAGGAATACAGTTTGTGGCCAGAAAATATGTTATGTATTGTGTGCTAAAAGAATAACATTAAGGGACGCATGGGTGGCTCAGTCAATTAAGCACCCAACTCTTGATTTTGGCTCAGGTCATTATTTCAGGGTCATGAAATTGAGCCCCATGTTGGGTTCCATGTTGTTCATGGAACCTGCTTAAGATTTTTCTCTCAGTGTCTCCTTCTGTCCTTCTCCCTAAAAAAGAGAGAGAAAAAAGGAAAGAAAAAGAAAATAAATAACATTAAGATGTTCCTTGACCAGGAAATACAGCAGCGCCCAATTATCTGTCATTCATCAGCCACCATTCCAGAAATAGCCTTTCAAGGGTACATGTATACACAAAGAACTGTAGCAGATAATTGGACAGTTTAATGTATTATTTGTAAAACTATTTTTTTTAAAACCCCTGAAGATTAGCAATGACTGAGGCTATGGCATGTAAATGCTGTAGTAGGTACAATAGAATAGAATAGAATAGAATAGGAGTAAGAGTAGAACTAACATTGACCAGCCTCTATTCTCCAACTTTTCCCTAAACTACTACTGAGGAATATTCAGCATTTCTTTTTCTTCCTCCCTAATCTAATCAAATTGGTCTCCCTAAAGACCACCACAATAGCTTCCCAGCCTCATTCTGTTTTCTCTCTTAACCTACCTTTAATACAATAGTTCATGCCCCCTCTTCAAAATATACATCATATACATCTGTGAATTATGTCATTTCCTTGGTCATTCTCTTTTGATAGTTACTCATAATAATCAAAATATAATCTAAGTTGTTAGTGTTCTCTATGTGGTATGACTGCAGGCAACCTCTAAATATATTGCCTACCACCACTCCTCCTCTGTTCCCTTCTGCTCATACTAGTATTCGTTCTATTTCTTAGATACCCCAATCATGCTCCTCTCTCAGAGTCTTTGCATCACTTGTCTCAGCCTGGATTGCTCAGCTCACTCAAGTGTATATATGCACATGTCCACTCTCTTTAGGTCTCTGCTCAAATGTCACAACCTCAGGGAATCTCCTTTGACTACCTTTACAACTAACTCCCCCATCGATCTCCATTCATTCCCTTGTAGTTTAGATAATACTTATTACTATATAGAACTATATTATTTATTCACTGGTTTATTTGCCTACGGTTTATTTATTCTGCAAAAATTTGAATTCTATAAAAACACAATGTTTCAGTTTCAGTGTTGATTATAATTTTTATTTATAGATTTTTGTTCACTATAGTATTCTCAGCAACTCAAACAAACCTTCAAATATTTCTTTCTTTTTTTATAAATATTTTATTTATTTATTTTAGAGACAGAGAGAGCATGGGAGAAGGTCAGAGGGGACAAAGTCTCAAGCAGACTTCACACTGAGCGCAGAGACTGACACGGGGCTCAGGGGTCGATTCCAGGACCCTGTGATCATGACCAGATCAGAAACTGACTAAGCCACTCAGGGGCCCCCTCACAAATATTTCAACCTAAAATACTTGTGGAATTACAAACCTAGTCACCTAGAAAGACCCTGCAGGATACCAAGAAAATTTGCTGCCAACTTTAGGGCACAGATGCTATATTTAGGTCTCACAAGAAAGATTATTTACTTATTTTGGCTCGAAATGACAGTGGCATTTTAATTTTAAGTAATCTGTTTCAAGGTAATTTAGGTCATTTGAAATTTTTCTTTTTCAGCAATAATTTATATTAGAGGTTTTTAATGTAGATTGCAAAGAAAGTTATTTCGAAAAATGGAGACATATTTTGCTTTAATAATTATCCTTCTTACTAGAATTAACTAAATATTTGAAATCAATTAGTAACATCCAAGCAATATGATTAAGTTGTAAATTCTTTTTTATATTTACTTAAAAAGACTTATATGGCTCATGTGTTACTCTGTATCTACACACTTGATAGCCATATGCAAAGAAACCACAGATTAAATTAAATTATTTCTAGCATACATCTATGTTTAAATTCTCTGACAGAAACTATAAAATTTAAATTATTGTTTTAAACCTCAGTCTTGAAATATAGGAACTGATTGCCAGGTGTTTTTAGAATATTTTAATTTAAGAGCATTATTCAAAAACTTTGCTTTGTTAAACTATGATAATATACAGACTGGAGAGGAATATTTAAGTATGAGTATGTGCACCGTGTGTATATTCATGGAAAATGTTTTTCTGCATATTTTACTGTGCAATATTTTAGAACAATTACCGTTTTTCATTCTTAGCATAAGGGTTGATTTTAGAAAATTTCTTTCTAGTACTGATTTATTTGGAGGGTTTAAGGACAATAAATACAGGGCAATGTGTGTTTATGTGTGCATATGAATGTATGTGTGTGTGTGTGTATGCACATGCACCTGTTGGTAGGACAGCAAAGAGGTCCTGGGGAAAAGGTACTAAACTAGCAATTGCATTGTTGCAGTGGGTACTATATCGCTAGGCCACTGGGAATGGTTGTGAAGGTTGTAGTCTGCAAAACTCCAGGAGGCACCATTTTCATCAAGTTTACAGCCGACATGGCTATATGTGGTGTCTCTGTAGTAGGCATCCATGCTTATTGCCAGGACTACAACTGAGTCAGAGACAGTAACTGGATTTCTCTGAATCATCTTTGTTTGCTTATTTTCTGTAAGAAATGGTGTTAGTAAAACATGATTACCTTATTTAGAAGTTTTTGGAAAGATAAAGGGGCACCTGGGTAGCTCAATCAGTTAAGCCACTGTCTCCTGATTTCTGCTCAGGTCATGATCTCAGAGACCTGGGATCAAGCCCCAAGTGGGACTCCATGACTCAGTGGGGAGTCTGCTTGAGGATTATCTTTCTCTCTCTCCCTGTGCCCCTCCTCCCCAGCTCCTGCACACACACACTCTCTCTCTTTCTTTCTCTAAAAACAAATATTTTTTTTAAAAGAGGTTTTTGGAAAGCTAAAATTTAAAGTAGTTCAAAATATTCTGAAGTAACATTGAAGTTAATATCAAGGTTAATATAGAAATGTCAATCACTGGGGTGCCTGGGTAGCTCAGTTGGTTGAGCAACTGCCTTCAGCTCAGGTCATGATCCTGGAGTCCTGGGATTGAGTCCCACATTGGACTCCCTGCACGGCAGGGAGTCTGCTTCTCCCACTGATCTCTCTCTCCTCTCATTCTCTCTCTCTCTCTCTCTCAAATAAATAAATAAAATCATTAAAAAAATTTAAAAAAAGAAATGTCAATCACTTTCCTATGTAACAGCAATTAACAAATGGACTTTGAAATTAAAAACTCAATATCATTTGCTTTAGCGTACTTAAAAAAAAGAAATATGTAGGTATAAATCTAACAAAATATGTGCAAGATCTATATGAAGGAAAGCTACAAAACTCTTATGAACAAAATCAAAGACCTAAATAATTGGAGAGACAGTCTATGTTCAGACAGGAATATTATCAAGATGACCATTCTTCTTAACTTGATTCATAGATTCAAGGCTATCTCAATGAAGCCCCAACAAGTTATTTTGTGGATATTGACCAATTGATTCTATAGAATCAATAACTCTATATGGAGAAGAAGAAAAAATGAGAATAGCTAACATAATAATGAAGGATAAGAATAAAGTTGGAGGACTCACACTATCCAATTTCTTCTACCCAATGTTAGACAAAGAAGCAAAAGCAACAAAGTAAAGTGAAGATAATCCTTTCAACAAATGGTACTGAAAAAACTGAGGATCCACATGTAAAAACTACAAAAATTAAAAATAAATATAAATACATAGTTACATATACTTTATTATATATATTTATATTAAACATAAATATAAAAAATAAAAAACAGATATTACAGTCTTCACAAAAATTAACTCAAAATGAATAATCAACCTAAATGTAAAATGCAAAAGTATAAAACTCACAGAATATAATAGAAAATCTAGATTACTGTGGATACAGCAAAGACTTTTTAGATATGACACCAAAGGTACAAACCATGAAATAAATAATTGATAAGTGTACCTCATTAAAATTGAAAACTTCTGTTCTGCAAAAGAAAATGTTAAGTGAATGAGAAGACAAACCACAGACCAGGAAAAAAATATTTGCCAAAGACCCATCTGATAAAGGACTGTCATCAAAAATATGCAAAGAACCATTAAACTCAACAAGAAAACAAACAACCCAATTTTAAAAATTGGCCACTGACTTAACAGACATCTCACCAAAGAAGGTATGCAGATGGTAAATAAGCATGTGAGAAGATGCTCCACAGCATAGGCTATTAGGGGTCTGCAAATTAAAACAACAATGAAATACCATTATACAGCTATTAGAATGGCCCAAATCTGACAAAACGACAGCAAATGCTAGCAAGGATGTGGAGCAACAGGAACTCTTATTCTTTGCTGGCAGGAATGTAAAACGGTACAGCCACTTTAGAGGATAGTTTGGTGGTTTCTTACAAAACTAAACATATTATTCAGTCCAGCAATCATGCCTCTTAGTATTTCCCCCAAAGATGTTGAAAACATGTTCACACAAAAACCTACACCTAGATGTTTATAGCACCTTTATTCATAATTGTCAATCTTGGAAGTAACCAATGTGTCCAGTAGGTAAATGGATAAACAAATGGTACAATGGAATATTATTTAGTGCTAAAAGGAAATGAAATATCAAGTCACGGAAAGACATGGAGGAAATGTAAATGCATATTATGAAGTGAAAGCCAGTCTAAAAAGGTAGTGTACTGTATGATGCCAAATATATAATATTCTGTAAAAAGTAAACCTACTGAGATAGTACAATAAGAGTGGTTGATAGGCTTGGGGATGCGTAGATGAATAGACAGAGCACAGGGAATTTTTTTAGAGCCATTAAAATACTCTGCTTGCAACTACAATGATGGATGTATGCCATTATACATTTGTCACAGAATGTACAACACCAGGAGTGAACCCTAATGTAAACTGTGGACCTTGGGTAATTATTATGTGTCCATTTAGAACCATCAATTATAAAAAATGTACCACTTTGGTGGGGGATGTTGCTAATGGGAGAGTCTGTGCATATGCCCCAGCAGGGAGGATACGGAAATCTCTGTGCCTCCTTCTGAATTTTGTTGTAGACCTAAAACCACTCTAGAAGAATAATGTGTTTGGCTTTTTTTTTTTTTAAGCAATAGAATAATCACTGAATGTTTTAAATTGGATAAGTTTGGATAGGTAGCTGGTGAGGCAAGCATTGAATGACATGGTAAGTTTTTCACTTGAAAAGATTACTGTGATAAAGGACTGCACTGGAAAAAAAATAATATATTGGATAGAGGCAAACTGATTAGGTGGCCATTCCAAAGACAGTAACTTGGCCATGGGACATGGTGACAGGTTATTAATGTTAGAATGCAAGATATATGAAGAGGTAATAAGGAAAAGAATTGGCACTGGGTCACTACGTGAGATTGAAGGGAAAAGCAAGGTGTCTGTAGGTAGAAGTTTGGTGATTCTGATTTCTGATATATGAATCACTGGGCAATGATCAGGTTTGGGGTAGGAGAGGAGGGGATGGATATTAGGATATTTTTGGACATGTTGAGATTAAGGAATAGAAATGGAATGGGAAATATTGATGTGAGTCTGAACACAAAGAAAATGTGTTTGTTTGTTTGTTTAAAGATTTTATTTATTTATTAAAGAGAGACAGAGAGAGAGAGAGAAAGAGAGAGATCACAAGCGGAGGGAAGGGTAGAGGGAGAAGCAGACCTCCCCACTGAGTGGGGAGCCCAATGCAGGACTCGATTCTGGGGCTCTGAGATCATGACTTGAGCCAAAGACAGATGCTTAACTGACTGAGCCACCCAGGCATCCACAAAGAAAGGTTTTGACAAAAGATGCAAATTTGCTAATTATTGGTATGTTGAGGGTTAGTAAAGCACTGTTTTGAATAGAATGTCTACAAAGAGGGAGGAGATACCTGGAAGAGAACCTCACAGAAACCTAGCTTTTAATGGCTAATTAATGGTGAAGAAGGATGTGGCCATAATGGTGAATGAAGGGAGAGCTAGAAATAAAAACTGGAAAGAGCCAAGTGAGGTTCTGTTAGGAGTTAAGAGCATGGCTGTCGAACAGTATTCAAAGCCCTTTTATGATGAGGACTGACACGTGTTCCTGGGCCATGTTCTGGCCCAACTCTTAGGAAAACACTGCATCCTACTTGTGGTAAAAGTCTATTACCAGTCAAATGTAACATGCCACTTAGAACTGGAATATGCAGTTTAAACAGATATGGATTACTCTTTTTAAGGAAAATCAGAAAGAATTAGATTGCATGTGAAGTTGTATCATTTCAACAGTCACTTACACAAACTTAGTATGTCTAGTAGGCACGCTGATTCATATATTTAGCATACATCTAGCATTTACATTTTCCTTAAAATGTAAATTCATTGGAAGAGGTATTAACTTATTATTAATAAAACGGTGATTAGTAATCAGAAGCATTTTCATGGAAATGACAACAGATGCATATTAGGTTAAGAAACAGATGAGATCTGCCAAAGCAAATCAGTTTGGGAGGATTTGTCCCTCATCGCTGTATGTTTCTTTTTTTTTTTTTAAGATTTTATTTATTTATTTGACAGACAAATTACAAGTAGACAGAGAGGCAGGCAGAGAGGTGGGGGAAGCAGGCTCCCTGCCGAAAAGAGAGCCCGATGTGGGGCTCGATCCCAGGACCCTGGGATCATGACCCAAGCCAAAGGCAAAGGCTTTAACTCACTGAGCCACCCAGGCGCCCCATTGGTGTATGTTTCTAATGCGGAGTTTACATCTTTATCTTCTCAGAAACAGACTAAAATGCTAAACCTAAAGAGAATTTTAAGAGAAGTAGGAAAGAGAATAGATTATAGATTATTCCCAGTGTATACCTTCTCCACGTTTGTAAGTCAAATATAAAACAACAGAGGAATTGTTTAGGAGATAAGAAGACTTCCTGTATACTTAGCATCTTTGTATCAATATTTGAGGAGCATAAAATATCCTGTTATTATAAAACTGAATAGGAAATAATCCTCTATGTAATATATCACTGCCATCTTTATATTACTAATTCATTACTAGAAAAATATATTACATTTGTTCTTGTAAACACAGTAATTTTAATATGATAGCAAATTGGAATTCTGCAGAAAATAAAAAGATACACAATTTCAGAGATTTGCTTACATATCTTTGATGAATTTTCAGATCAAAGCTTAAAATAACTATATTAGAAGTTTTGTCTTGTTTATGAACCAAAGTTGTTTGGATGATCTAGCCAAAATGTTTCATTGAGTTATATATTATGTTTATACAAGACAAAATAATAAAAATAAATTAAAATAAAATAAATCACAAGAGGTAAGCAACATAAGGATTCACGATAGCATGGCTTTTCCCATTATCAAGGAGAGAAGTACAAAAATGCTTAAGTTTTCACAAGTGGGCCCTCTTTGAGTTCACCTCGGTTTGAATCTGAATTTTTATCCTCAGGTCTTACCTCCTTGTCTCCAAGGTGACTTTTCTTTTAATTTTCAAAGCTTCACTCCCCTTTTATATATAAAAAAGCCCCCCAGTCTCACAACTCTATCACATGCTCTAGAATATATTCCTTAAATCTAACAGCTGAGAAAAAAGAGTGTCTTTCCTAGGACCATTAATGACCCCTCACGGCTCCCTAAGTCCAGCAACATGTTCTCAGGCAGTCCTGACAGAGTTTCTCTGCTATGGTTTCAAGCATCTTCATTTTCACATCCTGACTGGAATTTTTTATCTTTTGAGTATTTCTCTTTACTCTGTATGTTGCAAGTGTGTATGTAATTGTAATGGTTTCTTCTCTGTCATATACAAATTGCACTTGCTGCACTTGTTCAATAGCAAACATTAATTTTCAGAAGCAGTGTGATCCAAACCCACACAAGGAAGTAAGGAAATGGTTTTCTGGCTATCTCACACCATGAGGAATCAAAATATACCTACAATGGTACCAAAAGATAAGTGGTTCACATGGTTCGGTATTTATTGTTCATTCACTTCCTTTACCGTTGGCTATCAAATGAGGCATTTTTAGAATCTGTTAGAAATAAGAATGAGGCACATTGCTGGGGCATAAGTGGCTATGACTCTGGTTGCCCATGCAATGATTTCTACCAATGTTACATCCAATTCTTAGGGTCCCTTGTCAAGTTCAGGTTCTAAAGAGAGGTCAGGTTTTACCCTTTTAGTTACACATGGCTTCTCCACACATAAGTAAAAATGAGGCTCCATGTTCTTCAACATTTGGTCATGTTTTCTAGGCTCTGTACGGCAGACTGATGTTTGGTAAGGAGCATGAAAGATAACTGGGAGCTTAAGTTGGAATCCTAAATGGCTCATGGGGGCATTCCACATCCATACAGTTGATTCATTCATTCCTTAATCATTAACTGACTCACTCAAATTGCTATTTTGCTCATTCAAAAAACAAATTGCCTACCCTTAGTAGGTTGCTCATTTATAAATGAGTTGCTTGGAGTAGTGTCTGTGAGTTCTCTTCTTTCCATTTTCTCTGTGATTGGTACAGATTAATGTACACACCTACTTCAGGGCTTACCACACAGGTTGAGGCTCTGAATTACATTAAGAGCCCTGTTTTACCTCCAAATGACAATAATGCTCCCCAGTTTAACAAATCAAGCCCACAGGGTCCCAGGAGTATTCCTTCTCCAGTCAAATAATTTCAATTCTCTTTGGAAGTTGATAGTTAGAATAGCAAATAATAGCAGCAAGAATACATTTCCAAGCACTTTCTGCTCATATTGTGTACCAGCACAAATGAGAAGCTCAGTGTTCAGTGATTCACACACAATTTTGCTTAAGCAGATGTCAGGCTGACTGCATATAAATTACCCATGACAGTTTTTAAAATTCCACTTCTCAGTATCTCAGTAGATCTGGGGTGTAGTCCAAGACTCTGTATTTTTTAAAGCTCTTCTGATGCCAAGCCAAATTTGTGAACCCTTACTCTATTCTGTTTGTCATGTAGAAGATCGTACTGTTACAAGTGGCTTCGACATGTAATATATATGCAGTGAATTCCGAGGTTCGCTGCCCACTATCAGTGTCATTTGGGTCAAGTAATTTAACATCTCAGTGCTTTCCTTTCTTCCTTAAAAGGTGTTTTGTGACTATTAAATTAGTTAAATACATGTAAGATGCTGAAACTTGTACCCAACATGGGAAGATCTTATTATTTTCATTTTTATTGTTAATCATTCATTTATTTTGTAGGTCACCCAACATTATTAACAACTTATAAAATATCGGGCATAGTGTTTCATGCTTGGGGAATATGTAAGTAGAGAATATCTCCCTTTGTTGTTAACACTAGAATGTACCGTAGAGAATAGATTTAGAAATAAATACTTAAGATAGATTTATTTCTAAATTAGTAATTTAAATAGACTCTATTAATAAGAGTCACAAACTATAAAAGTTTTAGAAGGAAACAGAGGAGGAATATTCAAGATATTGAATTTGGCATAGAGGAGAATCTTCATGACATTGAATTTGGAAACATTTTCCTGGATGTAACATCAAAAGCGCAGTCATCAAAGAAAAAACAGATCAATTGGACTACACCAAAATTAAAAACTTGTTCCATCTCTAACTGGCTATTCCCCTGCAATGCTCTTAACCACACTCTGTCTGGCAAATTCCTTCACTTCTCTCAAATCTTTGTCCAGACCATGCTTTGTAACCACTCTTCTCTGCAAACTGTCCTGATCACCACTTTTTTTCATAGCACTTTTTTTTACCTCTAACATATATAATTCACTGAATCAAGGTTTTGCTTACCTAAGTCTGCCCCCTCTCAGTAATCTGTGGTCTCCAAGAAACGGGAATCTTTGTTTGCAAGCCTATCCTAAGCATCTAGACGGATGGATGGCACATAGTCATGTGGAATAAAAATATGTTTAGCTAATGACTGTGAAAGTTGAAGAAAAGAAATGGTGACAGACACCTGGTTGATTTCCTATGGAAAATGAATAGTTCAAGAGAGATTTGGGTATAGATAAAACCTGAGCCAGAAGCCAGAAGCCTTCATTCTAGATGCAAGGAGAGATTGGTGCTCAACAGATGGCGGGTACTGAGAAAATAGAAGACTGCATAAAGATCAAATTAGGAGTCAAGCCACATCATAATAAGAAATATATTCCTCTGTCGTGCTTACCTTCTGCCTCATATGAGTGCCTTACACATATAACATTGAATTGCCAGTCTGCATGGATTTCATATGATAGGATATCATAGAAATATGATATCTTGCCTCGTTTAACTTCCTTCACAGGACATTGAATAACCTTTATCATCAAAAAGATAAATTAACACACATAAACTCTTAGAAGGAAGGAAACAAAAGTCATTCAGGAAATCTTGGCTGTAAAATAATTATTAGATTAATCGAACTGCCTGTTTTCCCATGTGTGAATGGCCATAATATTCTGAACGAGAACAATGATTCTGGCTAGAGTGAAAATTCACAACAATCCAGACAGGAAAACAATCTTCTGATTGTCCTACAAAGGAATGAATTATACATTACAAAATGATTGCGTTTACATTTTCCAGGGCAACATTACTCCATTGCAAGTCTGTGTAATTCAATTCTTTCGTATTCTTTAATAATAAAACCTGCGAGTTTGTAAAGTTAAGTAAAGAATATATCACTATCATTTCAGGCAATGTGGCATTACAAGTTACCAGAAATGCCTGGAAGCATCCCATGTGGGCCTCTTCAGAGACAGCTTGTTTTCCATCTTAAAGGGTATAAAATAGAAAATGAACATTAAAAATGTTTCTGTTTGTTCCCCAGACATAATTTAAAGCAAAGGCAATACATAACCATAAGATAAAACATGGCTGGCATTCCTTTTCTTAAGGTGTTCATATCTAGCAATATCTTTGAAGTTGCATTCATTAGGTAAATGAGAAAACCAGTCTATTATTTCTCTTGTAAATTAATTTTATTCAAGCCTATAACAGTACAAATTTATATCATCATGTGCTCGTATGTCCTGTAAATATCTCACTTCTTTGGCTAGCAGACCATTAACTAAAGTCATGAATTTACCCAGTCTTTCAGTTGTAATGGAATTTGAAATGAAATGAAAATTTCTCTCAGAATTTTTCTTTGTTCCCCAAATTTTGCTTTCTATATAACATGCTTTTTAATATAACATGCTTTAATCTCAACAAAAGATGAGAATCTTTTGTATACTTGTTGCCATCTGTATATCTTCCTGGTGGAGGTGCCTGTACAAATCTTTTGTCCATTTTAATTGGGTGATTTGTTTTCATGTTGCTTAATTTTAAGTGCTCTTTGCATATTTTGGGTACCAGCCCTTTATCAAATATGTTTTACAAATATTTTCTCCCAGTCTGTGGCTCATCTTTCCCTTTCCATTTTATTAAACTGTGTTTAATAAAACTTCTGTGAGTAGAAGTTTTTAATAAAAATCAAATTTATTATTTTTTTCTTTCATATATCATGCTTTTGGTGCTACATCTGAAAATTCATTACAAAACCAAGGTCATGTAGATTGTTTACACTTAGGTGTATGATACATTTTGAGTTCATTTTAAAATAAGGTGTAAAGTCTGCTTCTAGGTTCAGCTTTTGCATATGTGCTCCAAGTGTTCTAACACAATTTGTTGAGAGACAAATGTTTCTCCTCTGAATTACCTTGGCTTTGTCAAAAGTCATTTAGCCATATTTATGTGAGTCTATTTCTGGGCTCTCTGTTCTGTTCTATTGTTTTATTTTTTTTGTCAATGTCACAATATCTTTTTTTTTTTTTTGTCATTTCTTTATTTTTTTGATAAGACAGTCACATGGTGTCAGTTTATTGCAGTTAAATATGCCTCTCTCTCTGTTTTTTTTTTTTTTTTTTTGGTCCACTTTTCCATAAAGAAAATTAACACACACACACACACACACACACACACTCAAAGGGGAGCAGAGGTCCAGAAATAAGAGTTAGGGTGGGACATGGCCTCCCTACTTAGGTCCAGACTCCAGGGATGGCCCCCCTAAAGGCTCTCCTCCCTCCCCAAAGCACCCTGTCTCAGTACTTCTAGAGGCCAAGGAGACAGTGTGATATGGCAAGACCTCTGTCCTCCTTCAATGTCACAATATCTTAATTAGTGTCTTAATTAGCTTTATTTTTATTTTTCCTTTTCTTTAACATTTTTTAACTATTTGAACTCTTTTTTTAACCTGCAGAGAAACATTCAATACCTTTAATTCTGCAATCTTAGAAAGGAATTTTCCATAGGCATGTCATAGGTAATTTTAAAAAGAATGTAATTTTGAGTTGTCCCATGACTAAACTACACAACAGAAAAAAATTAAATACTATCTGTAAGTGAGAATATTGGATGTGATAAATATGTAAGATTCTGAAAGTCTTAATTAAAATACATGCTAAAAGGTATATTCACTTTCCTATTTTTTTTGTTGTTGTTGTTACTAATGACTTACAACTGAGATAAAATCATCTGACAGTTCCTAATGTGGTCTTTATTGAACACTCTTGATCATTTGCTCATTTTTGTATGAAAGTAAAAAATGTAGAGAGGCCTTATGAAGTTCTTTTGCAAAATCACATATTTGAAAGTAAATCAGTAAGATAATCAATATAACTGTAACTTCCAAATGAAATTAATTTCTTTAAAAATGATATTTTAAGACACTTCATCAACATACTCCAATGAAATTATCCACAAATTCTAATCTGAATGCTACAATAGTTTTTCAATCACAAGGAAAGTTTCAGAAACTGAAAATGCTTGTAATATGATATTTTTAAATTCATATCAATGATATAAAAATATGTAAAGTAAAAATCCACTGATCTCATGAACACATTTCTTTATTTCAAAAAAATCACAGACCAGTGCATATATATTTTCAAAGTAGTGACCTTATTATTTTAAAAAATATTCAACGTCCATCACTCAATAAACTAAAGAAAACCAAAAAAGTTAGAAGTAAAAATCAACACAATAGTTAAAAACCTACTATCCAGGGGTGCCCGGAAGCCTCAGTCAGTTAAGCCTCTTGATTTCTGTTTAGGTCATGATCTCAAGGTTGAGAGATCCAGTCCCACATAAGGCCCCATACTCAGCAGGGAGTCTCCATCTCTCTCTCTGTCCCTCCCCACCACTTGCATGCGCATTCTCACTCTCTATCTCTCAAAAATAAATAAATAAATCTTAAAAAACAAAACCTAATATCCAGAAATAAGCAGTATAATATCTCTCTGTGCCAAAATGTTAATCAAAGGATGGATAAGTACATCTACAGACAGAACAGATTTTTCAATCAGAGATTAATTCTTTAAATGGTATGCTCTAAGTTAAAATATTAATTATAATTTTCTTGAATTTAACAAAAAAAAAAACTGAAGAAGTTCCATAATTTAAAAAACATATTGTTTTTACTCTAAGTTCTAAATCATCAAAGAGAGCTCTAATTTGAAGAACATGTATTATGAAAACCATTATGACTTGAAAAGTATCTTTTAAGTGCGTGTTTAAACGTTACATATTATGGGATGCTTTGATTTTCCTATGAATGATGAACTGATTAACTTGTTTACAACACTTTTCCCTCCTTTCCTTTCCCATCTCCTATTCTTTGTTTTGTAATGATTTTATTTTCTCAGAGTTTGTACTACTTACATTTTTTCAAGTATTTAATTTACTCTATGTATTTAAATTGTGTCATTGTTCATCAGTCCATATGCCAAAACATTTCTCATTCTCACTAATTTATTTTGATTAATGTCTGAGTTAGGTGGATGTAATCACCCATGTGTTTTGTTCTAAAATACAGTTAAGGATACTCTATATTCCCAGAGTACTTTGTGTTTCAGAAAAAACTGGGGTTTTTGTTGTTGTTGTTGTTTAGTTTTAGAGAGAAAGAGAAAGGGTGGGGGTCGGGGTGGAGAAAAGGGAAAAGGAGAGAGAAAGTCTTAAGTAGTCTCCACTCAGTGCAGAGTCCATCGTGGGGCTCTCATCCATGACCCCAAGATCATGACCTGATTCAAAATGAGAGTTGAATGCACTACTGACTGAGCCACCAAGGCATCCCAAAGCTGTTTTTTAATGAAAACAACAATTTGCCTGAATGTAAAATATCCTAGCTATACTTCTTCTTTCTCAAATAGAGAGATTGCTGCCCGTCTTCTGATCCTGACTGCCACTCGGAAAAAGTCTGACACCAGCCTGACTTGCCTTCTCTGGCTGTGTGAGACTAGTTCTTGGTTTCATTCTCAACATTTAATTGCTTAACGAGTATCTGTCTCAGCCTTAATTATTCTGTGTCAGATTTTCTAGGCATTTCAGTTCATCTTTGATGTACAGATTTAATTCTCCCATTATCTTAAGAATATCATCCTATTTTATGCTTCTAAATATATGTTTTCCCCATTACAGGATTTGCCACTGAGGGACACCAGTCCTCTGTAAGTCAGGTAAGTTTACCCTGTTCATCTGTCATCTTCCTGCCAATTCCTTTAGTTTATTTTTCTATTTCCTTTAAAGTGATTGCTGGGTTTATCTTAAGTCAGTCATTACATTTTTAGCACAATTTATTTCATCCTACTATGTGTCTCACTTTCAATTAGTTTGTAATAGTTCGGTTTTGCTTTGCTTCTTTAACTCTGCTGTCTCTATAATGCTCTCAATGTGCTATTTTATTATCATAACAACTTAAAGTGGTATTTATTGAACTCAGATAATATGCTTTCTTCCTAATGATATTCAGTGGATTTGACCTACAAAAATGGTAGTGTTATGTAGTTTAGCCTATTGAATTACGTCCCATCTTTTGGTTGCTGAAGTGGGTTCAGTATGGATTTTTACAATTCTTCAACATGTGTTGACTTTGCAAGTCCTGTGGCCTCTGTAGTTGGAGATAATCCATAGAGGTTTGCTTTATTTTCTCAGAGGGCTTTCTACTCCCCACTTTGGGCTGCTTCTCTCTACATTGGAATATGCTACTGAGAATCTTTTTTTTTTTTAATTGTCCTTCTTATAATAATTTTCTCCTAGAAAATCAGCACTGTGGTTTGTATATTTTCTATTTAGCTGTTCCTGGTAATTTTTTTTTTGTACTTTTTAAAAAACTTGTTTTGATTCTCTTCCTCTGAATGAGGAAAAACATCTTTGAATCTACCTCTTTTATCATATTTCTTCTTGTTGGATGACTATATGCTCCTCTGAATCAATTTCTTCCAAGAAACATCTTCTAATATCCCCTAAGCCATTCATTATTTGTATCTCTCTATAAGTTAAATATGTGATAGTTTCATCAAACTTTTTAGAGTATATTTGTACCCTAAAGTATATGTTTGTTTTGAAATTATTTTATATATGAATGGGATATAAAATGTATTTTGCTATTTCTTGCCAAAATCTTTTCAAGATTGTTGGTATAACATAAGCACATACATTTTAACTATCCAGTCATTCAATCAGATTTTTTTTTAATTAAACACAGATTTTTAAGGTCACTCTGCTTGTTTTTATGTATGTAAAGACACATAGATGTTTAAATAAGTATCAATGCTTTCATCATTCAACAAATGGTATTAAATATTAATATTATGTTCTTAAAACTGCATCATTTTTTCATCCACCTTATAAGTGAAGATGAAAATACATGAATATATTTAAAAGTGGTTCCTAGTGAGTTTTCTTGTTGCAGGTCTTATAAATTCTAATTATAACTGTGAAACAGAAAATCATAGTAACCATTTATCTTTTAAAAAAAATAAGAGCCATGAAGGTTCAAGAGATGGAAAGAGACACTTTCATTTCTTTTCTTTGGAGTGCACTGTCTTTCATGTTTCCTTATAAAGGTCCAACTTTCATGTAAATTTCAGTGAACATACTCCTTGATTTAGAATTTTAAACTTTCTCTCCAAATAGATAATGATCTTTGAAAAATTGCTTCTTGGTATGTTTTATTTCCTAAGTTGAATCACTATAGAATTCTACAGTTATAAATTAACAATTTTGCTTAGTATCTGTCAGTTTTTTTCTTTATTTTCTATCACACAGCTAATTAAAGACAAGAATTGTCTTTTTGCATCAATCAAAAATATTTTTTTTATAAAGATTCTATTTATTTATTTGACAGAGAGAGAGAGAGAGAGATCACAAGTAGGCAGAGAGGCAGGCAGAGAGAGGTGGGGCTGGGGAATCTTTTTATAAAGATTCTATTTATTTATTTGACAGAGCGAGAGAGAGAGATCACAAGTAGGCAGAGAGGCAGGCAGAGAGAGGTGGGGCTGGGGAAGGTGGGGCTGAGCAGAGAGCCCAATGTGGGGCTCGATCCCAGGACCTGAGATCATGACCTGAGCCGAAGGCAGAGGCTTAACCCACTGAGCCACCCAGGCGCCCCAATCAAAAATATTTTTAACAGCTTATTATGATCAAGTCAGTGTACACAGCACTAGTTGCCTAATATCGAAAGACTCAAATGCCTAATAATTAAAGGTAATTCAAGTACAACATGAATATAATTTAAAAGTAATTTGATAAATTGATAAGAAATTTGATGTGAAAATTATGATAGTAAGGAAGACTTAGAGATAAAAAACATATTAGTTGGGGAATGCTTCACGAAGGGAGCTATCCTTTGAATTAAGCACTAATATTGATAGATTCTGATAGCAGAAAAGGGGAATGGATTCCAAGGGATTTACAACGTAATATCCTAAGGATCTATAGGATTCCTAAAGATAGTTCAGCAACATTTTAAGCACCAAGAAAGTTAACACTTTCTCCAAATAAATGAATCCCCTGAAGACAGTTTTGTTCTTAACAGTTGCTAAGGTCATGTATTGTTGGAAATTTCATTAGCAATCAGATCATTTAACTGCCAGATTTAAGATGTTAATTTTGAGGTTCAGTATTCTGGATTTATATCCCTGTTGTTATTCATTTATTCATTCACCTGTGAAATATCTATTGAGTGCTTAGTATATGCTAGGTACTCTTCTTGATCCTGGGAACACAATTGTGAATAAATACTTTCCCTTATGTCACTTGAATTCTCATATTAGAATTAGAAAGAGATAAATTCTATGAAGGAAGTGTTTGCTATTAGTAAAATGAAACAGAAAAGCATTGTAAGGAGTCAGGGTTGGGGCTCGGGGGGCATGAGGGAGGGCGGACTGGCAATTTTAAATAGAGATTTCAGAGAAGGCCTTCCTAAGGTAACATTTTAAGCCAAAACCTGAAAGGGAGCAAGCCAAGTAGACACTTGAGGAAGGTCATTCTCAACAGAAAGAACAGCTGGTTCAAAATCTCTGAGGAGAAAAAAATGCCTGTTCTGTTTGACACACAGCAAGAGGGGCCAGTGTGAGTAGACCGAAGCAAGCCTGGGGTCCTGGTGGCGGGGGGTGGGGGGTGGGCAGGGGATTAGCAGAAAATCAGATCTGAGAGACATTAAGGATCAGATGGTGTAGGGCCGTGTGGGAAGTTGTAATGGTTTAGGCTTTGCCTTTCAGTGACATGACAGCTCTTGGAAGATTCAGTGTTGATGAGTGACATATTCTGACTTCTGCTTTTTAAGTATCGCACTGGCTGCTGCTGTGTTAATAAAAAAGACAATAATGGGTCGTGTGGGATAGAAACTGGCAAACTCGTTAAGCGATTATTCCAATAATCCAGTCAGGAGATGATAAGGATTTGAACCAGACTGGAAGCCCCAAAGATAAGAAAAATAATATAATCTTCAGATATGAATAATGACAGGGGCAAAAGTATGACCTTGGAGCAAGTTCATATATTGACCTTATATTGACAGCCTATTCAATAATGGAAAAATAACAAATATGGCAATGCAGGGAAGGCAAAACTTTACCCATCTTGGGTTTTCAGCTGGAACTCGAACAGATTAACAAGAGAAAAACATTTTATTAACACAGGCAGCACATTTAATGCAGAAAAATCAAACCAAAGTAACTCAAAACAGCAGCTTATAATTCAAACTTATATAAACATCTCTGAAAAGAAACAGTGAATTTGTAGAGAAACGACAAGACAAAGGGAAGTAGTTTTTGTCTTCCACAAGTGTCAAACTATGGGAAAGTACTGACAGAAGAGGGAACTAATGGAGTAAGGTTTATTTACATTTTCCTCTGGTGACCTCTTTGGGCTGATGAGTTTTTCTCCCATTAAAGGAGGATTCATATCCAGCCTTTGGGCAGAAAATGGGTCTTGTGGGAAAAAGTTTGTAACCTGTGGGATCTGATGCTATTACCAGGTACGTAATGTCAGAATTGAGTTACATTGTAGCACACCCAGCTGGTGTCCAAAAAAATCAGAGAATTGCTTGGTGTGGGAAAAACACCCACATATTTGACGACGAGACTACGGAAATGTTCTGCGTGTCTGTGTGAGTGTGTAGAGAAAAACAGGTTTTTCCTTTCCACCACCTTCACTACTAAAGCAAACAACCCTGTAGTTTTCTCTCTCATCAGGACGAAGAGAATTTAAATGCCCATGGCTAGTTTAACGTTTTGGTTCTTTAGGTCAAAACATAGCCTCTGGATCAAGGAATGTTTAAGAGCAAAATTTAGGAAGTTTAAAGCATGGTGCTTTTTTGTTTATATACCTAATAACTTCTGCATGGAAATCTATCTCCTACTCCTCTGTTAACTCACTCAAACATCAATAGATTTTTGTGCAGAATTTTTTCACTTCAGAAAAAAATTGTGGTATTTTAAAAATATTGTTTATATTGGATAGATATATTTTTGTGCATTGCTGCTTCTGTAGCTATTAGGATATGACTATGAATACTTCAGGTTCTGGTCTGTACTGATATATGAGCTCCTGCCCTGATAAAGGGAGTTTTTTTTTTTTTAATTTTATTTATTTGACAGAGAGAGAGAAATCACAAGTAGGCAGAGAGAGAGAGAGGGAAGCAGGCTCCCTGCTGAGCAGAGAGCCCGATGCGGGGCTCGATTCCAGAACCCTGAGATCATGACCTGAGCCGAAGGCAGAGGCTTTAACCCACTGAGCCACCCAGGTGCCCCTAAAGGGACCTTTTTTACTGACAGTAACAAAAGCCGGGCCAGTGGCCCTGGAAGATCATCTTACTCATCAACATGGGGCCCCTATCATTCCGGAGCAACAGGAGACTTTTGCCTTTGCAATGGAGGGTAGACATCACCTCTAGAGTACCAACTCCTGTAAACATATACCTCAACTAAATTTGCACTTTATTCGTTCATCTCCCTTGTCTTGGAAAAATTGTGTGATTAATCTACTACTGATTTGAAGTATGTTATTTCTTTATGGGTTTTTTAAGAGGCACTATCCTGTATACTATTTGCTATTATCCTGTATATTATTATATATTATTCCCATAGTGAGCCTATGTTAAGTAAATTGTTGGCAAAGACAAGCTAAGTCCCTGAAAATCATTTGCCTTTCAAAACAAAACAGTTCTATATTAATATAGTACTGTTTTGAAAAGACTCCAAGTTGCACTATTTTATTTGTTTTTCTCACAGTACCCATGGAAGTGAGGGGTTAAAAAAAAATAAAGCTTATGGGTAGGTTATCATTTGGTGGCAGAGCTATGTCAGTATCTCCAAGCCCTCAGACCCACCAAATAATGTATCAACTATTGTCAAGACAACTTGTTAAAGGTTATTAGTAGAGATACTTATGAAAAGCCTGAATAAGTTGTCTTCTAATTTACATTTATGTAAATGTTTCTGTAGTCTCAAACATTGATTTATTGGCTTATTCGTTCAAAAATATTTATTGAATCTCTACTATGCATTATGCCTAGGCAGTATGTATAGATAAATGTTTAAGAATTGGTATTCTGAAAGGAGAGAAGCCCTCATCTGAGGTATTTGCAGTTCTCTGTGTTACAAATACTTTCAGTTTGATTGATTTTAAGCTATCAACTTCATATTCACTGAATGCCAAGTTTAAGAGAGATGGGCATAGTTAACTCTGCAAAGCTGGTACAATGGCTCCAGCACACCCTTGGAAGAATGACAATCCATAAGGAGAGATAAGATATTGAGAAGAAACAACACTGCCAAAACCCCACAAAGGAGCATGTAATAAATGAAGATTGCAGAAAGTGATTTAAGCATTTCAAAAAAAAAAAAGTGCTTAAATTCATTATCTGACTTTCTAACTTTGAAACAGGTGAAGAGTAGTATTTTACTATTCTTGGCTTAAATTACTCTTCTAATTTCCAGCACGTTGCTGACTTGCCACAACTTAGGGATTTTTCTTTTCCTTGGACAATCTTTTCACTTTAAAGTTGCTTTTTCTCATGCGGTAGCTTTTCTTATTTTTATTTCCACTTAGCCATAGAGAGTTATAAATTGGTGCTTTACTATTTGTCAATAAGAGTGCTATAAACCAGTCTACTATGAGGAAAGATATGGGACTGAGGCCTGAGATTGATTCTAGTTAGTATTTAGTTAGAATGATCACAGAAAATATTTCTTGACCCATTTTGAAACCTTAAAAAAAAAAGTGAAATACTTCCAAGTCTTTTCTACCTAAAAGTATCTGCCAATTTTCAAAGAGCATCTACAATGTAGCTCTATGGTTTTTCTATTTTCTGTGGCAGAAGAGAAGCCATAATATTTATCCTGTCTAACATGACCCAGTTTGATCCATCTGCTTCCCTAGTCTAAATCTCTTTCAGAAACTCTCTGTAGAATTTACTGCTACCTTGGGTTCTCATTGAATTATACATAAGAATATTTTCCCTTTACATGTCTGCTCTGTGTGGTGAGATTAAAAAAAAAAAAAAAGTTTCCAGCAATGTATATGTAAGTTTAATGTTCAGCCAATTTTATTTTAGATCTTCTAAACATTTTATTGCTTACACTTAAATATGGAGGGTTATTTGAGCTCTTTTTCATGGCTTTCTTGATTGTAGTTATTTAAAATATGTTTACGCAGCTGAACCTCACAAAAGAAGGAAAATAAACGGTATTTTTTTTTCACATTGTAGTCTGTCCTGGCTTGAAAAACAGACAATATATTTTTAAATTTGATGTCTGCCACTATACATTATCAGAGATGAATGTCTGTGCATGACCAAGTTTTCATATCCTATTTGGTATGCTGATAATTCAGGTTGTCTGCTTTATCATCACTTTACCTTGTCTAGGCCACTGAAGATCAATGGGAACTTGAAATTAACTGCAGGTAGCTATTCAAAAAGAATATTGCTGCAGATGTAAAAATGTGCATGTGGTTATGAAAAAGAAAAGTCAATTTCACTGTATTATATCATGCATACGTCTCTTAAAATTGCTTTATCAATAAATGATATGTGGCAAAAAGAAGTAAAATAAACAAGGAGCATTCTCCTTTTCTCTACTTTCTGTCATTTCATATTAGTTTTAATGAAAATACTTTGATTCACTACATCCTGTGGAGAATAGGGAAAATATTTCCCGGTAGGTTTTGTTATTCAGTGGTTATTAAAGAGACACTGAATAGATGCATTTTTTTTCTAAGACATTGATTTCACTATTATTATACTTCAGTAAGTGGGATTTATAGAGCGGTGTTTTCATCTATGTATTTCGAAGGAGGGGATGCTTGATGAAAGATTTAATTATTTATTGGGAAAGACTAAGTGGATATTTTATACTTTGCTACAAAAAAACAACATCTTAATAAAATAAAATATTATTTATTTCTGAGATACCAATGAGCATGGAAAACATACAATACAATATCTTAATCTTTTAAGAAATGTTTCACAATAGCTCTTATACAAATCAGAATTTGTGTAAGTATATACAAGTATATATATATATATATATATATTGTACATACAGTATATATACTTGTATAAGTACGTACAAGTATAACAAACAAGTAACAGACTTGTTACTTGTTCATATTTGATCTCTATGAGTTAAAAAGTTACAACCAACAAGTAAATTTAAACTCCATATAAATTTAAGATTGGATAAACCATTAGTAATACTCAATGGATGTAGAGAGAAATTGCAAAGAATGATCACTCACACCTGAATAGAGTAAAGAGAAATGTATTTGACTTGAATACAGAAAAGGGCCCAAAGGTCCATATTTGGCACCTTCTAAAGTCCGCATCACTCAACCTGGTGTATTGTATATAACTAGCAATAGCAATAATAATGACTCATCTTACATGTAAAACAAAATGTGTGAATAAAACATCTTTTGTGTATTCTTTTCTTTTCTTTTTTTTTTTTTTTAGGAAAGAAATGGCAAAAGGGATAGAGTCGCATATGGCACAGTCACACATGGTAATTAAAGAGATAACAAAAATAATCTCAAATCCTTTATGCAGCTGTACAGGTTAGAGGAAGAAGAAAAAAATATGAGAGTAGGAAGCTTTTATTCCACTCCTCATGCTAAGAGACTGGTGGAAATTCTTTTAACCATATCTCTTCTTGTTCCTTCAAAAGAAACTGGAATACCTTATAGGTTGGATAAATGTTCAAATTCTAGGGCACTATTTACTATTGGAAATGGTCTCTCTGGATTAAAAGGGTGTGTGTGTGTGTGTGTGTGCGCGCGCGCGCGCGCATTGTACACAGTCTCTTCGTGCATAAGTCCTAGTGTATTCATCAAATTCGGATGTCTGCCTATTCGTTTAGCCAAATAATAGCAAGCTTCTAAGAACAGGATTTGAGATATTTGAGATCATGTATTATAACCATGTAGACAATGAGTAAAAATTGTGTTCTCCAACCATTACTCACGAGAATTCTGATGGAAAGGTATTGACAAATAGCCAGATAATCATAAAGCAGCATCTTATTCCTTATTTGTTACAGCTCCCCTAAGGAACTTAGAAGTTGGGATGCCAGCTCTGCATGTTTCAGGCTTCTTCTTCTTTTTTTTTAATCCAGCAAAAATGCCTTTATTTTTAAACCAAAACTCACCATGTCCAAGTTTACAAAGGAATCATAAAAATACGTTTTTGAAATAAGTTTTTTTTTTAAAGATTTTATTTATTTATTTATTTGACAGACAGAAATCACAAGTAGGCAGAGAGGCAGGCAGAGAGAGAAAGGGAGAAGCAGGCTTCCCGTTGAGCAGAGAGCCCGATGCGGGGCTCGATCCCAGGACACTGGGATCATGACCTGAGCCGAAGGCAGAGGCTTTAACCCACTGAGCCACCCAGGCGCCCGAAATAAGTTTTTAAATGTTGTCTCCATGTTAAAATTTTTCATCTTTTCTCTCTCTTTTTTTTTTAATTTTTAATTTTTTATTTTTTATAAACATATATTTTTATCCCCAGGGGTACAGGTCTGTGAATCACCAGGTTTACACACTTCACAGCACTCACCATAGCATTCTTAAGTCAGCCATCCAATATCCTCAATTTTCACCAATATTTTTCCTTTTCCTACTCCAAGCACTAGTTTTTTTTTTTTAAGATTTTATTTATTTATTTGAGAGAGAGAGAAATCACAAGATAGGGGAGGGTCAGAAGGAGACATAGATCCCCCGCTGAGTGGGGGAACCCAATACAGGACTCTACCCAGGGACTCTGGGATCATGACCTGAGCTGAAGGCAGACACTTAACCGACTACATCACCCCGGTGCCTCCCCAAGCACTTATTCACACTTGTGTCAGCAAAGACAGTGTGCTAAGTACCATGACTCAAGATTCAGTTGCACTAAATGTTCATTAGGAGCCAGATTTCAGAAAATGTTCTAAGCTTGAGAGGAGTTTAATTCCTCGTTTTATCATCTCCCTAGCTTTTACACTGAAAGTAGATACAGATGGAATTGCTGAAACCTGATATTTCAGTAAAGTAAAGATAAGGACAATGTAAATAACGAATTCCTGTTGGAATTTTGTTGGCAATCTGTTAGCATCCCATCACGAAGCCCAAAGCCTTGGTGGTGGTGAAGGTTGTGGATAACCTAGAAATCATTTATGACTGATCTTACATGTAAAACAAAATGTGTGAATAAAATGTCTTTTGTGTATTCATTTTTTTTTTTTTAGGAAGGAAATGGCAAAAGGGATAGAGTCACGTATGGCACAGTCACATATGGTAAATGGTTGCTGCTTTGATTCAACCTCCTGTGAAAACATATGCAACTGATTGACACAGCAGTGTACACGAGCAGTGGGCAGGAGGAAAAGCGAAATTGCCTGTATGTTAACAACATTCTAAACTGGCAGCTACAGTTCGGTTTTGGGCTTATGTGGCCAGATTAAGGGGCACAGATTTTTGGCTTTCTGTCTACTGGAGGTCAAGCAAAGCAAAGGACTCTGGGATCATGACCTGAGCTGAAGGCAGACATTTAACTGACTACACCACCCCAGTGCTTCCCCAAGCACTTATTTATACTTGTGTCAGCAAACACAGTGTGCTAAGTACCATGACTCAAGATTCAGTTGCACTAAATGATCATTAGGAGCCAGATTTCAGAAAATGTTCTAAGCAAACCAGTCAATTCAGTTCTGGTAGGTAAGACCGGAGAGAGAAATAGAAAAAAACCTGAAGAACCTCTGAAAGGAAAGTGGTCATTAACTATCAAATAAACATTTTATTAGAGTTTCATATCTCAGAGTTTTCATAAATACATATTATTTTAATAAAAATGGAATGTCAAAATAGGGCCTAGATGTTACATCCACATAGAAAATTAGCTGTTGATGGAAAATGTTTACATTTGAATAGCAATCAAAACTAAAATTTCAATTTTCCTGTGTTCAATTTCTTTAAAAGGCTTTTGTGCTGTGAATTTAGTTTTAACTTTTTTTCTGAAGTTCTAGTCTGCAATAAAGTCAATATATCTCTCTACTGAATATACATATACTTATACTTGACGTACGGGATAAAATACAAGACTACAAGAGTGATTTTACCATATTGGGATTTATTTCAGTCTGATCCACTTTAAACAGGAAAACTATTCATTTCCGTTTGTGTCTTGACATCACCTCCATTAACATGTTCTTAATGATTAATAAAAATCAATAAATAATAATAGAGTGGTGTACCTTACATTGCAATGTAGAGTGGTCATGTCATCTTTGTATATTTTTTCAGTAGAATATTATTGGTCAATAGAAAATAGTCTTCTATAAGACCTTCATATATAAAACATGGAAAAATGCAGCTTTTTAAAGGAAGCTAGCCCAGAACTGCATGCACTCAACCTCTTCCTCTCCATCATATGGAGTTGAAAACCTTGGCTATCCTAGAAAGGTTGAAACTAACAAGTGATATCTCTCTATACCATTCAAAAATATGGTGTTTTCTTTGTGCTCTCAGTCTCCTCATCAATAAATTAGTGTAAGAGCTTGAAGGGAGGGAGGTTCTCAAAATGAGCAAAGAAGAAAATTTGATGAAAGCATTTTGTAAATTTTTAAAAATATTATTATTATTATTACTGCATTTAAAATGTTGTGAACAATCAAAAATGCTTCCTTTCTTTTGTTACTCTGGTAAGTATTTAGAATGCATCATGGAGGGGCGCCTGGGTGGCTCAGTGGGTTAAGCCGCTGCCTTCGGCTCAGGTCATGATCCCAGGTCCTGGGTTCAAGCCCCACATCGGGCTTTCTGCTCAGCAGAGAGCCTGCTTCCTCCTCTCTCTCTGCCCGCCTCTCTGCCTACTTGTGATTTCTCTCTGTCAAATAAAAAAAAAAAAAAAAATCTTTAGAATGCATCATGGAAAGAAAATGGGAGCCAGGCCAGTGTCATTTTCTATACCTGATATAGACTTTAAAAGATTTATCCACACAGAGGTAGAGGGTGTTATCACCATATTAATTAGTCATAAGTGTGTTTGTCTCAGGGCACTTTGAAAATGACCAAGAAAACCAATCAGAAAAACGTTAAAAGCAGTTATTGAGGGACAGATAGTATTAGAGAGAAATGGTACACTGGCTAAAACCATATGTGAGGTATGACTCTGTTTTCTCAAAGAGAATATGGGAAATCTGTTCAACATTTTATGTAGTCATGGTGCTCTGATAATGAGATGAAAAAGAAAACTTTTATTTTGCTTCTTCACATATGGTGAAAAAAGAAAAAAGGAAAACCAAGAAATAGACTCTTAACAATAGAGAACATACTGCTGGTTGCCAGAGGGGAGGTGGTCAAGGTACTCACTTCCTAACAACTCCTCAAAAACTCCTTGTAGAGGGTAAGAAATCCAGCCTGCACCATTTATGAATGGAGTTGGGCAGAGAATAGGAGCCAAGCACATTATATTTCCATTACTATGGAAAACATTAGTGCTGCTGTTATATTAATAATCATTATACATGCCTATGATTTAACCTTTTTTCCAGAAGAGTCACCTATGCTGGAGTTGAGTGCAAATGCTATATGCTAGTCAAGCACAAAGAGCTGAGCTGATTGATTGATTTTTAAAAATCTCATTGGCCAAAGACAGTCACATGGTCAAACCCAGGTTCATAGGGTAGAGAAATGGACTCCACCTCTTGATGGGAAAAATCTCCAAGTCACTCTACAAAAAGGATTTATACAGAGTCTACAAAAAGTATTTATACGGAGATGTAAAACATTGATGCCATTTTTATGATGGAGTACAACTCAGCTTCTAGATTTTTTTTTTTAAAGATTTTATTTATTTATTTGACAGAGAGAGATCACAAGTAGACAGAGAGGCAGGCAGAGAGAGAGAGGGAAGCAGGCTTCTTGCTGAGCAGAGAGCCCGATGCTGGACTCGATCCCAGGACCCTGAGATCATGACCTGAGCCGAAGGCAGCGGCTTAACCCACTGAGCCACCCAGGCGCCCTCAGCTTCTACATTTTTAATGATAGTGGCATGGACTGGATCCCAGTGACATCAAGTACTGTTTATCTAACCGTGGACAAGTTCCTTAACCTCCCTGTATCCATATTCCCTCAGAGATTAAAAGACATTTTTTTTTAAATTTTACTTATTTGAAAGAGAGAGAGAGAGAGATCACAAGTAGGCAGAGAGGCAGGTACAGGGAGAGAGGGAAGCAGGTTCCCTGCTGAGCAGAGAGCCCGATGCAGGGCTCAATCCCAGGACCCTGAGATCATGACCTGAGCCGAAGGCACAGGCTTAACCCACTGAGCCACCCAGGCGCACCACTAAAAGACATTTTTTAAGGATCTCCCCATATGGAGATAAGTGAAGATTAAATAAGGTACTTCCTGTAGAAGTACCTTTGAAGAATATGGCACATAGTGAGAGTTCAATAAATGCTAGTTATTATTATCTCAGCAACAAAAATAACTAATATGTACTAATATGTACTAAGCCTGGGATGCACTTTTTTATCCACAAAGTCTATTTCTCTCCATATACACACACATGCTTGCTGCTAATGGAACTGTCCTTGCACATTACCTCTTTAGTTTTGATAGTTTTTTTTGTTAATAGCAGATCATTGTCTTTATCAACTGTTGAAACATAGAGGTTGTTTTTAATGAAATTTTTGTATTTTTGGTCCCTGGCTGATCTTTTTTGTCCTTTAGTCACCAAGCCCTTTCTAATTTAGGACTGACACACCTGATCTTCTCTGTCTACAGCACGTTCATGCTATTCTTCCCGTGGTTGGCTCAACCCCAATTCAGATCCCTCCAAATACCGCTTCCTCACAGAAGACTTCTCTGATCCTCATGCCTCAAAATTCCCTCTTCATGCATTACATTATCTCTTTATCACTTGACCAGTTTGTTTTTTTTTATAATACCTTGTGCATACTACTCTAAAATGTTTATTGTCATCTTTCCTCACTTGAATGTAAGCTCCATTAGCGCGTGAACCAGGTCTATTGCTTTGCAGGCATCCCTAACACCTAGAAAAGTGCCCTGTATATAACAGCTTTTCAGTAAAAGATTCATAAACCTATTGAAAGTATGTTATGTTCTCTTCCTATGTACCCCACTGCCCCTGAGATCACATTTACACCCTGAGATGGCTCTTAGTAAATGTCTTTTCAGGAAAGAAGGCAAAGCTTATTCAGCTTGTCTGTTTATTGGCATTTTATGGAGGTCACTTGTTAAATTAGAGAGTTTTCTATCCCAAAACAGAGAACTGAAACATCAAGCTGGAAATGATGTTAAGGACCCAAGGAAACTTGTGTAGCACAGAACAAAAGTAATGGACATGCTTGATAGCAGTAATTCAGTTAGGTCTCTATTATCTGTGCTAATGAAGAGGAGCAATGAAGCAGATGATCCATAACAACAGATAATGAAAAACTATTTGCATTTAACTCTGGGATGCATTATCAAGAGTCCCTAACTTGTAAACAGGTTATGTTTTGAAAGGTCATTTATAAATAGGTTATTTTGGTCTGAGAATACATTTTTCCAAAAAATAATTTAGCTGATTTATAGCGCAAACAATACTTAGGAACTAAAAAGCAGTTAGAACATGCTTTATACAATTTTAGTAGGAAAAAAACAGCTTCCAGTTTCTAAATAGAGAAATTGGTCATCTCTCCTCACTTTTGACAGACCTGATCCCTGTCATCCAATCCAGAGAGAGCAAAAACTCTGCTCTTCACCCCCAAAACAAAGTCTCTAGTAACTATACTCCCAAGTAGGATGTAATTGGTGGTGGGGGTAGAGAGGAAGATGGGGGCTCTTTAGTAAAGGTTTGAGGGTCCTCCATTGGCAGAACTTCCTCAGAAGCTCTAAGGAGACCCCTTTGTAATGAGCCCAATGTGGGCACATGGCCTCCTAAAAGTCCAACACAGTGGGGGAGAGATCTGTGACAGTTATCTTGACACTGCTCAAAGCATCAAATTTTAGGCTAATTTTAGAACCTACAGATTAAGAATAGGAGATAAAGTGTTGAAATTTCATGAAGAGAGACTGTATAAAGAAGGAGACTTAAACAAGGATGGCAATGTTCATAATAACAAGAGAATAAAATAACTCAAATTCTCATCACCAGAATGGATGACTAAACTGTAAAATATAGCCCAAAATTAAACATTGTGAACAAATAAACTACAGTGACAGACATTTTAGCACATAACAGTAACAGATTAGATACATCCAAAATTACATGCACTGTGATAGTTAAATACAATGAAAATAACCATAATATGTTTAGTTAAATACAACTAATGTTAAATACAACTAAAATAACCATTAGATAGATAGATGGATAGATAGATAGATACATAGATGCAATATAATTATATAAAAGGAAGCAAGGGAATAATGAATCTTGAAATTTGGGTGACAGCTATCTTAGGTGTTGGGAGAATGAAATTAAAAAACCATATGGCTAAACACAGATTATTGTCAAGTACATATTATTAAGGCTTTGTCTTGAATGTACCTTTTTATCCCCATAATACTTATTATCTTCTAAACAATATCTTATTTATTTTATTTATTATTATATTCCATATATACCTACTTTCCAAGTTATATTGTTCCTTTTAGTTCTGATCTGTTAAAAATGCTTCAGGCACAGAAAATTAATTTTAAAAAGAGTAGTCATGATAAATTCATTGATTAGATAATATTTGAGTAAAGTTTAGAGGCAGTTAAAGAACTAGTCTTGAGGATATCCAAAGGATGAGTATCCCAGGAAATGGGAATGACCACTGCAAAGTTCTCAAAGGAAAAGGGAGAAATAGTTAGAGGGAGAGAATGAGAGCAAGAGAGAGGAAGAATAAGGGAAAGAGAGATCAGAGAGTTGGCGCACGAGTGTTATAGTCTAACTTATGTAGTAAAGACTCACTCTGGATATTATGTTGAGCAGAGACTGTTTTGGGAGGTGGCGGACAAGTCTGGAAGTAGACCATGGAGAATCCATTAGGAAGCTATCAACAATCTGATTGAGAAATGATGGTAACTTGGAACATGGTATTAACAATGGAGATGTTACAAAGCGATCAAATTCTGTAGGATGTGAAATAAAGAGAAAAATCAAAGTGACCCTAAGGTCTTTGGCCTCAGCAACTAGAGGGATAGAATTGTCATCTGCTGAGATAAGGAAGACTGTTAGAGATTCGAATAGGTATTTGAGGTCAACAATCAGGAATTCCACTTGGGCGTATGAAATTTAAGATTTTTATCAGATACCCAATTGACATTTAAAAACAGGCAACATAATATAAGAATCTGAAGTTCAAGAGAGAAAGAGATGTAGGATGAAGAAATAAAATTGAGAATCTTTAGCATTTTAGATGATATTTACGGCCTTGGACTTGGATGTAGTCATATTGTCATCCATTATTTACATTTATGGCTGGAAATTTAAATAAAAATTTAACTTTTAGATCCATTATTCATGTTGAAAAAATTTTCACAGTGAATTTTAGTTTAGATAATCCTTGTCTGATCTCCCACATTAATGTGTCAAAAATTAGAACACATAGATAATATCTCTTTACCGGTTTTGCTCCAAATAAATGAAATACTTCACTTGAGTTTTTTAAAAAAAAATTTATTTATATTGCTTATTTATTTGTTCCTATAATTTATATTACTTTTTGAAATCTAAGTTTCATTACCCATGGCCCTTTGAATGCTGCCAATGATTCACTCTGGAAAAATAAAACTTTATATTTAGAACACACTTCTGTTATCTGTTATTTTGTTGTCTAATTCAAATTCCTTTCTCACTGGGAAGTGAATTGCTTCATCTCTATTTAGAGTTGTAATCTGAACTCTAGAAAGAAACAAATCCTTCAAAGCCATTACGGTGTTGACATATAATCTTACCAGTAAAGAGAAAGGAAGCACAGCCGGTTGACTGTCTTCTATTTACTTAGTTTATTGACACTGTGTTAGTCTCGGGCAACTGCCATGGCATTTTACAGAGGAAGCCTTGTTTCACTAATCTTATATCCCACCCACAATCTCCAGGGCATTGAATATTGTTTATCTCCCCTAATATGCATCTACATACACAAAGATGGAGAATTTTAAAAATAAAATAAGAGCTTTTTCTAACAAAATGCAAAGTTCCTGGTACCTAAATATGTTATGATTCCTTCTATCAAATTTGTAAATTTTGCAAAGATTCCTTTGCTCAGTAATGTAATTTTCAAATTGATCATTTCCCTTTAGTACGTTTTCAAATTCCTTTCACCAGTAATGCTGCTCCTTGACCTGTTTTTCCTCCTACAGTGCTTTATATGATTTGAGGGTTTTTTTAAAGACACTTTTCAATATTAATGGCAATTTTTGGTCTTTGATATGCTAATATGTCCTGATACATATGTTTTTGAAGTCGTTTATTAAAGTGATGTTGAGGGGCGCCTGGGTGGCTCAGTGGGTTAAGCCGCTGCTTTCGGCTCAGGTCATGATCCCAGGTCCTGGGTTCGAGCCCCGCATCGGGCTTTCTGCTCGGCAGGGAGCCTGCTTCCTCCTCTCTCTCTGTCTGCCTCTCTGCCTACTTGTGATTTCTCTCTGTCAAATAGATAAATAATAAAAAAATCTTTAAAAAAAAAGAAGTGATGTTGATAAATAAATTTTAAAGAAGTTTGCTTGAGATTTGAAATACACTGTTGGGTGTGTTTGTTACCCAAATCTTCAAAATTAATAATAATAATACTATATTATCAGACTGCCATATAATAAAATTGATTGTCCAGACTATATTTCTGTTTAGCTTTTCAAAATGTAGATTTCATATCAACTCCTTAATACCCTCTATTTCCTTTAAAGCAGTGAGCTAAAAACAGATGATGACTACCATCGCCATATATTGGAAATTTACAGAAGAGACTAGAATGAAATTCTGGAGAAGTGAATGAACAGACATAGCTGGCAAAGAATCTTTATACTTTTAAAATGTTAATGGAAATTAGATGTAGTTTTAGTGGTAGCGGTGAATATAGAATGTGAGACTTTACACCAATAGATTAGAAGTTAAATTTATCATCTGTGTCACTATGAGCAAGTGCCTCATTCCTTGGAGTCTTTTTAAAAAATATAGAGAGTTAAGACATTCAAATGCACTTCACAGTATCATGTAGTAAGGAATGGCTACATTAGAGAGTGAAAGTGGGGAAGCCAGTGTTAAGTGAAGACCTGGAGCTGGGTAAAGCTAGTGATGACAGCTGTGAGGGCACATCAGCAGAATATGAGGAGACCCTGATCATCTGTCACTCTATCTGGATGCCTTCCATCAGAACTATAAGCAGGAAGTCAGCCATGTTGGAAAATGGTCATCCTAAGCCAAGGCTCAGATAGCAAAACAGAATGCCAAAGTCTTGAAAGAACTGTGCATTACTGACCACCAAGATGCTTTGGGTAATGACTTGGTAAAAGTCAAACTTGACTCTGAGTGCAATGAGGAGGACACACTGTCAAAGTTCGTGGAGCCTGCTGAGTTAGCCTGTGTATGTAGTTTTGTTTGGGTGCTCATTTGGGTCCTACAGCCAAGAGACGAAAGACATCTCATCTTACTGTTGCTGTTGATCACCATTCAGAGATCAGACTTATAGGAAGAATCTCCTGGGGCTCTTGTGTGAGGAACCGGGGACTAATTCTAACATAATGTTCTACTTTTGAAAAATATGCCTTCAAGTGTTTCTGTTGGCCAGTACTAAACTTTGCCATATTTGTGCACATACTTTTCCTCTTTTCGAATGTATAAGTTACACAATTCTACTGGGTATCTAAGTTATACATGCAAGATATTTATGATATGGATAAAGCTTATATTATAATGAATACATAAAGAATTATTTTTAGCTTAAAATATGTCTTCTGCACTTTGTTTCTCTCTGCCTATATTAATCTTCTCCAGATAGCTTCGCAGCTGGCATTCCCACCAGATAATTTCTTAAATGTTGCCTTCTTCAAGGCTTTCATTGGCACCCTATTTAAAATTGCCATAACCATCCTCAACTGTCACTCCTTATCTGGTGATTTATCTCCATTCCCTAATTTATGTCTCTCTATGTAACTTACCATCATCAAATATAATGCATTGTCTCTCTTTCACCCTGCTAAAATGAAAGCTCTATAAGAACATTTTATCTGTTTCATTCAGTGCTGTATCCCCAGGACCTAGAACAGTGCCTAGCAGATAACAGGCATTTAATATTTATTTTGCAAAATAAAAAAAATGATACAAGTGTAAAGGCACATCATACAAAGTATTAAATAGAATCATTGAGACTTACTACTCCAAGTGTGGCCAAATGGCATTAACATCAGCATCACTTAAGAAGTTTTTAGAATACAGAGACTCATAGCCCAATCTCAGAGGTACTGAACCAAAATCTTTGTTTTAATAAAGCCCCAAGTGAGCTGCTCATTAAGGTTTGAGCAGCAGGTGTAGAATCAGTACTCAATGAATGTTTCCTCAATCTAAATACAATACGCTAAAGGCTGTGGGATAGTAACATATAGATCACTAATGGTCTCTTAAAATTAATACAGTTTAGATTAATGAGCAAAGAAAATCAATAACAGAAGGGAGCATTGGACTTTAATTACTTAACATTCTACTGTATAACATTTTCATTCACCTGGAAGGTCACATTCCAGTAGAATTATTTGTTAGGCCATAATCCTCTAATGAAGACTCCAGGAGCTATGAGGAAGACAAGGCATATTAATAAAAAAGTATAAAGATCATTTGCCATAATTAGTGAAGCTAGTCACCCATCAGTCAGTCACTAAACCCAACAGAAAACGATTTAAAAGAGTTGAAGTGATTAAACAGAGGATTAAAATGTCATATTGGCAAATGCCATATGCTTTTATTTTTTGGACCCTTAGAGCCCTTGGGTTATTTTCTAAATCCTGTACATGTAAAAGTACAACAGAGGCACATTTAGAAAATAAACGGTTTCTTCTATCCTACTTGTACTGGTGCCTAGTCTTTTTTTTTTTTTTTAAGATTTTATTTATTTATTTGACAGAGAGAGATCACAAGTAGGCAGAGAGCAGGCAGAGATAGAGTGGGGGAAGCAGGCTCTCCGCTGAGCAGAGAGCCTGATGTGGGGCTCCATGCGGGGCTCAATGCGGGGCTCGATCCCAGGACGCTGGGATCATGACCTGAGCCGAAGGCAGAGGCTTTAACTCACTGAGCCACCCAGGCACCCTTGGGGCCTAGTCTTTACTTTCTTTGTGCTTGCTCCTTGGAGTACTGAGGGCAGAGAAAATGGTAATAATTACAATGCCCAAAAGTGCTTTGAATGAATAAACAAATCAATCAATCAGTTAATGCCTTCAAGAATAAGTGGGGGCTTTGGATATTATGATTAACATCAGGTTCTTCTGAGAAAGAGGACCACGGTGACTTGTCAACTTGAACGTGCCCGAGGGAGAAACTGCGTTTGACAAACTAGGTATAACACAGCAAATCTCTTTCCAGGTGTACATACTCTCCATACATACAATAGCATGGCTTCCTCTCTATACATACAATAACATGCTGGATATTAATTAACCAAAGGACCATAAAGAGTTAGAAAACCGAGCTATATATTAGCTTACTCTTGTATATCTCCATATTGTAAAAATCTTACTTTAACATTTGTACATTTTTATCATTTCCTTTTTTCTCAGACTATTTTAAGCACATTTCATGAATTGAAAAATCACTTGAAAAATATTATGATTTATATTATTTACTGTATAATATGGTAAATGAGCATAAAATTTATGTCAAATTTTAATGTTGATTTAATTTCAATGATGAATTGGGTTAGAAAGAAGAATAAATGAGTTGATAGAGTCTAAGTTTTCTTATTTATGCCTTTGAGGTAAATCTTCACATTCTATATTTATATTTTTATTAAACAGGTCTTTCCTCTAAAAAAGTGAATCAAATAAGAAATAATTAGTTTTTTTTTAAAGATTTTTATTTATTTATTTGACAGAGAGAGATCACAAGTAGACGGAGAGGCAGGCAGAGAGAGAGAGAGAGAGGGAAGCAGGCTTCCCGCCGAGCAGAGAGCCCGATGTGGGACCCGATCCCAGGACCCTGAGATCATGACCTGAGCCGAAGGCAGCGGCTTAACCCACTGAGCCACCCAGGCGCCCAGAAATAATTAGTCTTAATGATGCTATTATACAAGTGATCTATGGATCTGCTATAAAAGGATAGGAACATGCAATAAATTAAAAATTGTGCAATGTGTATTCAAAACTAGAATTTTCTGATCTTACCAATTAGAAAATTGTTACATAAGTGATTTTTTGGTTACTAATTAACAATTAGAAGTCTGAGATAAATAATTTCTAGTCTGAGAAACAGAATTATGATCACATGTGATAATAAACAATTACTTATTTCACAAATATTTTACTCATTTGCAAGTGACATTTCTTAAGTTAAATCGTTAGACAATGACTATCTTCTTTGTTACTTCAAGAAATCTTCCTGGAAGAAGGACACTGAAAATAAACACAAAGTTTGCAGCCAAATCAACCTGTATTTAGTCATTTCTTTATGTCATATTCAAATTTTCCACAGTAGTGGAAGTAAAGTAAGTAGTTATTCTTTGATGAACTTACACTGACACCATTATCAACCAAAGTCTATAGTTAACATTAAAATTCACTCTTGATATTGTATATTCTATGGGTTAGAACAAATATATAATGACATGTATCCATCATTACAGTATCGGAGTATCTTTACTGCCCTAAAAATCCTACATGTTTGCCAACAAATCCTGGCACCACTGATCTTTTTACTCAATAGCTTTTCCTTTGCCAGAATGTCATGGAATTGGAAACACACAGTGCATAGCCTTTTCAGATGGGCTTCTTCTACTTCAGCTTCCTCCACAGCTTTTCAGGATTTGGTATCTCATTCCTTTCTAGCACTGAACAATATTCCATTGTCTAGATGTACTACAAGTTATCCATTCATCTTCTGAAGGGCATCTTGGTTGCTTTCAAATTTTGGAAATTATGAATAAAGCAGCTGTAAACATCTGTGTGCTGGCTTTTATGTGGATATAAGTTTTCAGCTCCTTTGGATAGTGCTAAGGAGAGTGACTGGTGGGTTGTATGATAAGTGTACTGTAGGAAACTGCCAAACTGACTTCCAGTATGGCTTTACCATATTGCATTCTCATGAGCAATGAATACGAGTTCTTGCTACTCCACATCGTTTCTAGCGTTAGGTGTTGTTGGCAATCTGGGTTTTGGCCATTCTAACAGGTGTATAGTGGGGTTTGGTTGTTGTCCTTATTAACATCTTCCTGATCACATAAAATGTGGACCACCTTTTCATATGCTTACTTGCCATCTGTGTATCTTTTTTGTGAAGTGTCTGTTAATGATTATTTGGCCTATTTTTTTAATCAGGTTATTTTCTTATAGTTGAGGGTTTTTTAAAAAATTTTTTTCTTATAGTTGAGTTTTAAAGAGTTCACTGTATATTTTGCATTATAGTCCTTCATCAGATATGTCTTTTGCAAATACTTTCTCTTAATCTGTGTCTTATTCTCTTGATATTGTTGTTCAGAGAGTAAAAGTTTGCAATTGAATGAAATCTTTCCTGTCATTTATTTCTTCCATGGATTGTGCCTTTGGTGTTATGTGTAAAAAATTATCCTCATACTCAAAGTGATCTTAGCTTTCTCCTATGTTGTCTTCTAGGAGTTTTATCATATTGTGTCTTAGATCTATGTCTGTGATTCTTTCTCAGTTAATTTTGTGAATGGTTTAAGGACTATATCTAGATTTTTTTTTTTTTTTGCATGTAGATACTAGTTGTTTCAGCACCAATTGTTAATCAAGAAGAATTTTTTGAATTAGATGTTTTTAGAGGGGAGTGAGGGCCACAGGGAGAGGGAGGGAGGGAGAGAATCCTAAGCAGCCTCCATATCCAGTGCTGATTCCTGCATGGGGCTTAATCTTATGACCCTGAGATCGTGACCTGAGCTGAAATCAAGAGTGTGCCCCTGAAGTAGATTTTTGAGTGGATGATGTGAGTCACTGTCAAATCTTTCATACAGTAAAAGGCTCATATTTAATAAATTGAAAAACAAGTAACATTACACAATAGCAAGTACAATGATAACTGCAACGTATAATGCATTATCGCCTTGGAAATGGAGGAAATCCAAAGTGAAAATAGAGACAGAATGCAAGTGGAAGCTTCATACGCATGATTTAGGTAACGAATCTAAAATATTTGCTAGAAAGTCTCTCTCTGCCTCCACTGCCTCTCCAGATGGTATGGATATTGTTTCAAGAATAAATCTGAGGACTGTCCCCCATTTGAAGAGATTCTAATGTTTTTGATTTAGTCTCACTAGCTCTTTGATTTGCTTTGAAACAGAAATGAGCACCAGCATTCACTGGGTTCTTTCATCTGAGGGCATCAGCACAGTATCTGCAGAGAGCTTTTCATCATTTTGGCATGGGGTTTATACCACGCCTGGGGGTAGTGCTGCTGGAGATACTTCCCTATTTGCATGATACGTTGATCCCGTCAGTCAGGATTTGCTCATAAGAGGACATATGCTCTTGCCCTCTGTCTGGAACAGCCCATTCCCCACAGTTTACCTAATTAAGTCACATATCCTTCAGACCTCAGTTCCAATGACTCTTTCTCCAGGGAGCCTTTCCTGATACCAGACTAGATTAGGTCCCCTACCACATGCCTTCATAGCTTTCTGAACTCCATAACATTAACCCACTGTGCAATTGTGAGAGATACGGAATTATATATATTTAGTGTTTCTCTTTCTTACTTGAGGGGATAGGACTGGGTCTGTTTGTACTTCAGTGCAACTGGAAAGACAAGTGCCTGCCTAGTACAGAGTAAGCGCTGAATAAAGAGCAAATGAACTAATAAAGAAGTAATGTTAAATGAATAATTGTAAAAAAATAAGTGAGTGAATACCATACTTCCATTCACATAATAACAAAAACCCAGGATCTTTTCCACATGTTAACATAATGTTCAGGAGCCAGGGGCCTATGGAGTTCAGTTCTGGCCTCACAACTTGTCAGCCGAATGGCAAGAGGCAAAGTATTCAATTTCTTGGTGCCTCATGTTTGTGATTCAGACAAAAGAGATAATGAAATGTCTACTGTACAGGGTTGCCGTGAGGATTAAATGAGTGTGTGGTGTGTAGTAAGACTACACAAGCATACAACATACCACCATTTTCTCTTTCTAATGTGGAATTCTCATGGCCATTGTATTCAAACTAGTACTTAAATGCATTTACCCTTGGCTTGCATTAGTATAAATATTTTATCTAATCTGTTTTACACAAATGCAGAATTTAAAACTGCTGTGAAACTTTTGGAAACAGGAAGGGAGCTGGCTTCAGGAATAGATCAAAAGAAGGCAAGAAACCTGGAACTTGAATGACAACATCAGACCACTTAATTAATCAGCAATGGATTCACTTTCTCAATTTCTTGACATGAGATATGATAAGTGCCCCCACATTATAGGCCACTTTATATTAGATTTCCTATAACATTTAGCCAGAAGTTTCCGTCCATATAGTGGTAACAATTAGATCATCTACTCTTTGATCATTTAAGCTATTGCAATCTGATGGATGTAATCATAACATCCCAACTGTCACCTAATTAGTTCTGTCTAATCCCTTTTGGATTCTGCTTCGTTGCAATCTTTTTAGCTTTTCCTCATCCTCCTCCTTCTGGTCTCCTACATGTTTATTGCAATTGTCTATAATTGTTTCCTTTTTTATGATTCCTTTTGTGTCTCCCCCCACTAGAGCATAAGCTACATGAGAGCAGAGACTGCAAATGCCTTATTTCTTGTTGTACCCCCGAATGATAATAACCAAGCAATCAATAAGGCATACTCTATGAATGAACCACTTTAGTGTATACATCAGATGACACATTCTCTATATCCCCAGGTAATTAAACTCATTCCATTAGGGTGAAAGTGTGTTTCTCCTTAAACCCATATTCTGGTTCCCTAGCATGCTTATAGACAGGGAAAACAATTTTTTTAAGCATAGTTTGGAAATACAATAAAAGCATGAAGAAGTAAATTGTAATTTTGAGAGAAATAAGGCAATCTAATATTCCTAAATACGTCATCTCTTCACTAGATTGGGAGAGCTGCTACCTCACGTAGTTATTGTGAGCACGAGGTGGAACTGGACAAGGAAAGCATTTCAAGATGCAATAAACACTCCAGGATTGTTAGCACTAATTATCACCATGTGCTGTTAGTACACATTTTTATTCAACAATGCCAAAAAGTGATTAGCCTTATTTCTGTGGTATTGGTGAGGAAATGGAGGCTCAGGAAATGGAGGCTGAGGAAATGGTTACTTGACCGCAAGTAACCAGTGCAGTGGGTATTTATAAGCAAGTCCACACAACTCCAGATGGATTCAGTTTTTGCCACATCACTGTGTGAATAGACAAGCTATCGCCAAGGTGATACGCACAGTGGAAGTGCAATCGTCTCAAAGGGAGGGAGTCTATCCTGCAAATTGAAAACTGAATGAGTGAAACTATGTGTTACGCCGGAAAACTATATGTAACAAAGGCATTAATGTGCATTTTCAAGGAATTAAAATAATTCTGGAAGACTGAAGGAAAATACTTCATTAGTTCTCTCTGATTTGATTATCTTAAGCATATGGTTACTTCTTAGAGACATACAACCAACTTAATAATTTACTAGGAGCTGTTTAACTTACAAGCTAGTCTTTTCAGTTTAAACAGCAATCATATGTACCTTTTTTTTTTTAAGATTTTATTTATTTGACAGACAGATCACAAGTAGGCAGAGAGGCAGGCAGAGAGAGAGGAGGAAGCAGGCTCCCCGCTGAGCAGAGAGCCTGATGCGGGGCTCGATCCCAGGACCCTGGGATCATGACCTGAGCCAAAAGCAGAGGCTTTAACCCACTGAGCCACCCAGGCGCCCCTCATATGTACCTTTTTATCCACAAAGATAAGTTCTTTATTCTTAAGCTGGGAATTTGTGTCAGCAATCATTTAGATCACTCGAAGATAAGATTTGCTGATGTGGACAAATTTAAAGCTGGTTAATTGCATCAAATACAATCAAGGAGGGGCTGGATACAGTTTGAATGCTCTCTCTGCAGTTCTTTGGTGACAAAACTGCTGACCTGGTTGTTCTTTCATCAGCTCATGCTGAACCCAAAATGAAGAAAATAAAATACAAATTCGGAATCTTTATGTAAACATCCAGATGACATATTCTGCAAGGAAGGCAGCTTTGAATAATAAAAACCTTTGTAGAGACTCACATTTCATCATGTACAAAAGCTTACTCCAAACATTATGCAAAAGGAGATTGAATGTTCTTTCCCAGATGTATCAAATTGTTTTGGATGACCCAGCCCTGAAATCTGCTACGATCAGTAAATGGAAAATGATTTTTCACTACTTTCTAGGTTTTTCTTCCTAAGAAACCAAGTCTCCAAATGTATTTATTAATTATTATACCATGTCTATATTTATCGACCACCTTAAAATAAGATAGCAAAATATTTTTTCTCCTTAAATGAGAAAAGTAAACTAATGGATCTATTCAAAGTACTGGTAACAGATTTTCTTTTAAAAATCAGAATTTATACATTATGTGAAACTCAATTGTCTTTGCTTCAAATAGAGGATATACACCATCAAATTTAAACTCCTTCAAGAGCTCTCGTCTATTACACAAAACTTACCATTTCTCTCCTTGAAATAGTAGCAATAAAACAGTATCTCTCACAAGCTAAACATCCTTTTTTCCCTTTGGGTGTTACTCAATTTTTGGAAACAGTTTCACTTCTATCATATTCTAAGTCATCCCTTCTCATGCATTTCTCATACCAATACTTTGTCGCTCCCATACCTATCACTTCACTGAAATTCATCATCTTAAAGTCACTGAAGTTCTCCAATTTTTAAATCCAAAGGCCTCTCTTTGGTTTTCAGCTTACTTGCCACAATACCATCATTCAGCCAGAAATCTTCTCCTGGACTTCCAGGAAACTTTGGCTATTCTTCCTCTTTCTACTACTACAAACAAAACAAAACAAAACAAAGCATAAAGCACTCGATTGAATGGCTACTCTATCAGTCCCTTACTAGATACCAGAAAAAAATGAGTGAGGAAGGGTTCAGCTGTTTCAGAGTGTAAGTGTAGCTAACAACAATTAATTACAATACAATGGTATAAGTATTATAAAGGCAGTATGTACAATTGTCAATGGAAACAAAGAAAAATCAGTTTGTTTCTTTCATGATTTCTAGATTCTCTTCACTTGCACATCTTCAGTACCCATTCATTTTACAAAGGTTGCAATTTTTTTTTGTCTTCTGCTCAGAATACTTGCTCTGTAAATATAGTTTTACAACTAGTATTTAACATTACTACCCAGATATGTTGTCAACTTGAAGGGAACACATCATTCCTGAATTTTTCATTTATCTCATTTTATTTTATTTTGTTTTGAGATAAAAAGAGAGCATGCATGTGTTGGGGAAGGGGCGGAGGAAGAAGGAGAGTAAGAATCTTAAGCAGGTTCTGTGCTCAGCATGAGCCCTATGCAGGACTCAATCTCACAACCCTGAGGTCATGACCTGAGCTGAAATCAAGAGTTGGATGCTTAACCGACTGAGCCACACAGGTGCCCCTCATTCCTGAATTTTTTAAAAAAGAAATACAACTCTTATAATACTAGAAATATAAAGAAAGTTCTTCTATTGTATAAAATTCAATCCTATAATAAATATCAAACATAATAGAGAAACAGAATATTCCCATTAACATAAGAAACAAAACAAGAACATGTACCTTTATTGTTGATTTTAAATATCCCTAATTGATCCTAAATATTCCAAAAGAAAAAGAAAAAGTACACAAATTGAATGTGAAGAGATAAAATTCAAAAGTTAATTGAAAAGCTTGGGAGGAAAAAAAAGAAATCAATAAATTACTAAATTTGAGACCAACATAAAGAATTTATGAGTTCTCATATCTCAAAAATATATTACAAAATTTCAGTCAAAATAATAAAATAATAAAATGCTAAAGAGTAATCCTAAAAAATGGAAATATTAATGTTAAGATTATTTTTCAATTTTAGTTAAATGTGTAAAATTATGCCTGAATAGTTTCCTAGAAATACTTTGTATATATGGATTGGAATACTCAATATTATGAACATTTCAGCTCTCCCTAAATTAAGTTATAAATTAAATGAAACCACAATCAAAATTCTAATGGAATCTGAATGAATCTAAAGTTTTATATTAGAAAATGAATGAAAGAGAATAGCCAACATTTTTCTTAAGGAAGAATAGATTATATATCTTGTTAGTTGCGAAAATATACAATTCTTAACTAGTCTAGGTACTGTGACATAACAATGCAGATACAAGTGAATTCAAAACAGAAGGCCCAGAAAAGAAAAAAAAGAGGAAAAAAAAAAAAAAAGAGGAGGGGGACCATCAAGCAAGATTAAGATAAATATGGAATTTCAAATCAATGGAAAAGTAATTATTTAATAAAGAACATTTACACAACTCTCTATTAATTTGAGAGAAAAAGTAAGGTTAATATCTCACATCACATATAAAAACATTAGCTGTAGATTAGAGTGTCAAATGTACTAGCAAAACCACATTTAATTAGTGGACAATTTTTTATTTTAAATAAAATATGAGTGGGAAAAATTTTTTGAAGAAAGGAATAAAAGTCAATAGACTAAATAAATATGTTTACATAAACAAACTGAATCTTCGGATTGATGAAGATACCATAAATAAAGTTAAAATATAAGTGACAAATATCCATGAGGCACAAGAATACATTTCATATTATGTAAAAACCTTCCACAAACTACCACAAAAAACTAAACCAAGCATAAGGTCAGTAGAATAAAGTGTAAAGGATGTCGGTAGCCAATTCAATGAGGAGTAAACAACGGAAAAAAAACCCAGTGGAGTGGTCAATGAATAATCAAAAAGATGTTCCATCTCATTAGTATTCAGAGAAATCAAATTAAAACCACAGTAACATATCTAGCATCCACTTTCTATTGGCTGATGTAAATTAATAATTGTTTACTAATATTGATAATATTAGTTTTATGTAGTTTACAAGGCAAATTCTTATGGGCATATTAGAGGATGAAAGTTAAATTTTGCATACTATTTGAACTTAGAGTTTCACCTCCAGAATCAATCTTAATGCACAACAAATGTGCTATGACAAATATAAAACATCATTTGTCATCTTAATGTAACAGAAAAAAATTAAAAACTCACTCATCAAAAAGAAAATAATGATATATAGCCAGTTATTACTAAAGAAAGAGAGAAAGAGATTGTCCACAGAGAGATGCATCATAATTTCCATACTTGGAGTTATATTCTCTTACCACAATACCCATGGAAAGCAAATCCTGAAGCAAAGGTGTGTGCATTACGATGATATTAAATAGTGTAACTCCAGGAAATAGGTGTGTGTGTGGGAAGGAGAAAGGGCCAACCCCAGGATGCAGTGCCACTAGGTATTAGTTCCTAAGCGACTGCTTGATCTGTAGACACATTATTCCCAAAGAAGTGACTACTTCTCAGAACAAGTCTGTTCATTCATGGAAGAAAGGCAGATTTTATCTATGAACCCTTATCTCCTACATGTCAAAGTTTTGCTTCGCAGGAGTCCTGAGATATATGTGTGGGCACATAGAGAGACCTATATCAAGAGAGTCATTAACGAGGAAGCCCAGAGACAAGGTGAGAGTTGGAGCAGGCATTAGACAAGTGTTGTTGGATTGTATCTGCATGGAGTTAGTGGTCATCCACAGAACTGGTTGTTTCCGTGAAGTCTGTCAGGACACCAGGAGCCAATGACCCAGGGAGAAGTGAGGTGAAGAGGACCAGATTGGCACATAAGATTGCCTAATACATTAACATATGTGTTGGATTATCTCTTAGGTTCCAGATGTTACCTAACCTAATGGTGTTTGCATCTAAGGATGAGGATAGATTTGGAAAGGTAAGTTGGCCCTCCTTATGCCTTATATGGTTTTCAATTGAATTGCTTTATTTCTTGCAGCTATATTTGCAACTACATTTGCAAAAGTAGTTTTGTAATATGTAATAGGTAAATTTTATGTAATTTTTATGTAAATACATGTAAATTTTATATTAATATGTAAAATTTTACATGTTCAGATACCTGATGGTAGGAATGACTAGGCCAGCTTTAATTATAATGTCAGTATATGTAAAATTTCTATCACTTACCACCCTATGTTTCCTAGGTTACTGGCATCATCACAGAACCAACCACCAAAAATAAAAACCGTGGTGACTTTCTCAGTTCATCCTTCTCTTTCACTTGCCATGTAGTCAGTAACCGTGAGCACTGAACCACCAGAGAAACCTATCATGGGTTGAAGCAGATTATCTGCAGTCATGTAAATGAGCCTGGCCAGCTCCCAGTTTCAGCAGAGTGTCATTGGATCATCCTTTTTTATGTATTTAAGGAAATAATGAGTCACTCAGAAAGGAGTAGCAATGATCAAGAACGAGCTAGAAGTTTCTTCACTTCTCTATTCCTCAGTTTTCCCATTGGAAAGTAAAGCCTAACAATAGTATCTGTCCCACAGAAACGGGAGAAATAGAGGTTAACGGTGACAGTGAGCTGCCTACAATATCCAGAAGAAGCTTTGTTGTGTTCAACCCTCTGTCAGATATATTTTAATTACAATGGCTACCATCACTACCATTACCCTCCCGATTACAGATTTCTCACTCTACTCAGGGCCCTAGAACAAGTACTTTACATGCCACCCCTCCCCCAACAAATATACACTTACATCACAAGAATCCAGTAGGTTCGTATTATTTTCATTTTATAGATAAGGAAAATGAGGGCCTGAGGTATGTTGTATCTTGGTCAAGGATAAGCATTTACTGCAAGGTGAAGCAAGATTCAACCAACATTGTGTCTGACTTCAAACTCTGTCCTTAAATGTGCATGGCTGTTCCAGGTTAGTTATTATAGCATAACCAATTAACATTATTTAATCCCTGAGCCAAATTACCTCTGTATGGACAAATTATGTTGATTTTCCAAGTCTAGAAAGCTGAGAAACAGATCCTGAAATTTGTTGGTCTCAAGGGTGCTCACACCACCCCAGGGTCTGGTGGATGCCAGCTGCTCTCACACATGCAAATCCTGTTTCATTTCCCTTGCAAAAATGATCATTTTAACTGTTCAGGAATAATGGTTGAGTATGCACTTTGTGTCAGACTCCTTGTGATTGAATCCTGTTTTCACCATTTTCTGTTTGCATGGCCTTGGGCAATTTCCTTTACTTCTATGTTGTTTTAGTTTTCTCATTTCTTAATGGGGATGGGGCTCAGTAGTAATCTCTGCCCATAATGTTGATGTGAAGTTTAACGGAGTTAATAATTTGGTTAGAACAATTACTGACACATAGTAAGCACTTAACATAATCATTAGTTATTATTGTCCTCATTTCCTCTGTGACTCATTCTCTAATTTCTTTGTACAGTTATCCACTCTCTTGTAAGGGCAGTGTCCACATCTCTGTCAAGGTTACTTATTATGTGTTGAGTTTTTTTTGAAATATCTCTACCCTCCTGGATTATGAACTCCTCAGAGGCAGGGACTGATACTTTAATTGTGCCTTGTCCTGCCACTCAACACAGTTGCTAGAACATATTAAGTCCTATCTAATTGGTGGGACTTTAAGTGGGTGGAATGAGACAGGCTGTTGCCCTTACTTCATCTAACCCCAAACCTACTTACCCTCTAAAATCCATTTAAGTTCATATCTTCTTGATTACTCCTATGTTGATCACTCAATCACTCAATTGCTTTCCCATCTGGGCTTAAACATATGTAGTCATGTCATTCTACATTTTCAAATGATTGAAAGTTGCTAATTTTTGTAAAACTGTCTCTAAAAATATGCATGAACCATACTATAAAAATCACTCTTAAATTAATGCTAGCTGATTCAGTCACCATTTTTTCTGGTATGTTGTACTCCTTCAGCTCCAACTCAGGTTAAATGCCCATTCTTTGGAAAGACTTCAGTACCTGCAAACCACAGTGGGGTGCATATGTTACCTACCCACAGCATGCTATGCTTATTCTAATCACCATTAAATAATAGTTTATATAATTATTTGTTCATGGTTTATCTCATCCTATGTTACTGTGGGCTTCATGAGAGCATGAGAATCATCTGACTTACTCTTACACTTCTCTCAAGTCCAGTATAAAACTAGTACCTGGGATGTTCGTATATTTTGTCATTAAACAGATGTTACTTGAAGTCGTGTCTTTGACTTCTCCCTTCTTATGGAACACTAAACATAATAGACACTTAACCATAGTTCCTAAAATGATACCCTGGAAAATAACTTTCAGGGTTATCTGTTTGTTTATTTGCTTTTCTCTCAGAACCTTGAGTCTAAGAAAAATCTGGATTGGTTATAGTTTTGGGGATCTCTGCCCTACCACTACCTATGTTTGAAATCACATTTTCTAGTAAAGTAAAGCATACTGTGAAAAAGATGACTTCTTTCTTAGGGAAGTCTATGTAGTCATTCAGATCAGCAATAAAATATGGCACATTGTTATCTAAAATATTGATATATTTTCTAAGAAACTCAATTTTTTTTTCTAAACTGCTAAAATGAACTATAGTAATTAAGACAGGAAGAATATTGTCAGAATTTATTTCATAATCACAAGAATAAGACTGTCCTCTTCGTATACTTTTTGTTTATAAATTGAACATTTTACCAAAGGCGTAAGACACTTCATGCATGGGGAACCCTTTGTCTATCCATCTATCTATAGAGCTACTGAGAAATCTATCTAAATTTCATTCCAAATAATGTAAAGATGGCTGGAAAAAGATTCATGAGTAGAGTTAAGATTAGTTTATTTCAATTCATTCATCAATTTATTAATGGCCTGTTACTACATAGACAGTAATTCAATTACATCAGCAGTTTGATTTATCATTTAGAAATGGAATATTCTAACCAGAGTATATCAATAGTTTTCAAAATCAACTATGAAAATGATTTTAAAAGATAATCAATATAATGAATAAATAAAGCTTAACTTGAAGAAAAATTTCACAGGCTTGCATTAATCTCAGGAAAATATTTTAAAAGCCCAATTAAATGTTCATAGTCAAGTTCTGCAAAGAAGCATGAATAAAGGACTAAAATGGGATTTCATTAAAAACCTTCTTTAAGTGACTATTTGTAGGCTAAATAACACATTGTTATTCTGAGGCCTGATTATCTTGATTTAGGAATAAACCCAGTCATCTCTAACCAATGGCAATAGGGTAGGAACACTGAATTTTCTCACCCTGTGTTTGTCTTCCATTTCTACATTTTATATTTTTACCCAAAGACATTGGAAATAAATACCAATAAATTAATATTATTCAGGGTGAAAAAAGTCTAACCTTTTGTTTATAAATTGAAGCACTTTTTTTTCTTTCATCAAAATTTGAACATTTCATTTTCTTTGAGCAAATGTGCCAATTTCCTGCCTAGACTTCACAGGGCTAAGAAAATCCCAGGGCCTGCAATTTGAAGAAATCTAGAGGAGCACTGATTTAGATTTTAAAAGAAATGAATTGTTATGGGAAAGGCTTCCAGGGAGAAAGAAAGACGACTTCTGCTGGAGTAGGGACACACTAGTTAAATTCTTCAAGTGAATGTAAGAAGAGAAAGTCAGAGCCAAATGCTCAGCCGATCTGATGCCATGTTAATCTCTTCTGATTCCAGTTACTCCCAACAGCTCCTCTGGGTGACCTAGTTTTTATAATTTATGGAAAACTGTGCTGGAGGATGGGGGTAGTTGGTGGGATCTGGGAAAGAAGGAAGCTGGAGGAGGAGACTCACAGTGACTCTGTCTGTTTAGTTGGTTCATCTAAACACATGAAACAGATCCTCTTTCTGTCACTGGCAAATAGGACAAGCTGTTGACCAGCAGGACAATCTGAGATCATCTACGACCGTTAGAAGCCTGTTTGACGTCATATACTTCATGAAAAGTAGTAACATGCTTCATCCGAGTGCGGGAGTAGCCGGTGGAAAACTATCACTGCTCTTTATCTTGTGCTAAGAAAGATACTACCCCAGTATCTTGGCAGAAACTTGGGCAAATGTTCTGGTTACAAAGGCAGGGACATGGTAGGCATGTCTTTCCATATATTCAAAAGGCATATGTTATACCTTTTATTTTGTACAAATACATGTGAGACTCATTTTGGAAAGATGCTTCATGATCTCCAATATCCACATGTTTTCTATTTTCATTATTTCTTTCATGCGTCACCTACTTTCCTCCCACAGCAAATATTCCCTTGGATCATATGTATCTTAGTTTTGATTTCTAATAACCTCTATTTTAATGTTAGTGATCATGTTTTCTTTTTTCCATTTTTTTGATTGACATCAAACTATTTCAAGAGCTTTTTAATAACTATAATAATTCACACTTATCCTAACCAATCTTTCGATTATTGCCTTTACAAATTTAGCATTGTATATTAATGAAAGAAGGGCAGCATATTAAGGTGACAGATTTTTGGCTTGTCTTTTGTTTCTATGTCTTTAATGCAGCAAAGGCCATTCTTGACCACCTTTTGCAAGTTTGACTTTTTCAGCAACACAAAGAAACACAGCCTCATGATTTTTAAGAAATCTCATACTTTTAACACATCACATAAAAATAGTAAAGGAGAAGTACATTTGAGATAAGAAACTAAATAAATCTAGAACTGTGATTTAATTTCTTTTATAAGTTTAGACCAGCAGATATGTTTTTATTTTATGCTGATTTTTCCTTTGCTCTTTTGAACTTGAATCCTATTATATTTTTCTCAGTTAACTATGATTACATATATTTTAATTTATTTAACTGCAGTAAATCTTCTCCTACATATTCTTAATTGACACAGGCTATATTGAGAAGGTTATATAGCTTCTTTCTTTATGATTATCAAAACATTTGTTTTAGTGCTTGTGGTTTTAGCTATACATGATTTTTTGATGCTTATTTTTTCATTTGATTGTCAAGATGACCGACATCTATAAAAAAATGTGTGTTAGAACAAAAATAGCAGGGGATAGATTATGAGGTATCGATGATTTATTTCTAGACTTGTAGGGCCACAAGCCTAGCACCAGGACTCAGCTGTAAAGTAGGGTAAGTAGTGTAGGGCAGAGTTTGTTGCTGGATCAGCCCACATCACATGTCCAAAATTAACCCAATCAGGTGGAGTCTAACACTGTAAGAGAGTAAGCCTGCTACATCAATTCATAAGGATGAAGAAAAGTACTGGAATATGCTGATGGGCACAGGCAAGTTAACTAGATGGGTAGGAAAAGTAGAAGATTATAAAAACTGGGGTGCATTATGAGTAAGAATCATGTGGCCAGAAATGATTTTACAACCAAAGGAACATTGTGGATAAGCAAGACACAGTGTGTACTTGCAAGGAGGTTTTAAGGAAGCAATAGCACAATATTATAATATTATAAGGATTTCCATAGGTAAAAAATTAAAGGATTTAAGTCCAGTATGATCAAAGATATAAAGGCGTACATGTGCATGACCTGTTCACAGAGAAGTCAAAACTACTGAATCTAAAAGAAAAAGCGTCTGGATCATTAGCATCAAGTCATACTAGAAGGGACTAAATATAGTACCAGACTCTGTATGCACCTTGAGACCAGCAAAAACTTCTGAAAGAATGAATGAATATCACTAGACCATCATAAGAGACAAAGAAAATACAGTAAGAGAGACGGATGCTGGGAGACGATCTTTCGTGGGTTTCTTAGGTTCCTTGGTGTCTGAGAGCAAAGATACTTCCTTTGTCCCTACCTTTCAAGAATGTTCTTATCTTCTACTTTCTTGGAAGATAGAGATGATATCTCCTGAGAGGGCAAAGTTTTGGTTGCTTTGCTTGAAGATCTCTTATAAAAGATTTGGTCTTTGTAAGGTCAGTGTTCCTTGGTTGTGAAACAAACCCATTGTGGGCACAGCAACCACCTGAATATCCTCTGCACCACACCCCTGGGTCTGAGGATTCAAAGGGAACTGATGCAAACATAAAGCTCATGCTGTCCATTGTGCCTTTTTGCTCTCACTCTAAAGTCTTTTGTCAGCATCGATCAGATTATCTCAGGCTATCTTCTTAGCTTGTAAGTGTGATAAAGCTCTCAAACCCTTCACAGTGCTTTGCAGAATGGTGGTTTATTTATTGACTATATGGATGAGAAATATAAGAAAGTTTGAATAGTCCTGAAATTTTCTTTCAGGGTTCCTTGAAAGATAGTTTCTTTAACAACCATGTTAGGAAACACACAAATAGGAACATACTTGTAGAAAAGACAAAATTTTCTGTACATGTTTAGTTTGGGGGTGATACTAAGATATCTTTGAAATTAGTTTTGATTAAATAGACTGTCCTGGAAAATATGAAAATATGAGGGATATCACATTTAGGACTATGTATTTAGTAAAAATATAAAAGACAAAATCACATACATGGCAAAAATTATTCTGAAATACAGATTAAAGAGAAAGATGGCTAATGACAGAATTCTGAAAAACAGTCATTAGTTGAAGCAAGGGCAGCATCTAAACCAGGAGAAATCAGGGAAAATGGAGAAGAGCTAAGACAGTATAGTGATACGGGTAATGAGAGAAAGCATTTTACAGAGAAGGATAAGATATTGAAGTCAAATAAGCTAAAAATTTGAGTAAGATGTGGATAGAAGAAATAACTCACATTGGTATTCTGTTTGTCCTTTTCTGGTGCTGTCTGGGGACTATGAATATGGCAGACAGATAATCTTTAAGACATATCTTTTTTAAAAAATATTTTTATTTTAGAGAAGGAGAGAGTGCAGAGGGAGAAATAGAGAATACTCAAGCAGACTCCCTACTAAGCAGGGAACCCAAAATGAGGCTCAATCCTAGGACCCTGGGGTCATGATCTGAACTGAAATTGATTGACTGAGCCACCCAGGAGCCCTTTTAAGGTATTGATGGAAATAAACAGCACCAGGGATCAAAGTGACACTAGGGAATTTTCCTATATAGGTTCAGAGTATATACTTAGGAACCAAAAAGGGTAATGTTCTGAATTTAGGTAGATTGTAGGCATCTGGGAAATATGTCCACAAACTGAAGCTCTTAACAGCATACTATATTCCTAAGTGATGCTCCTATTCCCACGGAGTCCTAAAGCAAACTTTATATAATGTTTCAAGAAAAAAAGGTTGATTCTTTCTACATATACTTAGCACATGCCTATTATTTCCTAGATACAGTGCAGGACCCCAGGATACAAAACAGAATGAAACATAATCCCTCTCTCAAGGAGATATAACCACCATGCCTCATACAATGAAAGGCGCTAGATAACTGACTAAAAGAGGAAACTGAAATCATGGAGAAAGTTCTAACTGGAGACGTGAATAGGCTTCTCAAAGGAGTTGTTGCTCACATTACATCTTGATTCTCTGAGGATGAATATAGTAGGGAAAGCATTCCAAACCACAGTCACAACACATGAAAAGTGTCACAAGCTAAGAGAGGGCTGATATTCAGAAAATTCGCTGAGCAGAGTCAGGACTTTTACTGTGAGTGGGACAAAGGTAGAAGGTGCAAACTGGGTGGTTGGTAGGAACCAAAACATGGGAGGTATAGCAGGTCTATTTCTTCAACAGGAGCTGAGAAGCCCTGAATTTTTTAAAGTAGGGAAATAAACAAGAGCTGCATTTTAGAAAGATTACTATGACAACACTGTTGAAAGACAGTGAGAAAAACAGCAGGAGGAAGAATTAGGAGGTGATTGTGAGCGTCTAAGTGAGAGATTATGGAAGACCAAGCTAAGCAGCAGCTGTGGAGCCAGGGAGATGGGCAAGTTTGAGAGGTTTTCAAGAGGTAGTACCGGCAGGGTGTACAATTGAGGGCACAGAGCGAATAAGGAGGTCCCAGTAAAGTAGAGATCCAACTTCTGACTTGTTGAAATTAAAGTAATATCTTTTTATTCCTACTTAGCCCACTTAAAAATAAGGAATAAATGTTAACATTTACCAAATCCCTTTCCAATTCAGAGATGGAGCTATGAGTTTTCTTCTTTGTCTTAGAGATGTCATTAATTGCATTGACAAAGGTACTAATATTGAATTTTACCAGAATAAACCCCACATACTCATGGCTGAATTCAATTTGTCTCATATTCATTGTCACAGCCATCACTTAAGGTAAACATCCTTAATGATGACCCCTGCAATGGAATGTTCTCTTCTCTCATTATAGACATTTATTTTCATGATGTTTTGTCAACAATATCACATGAAAAAATATATTACTTACGAAACAATCTTTTTTTTTTAAGATTTTATTTATTTATTTGACAGAGAGAGATCACAAGTAGACAGAGAGGCAGGCAGAGAGAGAGAGGAGGAAGCAGGCTCCCTGCTGAGCAGAGAGCCCGATGCGGGACTCGATCCCAGGACCCTGAGATCATGACCTGAGCCGAAGGCAGCGGCTTAACCCACTGAGCCACCCAGGCACCCCACGAAACCATCTTTTATCATCCTATTAAAAACAATAAAAAAACGTGATGAATAAGCTTATAATGTATGTATATACATCTTTATAACCCAGATGTGCTATTATATACTGAACTAGCGAAACTAATTTCTAATATGTCATAGATGGTATAGAATATAGAGAAAGGGCTTTTAATGTTACGTCTGTGCTTTTCTCTTTCCAAAACACCAGTTTTGATGGCTGTACCTGTTTTCCAACTCTCAGAAAACATTTGGCTGCAAAGATTGGAGTGAACTGAGAATTGTTCATGTGTGTGTACACGCATATGCATATACTATGCACACACATATGTAGATATGTATATGAATATACATCGCGACTATGCAATTATAGTTGTACTGCATGCAGATTCCTTTAAGTCTTTTCCCTGATAGAGAGAATGCTGTCAGACTTCTTATTCCTTAACCAACATAAAAAGACAGTGTGAACATGGAGACAGGTTTTCCTATTTACATTTGACAAATGAAGGAGTTACTTTGTAAAGTTATAATGTAGCGACCTTTATCCCTCTCTGACTTGTTATAATTTTCAAGTGCCTGTACTCATTACAAACTTGTGGGATCTTCTTCATATGTGGAGATCTAGATTTCACCCCAGGGGCTAAATACAAAACTGTTGCTCAAAATAAATTGGGAAGGAAATCAACTGTCTACAGGGTCTGAGGCACCACTGCAATGCTCATTCCTAAAGTGGCCATGCACAAAGTGACTTTGTCAGAAAACAGCAGCTTTCAGAAAATAGCATCAGGAAGTTATTTAATTTGAAGGAGAAGAATCACATCTCTATCTGCAATCGCGCTGTGATGCAAAAAGAAACACCCGCTAAAATAGCGCTGCCCCTCTGAGATGCTGGGTTTCCGTTCCAACGTTTGAAAATTAAATTATGTGTCATGCTGAAGCTTTGTATTCATCAATTACTTCACTAATTCCAACCCCATGGCCTGTTTCAGAATATACATAGTGCATAGCATAATCTCTGCTGGGCAGTTCCACATGATATTCTTGTGGTTTAAATTACAAAAGATCATTCAGATAGAAAATACACAATGGAACATTCTCTTATCATTCAGAACACAGACTCCATTCAAGCAATGAAATAGGTTTCAAATTCATTTCTTAGCATTTCCAGGTGTATTTCTATTGCTGTATTATACAATTTTTGTCTAGTTTTCTGCCATCACCTCTCACATATAGCTTTATTGATTCCATGACAAATAAGTCACTCAGCTTGTAACTACCATGTTATTTGAAATTTCTATTCAAGGTTTTCTGGACCATTCTCCTTTACAAATAGAGTCACTTTCTTATTATTTATTCTACTGAATATAACAAAAGTGGATACAGAGGAAGTAATATTAGCTTTCCCAGGTGAGGAATAAAACTGACTTATGTTCTATCCCTGGCTCGGTTATGGAAGGAAAGTTTTGCACATTCAAGATTTGTGTATCTTGCCGTTCTTTTTCCTATTTAAAATTTAAAACTACAGTACATTACAGTTGTGAACATGATGAAATCATTAAATTTTGCTACTTAGAATAAGAAAGTAATATTCACTTGTGCATAACTACCTGAGAGCAAAATTAAAAAAAAAAAAAAAAAAAGACTTGGTGACAAAGTAACTTACAATGTAATTTTCTAACATTTTCTGGCATATGAATGTTGACCCCTCTTACTGGTCATGTCTATGAACTGTCTAAAAATCTGTTTTAAATGGAATGGACCTTTAATGTTCAATAGAAAGGATTGGAAAGTGAGAAACTAGAATTCAGAGGGGTGCTTGGGTAAGTTAAAAAGAATACACGGAAAAGCCATGAATGAGGAGTATCCAATTGTAACAGGAGGTCTGAATGCTGAACAAGAGCTATGCACTGATGTGTAAAACATTTACTCCACACCTCAAGAAACCAGAAGCAGTAGCAGGTACAGTCTGACTAAAGTGCCATTTCTGATTTAAGGAGGTCATGGGTTAGTTCAGTTGGGCTTGTGGTCAGAGTTGGAGACAAATAATATCTGATGATAATATTTTAGAATGCAATATGATTTAAGCTCTCCAGAATTCAGATGAGCAGGGGAACCCTTTAATATTTTGGAAGCACATATGTGGCAACAGAGACAGATTCTAGAAGTCAGGATCAATGGCTGAAGAAGTCTTAGCTATAGAGATAGCCAGGCCAAAAGAGTCCAGAAATTTCACAAAGATGATAGTTTTTATGGTAAATTCAGAAGGAAAATTAGAAATTTACCAAACTGTCAAATGCTAGGCAAGAGGGGAATATGATTAAGAAGGTAAAAAAAATAAATTTTAATGGAAACAGCATGTAGGAAGTTATGGATTTAAATAAAGGGTTTGTATATTCTAGGAAAAACGTTTTCTGTGACCAAGGTGGAGCTGTGTTGGTCATGGCAAGCCCGGTAAGGCAATGAGGGGCTCATGAATCTGCCCCCAAGAAATATTAGTTTACAGTTGGCTGGAGCATCTTACTAATCAGCACAAAGTGACAGGTTCAATTTCTATAGACTAGACATCTCTGTTCTATTTTACAGCTGTAACCTAACATGCCTTGATTTGGTTAGCTGTCTTCAAAATTGATGACTCTGGTCACAAGCATGGCTGAAAGAGGCCAGCTCAATACATCGGTTTAATTCTATCATAAAAAAAAAAATTAAAACAATAGGACATTGGTGTCCTTTATATAAAAAGGGCAGACTACACATACATACTGATTCTTGCAACTAGGAAAAAGACCTTAAAAAATTATATAGCCCAAGTCATGTATTTTTCCAAATGAAAATGTGAATTAATACTTATGCTATTGAAATGACTTGCCCACTGTGACACAATATTTGTGACAGAGTTCTCATAGAGCTACTTGGATGTTCTCTACCTCTTACCCCAAATTAAACTCCATTCTGGGAAGGAATTTAAAATGGACTCATTTTGTTTAAAACTTAACTTGAACAATTAGATCTTTTCTAGTGTTTTTAAGAGAGTTGTTTAGACTTTCAGTTTCTTTAATCTTTCTCATACCTACGAGGTATGTTGGGTCAGCATGTCCTTGTGCCTGTGGACCAGAATAATTCTAGAATTTACACAGAGCTCTCTCACTCCTTTAATCCTCACTCAGTACCCTTGTCCTCTTAGTCATCACTAAACATGTCAGCAAGATAGCTGGCTCATTCTGGAGCATGATTTAACTCACAGGGTGACTTGGTTAGGGTTTAGTGCTGATCAGTGTCTGGAATGACCTCATCTTGACTCCTGTTTACACTGTAAACCTCTCTGTGTCCCTATGATATCCTCCATTGAGCCTCTTGTCTAGTCAACTATCTACAGAATCACCAACCCTTCAACAAAGAGGGCCACATTGCAGACCTGCCCTCTCTCCACTCAGCCACCTTCCAAGTCCCTTCTTAGAACACAAGGCTTTCTCCATGCTACACAAAGAGAAGAGTGATTCAGGATACCCAATGTCAGCCCTCTCTGCGACCACACTGTGCCATTATGGACCTCCTGTCATGACACCTCAAGATGTCATAGGGTCAGCCTCTTGAGGCACATACCTCTCCCAGGGCCCCAAACACTAATCTGGTCAAGAGCCTCCATCTTTGGCATTTTTGATTGTCTTTCTAACACATTTGATCAAGGGAGGACCCATTTGTCTGATTTTCTGCCTCCTTCACCTTTCTCATTCTTTTAAAAAATCCCCTAGCTCCCATAAAGAGAGTTACAAACACTCTCTTCATCTTCTCCATCTTCCTCACTCCTTAGCACAGCAAATCTGTCCTAAAGCCTAATGCTTATTGATGGGAGGGGTAATATCTTTACATTAAAGAAGAAACATCTTGAACTGAGATCTCTGGGTTTGGTTCTTGGCATTCTTTAATGAAATCTTTAACATGTTACCTAAAAATTCTTAGAATGGCAATTCTTTGTCTTTACATTTCTTTATAACAGTCTTAATCTCTTGATCATACTGCTGGAAAGATGAATGCCTCAGGACCACTAGAAAGAAAATTAGGAGCAATATAATATAAAAGAGATGCACAACCCCTGTGGTATACTGAGAAAATGAATAAATGAATTAATACATAAATTTAAACTGAGAATTGGAACATTCCTGGGATTGCAATCATAACCTGTGCTCTAATTTAAAATGACACTAAATTCATATGATAAGAAGAATTAATCTTTGTTAGATATTTTGTGTCCTAGGAAAAAGTAATTCCTGCCACCCTTCAATAATGTTCCTCTTGAGTTTCATGGAAAAGCTTTCTTTTCTTTTTTTTTAATTTTTTTTTATTTTTGTATAAACATATAATGTATTATTAGCCCCAGGGGTACAGGTCTGGAATCGCCAGGTTTACACACTTCACAACACTCACCATAGCACATACGCTCACCAACGTCCATAACCCCACCACCACCTTTTCCCTCCTCCCCCAACCCTGTTTGTTTTGTGAGATTAACAGTTTCCTATGGTTTGTCTCCCTCCTGATCCCATCTTGTTTCATTTATTCTTTTCCTACCCCCTGGAAAAACTTTCTGATGGGAAAAGCAAGTAGATGTATGATGACCTGAAAATATAACTTATTTAGGGAGGTTGGAGAGGAGAGAAATGGAATAAAGGTAAAAAGGTAAAAATATGAGACCAAAAAAAAAAAAAACCCACAAAAACAAAAACTGGGTCAAGATTAAGAAGGGAAAATAGGTAGAAAAGCATGATGATTTTAAGGAGCTTGAGAAAATTGAACATTTTAGGATAGATATATAAAGGAACTGGAAAGACTCCTGAGAAACAAGAAAACAGCTAGAAATTATTTTCCTATAAAGTAATAACACAATCCACTAAGAAGTTGAATTTGAGAAACTCTATTTTTCATAGAGTCTATATACATTTCTTAAGGGGAATCAATGGTAGTCCAGTTAGGGAGTTATGCAAATCTATCAAAGAACTAGATCACTTTTATTACTATGTGATTTGAAACAGAACACATATGGCTTATCTAACAAACTTAGTAGAACATATTCTTTGGAGTGTAGTATCATTGAAATGCAAATGGCATTTGTAATGCAGAGGAGTGAGCTTTGATGTTATTGTTTTACCCTTTGAGATACAGTGTGTTCCAGGCAAGATAATCTTTACCTCATTTGGAAACAAGTTAACACAGCTTCTCACTACCTAAATTCTTTGAAATCTAAATACTTTATTATCACTCATTTTTGGTATGTCTAAGACTTCATTTTGGTACCTCCTTCCTTTTTCCTGGTGTCCCCTTTCTGAAGAACTATTCACTGAAAGTTTTCCTAAAGCCTAGTGAAAGAGGATATGTTAAGTTTTTATGTATGAATACTGGATATGTAATCACAGAAAATATTTTGTGCTGATATATTTACTCAAACATATTCATATAGAATCTACTATTTTCCAGGGCCTATTCTGATCTGCAGTTCATACAAGTGGAATAAAATACATGGCTTCTGTCATCACCTGGTATATAGTATGTTGGGGAGAGCTATTAATCCAATCAAGTGACTTTATGCCAAAAATACACCAGTGTGATATTTGAGGAAACACAGTGGATTGGAAAATTATTGTCTAGCATTTTCCTTCCGCCTAAGCTAAGAAGGTGAGAGATGTTGGTCAACCATAAACTTATACACACCTTGGAACAAATTTCATAAATATGTTCTCTTTTGAAAGATCAGGGGTTTTTTGTTGTTATTTGTTTTGTTTTGTTTTGGGTTTTTTTGGTTTTTTTTTGCTTTGAAGTTTTTTTTTTTTTAATTTCTTTTCAGCATAACAGAATTCATTGTTTATGCACCACACCCAGTGCTCCATGAAATATGTGCCCTCCATAATACCCACCACCAGGCTCCCCCAACCTCCCACCCCCTGCCCCTTCAAAACCCTCAGGTTGTTTTTCAGAGTCCATAGTCTCTCATGGTTCATATCCCCTTCCAATTTCCCTGAACTCCCTTCCCCTCTCCATCTCCCTATGTCCTCCATGCTATTTGTTATGCTCCACAAATAAGTGAAACCATATGATAATTGACTCTCTCTGCTTAACTTATTTCACTCAGCATAATCTCTTCCAGTCCCATCCATGTTCATACAAAAGTTGGGTGTTCATCCTTTCTGATGGAGGCATAATACTCCATAGTGTATATGGACCACATCTTTCTTAACCCACTGAGCCACCCAGGCGCCCCTGGACCACATCTTTCTTATCTATTCATCCGTTGAATGGCATCTTGGATCTTTCCACAGTTTGGCGACTGTGGCCATTGCTGCTATAAACATTGGGGTACAGATGGCCCTTCTTTTCACTACATCTATATCTTTGGGGTAAATACCTAGTAGTGCAATTGCAGGGTTATAGGGAAGCTCTATTTTTAATTTCTTAAGGAATCTCCACATTGCTCTCCAAAGTGGCTGCACCAACTTGCATTCCCACCAACAGTGCAAGAGGGTTCCCCTTTCTTCACATTTTAAGATTTATTTGAGAGAGAGTGTACACAGTGGGGAGAGGCAGAGAGAGAGAATCTCAAGCAGACTGCCCACTGAGTGCAGAGCCTGATGCAGGGCTCAATCTCAAAACCCTGAGATCATGACCTGAGCCAAAATCAAGAGTCAGGTGCTTAACCAACTGCACCACCCAGGTGCCCCTGAAAGATCAGTTTTTGTTTTTGTTTTTTAAATATTTATTTGACAGAGACCACAAGTAGGCAGAGAGAGAGGGGTTAAGCAGGCTCCCTGTTGAGCAGAAAGCCCAATGTGGGGCTTGATCCCAGTACCCTGAGATCTTGACCTGAGCTGAAGGCAGAGGCTTAACCCACTGAGCCACCCAGGTGCCCAAGATCAGTTTTTTTGTTTTTGTTTTTGTTTTTAAAGAATGTTCTTTCTTTAGGTAGCCCAAGCTGGACCACATAGATTGGTTGGTCTGGAGCTTTTGTATAGGACACAACATCTGGTGGTCCCAGGTACAGATTCATCTATAAAAGAAGGAAACTTCAGTAAATGATTCTCTAAGATATCCACATGTTGAAAATACCACTTTGGGGCATCTGGTTGGTACAGTCAATTAATTTCTTAGTTTCAGCTCAGGTCATGATTTCAGGGTGATGATCATAGGGTCATGTGATTGAGCCCCACCTAGGGCTCCAAGATCAGTGCAGAGTCTACTTCAGACTCTCTCTCTCCCTCTCCCTCTCCCCTCCCACTTGCACTCTCTTTCTATCTCTGAAATAAGTAAATAAATCTCTTTAAAAAATTGTCAAATTCTCAAGATTTCAGAGGTAATTAAAAATGCCACAGACATATTTAAAGACCAGTGTTCAATAAAAATCATAAAGTGCTGCCACCAAGTGGAGATTATTTTTAATTTGGAGAGCATATTTATATTCTACCACACTTTTGGCCTTGGAATATCTATCTGGTCCCTGTGGAAATTCAAAGTGCTAACCACAAGATAACATTCATTAAGTAGGCAGCCCTTTTGAGCAAAATTCTCCCTGGACATAAATTGTGCTATTTCTGCAGACTCTACTCCCAATGGAATCTTCTTTGATCTTATTTAGAAATGTTCTTTGTTACCCTAAATAGCATACAAACGGGCAAAATATCTTCCAGTTGAACCACAAAATCTAAAACAGACATAATCTAATGCTTTGCCTGTACCTGACACTCAGTGTGTTAGTAGGTTGAATTATATTATCATTGCTTCATCCGGTACTATGGCTCAACAACCTTTCCCCTCTGATTCCACACTCTCCGTACACCATAGTCTCAAAATCCTCATTGCTGGGCTCTGTCAGCCTCTAGTGTGCTTTCCCTCTGGATGATTTTTTAAATGATACAGCAAGGAGCTCTCCATCCTTGCCTCCGACCCATCATTTTCATTACCTTTGGGAAGAACGGTCCTAGAAAGGTTGACATTGGTAGAACATGATTTACCATTCATCTGCCATTGTTTTTGTTAGATCTCACCATCTCTCAAAACTGCTGCATTTTCAAGTCTCAAGTTTAAATTCCTCTTTCTGACCAGAGAGCTCTGCTCTAGACTCCTCTTTCTTCCAGGAGGAATCCTTTTCTTACCCATAGTTTATGTTACTTTGTCGTATCTCTCTCTCCTTCAAGTTTTGCTTTAATCTCTTATACTAAATAACTCATTAACACACTCCCAATCCTAAGTTATCAATAGTTGTATTTGATTTGCCAGATCTTTTAAGGGAGGTAGGCACTGGCCAACCCATGAGAGTCACACCCTCAATCCAAGAGGGTCTGGGGAGCAGGGAAAATAACTTGATACAGAACACAGTTACTGAGGGTGGTAGGGTCTTTGGGTGAAATAGATGCCATTAGTTTCATCATGACACCTGGCTTCTCTTCCTTTCTGCTTTCCTCCCCATTTTTAATCCAACAGGCATTTCCGCAAGGCTATTGTGAGAATTTGAGATTTCTTAACCACTTAGGGGCCTCTTAAATTTCTCCCAATGATTAGTTTTTGGGAAACTGAAATTAAAATGGTTTGAATAAACCAAAAATAAAAGAAAGTTTTAGTTTTATTGGCCTCTACTGAAACATACTTCTACAAAAGATGGCACCACAATACATCTATTAGAGAACAGTTAGGCGATCAGTGAGCTCCCATTCATTTATTAAAATTAAATCACTAGGACATATCAGGAAACAATATTGTTAACCTCCAATATTCTACTCTCTGGGTCCAAAATTTATCACCTTTTAGGTTGAATTGGTGATTTCAATTTGGACTCTTCCCAAAGCTCTCTTGATATGTAGACATTTCATTTGCATACAAAAAGGCACACAGCATGGCTGGATAAACCAACCATCTGGCCCAGGCTATTTATCTGGATTAATACTGAACTGTACAGAACTATGTAAATACATATTCCTAAAAATCCAACTGCTTTCTTTTCCATCTGCCTTACTGCATTTCCCTGCAGTAACCCTGAGCAGACAGGATCATTTGTTTCCCCAACCCCTGACACAACAGAGACACACATATCTTCCTGCTCTATTGACTGTTGCTAGTGAAAGTCAAGTCATAAAGCCAAACCAGTTGGTTCACTGCCAATGTATGCTATTCAGACTCAGTCAGGCTTTGTAGCTGATTAACATGCCTTTTACTAGTCTCCCGTTGTATCTCCATCTCATTGTCTCATTTTTCACAATGCCCATTCCAAAACATTGGCATTCTCTTCTCCTCCTGGATTTCTCATTCTTGAAGATGAGCTGTTTTAGGAACTCAAAGCTAAGGATACCAATGAATAAATATCAGTATAAGTGCCCTTGTATGTTATTTTTATTATATATAAATGGTATTGGAATTCCTTATGTGATTTGAGTTTCATAATTAAGCCATAGTCATATTTCTATAGCTCTGAATTTAAGGACCTCTTTAGTTATTATTAGGTGAGATTGAATCCAGAAGATTTCAAATAATATCTTTAAATCACTAGCCTATGCCCTATTGGTAAATCCAAGAAATGACACAATACAGCATATTAAGAGCATGGATGAATAGGGACTCTGTTTAAATCCTTACTCTTCTACTCACAACAGTGTGACCTTGGGCAATTTACTTTTTAACGATTTTTTCTCATCAAATTCTAAAAACATTTAAATAGTTAACATTTTAAAAGAGTTAAGACAGTATTATATCTGTTATATAAAACAGACATCTTCTAACCCACACATGCCCCAAAGAACCTTCCTGCATGGACCTATTCTGTTGATATGTGACTCTATCCCACTTCTTTTTTTCTTTACATGTGCAGCCCTGAAGTTAATGTGTCCTTCTTTTCCCCTTCATGGACCCAGTTTGGCATGCAGCCCTGCATTTGAAGAGTTTGTCTCATTAACTCAGCGTATTTCAATAGAAAACTACACTGGATTTTAGGGTAAAAACTTTAGCCAGTAACAGTAAGTAACCATTGGACTATTTTTTGTCTTTTGTGCATCTATTCAGCTGCAATATTGGTCATGGTCAATGGCAAATTGGGGACCCAGAGCATTCAGTTTCCAGGGTATACACTCTCAGAGATACAACATCAACATACACCTCCATTTCCCCAACCCCCAACTCCATCCATTACTCTGCCCACTGAAATTTGTGTTCCACCCATAGTGTGCACTGAAACCACTCTTTCAAAGTCACTGATGATAATGTCATTATTATTCCTTTCACATCATTGCATGTTGCTCACTTGTTCCTTGGATTTTATGACAACACTGCTAATTTTCCAAGATTTTCTCACCATTTCTTCTTTTTCGCCTTTGCAGGCTCTTCTCTCTGGGCCTCCTACATAATCCTCATATGACTATGCTTCTGGAACAACAAATTTATACTGAATTGTCCCATTCACCCTCAAGTTTCAGCCACGGACAAATGGTAATCACACCCTCGTGATCTCTTCCTCGGATTACATCTACAGAATCCTAACCAGGTTGTCTGTGCTTCTAGTCTTGTCCCTTTCTAAGCCCTAAGGTGATCTATCTAAAATAATAGTGTTGCCATGATTCCCCACAACCTACACATTGAGGTCTAAATTCTGTAATGGAGCCCCTGTGGCTTTCAATATTTTAGCATCTTTCCATCCCTCCACTCTTACTTCACAAATATCCCTTGCTGTGCATATTACCTTCTAAGAGCTCTGCATATTCTCACAAATGTGGAGTTTATTTGTTTTGTTTTTAAATCTCGTGCTTTCACAAGCTATCTTCTCTGCCTGGAGTACATTTTCCTAGACCTTCCTTCCATCCTGTAAGTAAGATGCAGTTTTAAGTAAGTTTAAGTAAGATACATATCAATTCCTCCAGCCTATTCCCCAACCTTGGATGAAATGCCCTCTCTCATTGCCCCCAGAGTATCCATTTTATGTATGCCCTGGCATATTAATTGCATTTTACTGAAACTATCTTCTTAATATGTTAGATGTCTTTGATGGCAGAAACACTGTAATATTAATATGTATACATATCCCCAGTCCCTTCTAAGGCACTTGTCCTTTAAAAGGCACTCCATGATATTTATTGAATGGATGAATAAGTGATTTGGCGAATGAATAGTTGCATAGGGGCAGCAAAACTCTCAAGAAATTGACCCTTGAAATATGCTCAGTAACCTCTTTCATGAAAGTCTAAAACCTCATTCAGCCCAAAGACACGAAGCTAGTTATGCGGCCCTCGTGTTTCTTTCACACAGAGACAATGAATCATGCCGAATTACAGCACTTAAGACCTTACAGCAAATGCAAAATGCCCTGTAGGACATTCATCTTTCATACCGCATTATATTTTTAAATGATAATTGTTGTCATAAATGTTCTTACCCACATTTCAGCTAGTTAAAAATTTTGCCTGCCTCAATAAAATGAAAGATGCCAGATTGTTTACAGATGAATTAATCATGACATTATCCCTGGAACTTTTAAATTACATCAATTACATTGCATTTAGCATCACAAATAACCTGCATATTAAACAAATGGAATCTTTTCTCCTATTAATAAAGATTAAATCATTAACTACCACTGCTTGAATAGTAATGTGTCTGCAGTCAATGGCTCCCAGGACAGATAAGAAATCTTGCTCTGTCACAAAATATATGCCATCCTTTCAGGAACACGGTCCATTCTTATGGAATTTGGGAGCATTCGTTTTCTTTAGGAGTTCATCTATGAATTGATTATAACATTGAGACGTGGTGCACTGCTTAAAGCTGAGAGCTCAGGAGTGATCTGGAAAATAATTCCACGTTAAAGAATCCAATGCTTGGGCATGTTTGTGAGACATAAGACAAGCCTGGCTTTTCAGTTTCTAATTTAACTTTTCAGATACTTAAAATATTTGGATTTAGTTGATCAATGTCTTTCAAATAGACACTTGCTAATGTCTGAATCAAGTCAGGCAGAGCCTGAAAGCCATGATTTCTAATGTCTTCTGTGAGTTTGCATGAATGTAAAACAAAGATAAAAATAATTAAATGAAAACTTTGTTTAAACATAGTGGTTTTAAGAATGATTGCTGAAGTTGCCTTTAATGCATTAAGCTAATTGAATGGTGTTACCCTTTATATATTATGAAATGTTATAAACTAAATCAGAATTCTCTTATCTATGATTCATCAATATAATGCTAAACAACAACAAAGAACCATCACAATATATAGCCAAAGCATCTGTCACCACACCTCTCTCTAGTTTTCATTGACATATAATAGAGAACCAAAGGTTGTAATCTCAGGGCCTTGGAAGCTACCCCTGCTCACTGAATTGTTCCCTTCAGCTTTCAGCTTCCCTTTGTACAACTTTGGTGGATGTCCCTCTATGGAAAAAGGGAAAAGATGTTCTAGAACTATTGACAGCCTACAAAACCGAAGCAAAGTAATTAAGACTCACAAGGCGAGCAAACACTAATTCATGCCCACTCAGGGTGGGCCATAGGTGTTAAGTACGCATCAGTATGGGAGGATGGTTTGGGTAGATTTAGCTCTACATAGTACCTTAATATTTTCTTTTCACTCACTCAGATGGACTTTTCCTGAGGTTTTTGAGAAAGCAGGCCATAAGCAATCAAGGAAATAAGTCTAATATTGCTGAGCAGAGACCCCTGCTATATAGTAAGGTAACTGCAAGTGCCAGTTTGCTCAGGCAATTATAGTTTTATGAATCTTTTGGATTGTGAGCCATATGAACCTAATACCTATTCAAAAATTCATTCAAATCATATTAAATTACATTCAAATGGTGTGGAGAAAATCTACGTGTTATACAGATGGGAATGGTTAAGTACTTATAGTGACTCCCATTCTAAATATAACTAAAATGATTTATAAAGATTGTGACATGACAAAACAGCAATTAAGTGAATAAAATAAACTATGAATGTATGTGAGTAATATAATTATAACTATATGTTTAAATCTATGCATGGAAAACTGAGAGTATATAAATGGAAAATGAAAATAATTATCTTAGTGAAATCATAGATTTTTTTTGAATTCTGCTTTTCTTCATTTTTGTAATTTTTTTTAATGAAACAGAGTTTCCATAATATAAACTCCCAAAAAGAATACTTAAATTCCACTTTGATTATTACACATTTATTAAATAAAACTCAAAGAAACAATAAGCAGAACACTGCCTAGGTTGTCTTAAGACAGTAAAAAAAATTTTTTTAATAAATAAAAATTTAAAATTCATTTAAAAATACCTTTCCTTTTAATTATTATTATTATTATTATTCCTTTTCTTTTCTTTTCTTTTCTTTTTTTTTTTTTTTTTTTTGAGCAAGAGAGAGAGAGTGGTCACTTCCTTGTTCTCTGGATCAAGTCCTTAACATAGTTTCTGGCTTGTGGTGGACACTCAGTAGATGCATGTTGAATATAAGAGAATGGACTCATGGGTAACACAGAAGCTATCAGAAAAAACTCCATGCAGCCTCATCATAAACTCTACAAGATAACATTAATCCACACCCATTTTCCCCACTTTGGGCCTGAACTTGAGTGTCCCTCTTCTCTTTAAGGTAATCACTGAATATCATGAGTTCTATCACTTTTTACTTTTCAAAGTAACTCGCTCCATTGACTATACTTCTTCTCTAATTTGAATTCACTCTCTCTTACACTCCTGGATCATTCCGGACTTCATATGCGTTTATAATTCTTCCTTCTTAAAACAAATAAATGAACAAAAACACTTCCTTGAATCTCTAAATCTGCCTTTGATGGCCAGCGAGTGTTAATTTGGGTTCCTATGATAACTGAGTTTGAAGCAGGTGCAGACTGAGAGGTGATTTCAGGAAACTGCAGTCAGTGAACAGGAAAGGAAATAAAGTTCAACTGAAGGACACAGTGTCATGGTCACCATTATGGGACTTTCTGAGAAGTAAAGGGAACACTTTTCAGACTTGTGTCTGAAGAATTGCTGCAACATTTTTCCACCAGCTCTTGCATCCCAGAGCTTAAGGGCTCTCCTGGGGGAGGTAACTCCTCTGAAATGCAGAGCCATGCTTGTTCATTCTGCAGCACAGTGGCCCTCACAGCATGGGTAAAGGCACAAGGCCAGAAAGCTGAACTCATAACATGCCCTGCCTAAGTGTATGGCTGGACTATTTGTGCTTTCAGGCTGCTTCTGAACCACTCCACTGGCTTTGCTCTTACCACCACCAACTTGTTGGCAGAAATTGAGTAACATCAATGTAGGAGCACTGAACCTCACAGCATCAAGAATAGAGGAGCAATAGTTTAGGAAACAATATGGTGGTCCGGTGTTCTATTCCTCTGGCTTTCAGTTGTATTTGGCTCAATTACCCACTTTTTTCTTCTCAAAATAAAATCTTCCCTTCCCCCCCTGCCATTATTTTCCTAAATTTTTTTTTCCTGGAATTTCTTTGCAGTTTTCTCTGTCCCCTTTGCCGATCCCTCTTATTCTAAACACTGGAAATTCTTAAGATTCCGTCCTAGGCTCTCTGTTCTTTACATTCCATTCTTCCATTTCTAATGTTGCCTCATTATTCTTTAGCTCTATTTCCTTTCTATAATTACTTGTTGAATGCCTGCCTATCTTACAAGCTTGTAATTTCCAAAGGACCTTTTCTTTCTTAACCCCATGATAAGGCACACAAGAAGAGAACAGTAAATATGGTTAATCAGGAATCCATGTTTTTTCACTCTGCTATCTTCTGGACCTGCCCAGTTGCCTTTAGGTGTGCAGTCACATGCTGTTGCTGAAAGCAATAGGGCAGGTCTGTGATTCTTCTGTAGTATATACAGAACAGAATCTTCTTCAAACTCTACTATCAGCAATTAATGAAGTACAATTAAATCATTGTTGGCTATATTTTTGGGTTATGTAAAAGATGGAACAATTCTATCTTCTACAAAAAATGAAAAAATAATAAAAGATTAAAAAAATTCTGAGGGAAAAAATGCTTTCTCATGTTTGCCTTTTATAAATCTTAAATAGGGAAGGAAGGGAGCCTTTATGCCCCACTTACACCAATGGACAGATCACTAAGCAAAAAATCAACAAGGAAACAACAACTTCTCATGACACACTGGACCAGATGTACTTAACAGATATATATTTAAAATATTTCATTCTAAAGTAGCAGAATGCACATTCTTTTTGAGTGAATGGGGGACATTCTCCAGAATAGATCACATATTTGGTTACAAATCAGGCCTTAACAGGTACAAAAAGATTGAGATCATACCACGCATATTTTCAGACCACAATACTATGAAACTTGAAGTCAACCACAAGAAAAAATTTGGGAAGATCACAAATACATGGAAGTTAGAGAACATTCTCATAAAGAATGAATGAGTCAATGAGGAAATTAAAGAAAAAAATAAAAAATACATCAAAACAAATGATAATAAAAAAACCATGGTCCAAAACCTCTGGGATGCAACAGATACAGTCATTAAGTGGAAAGTATATGTCAATACAGGCCAACCTCAAGAAGCAAAAAATGTCTCAAATACATAACCTAACCTTACACCTAAAGAAGTTAGAAAAAGAACAAGAAATGAAGCTTAAAGCCAGCAGAATAAGGGAAATAATAACAATTAAAGCAGAAATAAATGATATAGAAACAACAAACAAAACAGTAGAAGAGATCAATGAAACCAGGAACTGGCTCTTTGAAAGAATTAATAAAATTGGTAAACCCCTAGCCAGACTTATCAAGAAGGAAGGAGAAAGAACCCAAGTTAATAAAATCACAAATGAAAGAAGAAAGATCACAACCAATACCACAGAAATACAAACAATTATAAGAGAATATTATGGAAAATTATATGCCAACAAATTGGGCAATCTGGAAGAAATGGATCTATTTCCAGAAACATATAAAATACCAAAATTGAAACAGAAGAAATAGAGAACTTGAAGAGACTGAGAACTAGCAAAGAAATTGAATAAGTAATCAAAAAACCCCCAACAAACAAAATTCAGGGCCAGATGGCTTCTCAGGCAATTCTACCAAACATTTAAAGAAGAATTAATACCTATTCTTCTCAAACTATTCCAAAAAATAGAAATGGAAGGAAAACTTCCAAACTCAAACTCATTCTATGAGGCCATCATTACCTTGATTCTAAAACCAGTCAAAGACCCCACTAAAAAGAGAAATCAGGCCAATATCCCTGGATGAACATGGATGCAAAAACTCTCAACAAAATACTGCAAACTGAATCCAACAGTATATTAAAAGGATCATTCACCAGGATCAACTGAGGTTTATTACTGGGCTGCAAAGATGGTTCAATATTTGCAAATCAATCAACTTGATACACAACATTAATAAAAGAAAGGATGGGGCTCCTGAGTGGCTCAGTTGGTGGCCAACTCTTGATTTTGGCTCACATCATGATCTCTGGGTCCTGGAATCAAGCCCCACATCAGGCTCTGTGCTTAGCAGGGTGGGAGGATTCTCTCTCTTACTCTACCTTTGCCCCTTCCCCTTCTCATACACACACTCTCTCTCTTTCTAAAATAAATAAATAAATCTTTTAAAATCTTTTAAACAACAAAAAAAGGATAAGAACAATATGATCCTTCCAATAAATGCAGAAAAAACATTTAACAAATTTCAGCATCCATTATTGATAAAAACCCTCAACAAAAATAGGGTTGGAAGAAACATACCTCAACATCATAAAGACCATGTATGAAAAACCCACAACTTATATAATCTTCAACAGGGAAAAAAAGAGCTTTTATTGCATGCTCAGGAACAAGACAGGGATGTCTACTCTTAACACTGGTACTTAACATAGCACTAGAAGTCCTAGCCTCAGCAATCACACAACAACAAATAAATAAATAAGGCATCCAAATCAGTAAGGAAGAAATCAAAATTTCACTATTCATAGATGACATGATATTCTATGTAAAAAACCTGATTCTACCAAAAATTTGCTAGAACCGATACACAAACTCAATAAAGTCACAGGATACAAAATAAATGTACAGAAATCTGTTGCATATCTAGATACCAGTAATGCAGCATCAGAAAGAGAAATCAAGGAATCAGTCCCATTTACAATTGCACCAAAAATCATGACACCTAGGGATAAACCTAGCCAAAGAGGTAAAAGATCTGTACTTCAAAAACTATCAAATACTGTTGAAAGAAATTGAAGATGACACAAAGAAATGGAAAAACATTCCATGCTTATGGATTGGATGACCAAACATTGTCAAAATGTTTATATTACCCAAGGCAATCTACACATTCAGTGAAATCCCTATCAAAATACTACCAGAATTTTTTTTACAGAGCTAGAACAAACAATCCTAAAATTTGTATGGAACCACAAAAGACTCTGAATAGCCAAAACAATCTTGAGCTATTGGGACTTCATCGAGATAAAAAGCTTCTGCACAGTGAAAGTAACAATCAACCAAACTAAAAAGTAACCCATGGAATGGGAGAAGATATTTGCAAATGACATATCTGACAAAGGGCTAGTATCCAAAAACTATAAAGAGCTTAACAAACTCAACACCCAAAAAACAAATATTCCAGTTAAGTAATGGGCCAAAGGCATGAATAAACATTTTTTCAAGGCAGACATCCAGATAGCTAATGGATGCATGACAAGATCTTCAACATCACTCATCATCAGAGAAATGCAAACAAAACTACCATGAGATATCACCTCACACCGGTCTGAATAGCAAAAATTAACAGTGCAGGAAGAAGCAGATGTTGGCAAGGATGTGGAAAAACGGGGAACCCTCTTGTACATTTGGCAGGAATACAAACTGGTGCAGTCACTATGGAAAAAGTATGGGAGTTTCTCAAAAAGCTAAAAATAGAACTACCCTATGATCCAGCAATTGCACTGCTAGGTATTTATCCAATGGACACAAAAATACTGATTTGAAGATATACATGCACCCTGATGATTATAGCAGCAATATCACCAATAGCTAAATTATGGAAAGAGCCTAAATGTCCATCAACTGATGAATGTATAAAGAAGTGGTATATATATAATATACATATATGTATGTATGTAATGGAATATTACTCAATCATAAAAAGGATGAAATCTTGCAATTTGCAACAACATGGATGGAACTACAGTGTACTACTATGCTATGCTAAGCAGTCAGAGAAAGACAAATAGCATATGATTTCACTCATGTGTGGAATTTGAGAAATGAAACAGATGAACATTAGGCGGAAAAAGAGAGAAAGACAAACCATAAAACAAACTTTTAATTATACAGAACAAACAGGGTTGCTGGAAGGGAGGTGGGGCAGGGGTGGGGAGGGATGAGTTAAATGGGTGATGGGCATTAAGGAGGGCACTTGTGATGAGCACTGGGTGTTGTATGTAAGTGATGAATTACTAAATTCTACTTCAGAAACTAATATTACAGTACACTGCTAACTGGAATATAAAAAACTTGAAACAAATGAACAAACAAATAAATAAGGAAGGGAATACTATGATTGGGAAATGTTAGAGAAGCAAACTTGCTGGTCAGTTAGGAAACAATCAGTTCCATCCCAAAGAAAACATCTCTTTTGACAACTCCCTTTGTTGTGATAAATCATTTTCCTTGGTTATTGGAGAAGTAATACTCACAAGGTAAAAAATTAATTAGATTCCAGTGTGCATGTGTCCTAAATGAATGGACTAAGGTAACATTTTATTTTTTCCTGAACAAATGTAATATTTTGATGATTACACAGAAATACATATACAAAGATAAATTTTGAATATTTTGTGAGAAAGTTTTGTTTTAATTCAGAATATTATGTTTAATTACATGTAGAAAGCAGTGAACTCAAAGCCACCAATGGACTATTTGTGTATATGAAAACAGGGTGTAGAAATAGCTAAGCCAACATTAATATTGTTGTCATGATTTATTAATTTAATGTACTAATGATTCATTAAAATTCTTCTAACCAGCCTCTGTCATCAATCAACAAATGTTTATAAAACAGCTATTAGGTATGTGCATGCTCCCACTCTGTGATAAATATAGAACCTAGGGATTCTATATAGAATATATAATTCTATATATATAGAATTGAATATAGAAATGAAATATTTCTATATATAGTATAGAATATAGAAATATAGAAAATGAAATGAATATAATTCATTCATAATTAGAATATAGAAATGAAAAGACAAGACATAATTAACCCTAGATAGGAAGCTAATGCAAAACTTGGAGTTATTTGGCTTGGGTATAGGCAATGTATGATGTTAGGAAAAAAAAAAATTAAAAGACCAAATTGCTTTACAGTTGGTTTACTTCAGATTCCTTCAGAGATATTCACAAAGTTGCTAATTAATGGAATAGCCATACAACAGATAAAGGGAATTGAACAGAGGAGGGAAAAACGGAGTACACACGTATTCTCTAATTCACAAGGAATCCTCAGTTTCTCAAGAAATTTATTGTTTTGATTCTATGTTTGCTCCGACTAAAAGGATGAGATGTCTTCTTCCTAATTTAGGTTTCATATCTTGACTAGAGACTAACTTAAAGACTGGCTTTTGTTTCAAGTGACGTGAGGAGAAACATTTCAGACATAAAAGGACCCAAGCCTGTAATAAAATTTTCTCCCTACAAAATGATTTTAATACTGATTTCTCTTCCAAAAGTGTTAATTGAAATATTCCAACAAAACTTCTATGTTCTTTGTAGACGGTATCCTCATATTCAAAACTAAAGAATATTATGATATAATAGTATGTTAGGTGAAAACATTAATTTACTCTCTACCCTATCCATGTAAAATGTTATAATAATATAAATATCTTCTAAGAAAGCACAGGCCTATGATTTAAAGATGTTTTATATGTACCTGGAATAAATATTTCATTTCCTTAATAATTGTTATATAGAGTATAAAATATCTTAAACCATGAACCTGTACTTTTTATTTTAATCCAAATGACAAAACTACCAACTAACTTAAACAGCAAAATTTCCAATGTGAATCATTCTGTGCCAGGGCCAGAAATTCCTGGCAATGCTTCTTCCATTCGTAAATAAATAGAATTGGCAGAATTGTTGCTAGGGAAATATAGTAAGACAGGCTCTGTTATAGTAGAGCATTTGCCATTGGGTGCCCCGAAGGAGAAAGGAAAAGCTATAATTATATATCATTGTTGTGATGTGATAGCCTTTAGACGTGTCAACTTGGCTCAACTACAATCTGCAGTTTTGAATCAAATACTAATTCAGGTATTGCTACGAAGGTATTTTGTGGATATGATTACAGTTCATAATCAATGGACTTTAAGTGAGATTACCCTAGATAATTCCTTACCTGCTTATGAAATACAGGTCAAACATGAGAAAATGATTACCTTAGATAATCTGGGTGGACCTGATTCAATCCAGTGAAATGCCTGAAAATCACTGCCAAGGATTTCCTGGTAAAGAAGAGATTTCATCTGCAAATAGCAGCTTCAGCCCATATACAAATTTCAACCTGCCCTACGGATTTTGAACGTACCTAGTCAATCCCCACCAGTGCTTAAACTAATTCCTTGCAATTAATCTTTTAACATATATCTCCTACTAGTTCTGCTTCTCTGGCTGAGCCTCTGACAATTCTGTTATCTTGGCTGTAGAGGAGGAAGCCAGTCACCTCCAGGAAAAGAAGCAGTCATCTCATGGAAAAAGGCAGGTGGTTTCCAGGGGCTTTAACATAGGACAAGCCACATTTTGCCTCTTAACATGGAACTTCAAGCTTAGCTTGAAACTTAGCTTGAAACTGTTCAAGGAGAAAGAACGCTAGAAGAAGACTAAAAAAAATGGTCTCCATAATGTTTAATAATTTTTCAATGTTATCGGAGGAAAAAAAAAAGGAAATTTTTTGAAAAATCTTTCTGACTGATGTCTCTATAGAGTTCTGGACCTTTTACTCATTCATTTATAACAACTAACCTATTCATTTATTTGGGCCTGGCAAGGAGAAAGGCAATTCTCCTGAACTTGGGTCAATAAGTCCTTGAAAATCTTTCCTTTTTATAAAACATAGGTGACCTCACATATTAAAAAGGAATTTATTTTCTACACAGGTTATTTGTATTAAATCATTAAATTTCTTTGAATAAACACTTTCTCTATTGTAATCTTTACTTATACTTTAATTGATTTTTCAAACACAGACATGTATCTCTATCTTTGTGAATATACATATAGTTAAGTACTTTAGTACATTTATATATTTGAGAAATTATACTAGGGTTAAGGATTGTATGCACCCTCGTAATAAGGTTCTCTATCATAAAGCCCATGACCAAATTACGGATAATAAACTGATTTATACATATGAAAATATTTGAAATCTCATTGCACCTGTCTTAGAATATCCCTTTCTCAGGACTAATGATATAAAAATTCAGGATTAAAGATCAAAGCCCATAAATCATAAACAAAATGACGCCTGTTTTTCTTCTTATAAATCATTTTTCTGAAACCACAAAGTACAACAGTGCACTCCATCAATCCATCATGCCTGAAGCTAAATACAACATTAGTTTCCAAGGATATTCACAGTGTTAGTATTCTGCAGAAGCTCATTAGTTTTCTTCACAGGTATTTGAGAGTTACAACTATCAATGAGGTAATAACTGAAAGGAATTTACTAGAACATCTTGATTTTTATTTTAATGAGGAAAAAAGTAAAGCAGATAGGTAGTCCACTGATCTTTTATATGTAAGTAACTCCCAAACAGGGGATAATGTTGTTATTAAAAACAAAAACAAATAAACAAACAAACAAACAAAAAATCAGAAACAAAGTTTATAATGAAGTACATTTCCCAAAGAAACTATTATGATGGGGTCTGAAGTCCCTGAACTACTTTTAACTCTAACATATTTTAAGTATAGAATAATTAATTCCAGCCTAGGTTTGTAACCTGGGAAATAAGGATCTTGAAGTTAGGAGAAACAGGAAGAAGAGGGGGTGTGAGAAAAGGGACAGGAGACAGACAATAAGATGGAGGAAAAATTAACTGCCAGTTCCTAAATGTTGGCCTAACCTTAAGAAGCAATTTAAAATTTCTCTTACTTCTATCCCTGCCTCCTTGATCCCTTTGCCCATTTTCTCAGGCATTCAAAGTGACTCTCCTGCTCTAATCAACACTGTCCTCCAGCCACTTCCAGGTTTAGTTTTCTAAACTGTACAGATCAGACCCCTCCAAAAGATAAGACCTGCTAAAGTCTTAAAATCAGTGACTTTAAAAGAGCATTGCGGTCATAGGGCCTTCTGGGTGACACAGTCAGTTACATTTCCAACTCTTTATTTTTGCTCAGGTCGTGATCTCAGGGTCATGAGACTGAGCCCCGTGTTGGGCTCCCAGCTCAGTGGGGAGTCTGCTTGAGATTCTCTCTCTCCCTCTTCTTTTGTCTTTCCACCGCCAAATAAAGAAATAAATCTTAAAAACAAACAAACAAAAACAAAAGTTAAAAAGAGCCTTTCAATTGTAAAAAACTATTAAGTCTTTGGATAGAGGAAGATACCCACAAAATAAGCTGACACAGCCCATAATTCATTTATTTATTCATTGGTTCATTCTGTTTACTCGATACACATTTAAGTGCTTTCCCCTCGAAGGGCACTGTGTTATGTCAGTTTCGCCAACATTTCTCTTCTCCTTTCAGTGTCTTGACTCTGCTATAGAACCTTACAGACTCTAAAAATCTCCCAGTTTTAGTGTTTGCTCTTTTGGCTTATTTGTCTCCACAATGGCTCATATGTTAGTAAGAGCAGAGCCCCCCTCTGGTAGAGAGTGATGAGGTGCAGTGATTTGTACAGAGGGGTCAGGAAGAACTTCATCTGTTACTCTCCATTAATGTATGCTCCTGGCAAATTAACTAGGTCAGAAGACTTACATAAAAATTTAATTAACTGGTTAATCAGGTGGACAAAGATCAAGTTGGATATTTAAAAACCTTGAAGGAAAAGCAAATTAATTACTTCAGCGCACTCCCTATCAAAGAGCTACTAATTCTTCTAACCAGATTGAGTTCATTGGGTCCCAATATTTTTGCCACCCAAGAGACAAAGACTCCAGCCCCCCATGAGCGATGCATTTGGAAGAGAATTTTTCTGTGAAACAAACTGCATTTATTAAGTAATGATGACTTTATCACTTTTATTAATCAAATACATCTACAACTGCTAATCAGAATTTCTGATGGGTATTTGCAATCAGATCCTACATAGCCAAGATTACAAGAAATTACCTAGTCCCTGATATGGGTTCTTCTTACAAAAAACAATTGCATTGATTTTAATATCTAATATTAGAAAGTGTGTATTTATTCAAAAAAATGCAAATCACACTGAATTTTGAGAAATTACTTAGGGAGACTTAAAGTTTTACTTTACAATAAATTATTTCATTTTAACCATTAAATAAATTCAATAATTTTTTTTTCAGTTGAGAGGAGGAAGGATAAACATAAAATATAAAAGAAATCAGATGTGGCTTTGCAAATGTTCTTCCAGGACTTCTAATTATAAATTATTCCATCTTTATAGTTGTGCAGAAAATTCAAGCGTGGTAAAAATTGCCTCATCAGTTTGTCTGATTAGAAGAACTAATTTAGGCTGAACAGGAATGTGTTCTCAAAAAAGGAGTGATGACCTTGAACAGTATGATATTACATACATATTTTCTCTGAAGAGTTTCTAAGTAATTTTCAATACTCAATATTCAATTCAATATAAAATCCTATTTTTCTCTTATCTGATCATAGCTATTCACAAAACTTGTATTATTGGGGGATGAGTAAACTTTATACAAACTTTCAAAACGTGATGGTGTATTATACAAAATGTTTAACAACATGAAAATAAGTAGCTTCATGTATTAGCTTGTGTTCATTCTACAGATAACTCTGAGTGTCTGTCAGGTGACAGAATACATTCTGTGTCTACTACTTGAGTGTCTGCCAGATGACAGACACTGGGAAAATGATAGCAAATAAGACAAACATGTCTGTTCTAGTGGGGCTTAAAGAATTAGCTTAATTACAAAAACTTGCAATTAACAATTTAAGTGGTATGTTTCAGATAGTGGCTTATGGTGATGCCCTTTGTCCACACAATTAAATGTATTAAACTACTGTTAATTTCCCTTTTCAGTAAACAATCCAATAACACCGATTGATTTCACCTCAAAATTATTTAAGAAGATGAAAAAAATTGTCTTAATGTTATATTTTAAAATGAAGGAAAAAAATTCTCTCATGTTAGAGATAAGATGCTTATACATAAATATTAGTAACTGAATAAAATTGCTATCATTATGGCTTAAAATTGTTAGAAATTTTTAATACAGAATTAAAAATGAAAATCATCCAAATTAAGAAAGTTTCTTAACTTCAATGTAGACAAAGTGTTGCTTTTTCTGTTTTCCTTTCCATTAGCATGGAATTAATAGTCCTTAGAATTCCTCAACTTTTGTCAGAATTATTTAGGTAAACAGTCAAATTTTGTTCACATATTTTCCTTTTCAACTGCAATATGTTTCTCCTCGATTTTATATTGTACTACTCACACTTTATCTTCTAAAAATGCAATCTAATTTTCTGCTAAGAAATATTTGTGGAATTTTCAAAACTATAAGAATAATGACAAAATTTTTATACTGAACTCAAGGTTGTCACAATCTGACCACAACCTTTCTTGCTCTCAGGATTTCCCCTTCTCAGAGATGATGTCTAAAAGTGAAAATGTCCTGTCTAAGAGTCAGGTCATCTTTATTTTATTTCTGATTGTGCCACTTACTCTTTGAATTAACCCTCTTTCTCCCCCTCCTCTCCTCTTCCTTGTTCTTCAACTTTTAATCAACATTACTATTTCAAGTAAAATCTAATATTTAACTCCTCAGAGAGAAGCGGTCTAAACTGAGCTGTTTTGGATGTTGCTTGGCAAAATATTAGAGTCTCACTGGCTTGTATACCCACTTCCCTTCCTGGTCTTCTCTGAAACACCTTAGGAAAAAAACCTTAGGACTCGACTGAAAATACGAAAACGCTTGGCCCACATGATCTCTAATATTCTTTCTAACAAAATTTCCTTTCCCCTCTTCTAAAACAAGTTTCATTAATGATTCTACTAGAGTTTTATTTCCTTCACCAACCTACCTTGAAAGCTATACTCCAAAGATATTTTTCTTCTTATCAACTCAACACATCTATCATATTTTGCCAAGAAGCATTTTCCATAATGTGTCTAGTAAACACCAATGTTGTTAGCTATTAATAGTTGTTAGGGAGAAAGAGAGAGAGAGAGAGAGAAGGCAAGCACACAATACAGGCAGAAATAAGTTCGGGAACTTTTGGGTAAATAAGAGCAATCAGGAGTGTTTGCTTTAGACCGCTCAAACATTTTTTATTGTGATTAAGATTTTATATGATGAAGATTTAGAAGTACTACTAACTCTATCATGTTCGTTAGGCTGCTTCTCATTATCTTTTATTTGTTTTGTTTTGCTTTTCCTAAATTCTCTTTTTTTCAAGTTTTTGTTTAAATTCCAGTTAGTTAACATAGAGTGTAATATAAGTTTCAGGTGTACAATATAGTGATTCAACACTTCCATACAACACTAGGGGCCCCTCACAACCAGTACACTCCTTAATTCCTATCACCTATTTAACCCATCCCCCATCCACCTCTCCTCTGGTAATTTGCTCTCATTATCCGAATGTAGATAAAATGTTGTTCTATTATTATTTTTATTATTATTAACACTATTATTATCATTAACAGTGTGGTAAATATAAGACAAGTTATGCTTCCTTTTAATACTCTTATCCCTAATTTTCCACAGCCTTTCTATACGTGTTTGGTAATGACTAATGAAAATTTGGGTATTAGGTATTATAGACATAAGAGCAACACTGAATATTAAGTATTATCTTATGGACATAGCTACTGAAAATATAATATTAGATAACTCCGTTCCTATAGCTCATTAACCCTGCTTATGTCTGGGAATTATCTCAATGGATACTGTGATAGATTCAAGTACATTTTTTGCTATTTCTCCCACTAAAAGTAGAGTCTTATTTTCTTTCCCCTAGGATCTGGGTTATCTTTCATGGTTTCCTTTATCTACAGAAAATGACAGGATCCCAGTTCTGGGCCTAACCTTTATAAGAGCCTTGGAAGTTTCCACCATTTCTCTTTGAAGCCTAAGACTCCATGTAAGAATTCCAGCTACCAGGGCACCTAGGTGGCTCAGTTGTTAAGCATCTGCCCTCAGCTCAGGTCATGATCCCAGGGTTCTGGGATCGAGCCCCAAATCGGTGTCCCTGCTCGACGGGAAGCCTGTTTCTCCCTCTCCCTCTCCCCATACTTGGGTTCCTTCTCTCACTGTGTATCTCTCTGTTAAATAAATAAAATCTTAGGGGAAAAAAAAAAAAGAATTCCAGCTACCCAGGTTGTGAGGGCTCCATTGGAATCCTATAGAGACTTCATGGGAGGTGCTTAGTTGGCAGCTCTAGCTGAACAAGCCAACAGGGAATGCCAGTAATCATCTCAGTCTGTCCTTCAGACGACCTTGGTACCCGCTGTTACCTGCCTGCAACTCCTCAAAAGACTTTCAGTGAGAAATTTTGGGCTAAAAGTAGCCAAACCACAGAACCATGAGGAACATTATATTGTTTTTTGAAACCACTAGTTTTGGGTTAGCTTGTTGCACAAAATGGGATAACTGGAACAGATAATTTTCCCCATTCTCATACTGCCACATTATTATATTAATATTAATAAATATCTTTAAAAACTCTTATATTTCTATTCATATTTTTCAGTAGGTGTATCTTTTGATAATCACATAGCAAAGAGAAAGGACTAGCAGTCATTTAGAAAGTAATTCTTTTAAATAAGGAATTCAAGAAAGCCAAATATGTAAGAGGCAAAGTAGGCCCATTACAAACTCTATAAATTTAGGGCAGCTTAGCTATGTACGTATATATGACATGAAAAGGCTGCTGTTATTGTGTTTGTAGACTCACATGTGTAGATTACACTGGCTCTCAGTCATGTCACTTTTCCAAAGATCATAATAATACTTTAGGAATGTGAGAAAATTTTTAAATGAGATATGAGGATGGTTATATTGTTACAAAATATTAGAACTCACTTAAGAAGTCAGAAAGAATTTTAACTCAAAATTATTTATCAGAGTTTTCAATAAGCAGATATATAAATATTAGTACAAAACTTCAAAATTGTAGATTAGTACACATGAATTAAAGTTTTAGATCTTTAAAACTTTATAAAAGGGAGAGGTATATAAATTAACTCATTAAAAATAGTTTATTTCGGGGCGCCTGGGTGGCTCAGTGGGTTAAGCCGCTGCCTTCGGCTCAGGTCATGATCCCAGGTCCTGGGTTCAAGCCCCACATCGGGCTTTCTGCTCAGCAGAGAGCCTGCTTCCTCCTCTCTCTCTGCCTGCCTCTCTGCCTGCTTGTGATCTCTCTGTCAAATAAATAAATAAAATCTTTAAAAAAAATAGTTTATTTCAACTATAAATTTTCTAATCTACTTACTATTCGATGAAATTGTAAACATTTTCCTCTTACATTTTATAAAGCAGAGGGATTCTTAACATTTGTTTTTTGAAACAGCAATGTGGTCTTCAGATAGACATTATATGTAAGTCCTTAAAATCCTGTGCTTATATATGTATGTGTATTTTCTGGGTAGAGGATCCATGTTTCTCATCAGATTTTCAATGAAAAGAATAAACCTGGTTGCTTTTCAGATTGTAATTAGGATTAAAAAAAAAAAGACTCACTTTAAAGCAGAAGGGATCTAAAAGAACACAAGAGTAAAACAGAGCATATTAGAATAGATTATGGAACAACTTAATTCCTATTGAAACCCTGTCTTTACACATTATGGAAGCCTCTAGTCCAGGACTGGTCATACCTCTCTGATTCCTCCCACCATTCTGGGGGCCTACAGTGTTCACTGCCTATATAGCTCTTCTTTGTCTAATAAGTGGGGCACAGAAAGAAAAGTGCCATATTTTCTATTACTTTTACAAACTGTAAAAGATAATGTAATATAAATAACATAATAAAATATAAAACACCAGAAAGCTAATGTAGTGTTGACCAGTTAAAAGATAAAATTAATTCAGTCGAAATGTCATGAATATATATGTGATATGGAATGCCTCACTTGGTACACTGAGTCAGAAATAGCAACATTGAGTCAAAAATGTAGGTTCAGCAATTGTAACAAACTTACCACTCTGGTAAGAGAGATAGGTAGCAGGGGAGGCTACTTATGAGTGGGGGAAAGGGATATAGAAGAAACACCCAAATGTTTCCCTCAGCCTTGCTAGGAACCTAAAACTGCTCTAAGAAATTGCAATTGTTTGTTTTGTTTGTTTGTTTTAAAGAAATCACACTGTATACTTTACATATATACAATTTGGTTTTGTCAATTATACTTCAATGAAACTGGAAAAAATTACCATAAAAGTTTAACTGCAGAGAACTTTCTGACTAAAATATTTTTTCTGCTAAAAATAAGTCTAAAAGTGATTATAAGTGTTATTATTGAGAGTATTAATTCTGAAAAGAAGACTGATATCCATTCGTTGGGAATTTTATGGACATTATTATATATACACTCAACACGCAGCAAATCTCTCTTTTTATTCCATACTAATCCTAGGGCAGTATGTGTATATATTCACATATATATTCAACTATATTTAACTTATCCGTAAAGAACATGAACACATTAAGTAATTAATGCTTGTCAGTTACTTTGAGTGAATACCGTTTTAGTCAAATGCTATATCTGTGGTAAGTAATAATAATAATCAAGATAATGGGCTGTCCAATTATGTAGGTTATTTGCTAGCAGTTTTAAAGCATACCATATGTTTGCCGAGAATGTAGATATTTAATTTTTTTCTTTAAAAAAAGACAAGCATTCAATTTAAAAGAAAACATTTTTACATGTGAGAGACATGCTGATTTATATAATGATTCTAAAATTGTCTAATACCCTTAGTACAGTCAATCAAGCTGCAGTCAATCTACCAAAGATAAGTGAAAAGATTACTTCCTTACGTTGCCTTCAGTCAGTTCTCCCAGGATTAAAAAACTCCTCCTCTTCACTCCCACCCACAAAAGCCATCTTCCTTTCTAGATCACCTGGCTCTTCACAACTCTTTTCATGCCCTGTATCAGTTCACTATAACTGTAGGACACTTCCTGAACATAAAACTCATATTATTTCATGTATAATTCAGAATGGTTCTGAAATATTATTGGGGAAAAGGAATAAAGGCAATAGGCCAGCTTTCCAGTCATTCCTGGGTGGGAGACAGGAAAAGTACTGGGAAAAAGAGGCAGATGACATAATTTCCTTGTCAAGTGGACTTTTTCAAGTAAGGAAACTAATGAAATTTGCTCAGAGGAAGATTGATTGTCTTTAAAATGCCCCTAGAGAGATGGTTCTGGCTAAGGATTGTGTAGAGTAAATAAAACCCTGGGTTGGTGATATAGGGCTCCCTGGAGAATATTATGAAACCATACAACTCTGGGTTGTAACACAGAGCAGCTGAAAAGCTCTCTCCAGTAAGGGTAATCCCCCACATTACACCTACAGAACCTGTCTACGCTGGTCAAAAAAGACATGTCCAGTGTGGGAAAGCAGGACCTGGTAGTTGCCCTTGACATGGTAACCCAGCTCTGCCCCCTTGACGTGGTGACCCTTATCTACCTCATGTGCATTTATTGACTGCCTGCAGTCTTGGCATCATGGAGTAAAGTCTGACAGTGGGTTAGATCTCCAACCTGACAATTCCAGGATACCTGTTTTTGTTTCCTTTCTGAATTTTCTGCTACCAAAGTCCCCATCATCAAGGTTTCCATTTAAATTATTTTCTCTTATTTTTATATGTAACTATATCAGATTTATATGTGTCTTCTTCCATTCTATCTTTTTAATAAGTTTTTTACAAACTCTGTGGGTATATAATCTGAGGCCAACATAACTTTCTTTAAAAATTCCTCTAAAAAAAAGCCCCTTTTGTTCTGTAGAGAATCAAAGATTAAAATCCTGAGTAAGATGGATATTAGGGAAACACCACTTGTGGTATTTATTCACCACATAAGCAAAACCTGTGGGTATTTCAGCACTGTCCTCCATACCCCAAGTCCTTAATAATGGTCACTGATTCTAGTTTCTTCTATTTTTACTGTAAGCTCCCCACTCTGTGATCACAGCTCTGATTATCTGACTTTATCTGCTTACTGTGTGGAGTCCAAACCTCAGATTATAGTCACAAGGTCTTTAACATTGTGATCTCATTCGTCGGGAAGGAGGATGTTATAAACCTTTCCATGTAACTTAACTCTGTTGTACCAAAGTATTTAGCACGTCCAAAGCACTATCCAGACTGATTTCCAATTTTCATGTCCATGTGGCACCATATTGGTCATAAATGATGCCAGAGTGTTTAGATGTAAAGGTTGTCACTGCACAGGGCACCTTATTTAAAGGCTGCACACTGATGACATAAAACAGATAAGCATCCAACAAAGCTCCAATTTATAAAGGAAAAGAAAGAGAAACAACATGTAAGGCATCTATTGTACTTCTGGGACACAGAACGCAAAGACTTCCTGCCAAGGCAGTGAAATGACTTCCTCGGTCAACCAATTTCACTACCCCTGATTCTCTTCACTGGAAAAGTCACCCTTCTATTGACCTTCCCATGTGGAAAGGAAATTGGACAGCTATTCTGCTTTAGCACTCTACTTTTGTGGGGTTGGTTTCAAACCTTAGGAAGAAACAATAATGAATATTTTCCCAGCTAGCTCGGTATTTTCCTGGTATATATATATACACCAGGAAATATATAAATATAAATACATATATGTATATATATGTGTGTGTGTGTATGTCACAATAAAAAGCTGGCAATTTTGCATTCTTTCTACTCCCCAGCCAAGTAACCAAACCTAAGGTGTTATTCAAAGTTGATTAATCTGGATTCAGCAGTTCTGTCTCTTAGCAACAGGCTTTGGTTCTCTATACACAGTCTTGGTCTGTATTTTGATAGCCTCCCTTCAGGCCTCTGCCTCCAAATTAATGGCTAAAATATACCCTAAGATATGGAATCTATCTGATTCCATAAGGCTAAATCCCAGTTGATGAGTCTATACTATATGAATAGCAATTAGTTTGATCAGAAAGAGACTATAGTATGGGAAGTTTTCACATAAAACTAAAGAATCTAGTGTCCTCCTTTCCCAGTGGCATTCCTGAATTTGTTTCCTGCTCCCCACCTCACCGGGAGCAAAGGATCTTGCTAGTACAACCTCCCAGTATGTGCAATTATTGGACTCTCAGTTATCATCCATGAATGGCCATCAAAAACTGTTAGGCCAATGAGACCAAAACTTAGCCCTCTCCTCCCTCCACACCCACATACTTTACTCGAGGCTGCAGGCATTAGACAATAGTTCTGAATAGTTTTACAGTAAGAATTTCCAAATTTTTGCCCTAATGGGTCGTAAGGCAATCTGCCATAAAAAATAAAAAAAAAAATTAACTGGTTGACAGTTCGATTTGACAGTTTGTTGGTTTTATGAACTGTCTGACAGTTTAGTTTCATTTCTCCATTGACTCAGTACTCCTGCTCTTATAGTATATAAAGCTTAGCCCTCATTACAGTCTCTACAGGGGAACAGAGGTTGAACTCACATATTCCATAGATTTTGGACATGTGACATATGCCAAAAACAAACAACTGTGTAGAAGGCTTTCACAACACAGTACAAAGCTCAGTCACAAGCATGCACCTTTTTAAATATGAGTATTTGAAAACTGATAACTCTCTTAATGAAGGAAGAAATTCACCAAAAAAGAAAAAGTGGGATGTTATATGAGGAAACAAATCAATAAGCAAAAAAAAAAAAATAAATAAAACAAAAACAAACCCAAAAACCAAAAAAACACAAACAAAAAAAAACATGTATAATACTATGAAGCCTGTGCTTCATACAAGTGCTTAGGTGTAATTTGCGAAACACAATCTATTACTCATGCAGTATTGCCATAAATCTACACACATTTTAAATGTGTTCAAATTTTTTTTTTATTTTGCAATAATCTTTTAATTTTATTATTCATTTTTCATGTTTCATTATGTCCTTTTTAATGAATATCCCCCTTTTTTGGTGATCTTATCTTTTATAGCAAAATTGTCTGACAGCCAATTAGTTATGCTTCAAAAATGTTCATGGTCAGAATGCTTGTGGCAAAAACACCAGTCACGTTAGATAAGATAGCCCTACTTCCTGACATTACTCAACCAAGTGTCTCTTTCTAGACATACAACATGTATCAGCCTAATCGGTTGCTTTGCCCCTCATAAAAAAGATTAACTTCCCAGCTTGAGGGAAAGATACTCCCCCTGCCATTCACCCTATCTTAAATCAACTGATTTCATAGTTGGGGGCTTTCCAGTGCAAAAATTTCCTCTCATTACCAATTTTGTTTTCATCACACTTTATTTGTAAGTATTAGAAAACTGACTCAAGCTAGTTTTAGCAGATATGGTGAATTTATTAATTCACTGGATTAACCGGAAAGATAACAAAAACTATCTGGCTGACCACATTAACCCAGGACCCACAGATCTCCCTCTAGCTATGCTCTCAGTGCCCACCACCATTCTCCCTATAACTGAGCTCTGCTTTTCTCTATTCTGGCTTCACTTTCAGGCAGTATCTCTTGTTGAAGAATAATGAAAACTTTGTATTGTATTTAGGTTTCCAGATCGCCAGAAGTATGTTTATAACAAACCACTGCAGTAGGCGAGATGGTCGAAAGTGATCGTCAAAACCACTGAACATTTTTACAAGGCGGGGAACAATGTACCCACTGTAAACAGAGAGGACGAAAAGAAAAATAATCTGTCACCCTTTTCACATCCTAAATGATTAACCACCAAAGCTTTTTGTGAACTGTCAAGAATTCTCACTTTATTCTTATTTTATGACAAGATTTCAAATATATTAAAGCTTACTCTAACAGTAAAGAAAGTGTACATATTTAAAAAAGAAAAATTTCTAGGGCACATTTGAGTGTTCTCTAGATTTTCATGATGTTTAGACAGAAGCAACATCAGCAACAAGCATCACTCACAGGAAATGAATGTAAGATTATCTAATAAAATACCATTTATATAAGAAATGTATAATAGCATAAACAAATTTAGCACAGTAGAATGGTTGTCCTTTGTAGACGTATACATATGGAAGCGTTGACTTTACAAAGAGAAAGATGAATTTCCTCTGCAGAAAGGAGGAAAAGGGCAAGAGTGAAGACCTCCAAGATAAAAAGTCATGTGAGGTGTGCATTTCAATACCAGGCTACTGTATTGAGGAAAATGGAACATGTTTCCAATTACTGTAGCAAGCTAATTCTGGAAGACAAGTAATATAAGGACTGAGCACCACTGACAAAATCGGTCAAGATAAAAAAGAACACATTTGGGTTATACTCGATGTGGGAAACAAAGACAAAAGAAAAATTAAATTTCCTTACTTCCCACAGCCCACGGACAAGTCCTTAAAACAGCTAGCGAGAACTTCCTCTGGGAGCTCAGCTACCTCAATGTTAATACTTTGCTAAGGCAAAGGGCACTCTTAGCTTAACATTATTATGCCCCACCCACAGCCCCCCACCCCTGGATCCTGTAAGTCTCCTTTAACATATAAAAATTTCTTTGGAAACTTCTTTTGTCTCTACTCCCCAAGATAACTGTTGGCAATCACTCCCCAAGCATATGACCCATCAATATATACATCTGAAGGGTGTCATTGATGGGGTTTTGGAATGTAGAGTAGGTTCAGTGGGGTGGAGTCTAGAGTCAAGGACTAAGAAAGAATTCTTGAGATGTCTTCGGGGCAAAATGGTGGTTTATTAAAGCATGGGACAGCACCCATGGGCAGAAAGAGCTGCTGCTCCCCCAGGGTTGTGAGGGGTGGCTGGTTATATACTATGGGGTGGGGAGAGGTAAAGAAAAGGGAGGTTTCCCAAGGATTTTCATATGTTAAAGAAGACTGACAGCTTACAGGAGGCCTTGCCATTGTCAAATTAAGGTTATTTTTCCCTCTAGCAGGCATTAACATGAAGATAGTTGGGAGCTTCCTGGAGGAACATTATGCTCTGCCCACTTCAAGTATCTGTCAATGGGGTACAGGTTATAAGAACATTTAGTTTTATCTACATTTCCTTCTGGAAGCTAGGTTATTGATAGAAATGCTTTGTTCTTATAGATTGCTTGCAGGATTGTGATCTCTGTAAGTTACCTAATTGTTTTTGTTTTTCTTAGCTTTAGGGCAGCCAAGAGTGCCTGAAGAATGTCACATATATCCCATGGAGGAGGGGTTGTGGGGTGTCAGCTTCTACTTTGTCCTCAGCTTGCCTTCTGTTCCCTCATCATCATGACTATGGTTTTATAGGACAGTAATAAATGACCTTTTCCTAACAATAGTCCCCTGGAAAGCTTGCTTCCAAAATTCCTTTGAGATTTATGCTATCCCTAACCCTCTCCCAAGTTGAAAATAATCAGTCACTCCTCACAACCTCAGTGCAGCTCTTTCTGCCCAGAAATCCTGTCCCCGTGTTTTAATAAAACCATGTTTTTGCACCCAAAGTTTTCTCGAGAATTCTTTCTTGGCCATCGGCTCTGAACCCCAGCCATTTCCTACATCACACTTAGCAATTAACAATAATCACAGTTTAAACATCTTTTATAGAATACAACATTATCACAGCAAAAAAAAAAAAAAAAAGAAAAAAAGAAAAAAGTATACGGTTAATGAATCAATATATTCACAAGTTCATTTTTCTGGCATATTCACCGAGCTGAAAACAAGAACTGAAAATGTCGATAGGATTTCCCCAGAATCAAAGATTGGCAGCATTTCAAAATGAGAAATAAGAGCAAAATGATTTTAGAGAATTTATGTGATTATGGATTAGGTGAATGCTGTGGGAAACAGAGGCAGAAGAAAAATTATTAAATTTCCTTACCCACTGACAAGCCCTTGAAACAGGCAGAGGGATACTTTCCATCTTAACACTTTCCTAAGGGCAAAGGGCAATCCCAGCCTGACTGACCCCTACCCCCAACCAGGATCCTGTAAGTCTACTTAACAATTCATTTGGAATCTATGTCTAAACCCTCCAAGATACAAGTTGACAATCATTCTTAAGCATATGGCCCACTGATATACATCTATACATCTAAAGGGTCTCATGACAAAGGTGATATTACCGGTAATGAAAAAACTTTTTCCAACAATAGCTAGTCCCTCAAGGTCCTGGAAACCTTGCTTCCAAAATTCCTTAGAGACTTATGCCCTCTCTGACTCCCTCCCAACTTGCAAGCTTATAATGAATGGACCACTCCTCATAGCCCCGGGGCAGCAGCTCTTCCAGCTCACGGGTCCTGTCCCCGTGCTTTAATACACCACATTTTGCACCAAAGATGTCTCAAGAATTCTTTCTTAGTCATCAGCTCCAGACCTCACCCCACCGAACCTCACTTATATTCTAAGACTTCATCATTAGGAAAGAATGCTTCCTTAATGAGACTTCACACATCCTCCCATATACAGTTTCATCTGCAAAACATGCCTAGCTCAATTGCTCCTCTTGACATAGAAAGGAATAAATCAGTATGATTCTCTTCCTGCCTTTTTCTCTTTTTCTGTGGGATGTGACTACATACTTAACAGAGATGCATGCTTTCTGCTTCACTCTCCCATGCTGTGAGAGTTAGTAAAGTATGAATTTCCCCCTCTGGGAAAGTGGAACAAGGAAGGAGGTCAAATTCTGAAGTTTGGGAAAGTAGCAGTTTCAATTCTGAAACTGTTAAGTTTCAGTTAAGATCTGGAAATGGAAATTATAAGATGGACATTTGAGGAGTAAAATAATGAGAATAAAGGCATCTGGCAGAGTCTTGATCAAGAGGCTTTAAGTGCTGGAGACACTGTATTAACTCAGATTACGTGAGAAGTTTGCAGAGTCCTGTGTTTCTGCAATTTGGTTTTAGTTTTATGGTTCTGAATTTGACAGCTGAGCCTTAGTTGAATATCTAGGCCACATGGGAGATAACGCTTTCCCAAGTTTAATAGTGCTTGTATATAACTAACCCATCCTCAAGCTAATGAGAATGAGTCAGAAAATACTTGCAGTCCTGTGTCAAGCCTGGGATCCTCTGCGTTGAGCATGATACCAGGCTTCAGGAAAGACACAGGCCTTACATCTAGAGCTGACGTAGTCTGACCTTGATCTTCATAGGGTAAATGTGATATTATGAATTATATAATAACAGATACAGATCTGGTTTCTTTCTCCTTTTCAAGCACAGAGTTCCCCAAACCCTTGGAATTTCCTAAATGATGAGATTGACAAAGATGTCTTTGTTATGTTAATGAGGTGACTTAAGCCAATATAGGAAGCTTGCGGAAAAAGTAATATGCATATGTTTCTTCCTTGTTTCTTCCTGGTTTTATACTCATCTCTTTTTAGCACTAGATAGTGTCTCATTGTCTGATGTGCCACAGTTTATTTATTCATTCACTTGCTGAAGGATCTCTTGATTCTTTCCAGGTTTTGGCAATTATGAATAAAGCTACTATAAACTATATGCAGGGTTTTGTTTGTTTGTTTGTTTTTTGGTTTTTCTTTTTTGCCGTGTGTGTGTGTGTGTGTGTGTGTGTGTGTGTGTGTGTATTTTTTTAATATAAACTGACTAGAAATGCAAAGAATCTAGACAAGCCAAACAATTTTGAAAAGAATAAAGTTGAAGACAAACTACATGATTTCACAATTTACTTGAAACATGTAATAAAGACAGTACAGTATTGGCATAAATGTACATATAGATTAATAAAGCCAAAAAGAGAGTCCAAAACGAATCCACATATAAGATTGATTCAACAAAAATGCCAGGTTAATTCAAAAGGGAAGGATAGTTTTTCAAGAAATGGTTCTAGGACATTGGAAATGAGAGAAAAAAGCCCGAACACTTACTTCACACCAAACACACACACATATAACTTGCAATGGATCATGGACCTAAATTTAAGTTCAAAACCATGAAACTTCTAGAAAAAACATATAAGATAACCTTTGCAACTTTAGTATAGAAAAGGTTTTCTTGGCTATAACACAAAAGGCATAACCCCTAAAAGAAAATAAAACATAAAACAGATTTCATAAAAATTTAAATCTTTTGCTTTTGCTTTTCAAAAGACACCATAAAACTAAAAAAGACAGGCAACAGAAAGAGCAGAAAGTATTTGCAAAACACATTTCTGATAAAAGACTTGTATCCAGAATATATAATAAACTCTACAACTCGACCATCACCATCAGATCTCTATTAGAGGACAGACAATATAATAAAAAAAAATGGAAAACATTTTGAATAGAAACTTCACCTATAAGATAAACAAATGACAAAAATGCATCTGAAGAAAACTTCAACAACATTTTTCACTAAGGAATTGAAAGCTCAAGCCATAGTGTGATTCCCCCTACACAACTATCATAGTAACACTAAAATAGACATGCCTTTCCATCCCAGATATTGGTAAGGATGTAGGGAAATGGGAACCTTCATTGCTACTGAGAACATAAAATGTTATAACTACTTTGGAAAAATAGTTCTTTAGTTTCTTAAAAAGTTATAAGACCCAATAATTCCACTCCTTGGTAGGTTAGGAAAACATGTGCACCCAAAGATCTGAACTTAACTATTCACAGCAGTTACTTAAAATGGCCACAAACTGGAAATAATCCAAATGTCCATCAGCTGGCAAATGGATGAACTGAACGTGGGATATGGTGGAATACTACGCAATAATAGGGACGAACTCCAGACACATGCAGCAAAACGAATAAACCTCAAAAATGTTATGGTAAGTGAAAGAGAAAATTACGAGGTTTTGAATAGTGGCTGATAAAGAAAAGCAGCCAGTGACAATAACAGATACTGTCTGGATATCTGATTTAGCTGATTTGTGGCAGATTTCTGCGAATTGCATTTTTTCTTACTATTTCTTGATACCTGATAACTAGATCTCAGTCCCTCCCTCCCTGTTTCCTTCAACTACCATTGCATTTCTACTACAGTTATTGGAGAAACTAAGTACAGAGCTAAAGGAATGTTATTCTGATTAGAAAAACTTTCCAGGGAGGGGAGATCATCTGGTTTCCTAAATTTGTTGGCTGGTGAGAGGGTGGAAAGTTTAATATTCGATTATCTTAAAAGTCCTTCCAACCCTTTGGATGCTCTTGGAAATGAGACATATCACTGATTTCACATTGATCTAGATCTTCTGAGATCCTGAAAGAATGGTGGCTGTTTCCATGAAAGACAGCTCATATTGCTACAGGATCCCCCAACTCTACCTGGATGACCATAACCCCTTTAGCTAAGACTGCAAATAAGACATTCTAAATATATTTTATTTCATTGTGCTCACAGAGGGAAAAAAATATTTTTGCAATTTACTTTAGATTTTGATGCTATAAACTTTAAAATTGGTGGAAGGAATTATATTTAAGTTTATATATTTTTCCAGGGATTTTGGTGATGGGAGATTTATATCTAAATTTGAGAACTTTTTATGTTTGCTTCCTATTACTGGTGAATTTTAATGTTACCATTTGATCTCCTTGCAGAAATTTGGTAGGCTATACTAAGCAATAAATATGAACACAACTACTGATAGAAAAAGAAAAAGAGGTCAACTCCTGGGTTTGAATACTAGATATCAATTATTGTACTGTTTTTAGGCATTTCAGATTTATAGGACGAAATCATGACTAGTGGTCACAGGAGAATTTACAAAGGAATAATCATTGACATTATGGACATGGCCTGGAATTTTTCAAGAGATAAATTAAGGGGGGAAAATAATCTAAGAATGTTAAAGGAAAAAAGGGGATGAGGACAAGAGGAGAAGCCTGTTGTTGTTTTTGTTTCCACAGAGGAAACAGTTTAGGAAAGTAGTAACAGATTACAACCTGGAAAGAAATATAAGAAATAAGGAGTGCTAGTATCTCATTTAATAACTAGGGGAGCATTTTCTTAAAAAAAAAAAAAAAGAAAAAGTGGGAGTTACAGGCAGAGAACAAGAGAAGGAGGTTGGAGGATGGCAAATTACTAAGCCACATTAAGGGAACGGGGGAATTGTGGCTAAAATGACCTAATGAGAGTATGTTAGAGGCTAGTTGGGGTGATCAGATATTACCTGGGGGTGATTTGAGGTGATCAGATGCTGAGGTAATCAGTTATCATCAAGGGTGGGGATTCTGACAAACTTAGCAGGATTCTTGCTAAAACTGGATTCTATAAGGAAGAACCCAGGAGGTCAAGGTCAGGCCTAGTCAAAAAGAAAACTCAGAAGAACTTGACCAAAGTTTGGTGAAGGAGAGACTCTTCATGTGTGACCTAGTGCAAAACTGAAATGTCTCAGACTTAGCAGCCTCTGACCTCACATATTCAATATTTTACATGAACACTCAAGAAGTTTTACTACCTCTCAATTTGTACTGGGTCATACAGAATTTTCTTTGCATTATGGATCTTTCTCCCCAGATATTTCCCCTTAACATGGCTCTCTCCAGGAAAGTTCATAGAGTTATAGATCTAGCAGCCCAGACAACTGCTAGAGGTACCTGGCTTGGGTAGATACCAATTCTGTTTTTGAGACAAACAGCTCTATTTGGGTCTAGAGAGAAAGGAAATCTTAAAAAAAAAATTTTTTTTTTAAATGCATTTGATAGAGAAAGAAAGAGACAGACACAGAGAAAACACAAGCAGGGGAAGCAGCAGAGGGAGAGGGAGAAGCAGACTCCCCACTGAGCAGGGAGCCTGGCATGCGGCTTGATTCCAGGACCCTGGGATCATAACTTGAGCTGAAGGCAGACACTTAACCAACTGAGCCACCCAGGCATCCTGAGGAAATCTTCTCAAATGTCAATATATGCACCTGTGAGAAAATGGTTGTGTATCTGAAATTGTGAAAATTTGGCTTCCCAAACATCACCTGTGATCTGTTGAAAAGACAAGGTAAGTTTATTGCTTACAGCAGTAAGAAGGAGCAAACCATTGGCAGTAAATCAGAGGGGAGACAGGAATGTCAGAAATTGTTGAGAATTAGAAATTGGATTTAAGGGGTGCCTGGGTGGCTCAGTCGTTGTTAAGCATCTGCCTTCGGCTCAGGTCTTGATCCTAGGGTCCTGGAATCAAGACCCGCATTGGGCTTCCTGCTCAATGGGGAGCCTGCTTCTCCCTCTCCCACTCCTCCTGCTTGTGTTCCCTCCTTGCTGTGTCTCTCTGTCAAATAAATAAATAAAATCTTAAAAAAACAATTGAATTTAAGGCAGTTCTTTCAAAGAGGGGTTTGTTGAGGATTAGGTAAGAGTCAAGATACAACAGTTCAGGATTCAAAGAATCCTAAGGCTCGAACTCAAATTGCAACTTCAAAGATTTACTTATTTATCTGAGAGAGAGAGAGAGAGAAAGAGAGAGAGAAGAGAGAGAGAAAAGAGAGAGAACGAGCAGGAGGAGCAGAGGGAAAGGGAGAGAGAACCTCAAGCTGACTAAGCCCTCAGCACAGAGCCCAATGCCAAAGCTCAGTCTCATGACCTTGAGATCACAACCTGAGCTGGAACCAAGAGTTGGACGCTTAACCAACCATGCCACCCAGGCTTCCCTTAAATTGCAATTTTAAATTAATCTGTCTTTATCTTCAGGGACAACGTAGTGAAAGTAATTTTGCAAAAAGTGACCCTTGAAAAGTGAGTCTTTTGAGAAGTCATTACATAAAATGAACAAACCATTTGTCTGGGCAGACAGGTCCCTGAAAATAAAGTGAAGCTAATGGAGACAGTGAAATGGCAAAGTCGAACAATGGGTACGGTTTCAGTTTTCAGTGTCTAGTGTGACTCTGGAGATAGTCTTCATTCTGCACTTGTGAGCTGCTTCACTAAGCTACGCAGACGAAGTAATTGCTGTTGACTAGCGAGAGTTCATGTGTCCATTTTAGCTTCAGAAGCTGTGTTGCCTCGTGACTTGGTTGGAGCTTCTCCTTTATGACAGGCTCAGAATCCTGGGCTGATGGCAGCAAGGTCAGCACACAGGAGGCCTTGTGACCCAAGCCAGCAGGAACAACCTGAGAGAAAATGTTGTCTCAGGAAAGCATTGGGCTAACAGCACACACAGGAAGTCTGACAGACTTAAATCTTAGAGAAGACTTAGATCTTTTCTAGAAACCCATTTAGTACATTTGTGGTTTGGGTAAATTATTGAACCTCTCTGGCCTTCTGTTTCTACTCTAAATGAAACAACAGACCAAAGACACTAGCACATAATAGAACCCAGCAGATATTTTTCTCTTCTTCCTGTAGATCTATCTACTATGAAGAAAATTACCCAAAACATGGTATTATAATTTATTTAGTAGCAATTATATATTAAAATGAGATGTAGAGTTCTACTGAGTAATCAGTAAGAGTATTATTTCCACCATAAACATAATCGTATGCCTACTAAAAAAATAGACACTGTTTTATGAAAATAATCTGCAATAACAGGTAATTGTTGTTCAATGAGTATAAAGTTTCAGTTATACAAAACAAATAAGTCTACTGTTCTGCTGCACAACATAGTATCCCTGGTAATAATGTAGTGTTATACACTTTAAACTCTGCTAATATTACAGATTTCATGTTAAATGTTCTTACCACAAAACCAAAATCAAACAACAGTAACAACAAAACCACAAAAGAACATGAGGAAATTTTTGGAAGTGATGGATATATTTAGTACCTTGATTGTGGTAATGGTATCACAGAGGATTGCATCTGTCCAAACTCATCAAAAAGTAGACATTCAACAATACAAATAATACCCAATTATTTGTATGTCGATTATAACTCGATAAAACTTTAAAAATATTCATATTGAATTTCTAACTTTCCATTAAAATTAATTATTTAAATTTACAGGTATCTCAAAAGTATTATATTTTAACTTTATATAACCTAGTTCCTATTGGATGTTTACTCAAAATAAAAGACAGACTTAATGACATTTAAGTTAATTTCACTTGTTTAAAATTTTAACTTAAAAAAAAACTTTCTTGTTATTTTTAATCCAGATATATTTGGTGTGAAGATATAATTGCAATTTTAAATTAACTTGTCTTGTACCTTCAGGGACAACATAATGAAAGTAATTTTGCAGAAAACTGACCTTTTCTCTCTAGTCTTCAACAAGACATGCCCCACCAAAACTGAATCAATACTCTAGAATCTATTTGGGGGGGGGGAGATAATATTCATAACAACTTTATAGCTTTTCTCTTGAGTCTATTTCTAATCTTAATTCAAATATATTTAACTTATTTTTTTAAATTATAATAAATTAAGCACCAAAAGTGTTAGCAATACTTTTTCCTAAGCAGAGTGTTAAATTAATCCTTTAACCAAGTCTCGAATGCAAGCATAATCCTGTGACCCTTATTAATAGTATAAAGTGTTATGTTGCTTTACAAGTTATTTTTGGACCACTTCCTTTGATTTTACATTTCTTTTCTGCTTAGCTCAATATTCTGCATGATTAGAACTTCGTAGGATAATGCTGTTAAAAGTAAAGATTTGGTGTGTGGGTGATGAGAAGAAATAGATACCTGAACAGGACACATCTGTATCTTTCTCTTCCATCAGGATGATTTTGTCTGCTTATTCCTCTTCTAATTTGTGATTCACCATACTATGGGGTATTTTAGTATACACTTTTGTTCTGAATAGCACAAAGTTTCTTTGGGTCACTAATATGCTCAGCTTTTTGAATTTTTTTTTTATCACCTTCTAATTATATGCTACAGTCCCCCACTCATTACTGCCATCTATCAGTTTGGAGATATTATCTTTGCCTAGAGAGAAGTGTCTCAGCCTGGATGAGTAGCTGATTCGTGCCAAATGATATCAGCACCAATATGAGTCCTGGGTCTCCAACTGCCTGGCTGTCTTTGGTGGGAAGCGCTTTTGCACCACCGTTTTTTTACTTTAGTTCCTGCCCTCCACACCAGTGAGGTTATCGTGTGACCCCAGTTTTCTTCCTATTCCACAGTTGATATCCCGACATGCTCCCATAGACACGTACAGGTGCCCAACACAGAGTTTCTTAAATGAAACTGAAAACTGTCTGCATTATGATGGTTTTCCCAGTTTATTTTTTACCATTTAAAATCCTTCCTATAGTGAAAAATAAGCTCTGTTAAGCAAATCATCTAACCTAGATGATGTCCATCCAGAGTTTTGAAAAAATTTCAGAAAACGTGTAAATGTAGACATAACTCGTACCCAACACTGGGACTCCAGAGGATAAAACACATTTCACTTCACTAAAAATTGGATATGAACTTTGACATGGTTCAAGACCACATAACATTTTAGCAAATAGAACCTTCCTTGGGAGACAATATGGAGTCTGTGGGATAAAGCAGCACCTGCAGAATCAACAGTACTAGAATACGACAAAAATATATAAGGAATAAAAAGAGAATGTGTGATTTTATTTAGAGACTTAAAAAGTATTTTCACAAAATTTTACATACCTAATTCATTTACTTATCAGGGTTTTTTTCAAATTAACGGTAGAAGGAAATGCTTTAACAATTATTGACATTCTTGATCTATAAATTTTGTCAATATTATTCAAATAAACTTTGTTAATAGGTTTATTATAGGGTTTAAGACCGTGGATACTTGAGTCCAAATCCTGAGGTTCAAATCCCCCGGTAGCTGGGCAAGTTTTCTTATTTTTTACACCTCAATCTCACCTATGAAATGGGGATAATAATAGTAATAACTGAAAAGCCTGTTATGAAAGCTGAGTTAATATATAGAAATTGCTTGGAATAAATTGTGGGCCATTAAAAAGTATCATGTAAGTGGGAGCTATGAATATTATGATTAGAATTGGTAATAATAGCATCATTATTTTTAAAACAATAGTGTCTTAAAATGAGAAAAGCAAGAATAAAAATATAGGAATGTTTTCCTGGTTGAATAAAAACCAATAACAATTTTTTAAAAAGAGGAAAAAATTAAAAAGCTAGAGTAATGTAATGGACAGTTTTTTTTTTTAAATTTCTCTGCCTTCACGATAAGTTATTAAGTACAATTCACAATTCTTCAATGCTACAATTGAGTGACCTTATTAGCAAAGAAGAAAAAAAAGCCACTCACAAGACAGTACAATATGTTTTGCAATTGGCAACAGAAGCACCATGTCAGGAATCTAAATAAGGAAGCAGCGGATTCTGGAAGCATTCTGGTTCCCATGCATCAGCTGAAGTGCTGCAGCGTAATAACAATGATAAATGCTCCATTATATAGCATTGCATCAATGTAGCATGTCAGTAAAATTAAAAGCATGTATCATTTTCCAGATAAAACACACGCATTCTGGGAAAAGCTAAGGAGAAAATGAAACTAGCAAAAAGATTAGCAAAAGATTGTAAACGTGGCTTTCTGCATTCAGTGAACATCACTGCTCACAGTGGAAATTGCCATTAAGTTTCTTTAGCACTGTCCTCTACCTGATGTAACACCTGATGTAACACCTATCTTGTCGCTCAATATGTACTAATTATAGATGACAGTCATTTAACACATTGAACAGTCTTGTCAACACAACATTTAGTTTCTGGAAAGATTTGAAACATTTTCCCCAAAACTTTGTGTGTGTGTGTGTGTTTGTGTGAGAGAGAGAGAGAGAGAGAGAGAGAATTTAATAGCTCATAGCTCATCATACTTTTACGTGAATTTTGTTTCTCATAGTAGAGCTTTCCCTGTTTTGGTAATGACATTTTACAACATCTTATCTGATAGGAAATCAGACACAAGTTCTTGACTTGCATTGATTTTTATCATTTGCATAATTACCAGTACACCAAATATTTGAACTGTATTTGAAATCTAAAATGCTGGCATTTTGAATTCATCTTCAAGTCATTTCAGAACTAAGAGATAAATTGTATTTTTTTTCGAAAGAGAACAGACTTTTATAATTATCTAGAGAAAGCATATGCTAAAAGTTGAACATTCATTTCTGCAAAAAGGATATCCCTACCTAGACAAGTCCATGGTTATAGGCTTAAATGTGATGATATCAGTCATGTAAAAATAAATGTTTTCCATTCAATGATAATGAATGTCAGACAAAATTCACCCCTTTCTTCTCTTTTGTCTTTGAAATAAAATGAAACAACTTAAGTGACTTAGGTGGCTAGTGTTATATAGACAAGAAAAAGAATTTTAGGAATTTTAGGCATTCAAAAATGCCCATTTGTATCTGATGGCACAATTAACCACCTGTGAGCCATTGTATCCTAACCAGGTAGAACTGACAATGGTAGCCAAGAGGGTTTTGGGGATGTTTCTAGAAACAACTTTAGGCATTGAAAAATATCTGAACTGTCCCTTCCTGTATTCCTTTGGGTGGTGGGCACTGGACACTGGTAGCATTCCTAAGGGAATAGTAGAGGGTGTTACAGAAAAAGAAAAGAAGGAAGAAGAATAAATGAAAAGTTGGAAGTGCACTTCCAAGTCTGTTTTTAACTACCTGTCTCCTCTTGAGGAAGAAGATCAAGTATTAACTGAGAAGGCTCAGGGTAAAGTTCTTCCCAGCAATCTTAGATCATGGGTGGAACCATTTACAACTCCTGGGAAAATCTAAGGGATCAGTGAGTCTGTCACTGATGTTACAGTATTCTTCATTTAATGAAAAACAAGGATGTTATTAAAGAGAACATAACTACAACTGAAAAGAGGTGTTTTTCATTTCCCTAAGTTTTGAAGGACTGATGAAACATACACAAGTAGTTTCTTATTTAAGAAGTTACAAGTTTTCTGTGACATGGACAGGTGAAGCACTATAAAACTGGGTTAAACACAGCACTTTCGATAAGAATTAGGATGAAAGGGAAAGGCAGTAAGTTTTAAAAACCAGTACTCTTGTAGTAATTTTCTACTGCATCAGAAGGAATTACCACAATCTTGATGAAATAAACAACACAAATATGTTGTGCGAATATATGTAGTTCCGCAGGTGGGAAGTCTGATACAAGTGTCCCAAAGCTAACATCAGAGTGTCAGCCGGGCTGATTACCCTCTGGAGGCTCTCAGTGAGATCCTGTTTCCTTACTTTTTCCAACTTGCAGAGGCCACCCACATTCTTTGGTGAGCAGCCTGCTTCTCAGAACCCACACCACTATAGCTCTCTGAATCTTCTCCCCTTTGCACATCTTTCTTTTTGACCAAAGCTGGGAAAGGTGCTCTGCTTCTCAGGGGCTGCATGAGTAGACCGGACCTACTTGGAGAATCCAGAACCAGTTCCCCAACCACAGGTCCTCATTCTTCATCACATGGGCAAATTCCCTTTTGCCAAGTAAGGAAATATATTCATAAGTGTGAACATAGAGAGGGTTGTTATTTTGCCTACCACACTATTTCAAAGAAGTTAATTTGTTTTTTTCCAGTGCATTTAAATTCTCTTCCAATGAATTAACAAAAACTTTTTCAGTTGATGTCTACCATGTGCATATATATGCCCAGGTTTGTTCACAATTAAAAATAAACCTAACAATAAAATAAAGGTTATTTTACATTACAAGTTAATAATAACTAAACACATTTTGAATTTGGAATATGACTACTTTTATCAAATCAATCGTGGATGATCTTTCCATTTCTTTTTTTTTTCTTTTTTTTTATCATTTTATTTCTGATAAAATAATAAGCCAGGTTTTCTAGGGAAATCACTAAATGGGAAACCAAATTCAATAACAATTGCCATTTGTTCTATTTGTTTTAGTGTGACATTCTTTTATGAAATAAAGTCAGAGCGTAAAACTAATACAACTGACAGATGGCAAAAAACCAAAACCAAAACAAAACAAAAAAACAAAAGGACATCCTGATACAACTACTCCGGCATTTTCAGTGAACAAGACACTTACATATGGTTGATTCCTAGCAAAAGTTTTCTAAAGCCAAGGGAACAGAGTCTTGCCAGTACTATTGTTCTCATACAATGTCTTTGGGGCACAGTGTACCATTTTACTGGAGCATCACTCTTGAGTCCTAGGAAGTATGGAAGTGTGCTTTCTTAAACATTATCAGATCATTTCATGGAGTTAGTTTTCACATTTATTCTGTGTTTACATAACCTCTGAGTAGAGTGTTAAGATTTAACTCATTTCATTGATGCTCCAACTGGGTCCTCTAATATCTGATTTAGGATCAAGTACATAATGTTAATCCACTCTAACACCCCCTTCAAATTAATAAATTTCTAGTTGTTAGGAAATTCCATATTTAAAATATCCAGGCTCTTTACTATTACTTAAAATTGTAATAGTTAATAAATAACATAAGTGAAATCTTGTACCAGAAAAAAATTCCAACTGATGAGGCACTGTTTCTTAAACAAGGACAGTTTAGCTTTTGGAAACTGGATAAAATAAGAAAACGACTCTAGTCCTCAAAATGGTTACTGTTAAATCAAATTGGGGATTGACAGTGCAGAAACTTCCTGTAGTTCAACATTCTTCCCAAACCATCTAATCAAGAGCAGCATGATCAACAGAAATAAAATGTAGTTGTCACCTTGGCCTTTTAAACTGTGGCCAGACAGCACCTTGATGTGAAAGAAATGCTAACAATTGGAAGAAATCGAAGAAAAAAGAGGTAACATTTCAAGAGCAGTAGTAGAAATGTCTGGGTTTTATCTTCAGAACTGCCTTCTGCAGAAACTACTAGTTTTAAGAAAATATATCTTCTGAGCTGAAGTTCACACTTCAAATTAATTTATTCATTTTAACCCCTTAAAATTAAGTGGTCAGAATTCTTCCAACTATTTATCCCATAATTGAAAGCCAATAGGAGATTTGGGGGTAAAGGTTTTTAAGAATAGAGTCCTGGGACTCCAAGTAATTTATTCCTTTGTTGCAGAAATCTGCATTACCTACCTGATGGCTATTACCTAAACCACCACACCAAGGGAATTTCCTAGATCCTAAACTATTTTATTCAAAAGATATTGATCCCAAGAATAAATGATATCATATTGTTTTCCATGTTCAAATTAACCTTGAATAAGCCATAAAAAAACCCTCAGCAATGGAAACCCAAACCTAAAATTTGAAAATAATACATGTGATTATGATCATATCTATTTATATGCTCATTTATATCACAGAAATTTTGGGGTATTTCTAAGAGTGAATCTGCCAAAAGAGACCTTCTTTATCAGAGTGGATCCTAAAGAGAGTTTGATAAAGTCACTATATTTCTCTTTGTATCCTTCTCAGTCTGGTTTTCAGAATGACCCTCAATTCCATGTCTGACTTCAAAATATATTTCATGGGGCACCTGGCTGGCTCAGTCTTTAGTATCTGCCTTTGGCTCTGGCTCCCTCCTCAGTGGGGAGTCTGCTTCTCCCTCTGCCTCTGCTGTTCCCCTTGCTTGTGCTCTCTCTCTCTCTCTCTCTCTCTCAAATAAATAAATAAATAAATATTTAAAAAAAAATAAAGTTCTTAAAAAAAAAAACAAACCACACAAAAAAACCTAAAATATGTTTCATGAAACATCTATATAGACACAGGTGTCTATATAGTTGACTCTTGAACAACACAGGTTTAAAATGCACAAGTCTACTTACACACAGATTTATTTTTAAATAAATATATTGGCAAATTTTGGGACATTTGCAACAATTTGGAAAAACTGGCAGAGAAAGTACACAGCCTAGAAATACTGAAAAAATTTAAGAAAAAATGAGTATTATTGTAAGAATATACGATAGATACAAGAGAGAAAACGTGTTAATTAACTGTTTATGTTATCAGTAAGGCCTCCAGTCAATAGAAGACAACTGGTAGTTTGCTTATCCTGATGTTTTAAATGATTACCTTTTTCATTATACTTTTAGAGACATAATTTGAAATAACTTTCTCTTAGAATCATACTTTAAAATTCAGCTCCTCTAAAATGTTATTTTTTTAAAAAAACTGCTTTTGTTAGTATCTTATGTGTTCAGACTAAAAGTAAGCATTGTTTTTGAAGATGCTTGACCACATGCCAATACCATTTTATTTCTATTTTCTTCCTCTGAAATCTTAGTTACATGTGAAGAAACATAAATGTTGTGGTGATAATGTTTCGATGTGTTAAATTACCATTGATGTGGAAGATCTCATACATACACTGAAAAGCAGTAACTCTTATGTTATAGCCCGTTTTAAACTGAATGCTTCATTAAAAGCACATGGCTAAAAAAAAGCTGAAAATAGACAGCCAAGATAATAGCCAAAGGATTTGAGCTCTAAAAAGAATATGAAGAATATGAGGCTTAAATGATATATCATACAACATATTACTTTTTGCTTCTGTTTCAATTGGTTTCCATAAGTCAAGTTAGAATCAGTAATTTTTAAAAAATTTTAGAAATTTAAAAAATACTTTGGCTTTGTTGGATGATCCATTTCTCCAGTCTGGCAATCTTGTGATTAATAAGCATCCATTTTTAGATTTCTTACATGGTAATTAAATAATATTGAGAAAAGTTAATATTTATAACACTTACAAATTTGAAGAGTTACATAAAAAGTATGTTCATAACTATAATCCCAACTCCTTGTCCAATAAATTAAAGAAGGAATAGGTTGAATTTAAAAAGAAAACTAATTAATGAAAGCATAATAAACTTCTACCCTCAATGTAATCCACTGTGTTCTTCAGAATCAATGGTACTGAAATATAAGAATTACATTCTTATACATTGCCTAAGATTTCATTATTTGTGTATACATCCCATATGCTAACAGCCAAACTAGGCATTAACCTTTCATTTTATCCTCCTCTTAAGGGAAACACTTTTTCTCTGTAAAACTAGCTTATGTTTTAATGATAACATAATGATACTTAAACTCTCCCTGGTGCCTAAAGATCCATGGAAGTCAATGCATTACTTCTGTCTTCACATACCACACTAAATGTAAGCAACTGAATTTGTGTAGCAAGACATCTTAATCTTACTTTTTCTCTAAAGCACAACCACAACTTAACAGTGCAATTCTTTACTCTGAATAATATCTTCAAATAGCCATTAACTAAACATCTAGATACAGTTATGCACACAAAAGGATAATTTCCCATTTATCAAACCTGATTTTAGAAAATCTATAACATTTTAAGGCAACTGAATATAACCTTTTTTTTAAAGATTTATTTATTTATTGGGACGCCTGGGTGGCTCAGTGGGTTAAGCCGCTGCCTTCGGCTCAGGTCATGATCTCAGGGTCCTGGGATCGAGTCCCGCATCGGGCTCTCTGCTCGGCAGGGAGCCTGCTTCCCTCCCTCTCTCTGCCTGCCTCTCTATCTACTTGTGATCTCTCTCTGTCAAATAAAAAAATAAAATCTTTAAAAAAAAAAAAAAAAAGATTTATTTATTTATTTATTTGACAGACAGAGACCACAAGTAGGCAGAGAAGCAGGCAGAGAGGAGGAAGCAGGCTCCCTGCTGAGCAGAGAGCCCGATGCGGGCCTCGATCCCAGGACCCTGAGATCATGACCTGACCTGAAGGCAGAGGCTTTAACCCACTGAGCCACCCAGGCGCCCTTGAATATAACTTCTTAAAAAGGTAATAAAATAAAATAAAATAAAGGCTATTGATTTCCTAATCCTATACCACTCAACTCCCACCAAATATCCTTATGGAAATAAATTATAAGAGTAGTGGAAATGGAGTGTTTACTATAATATGATAGTTTATTGACTCATGGGTGCTCTATGATACCACTACACAATTTTGACAACTAATGAGAATTCTCAAACAACTGACCAGTGCATTGGAGAATACAGTGAAATCTAATGTCCATCCTATAAGTGCCTGCATATCACAGAATATGCAATAAATAATAAGGAAGGAGCAACAAATGTTAATATAAATGTTTGATTGCATCTAAGTAAATAATAAAAATGAATTTAAAATATTTTAACTCACACCTGGGTTGCAATGAAATGTTGAAGAGATTAGCTAAAAATTAAAATAAACTGTTAATTAGGAAAGACAGTAAACAGAATTTCTGCCCTCATGAGGCATGTCATCTCTGGGTAGACAAACAAGCAATCAACGGAACATAAGAGGAGACAGAATAAAAATAACTATATACATTTTTTATGTTTTACTAACCTATCTTTCATAAAGTTAAATAAATACAAAAGGAATTCCTTCCTTGCCCATCATAATTATTTTATTACCAACCTCTTCAATATATAAAAAAGTTCAGTAATTTTTTAATACCACATAAAAATGAAAAATATAATCCATTCTCATTTTTTTTCTTTGCCCAATATCAGGCCTCAACTCGTACTTATTCTTTAAACACAAACTTAAATAAACAGAATGGTATCAGATATTGTGAGCTGGAATGGACCTTGGTAATCAAGCCCACACAACTCAGTCATAAGATACCTCAAGACGTTTTCCTCATAAGCCCTTGGAAGACTGTACAAATGCTCCTAGAATAAAATATCCCCCACCCAGGGACCTTGCCCAGATTCAGTTTACAGAAATTGGATCACACTAGGGAAAATTTTTAGGGGTACCTGAGCAGCTCAGTTGGTTAAGCCTCTGCCTTTGGCTCGGGTTGTGATCCCAGGGTCCTGGGGTCCTGGAATGGAGTCCCACATCAGGCTCCCTGCTCAGAGGGGGAGTCTGCCTCTCCCTCTTCATCTGCCTCTTCCCTCCTCATGTTCTCCCTTGCTTTCTGCCAAAAAAATAAAATCTTAAAAAAAAAAAAACTAGGGAAAATTTTTTCACAAGAATTTAGGTTTTCTTAATTAGCTTTTAAATGTTTGTTTACAAATCATTAGTCACTTGATAAAGAGGCTGAAGGAATGTATAACTTAACACTAAACATATATTACCATAAAAGCACAGTCCGATATGAATGTGCAACAGCCCTGATAAAGGCGTCAAAAATAAAAGTTAGGGGCACCTGGGTGGCTCAGTGGGTTGAGCCTCTGCCTTCAGCTCTGTTCATGATCTCAGGGTCCCGGGATTGAGCCCTGCATCAGGCTCTCTGCTCGGCGGGAAGCCTGCTTCTCCCTCTCTCTCTGCCTGCGTCTGCCTACTTGTGATCTCTCTCTGTCAAGTATATAAATAAAATCTTTTAAAAAACTAAAAAATAAAAAATAAAAGTTAGGATGCAAAACTTCAGTTCATGCAGAAGCTTTTTTGAAACAATCACAAAGGAAGTTATACTAATATTATGGGGTATTTATTAAATCTGATATTTGTTTCTTTAAAAATATCTCTTAGTCGTGAAATAAAGTGCATATTATTTTAAAAGACTTTAAATGTGATACTTTAAGTATCAACTACTAAGCAAGAAAAGTGCTAAAAAGAATTATTGTAATTGTGTTAAGTAATTCAATTTTGTTTGTATATCGCCTTGGTTTTCTCCTCCGAATTATTTCTTCTGTTAAATGGAGTATGGAATCGCTATTGGCCTAATGAAATCCCAAATGATTAAAGAATTCCACCATAATGCAATTACTCAATACTTCAGATAATAACACATTTCCAAGAGATTCCTACGGATCTCCTTTTCTTTCTTTGAGAAAATGTTTTAACTATGTTTCTTCCAAGAATTTATGAAATTGGGATGATAAAGTAAGCAAATAATATTCACAATACAACTCTGACTTTATGAATTATAAAAATATTTCTCTGTTGGCAACTCTGTATATCCGGGTTTTATTTCCAGAGATCAGAATTTGTCTCTTGAAAAAAAGATAATGGCAGGAAGGAAGAAAGGAAAAAAAGACTGAAAGAAGGAAGGAACAGAGGAAGAAAAGAAGAGAGAGAGGGAGCATGGGAGGGATAAAAAAGATAAATTTGATAACCATTAACCTTAAGAGTAGGAAAGTCTAATGCAAAAACGTATTATTTAATCCTTAACCAAAGGAAAAACAAAGCCACCACATTAGGTAAACTGATCTATATGAAGTGAATTCCCAATTGTTATTCTGTAATTGTTTTTAAGGTAGTCATCAATTGTACAATTATTGTGTTGAAATTCTATCAAGGGTTTGGATGAAATTTACCCTGCTGGCCATGTTCTTTAGCTAAAAATGCTAATGCAAACCTCAAGTTGAGAATTTTAATATATTGATCTATCAGTGGGCAAATTGCAGCCTAGCAGAATTGCACGATGCTGCAAGTCAAATAATTCACAGTATTCAAAGCAATATTCATGTGGACACAACTACTCTAGACCTAAAGTGTCAGCCTATGGTTTCATTCATTCCATGAATATTTACTGAGCACACTTGTGTGGTGGGGATTGCACAGGAAATTGGAGACTCTGTGGTAAACAAGGCATGGCTTTTGCAGGTAGTATATTTATTCAAGGAAATACTTTGCTTTCTGAAGTAAGGATGATTCTTTAATGGCACAAATAAATACATGTTACAATTAACAACCACTCTTTCTAGTAGTTTTCCACAGCATTTTTTTTTAAATTAAAGTTTGCAATCATTAATATCTTTGCCTAATATCTCTCTCCCAGTAACTACCAATGTCTTATTTGGGGTGTAGAGGAAAGGGTTAAAATGAGAATTTCCTAACATCCTGCTAAGAACTCTTAAAATAAAGTATATGATATATACTTTCTAAGGAAGAAAGAGAAATGGCATTACCTAATTTCATCCTTCCTCTGAAAAGTCATAAACTTGAACTCTTTTTTTTTTTTTTTTTGGACTTACCACTTCCATGTAATAAAATCTGTGCCTATACCTTCCCTATACATCAAGGAAGTGTCAAGGAAGTAGCTCAGGTTAAAAAAAAAAAAAAAGCAAAAAACAACAAACAACTTTGAAATTATTCTTGATTCCTTTCTTCCTCTCATACCTGATCTCTGACTCCTTAGGAGAACCTGTTAGCTTGATCTTAAATAATAATAACAATAGTTGTTGCTTTCAACATGCCAGGAATCATCCTCAATGTTGTACATATATATTAACTACTTTAACCCTCACATAATCCTATGGGTTTGGCACTTTATCATGCCCATTTTATAAATGAAAAATAAAGCAAAACAAAACAAAACAAAAAACCTGAGGCAAAAGGTGTTAGGTAATCACTCTAAGGTCACAAGTGGAAGTAGAGGAGCCAGAATTTATCCTAGATGTCTCATGCCAGAGTCCATGGACTTAACTGGGACCAAGATGGCCATATTGTTTCCCTGCGCATGAATGAACTCTAGACAGGTTTCTTCCAGACTGCAGGTCTCTCACTTCTCTTTCCGTGGGGCGTGTTTTAGAAACTTGTAACTGGGGGCGCCTGGGTGGCTCAGTGGGTTAAAGCCTCTGCCTTTGGCTCAGGTCATGATCCCAGGGTCCTGCGATCGAGCCCCGCATCGGGCTCTCTGCTCAGCAGGGAGCCTGCTTCCTCCTCTCTCTCTGCCTGCCTCTCTGCCTACTTGTGATCTCTGTCTGTCAAATAAATAAATAAAATCTTAAAAAAAAATTCCTTAAAAAAAAAAAAAAAGAAACTTGTAACTGCAAATTCTTTATCTCCTTGAAATGTAGATAAATCTCCTCCCAGTCTTTTGTGAGTTTTGCCAGGAATCTCCTTCTCTGGGATCCGGAACCCTCCTTTTGAAATGTAATCATTGAAGGAGATAATGCCTTCATCTCCCAGTCTCTTTGTGAGGCTAACTTTGATTAAGTAACAATTAGCAAACACAGATGACCAAATCAACAACTTCCCTTCTTGGACTTTTCCCGCTAGCTTGTCCCATCATGTACATTTTTTTTTTAAGCAGAATTTTGTTCAATCTCTCTCTTCTATTGTAATAGTCTTGAATGAAGTCTCCCTTGCTTATTTAATCTGTCCAGTGCAATTTTTCTTTGACAAACGTCATCCTAATAATTTCAAAATTTAACCTGAACACAAGCCTTCTTTGCCATCTAATCACCCTGATCTGAGCCACCATCATTAGTCTTTGACTGATCTTCCGCCAAGTTCTTTCCTCCTTCAGTCTCTTTCAACAGCTGATAGAGTAATCCTGTTAGAACCATGTCATTCCTTTGCTTGAGTGTCCATCATAGGTCAAACTATGGGCCACGATAGTCCAGTCAGCCCTTGCATCCATACCCTTTGTCACGTGACTTTACATTTCTTCCATTAGAGGTGGAGTGTATCCTTCAGCCTCTTGACTTTGGACTCAACCATGCGACTTGTTTTGGCCAGTGAAATATTAGTGGGAGCAACACAAGCAGAACCTTGAATTGTCCTTGTGCATTTGAACTCACTGTCATGTATCTCTAGCATCACTATGAAAAGAACATTTTTTTCACAGTTCACTGTTTTATTCTCACACTTGGGATGCCCTATGGCCATGGAAGGGAGAATATGGAGAGGGGTAGCCCATGCGTCTGAGGAGCATAAGAGACACAGAGCAGACCTGTGCTCTTTATCTTGGGAAGAAGTTCCTTTAAGACCAACTTAAATCAGCTGACCAACCCAGCCAAAGATCCTTGAGTGAGATTGGATGATTGTTGCTGAGCTAATAGAGTTAGGAATGATTTGTTACACTGAATTGTTGTGACAGTTGCTGATTGATAAGGCTACCCATGCTCCTCTCCCTGTCTCACCCAGAGTGAGCTGGCCTCCAGTGCAATCGCAGATCTTGGGCTGCTATCTCTCTAACCCCATCTCCTGTTTAAGTCTCTTTCACCTGCTTCACTCTATCAACACTGATGCCCTTGCTCCTTCTCAAACAGGAACTGAGAATGCTCCTACCTCTGGGCTTTGAATGTGTTATTCTCTCTGATTAAAATTCTCTTCCCTCAGGTGTCTTCACAATGTTTGCCCTCAACTCTCGTACTTTTACTCAAATGTACGCAGGCCTCTCTTGCCCAGCCTAAGATTTTATACCCCAATGACATGCCTGTTTCCCTCTCTCCATGGATTTTATTCCTCACCATTTATTACCATCTAGCATATGTGTTGCCTTGATTCTTTGACTGATCTTCCATTAGGATATGTTACATGAAGACAGGTCTATTTTTTTATTGTTATATTTCCAGAACCTGAAACAGCAAATGGTCAATAAATACCAGTTATAAGAATGAATTTATGTGAACGTCTTTCTTTCTGTGCAAGTCAGGGTCTTTCTACTCTTTCTGATTCCCCGCTGCCATAGACACTCTTTCCTCACAACAGCAACCAGCTGCCCTCTCTTGTAGACTCAATCCTATGTTGGCTTCTCATAAGAAATCTGGGGAGAAATAAACTAAAGAGCCTTAATTCAGCTGGGAATTCAACAATATGGGATTTGGTTTGACTTTTCATCCTGTTTCTTTAAATAGAATTCATTTATGCCATTCTGGCCACTGGGTGACTGTCTTATTCCTTCAACTGAAGTATCCCTGATAAGCTGGTATTTAAGCAAGATATTGTTTCTCTCAACCTTCTCTGGCCACTAAAACCTCTTTCTCTCACCCATCTAGATAATGGACTTCTGCCTTTAAACCAGCAGAGGAGTGAAGATGAAAGGGAGCCAATCAGCATCTGCTTTGCTGCCTTGGAGCACAGAAGCGGGACTCTGCAGTTTCTCAGGACACTCCTATCTGGCCTTAGAGGAGCAGATTGTGAGAGGAGTACCAATTTCGTGTGTTTAACATGAATCAAGTACTTTTATATACACTTTCTTGTTAATGTTAATCCTCCTAATGACAAAATGAAAGGCAGTTTTATCTTTGTTTTATTGATGAGATAACCAGCTCAGAGGGATTAAGAACAAGCCCAGAGATCACAGAGCTAGTGAGAAGCTGAGCTAATATTTGAACCTAGAAATTTCTTATCTCAGTCTCTTTTCTTTTTCACCAGATTGCAATTGTTCTAATCAGCTCACGTCCAGCAATTGTCATTTCTCTTCCTCTGTCCTGTAATTGTATTACTTGATTGATTCTTGGTTTCCTCAATTGACTATAAACCCGCTTGAGGATATGGAACGTGTCTTCTTTATCTTTCCATTTCCCTTTTTTTTAACTACCACCAAGGAATGAACACAGTATTTCATGAAGTAGGCTCAAATAATCATCTCTTACTCAGAAAAAAAGAAAATGTATCATATAGCATATGGGTAAATATCTTAAAGATATAATTATATCTTTAAATAGTATATATATATTTGATATATCTTGAATTACCTTATATTATATTATAGTATGTTATATTTCTTGACTTATCTTGATTGGAACTACTGTCTGAGGCTCCCAAGAATGAAAATTAATAGCAATCATGGCATCCTTCTTTTATACCCTGGCCTATAGTTATCACAAATGAAATATATTAATTTTTTTTCTGCTCTTGCTTTACTACTCTGCTATCATTATTATTACTTTTTTTTTTTCTTAGTTTTCTGGAGTATTGAGTCAGCAGTTTGGTGGCTCTACTCTCTGCAGGCTATCCCCTTGACAAGCAAACAATTCAACTAATCTGTTACTAGGTATTAAAGTCGTCTCGGTTTTGTATTCAATACGGCAGTAGCTTTTACAAATGTTCCAAACTGAGAAACTCCCAAATACAAAAAGCATCAGTAAATGCAAATTACTGTACATCACTGACTTCACATAAATTGATAGGATCATTACTAATAATGGTGGTTTTAATTATCTTATTACTTGACATTTTGAACTTAAAAAAAAATACTGCCTCACGTTTAGATTGTTGGATCTGAGTATCAAAAATGGGCCCTAGAGATTCACTCTCACTGATCTGACTTTCTATTAGTCCCATCAAACATTCGAATTTACTCTGGCATCTTCTGAATGCCTAGAAAGACTTGAACACAAAAATGAATACTTTATCTTGGATAATTCATTTTGGATGTTGGGCTTTGCTTGCTGCAAAGAAGTTTTTGAAGTGTCTTACGTGTCTATCCTGTACAATTTAGTCTACAGATAACTGTAATACGGGAAAACATCAAAAGTGAATGTTTTAGAGAAATAATACCTTTTTCTGAACAAGTGGAATTGCATGTCCTTGAGGCTTTTTATCCTTATGGCATGTCAAAACACTTCAATATTCACTGACCTTTCAAAGTTTGTAGTTCTAGTTCTTTTAGGAAGCTTTTGAAATTATGTAATACTCTGTACTACATTTTACCTTTAGTACTAATAATTCATGTGAATCATGTTCACTGCACCTTATTTTTCTTTTTGTCCATTTCCAAGTTATATAAGGAGATATTTCAAAATCTTAACCATTTGAAGAAACAAATTCAAGGTATGTCAGTTATTTGGAAGGAAAAACAATGAGATGTTTAGTTCTTATTTTCTCGAATTTCTCATTTATCTGGTCAATGGAAGATTGGAGTTTTTATTGAAAGGATGTTATCTGGGCATTCCAGCAGTATAATCTGCAAAAACATTTTATTGCTGTAGATGAACGCAGGTGAAGGATACTCTGCTACATTTAGGATATGCCAGATTAATTGCACACCAATTAATCTGCGATTTAGAGAAATCATTATTAGTTACAACACATTACTTCTTCGATGAGAAGAATATGTGTGTGACATTTGCTGTCTATATTTCAGTAAGGACATGCATCATAGTACATTTGGCAGCAATCTGGGAGAAATGATACATTTTAAAGCAATTCTATAATGTGGCGCTATAAATGTCTGCAGGTGTCAGGTCCTTGGAAATGTTACCTAGTTTCCGAAGCTAATTTCTTTGCGTATAGCACCCCCTGCCGTCAGTAAATGAAAAACACATGTACAAAATAGCTTCAAGGCAGCTTTGTTTATGCAATAGTGGTGATGCTTAAAAGACGTTTTATGTCTTCTGTGCAAAACATAAGCTAAACTAAATAAAGAATTAAAGTGTTGAACATAATGGAGAGAAACAGAGAACACCCAGAGACAAACAGAGAAAAAAGAAGAGACATAGAAGAAGAGTGCTGTGTGAGCTTTGTGCATCTTTCTCTTACTAAACTGGCTGGCATGTAGCTGAATAGGTAGGTCTACTATTTGATCTCTGGAAAAACTGGCTGGATGCAGAGTTCAATTTTGGCATCTCTTTGCGTGCTGTCAAATTCACTCACTGAAACAATAGCCTTTCTTCTCCTGTCCGCACCAGAGTGAAAGACAGCTGCAATTAGTAGCCGTGGATAGAAGAATATGGGATTAAAAAATCAATGATTCAAGAAGGGGAGATTGATGCTGACACTTGCTTTAATGTCAGGGGACCTGCAAAAATGGAGCAGCATGAGAAGGCGATCATCTTACTTTGATTTTCTTTAAAGGCATATTTTATAATGATTCTGAAAGGGAGGAAAAGACAAGTGTGTAATGAGGGAGAAGAGTTGAATGTATGGGTGGGAGGGACCTGGGGAGATTGTAGCTTCACCTGAATGGTAAAAGTAAAGTTCTATCTCTCTTCTCCCCACTTTCAACAATGTGAGTGTTATTAACTGTTCTTTTAGTGTCCCTTGCCCAAACTGTGGGACACTAGAGTGCTGGGAGTAGAGTTGGAGATCTAGTTGGATGTAGCAGAAGGATATAGTATGGCTTTCTGTTCATTGCCCATGATGTCTTTCCTGGAGGCAAGAAACAAGAGGTAAGCAGACACCAAGAGACAGAGTACAACAAAAAAAGAAAAAGACAGGGGCGCCTGGGTGGCTTGGTGGGTTAAGCTTCTGCCTTTGGCCCAGGTCGTGATCCCGGGGTCCTGGGATCGAGCCCCATGTCTGGCTCTCTGTTCAGCGGGGAGCCTGCTTCCCTGCCTGCCTCTCTGCCTACTTGTGATTTCTGTCTGTCAAATAAATGAATAAAATCTTAAAAAAAAAAAAAAAAGACATAGGGGAGGGGAAAAAAAATAGGGCTAGACTTGAAAGAAAGAAAGAAAGAAGACAAGAAAGAAAGAAAGAAAGAAAGAAGACAAGAGAGAAAGAAAGAAAGAAAGAAAGAAAGATAGAAAGAAAAGAAAAACAAAGAAGGACTAAGTAAGTATTTGATACATGACAGAAATGCAGTTTTGGAGAAAGTGCAATGCTTGAGAAATAAAGCATTTGGGACGAACGCTTTCTGTTATTCAGTCACTGGCCCAGCTTTGCAGCACCCACCAGCCATTGATAGAACAATCAATCCAAATAGAAATAAATTTTTGTTTGACATTACCTCTAGCAAGAAACAGTCAAATGGAAATCAATAAAAGTGTGTGCCGTTATAATCCCTAAAACCTTTTCAGCCCTGTTTGCTTAACGGTTTCAAAGCAATTCGAAATGAAAGTTCTTAAAACATATACTTCACTGCCACTTACATTTTTGACATAACTTTCTGCCAGATTAGATTATTTGATTGCTTTCTTAATGGTATTCTTTCAGAATCATTATGAAATACTCCCTGAATGCTCTGCCTGGAGTGCTCCCTCTTTCATTCCCACCAAGTACCTGGAACTCACCTCTGTTGTTGCATGTGACATCCTGCATTGCAACCCTCTCTTTAGCCTAAAGTGAGTTCTTGTGACATCGCCAAGGTAATGACGTAGGTTGTTCCTGACTTCACTCCTCCTCACAAGATGAACAATGAACAATGATTCAAGAACCAGACACCACTGAGAGAATCCAGAACACAGACTAAGGCAGAAGCATTCCCTGCACCACAGAGACCAGAACAGATTGTAATACAACATTAAGAAAAGTGGCTGCACGTTGACCACGTTGCTTCTCCCCCAGGCCAGCACAGCACCTGGAGGAGAAGTCTCCCCTAAGCTTCAGTTTCCTCCAGTGGGGAAAAAGAACCTGGGTGGGGGAAGGGAGAGGGAGGGGGAGGGGACTAACCCCAATGGAATGTGCTGAGCTCAACCTCGGGGAATCTGACTGTGAAGAAGGGGGAAGGGGCTCACAGCAACTGTCACACAGACCTTGCTGGACCAAATTTGTATCTGCATTTTTCGAGGATTAATCCTAATTAGAGGTTTTGCTCATCTCTAGAACCATGTTGATGGTGCACTCTGTTCAGGTAACTCTGCAGAGGGCAGATCTGGCTGACTCAGACCCTCAAACAAGAAGTTTGGCTGACCCTAAAGACCAGTTTTCCCATGCCCAGGCAAGGTGATAAGTCAAACCCTCACCGTGGTGGAAAGTGCCTTTTGGCACCATCTGACCAAAAGGGTTAATAACAACTCTAGAAGCTGTGTGGCCCAGCGGTGCTTGAGCTGAGAGGCAGATGAACGGAGCTGATGGTCCCAGAGCAAAGCCATTACCAGGCATGGAGTGGTCCCATGTTATACAGAGGCAGGGGATTAATTCATAGCTAAAGCTGACAGTAGCTCTCCACCCCTCACAACCAGAAAGCATATTTGGGAAATTGAGACTTGCCTAGAGAGGACTCTCCCCTTACATCCTAGGCATGGGATCTGAGCCATACACCCACATACGGTGGAGAGCATTTTCCAGCCCCATCTGACCAGTGGGACTGGAGACAACTCCTAGAATTTGCAGCCCAGCAACCCTCAAGCTGAGTGGTGGACAGGCAGAGCTGATAGTTTGCAGAGCAAAACCAGTGCACAGTTAAGTCAGGAAACTTGGAGTATAAGTCAGCTTGAATTAAGACCACAAACAACTTTACTGCTCTAGAGCTGCTTCTTCCATTACAGCTGGGAAAGAAACCTAATTCAAAGCCCTGCTCACTGCTTGATTCTGCTTCAGCCTGTCCACCGGGGACCTGAACCAGAGCACATGGAAGCTTCACAGATCATTCAACAGCCCTGTGTACAGCGACACTTGAACAGAGAGTATGGTTCATGGCTTCCCTCATCCACAGAGTAAGCTGGTGGATTCACCTGACCTGGGGATTTAATGTACACTCTGGATTGATTGGGGTTCACAAGCAAGGAGCTGTATAGGCCCTCGGTTTTGTCTTTGTGCTCTGCCAGGGTGGGAAAGCTAATTCGTCATTTCATCTATTTCTGAGTAGAGTACCCAGTCCTGACCCTCTAGGAAGCATGACCAAAGAATCCAGGTAAGCTTGGAGCCCAACTTAGAGCCTCACTTGTATAGGGGACCAAGCCAGTAATCCTACCCAACTGTTTTCAGCCAGTGGCACAGTCCCCATCCTCAGAACTCAAAGAGTTGCCTTCCTCAAAAATAGACCATAGTAACAGGCCCCAACTGACCAAGGACATTATTAGGAGATACACACAGTAAAAAAAAAATTAAGCTGATGGGTGAACTTTCTCTGCTACAGCAAGCCTATAAAACTCTGGAAAAGGGACTTGATTATTCAAATTCGCAGATACCAACATAAGGAATCAAGGGTCATGAAAAATTAGATAAATATGACACTACCAAAGGAAACTAATAAAGCTCAAATAACTGACTGAAAAGGAGTAGAGATCTATAAACTGTCAAAAAAATAATTCAGAATAGCCCCCAAGGAAGTCTAGTGAACCACAAAAAAGCACAAGGAGACAGATTTTAAAAAATTAGGAAATCAATGTATGAACAAAATGAGAAGTTCAAAAAGGAAATAGCAACCATCAAAAACAAACAGAAACCATAGAGTTGAAAAATACAATAACTGAACAAAAGAATTCAATAGTTTAAAAAGTTACTGTAAGCATACAGAAGAAAGAATCTGACCTGGGAATTTAGTGCACACTCTGGATTGATTGGGATTTACAAGCAAGGAGCTGTATAGGCCCTCGGTTTTGTCTTCGTGACCTGGAGGATATGACATGAGAAATGACCTGGAGGATATGACATGAGAAATTATTCAGAACAGCAAAGAAAAGAAAGTGAAAAAGAAAGGAAGAAAGCTTATGGTAATTATGAGACACAAGGGGAAAAACAATATTTATGATTGGGGAACTCCAGAAGGAGAAGAGAAAAAGAAAGAGACAGAAAGTATATTTAAAATAATAACAGGGGCACCTGGGTGGCTTAGTGGATTAAAACCACTGCCTTCGGCTCTGGTCGTGATCCCAGAGTCCTAGGATCTAGCCTCACATGGGGCTCTCTTCTCAGCAGGGAGCCTACTTCCCCCCCTCCCTGCCTGCTTCTCTGCCTACTTGTGATCTCTGTCAAATAAATAAATAAAATCATTAATTTTTTTAATTAAAAAATAAAATAATAATAGATGCAAACTTCCTGAAGCTAGGAATAGAAACGAACATCCAGGTCCAGGAGATCAAAAAAAGCCTGAATAGGTTGAACCCAAATAGGACTACACTTAGCCATGTTGTAATTAAATTGTCAAAATTCAAAGAAAAGATTTTAAGAGCAGTAAGAGAAAAGAGAAAATTTACATGTAATTTAAATGTTAAATGTATGGCTTAAAACTATGCAATCCTAGAATTAACAAGAAAAAAGTCTCTTCACATGGGTTTTGGTAATGAATTTTTTGTATATGACTCCTAAAGCACAAGCAACAAAATAAAAAATGAACTAAAAATCTTCCACACAGCAAAAGAAACCATCAACAAAAAGGCAATCTTTTTGATTTGGGAAAAAAAGGTAATCTCTTTGATTTGTGAAAAAAATATTTGCAAATCATATATATTTTTCTTTCTTTCTTTCTTTCTTTCTTTCTTTCCTTTTCTCTTTCTTTCTTTCTTTCTTTTTAAAATATTTTATTTACTTATTTGACAGACATATACAGAGAGAGCACAAGTAGGCAGAGTGACAGGCAGAGGGAGATGAGAAACAGACCCCCCACTGAGCAGGGAGCCCATGTGGGGCTCAATCCCAGGACCCTGGGATCATGTCCTGAGCTGAAGGCAGTCATTTAATCAACTAAGCCACCCAGGTGACCTATATATAACTTTCTGTATCATGTATCTGATAAGGGATTAATATCCAAAATACATAAAGAACTCATACAACTGAATGGCAAAAAAACACATAACCCAGCTAAAAAGTGGGTAAAAGGTCTAAAGAAACATGTCTCTAAAGAACATATATTTAAAAAAAGGATTTATGAAAGGCCAATAGGTACATGAAAAGCTGCTCAACATTATTAGTCATTAGGAAAATGCAGATTAAAACAAGGATGAGATATTACTTCTTGCTTATTAGAGTAGCCATCATCAAAAAGACAGGAGATAACAAATACTGGCATAGATGTAGAAAGAAAGGAACCTTTGTGTATAGTCGGTATGATGGAAAAGTGTATGAAAGATTCTCAAAAAATTAAAAATAGAACTACCATATAATCTAGCAATTCCACATCTGGTAATATATCCAAATGAAACAAAAACATTAACTCAAAAAAATATCTGCACCCCCATGTTCATAAACAGCATTATCTCCTATGGCCAAGACAAGGAAACAACGTAAATGTCCATTGATAGAGGAAGGGATAAAGCAGTCATGGTATGTATATGTGTGTGTGTGTGTGTGTGTGTGTGTGTGTGTATGGAATAATATGGAATATTATTCAGCCTTAAAAATTTGAGGAAATCCTCCCATTCATAACAACATGGATGGTCCCTGAAGGCATTGTGCCTAGTGAAATAGGTCAGGCAGAAAAAGACAAATACTGTATGATCTCACTTATCTGTAGAATCTTCAACCAATCAATCAACAAACAACCAACTAACCAACTGACCATCTGAACAACTGACCAACCAAGCAAACTCATAGAAAAAGAGATCAGACTTGTGTTATCAGAGGTGGAAGGTAAGGGAGGGGTACTTGAAGGAAGGTGGTCAAAAAGTAACAAACTTCCACTTGTAAGATAAATAAGTACTAGGAATGGAACATACAACATGATAACTATAGCTAATACAACTGTATGACATAGAGGAAGGTTGTTAAGAGAGCCTAAGAATTCTCATCATAAGGAGAATTTTTTTTTCTCTTCTTATTGTATTAAATGAAAAGATGAATTTTGGCTGAATCTATTGTAGTGATCATTTCACAATACATGTAAATCTAGCAATCATGTTGTAGAACTTAAACTCACACAGTCATATGTGTCAATTATTTCTCACCAAACCTGGAAAAATAGTGGGTTCTGATGGTGAGGTCTGAGTCTTACTATGCTTTTTATCCTCATGAATGAGATACAGTTAAGTGTTCAACCTATGTAGGTTTTTTTTTTCTTCCTCCAGATTAGTCAACATTTTCAATTACTTAATAACTAAAAAGCGACATAAGGAAATATTCAGTATCATTTTCTAAGTCACCTACATGTCCCTCTGACTTTTTTTTCTCTCCACTCCTCCACTGTGGCTGTCTACTTTATAGCTCTTTATGTTACATTTTCACCATAGGCAAGTAAGAAATGAATTGAATTTTAACTGTGATGAACTGCTCGTGACAGAATAAAAGGTCATTTTAAAGTTAAATGCTAATATTATCTTTTCTCATTATTGGGCACATTAGGTTGTCCAAATTTTTGTCTAAGATGTTTATCATTATTAGTTATTCAAAAACAATGCACAGCTATTCGCTCTATAACTGATGAGACAGTAAATCTTCTAATGAAAAGGCTTCAAGCCTGACCATTAAAAAGGTACTTAGTTTGAACTCCATTAGCAGTAATGAATGTGTTCTTTGACACATGTAACTTTCAAACCATACTCATATTTCACAAGCCAAACAATTTGACACATTTGGTCATAGAGACTGAAATGTAACATCTATTAGTTTAACTTCTGAAGATGAAATAAAAATATTACCTACTATTTGGTGTATTGAAGACATATGCAGGTTATTTGCTTTTAAAATATTTTATTATAATTATTTCTTAATTTATATTAGCATCTATAAGTGCCAACATTAGATTTTATTAGTTGACCATCCACGTTTACTTAGCAAAGAGCTACATATTTTACTAATATTAATATTAAACCTCAGAACTTCTGCAAAGGGAATTATCATTTCCTGTGTATAGATTGAGAAACTGAGGGTCAGGAGTAGGAAGTGACTTGATCAAGGGCATTTACTAGTTTGCTTCCTTCTGCAGGACAGAGTTAAAAGCTTGACTTCAAAGCCAATAATTCTCCCGCTGCATCCATGGGCCTGATTTCTTAGTAGGCAAAGAAATGTCCTATGATCTTCTAGGCCAAGGGCTCTGGAATGCTGGTGGAACCTTATCTGCAGAACATGAAGGGGCTTGAGACAGAGGGGTTGTGCAGTGGGAGAGGTCAAGAGGAGTGAATTTGCCTTGGTGGTGACAGAAACTGTGACAGGGTAGGTTGCTCATAGTCTGTGTGAACAGGGGTAAAAGAGTCTGTTAGGAAAAATGGACAAGATAAGGAGGAATATTAAGAGGCCCGGGAGGGTTAACCAGCATGTATTGTTGATGTTGTGATTCAGCAGGAGGGAGGCATGTCCACAGCTCAGGGTTGGATGCAAGTCTCACTGGACCTTCATGCTCCACACCGGTGAGAAGGTGTGGGTTACAGGAATATTGTAGTAGTGGAAATACTATTACAATTTATTTTTAATGTTTGGGGATTGTTTTCCTCTTTTAAGTCTTAAGGAAATAAGGTTCTATAACTTTCCTAAGTCTTCAGAATTAAGGAAGGGCTTTTGTTTCACTTCAAGTATAATTTGGATACAAGTGGACCCATATAGCCTTGTAATTGTTCAAATATGTATTATTTAATTCTGGACAGTGAGAAGCACTTTTTGAGATTAAACCCCAGAGAAAACGATTAGTGAGCATTTACCAGCAAAACTGTTGTTGGCTAGGGTCAGGGGGAGGTTCTTGATACTCTCAGCATCAATTATACTCTTTGATTTCCTTATATCTCCCCCCAATCACCACTGTCTCTTCTTCCGACGCAAGCTTTTGTCCAGAAAAAGGCAGCATATGTTGCACAAAGATGCTGTGACTTCCTTTTTATTTTCTATCTCTGAAGTTTGAGTAAGTAACAAGGGGAACTGTAACCATGGATACAATGACAAGCAAAGGCAGAGAACTGACTCTGTGAAGTGGAAATGACAGGAACTCTGGGATGTGATGAACATGCACTTGCAGAGTTTATGACCATCCGGCGGAGACCCGGGTCTCACCAGGAATGCACTCTGTGCTTTAGAAAGGCAGATTTCAAAAAGTTCAAAGAAAAGTCTTCTGAATGCAGGTGGTAGATTTAACCGTGCATCTGATCTGTTCCCTCCATAAACCCCACTTAAGCAACAGTAAACAGATTTTTTTTTTAACTAGACATAAACCCACTAGGATAGAGGGAATAGAGAAAAATAAACACCAACAAACTTTTAGGAACTGAAAAGAAATACACAAGTTCTAACTAACCTGACAGGAAAAATAAAACAAACAGAACAAAACTATAAAGCCAAACCCTAAATCAACAATGACTGGGAAGAAGCAGCAAAGCAACAACTCAGTTTTTCAGATGGCTTAGAAACTGGGAACACCAGGTATCATAGGATACCTGGGAAGAAGAGTTCAGCTACTGAGGACTGATTGAAAGCTGTTTAAGAAATTAGACTCAGAATACTTTTCAGTGCCTGTCTGACCATCGGCCCATGTCTTGTCAGAGACAGAAGCTTCATTCTTTGGAGAGGTTAAAACTGAGGTTCTACAGGCTACAGTAACACCCCCATGGTTGAGGATGAAGATGGGTTGAAGATGGGGATACTATTCCAAAGCAAAAAAATAAGCATATGCTAGACGCTAAATATTCAATCTCTTCTACTTTCAGCACCACTTGTCTTTCCCCTGTTGGGTTCCAAAAAGGTTGACTGGCCATCATCCCTGCAAGCAAAAGATCAGAAAATTCTTTTTCTGTGAGAATCTAAAAAGCTCATGAAGAAATATTAAATCATACTTATCTTAGTGTATGGCCCACCCACATCAACAAATGACCCCCAGTAATGTCTTTAGTTACAAGCACCACCTATAGGCTCAGAGTTGCCCATTGACTTTTACTCTCTCACTCTTTTTTTTTTAAGATTTTATTTATTTGACAGAGAGAGATCACAAGTAGAAAGAGAGAGAGAGAGGAGGAAGCAGGCTCCCTGCCTAGCAGAGAGCCTAATGTGGGACTCAATCCCAGGACCCTGAGATCATGACCTGAGCTGAAGGCAGAGGCTTAACCCACTGAGCCACCCAGGCTGCCCTACTCCCTCACTCTTTAAAGGAACAGATAATCAAGGATTACTGGACTTCTGAGAAAAATCTGCTAACATGAGACACAGAATCCAAAGTAAATGAAAAGATAAAGAATCTTGGAGGAAAACAGATACCATGGAGGAGGAAAACAAATCTTCAAAAATGTGTTATTAATAACCTCAGAGAAGTAAAGATATTTCATCCAAGAAAGAAGTGGCATATTAAAGAATCATTCAGAGGGGGAAAAAAGGAGAGAGAGAAAGAGAGAGAGAGTTCTAGGAAATAATAACATAAGAAAAGAAATTGAAAATTGAATACAACAGTTAAAGAAAAAAATTGAGAGAATCTCCCAGAAAGTAAAGTGAAAAAACAGAGAAAGAAACAAATGGAAAAAATAAAATTAGAAAATCAATTAGGAAGACCTATTATCCAAAAAGTAGATGTGCTACCAAGACAGAAGAGGAAAACAAAATTGTAAATGACATAATTCAGGAAAATTTCCCTGATGTCAAGGACATAAGCTGCACGATTAAAAAATCCCACTGAGATCCCAGCATAATTAAAGAAAGTCAACTCACGTGTCATTTCCATATTTCAGATCAATGGTGTAGCATTGAGTGTGTTAGAAACAGAGAGGGGAGTTAGTTATATAAATGGGAAAGGGATCAAAATAGCTTCGTATTTTTTAGTAGCAAAGGTTGATGAGAGAAGGCAGATGAGAAATGCATCCAAAATATTGATGGAAAATGGCTTCCAGTCTAGAATTTTATGCCCAAACTGTCAATTAAATGGTATACAAGAATAAATATATTTTCAGGTATACAGGATCTCAAGATATTTACTTCCTTTCTTATGAAATTGTTATAAGATATGCTTCACCAAAAACAAAAAAACAAAACAAAAAAAGAGTAAACCAACACAGAATAAGGATACTAGATAATCGGAAACAGGAGCACAAACCCTGGAGAGAAATTTAAAAATCCTCATCTAACTCTTAATCTCAGGAAACAAACTGACAATTGCTGGAGGGGAGGGGTGTAGGAGGGATAGGGCCTTGGGTGATGCACATTGGAAAGGGTATGGACTATGTGAGAAAACATAAATAAATAATAAAAAATAAAAATCCTCCTCTGGAGGATGAATCTCTGACTGCCAGGTGTGCCCTAGGCAAGGACAACCTGGTCTGAAGCTATGTGACTCAAAGTAAAAATATTGAGGCCATCGATACCATGTTCTTGGCTATTTTGCTGACATTTTATTTTTATGAAACTACAAGAGAATGTGCTCCAGTGGGCAGGGGGAGGAGGGAGGACATAGAAAGGCAAATAAGATCTATCAAATGGGTAAATAGATAAGCCAACCATGAGAAAAGCAGAGAGAGTTCTTAGGAGAGCATCAGGAAAAGTCCCAGAATGAGAATTATTGGGTCAAACTAGAGGGCAGACAATCCAGATAGAAGAAATCTCTAAAAGAAAAGATTCCAAGAAAACTTGATTAGGTTACATGATGTAGTTAATCTTCCATAAAGTACTGTGACGCTAATTGTAAACATAGTAAAGTAAAACTTAACATTGATTTAAACCAAAACTATCATTCAACAATACCAAAAGGCAGAGGGAAGGAAATCAAGGGCAATGACAGTGTTAGAGAATTAAATCCTCCTTGATTATAATAATAAGTCAGTGTATAGTGTCTCAGAGAGATCAAAAGGAACTGTATAACCTTATAAACAAACAAACAAATAAATAAAATATATAGATAGATGCCTAAATGTCAAATGAAATTTTCCACCCCAGGAGAGAGGACTCATAAGGCAGGGGTGGGAAAGGATATTGGCCAAGAAACCAGGGTCAATATAATCAGGGGTATGTTATGGCCCAGAGCTAATTGTTCTCATCTTTTCCGTACTCCCTGTCTAGTAATGTAATGCTGGTTACTTCAAATTAGCCATGGTGGGAGTGTTTACACTGGGGAACTCAGGGAATGCCTTACATCTTTATTCCCCTCACCCCTCAAGCAACCCCTCACACACACACCCCTCTGCAACAGAACTAGTTCTTTTTGTTTTTAAGATTTTATTTATTTATTTATTTGACAGAGAGAGAGAGTGATCATAAGTAGGCAGAGAGGCAGGCAGAGGAGGAGGGGGAAGCAGGCTCCCTGCTGAGCAGAGAGGCCCATGTGGGGCTCGATTCCAGGACCCTGAGATCATGACCTGAGCCGAAGGCAGAGGCTCAACCCACTGAGCCACTCAGGTGCCCAACAGAACTAGTTGTTAAATATTTACTGGTAGTCCATTAACTGTACACCTCCTTGATTTTTATTCACAAATTCATAAAACATGTGTAGTTCAGCTAATAATAATTAATAAATAATTTATAGTAATAAACATCAAAACATTCCAGGAAAATATTTTTATGACCCTATGTTCTAAAGTCTTAAGAATATTGATAACTCCAGAAGAATTGAAGACTATAAAAGTTATGCTAATATAATCACACATTATTCCAGTGAGGAAGGAAAAAGAAGGCACTTAAATTAATGCAAATGACAGGGAGCTTTTATGATGAACTCAGAATTTTTAATGATCTATACAAATACAAATGTTGGAAGGAAGGCTATAAGATCATGTATGATTATGGAAAAAAGCCACAATGCCAAGAGAACAAAACAAGTTTAAAATAAGCTCAGGCTTCCTGAAAAACTTACATTTAACACAAATCTTTTTCAACCTTATTTATGAAGTAGGAAAATACACAGAGAGTAGGATGTCTTTTTTTTTTTTTTTTTTTTAGAAGATGGTGTTAACATATGATGGAAAAGAGTACAAAACTGCCCAGCTCTGCTGTTACTGAGGTAACCTCCATGGAGGGAAAGGGCAGAATACCACTTCGGGAATGTTCAGTGTGTCCTGCAGAAGCTAAGATGTGAGTGATACTCGGATGTTCTATCTTGTGACCTGGGACGAGGCACAGGCTCCTCCATCCAGACTCTAAAGGGAACATAGTGACTAACACATAGACTGTCAGAGATAATCCTACCTTTCCACTGATCTGTCCTCTTTACTCAGTTTTCTTCTTATAAATCCCAAATTATCTGGATGTCATTCAGTCACATCAGTCATCTCCCTGAGCAGGCATCGATGTTTGGGCAAGTAGCCCCATATTACATGATTCAGAGAGCAAACAAACAAACAAACAAAAAAAAGTGAAACAAAGAGTTAATAAAGGCAATTCTGTTTCTGTTCAGTGGTTAAGCAGAAGATACAGCAGTCTGGGACAATAAAGAAGATTGTTGAAAATAAGTCTTTTGATTCCATAATTTAAGTGCTCAATGAATGAACCTTAAATATGTCCTTGGTACTGACTGTGAAACTTTAACAACATTTAACACTTTAGCAAATTTAATTTGCATTTCTTTCCTTTCTGTTTAAGAATCTTCATTTAAAGAGAGAATTTCAGCCTGGTCATTATTGTTAAAAAAAATTTTAATTTCATAGTGATAGTATCCTGTTTTTCTCTGGAAAGAATATTTGAAACAATTACCTTTCCATATCATGAACTCAATAAGGAAACATGCCCCTGAAACTCATGGAATAGAAAAAGTATCCTTTTTCTTTACAGTTTAAGTTAATTGTAAACTGATTCCAAAATATATTCTGCTGGGACTGTGGATAAGTCCTAGGTTCAGTTTTGTGTGTTTCTATGAAGTCACTATTAGGAAATAGCACTGCTTGGGGTGCCTGGGTGGCTCAGTGGGTTAAGCCTCTGCCTTTGGCTCAGGTCATGATCTCAGGGTCCTGAGATCGAGCCCTACATGGGGCTCCTGTTCAGCAGGGAGCCTGTTCCCCTTCTCTCTCTGCCTGCTTCTCTGCCTCCTTGTGTCTCTCTTTCTGTCAAATAAATAAATAAAATCTTTAAAAAAGAAAAAAAAAGGAAATAACACTGCTTACAAAGATAAGACACATTCCCATTTTTTTTTTAAATCTTTTTTTGTGTATCTTGCTTTTGCTCACTGAACCATTTATGATTTTTGTCGATTATACAATAATTTGAAGCTTTTCACAAATACATTTTTTGTTACCTTAACTCCAACCTATAAAGGAGTCATTTACCTTGCTGGCCACTTTGTTCGCCTTGGGTCTTCTGAGAGCAAGCTGGTGAAGCAGGAAAATGGGTTCAAGGACAGTGAGCCGAGGAAGCCCTGGACTGCAGGTGTGATCACGCTTTTTAGAACTTCATGAAGCTATTTGTTTGTCTTAGTCCTTCTGGGCTGCTATAACAAAATTACCATACACGGGGCATTTATCAACAACAGATATTTGTCCTCATGGTTCTGGAGCCTAGGACATCCAAGATCAAGGCACTGGGATTCTTGGGTCTGATGAAAGCCCACATTCTGGTTCATAGATGTTGCCTTCTTATTGTGTCCTCATGTGGAGGAAGAGGCCAAGCTGTCCTCTGCCTTTTTAATGAGGGCACTAATCCCATTCTAAGGGCTGCACCTCATGACCTAATCACCCCTCAAATGCCATCCCTGAAAACACCATCTCTTGGGAGATCAGGTTTTTAACATATTAACTTGGAGGCAGGGGGGACACAGGCAGTCAGTCTATCACATTTTTATTTTATTTTACTTTATTTTATTTTATTTATTTTTAAAGATTTTATTTATTTATTCGACAAAGAGAGAGATCGCGAGAGCAGGAACACAAGCAGAGGGAGTGGGAGAGGGAGAAGCAGGCTTCCTGACAAGCAGGGAGCCCCATACAGGGCTCCATCCCAGGATTCTGGGATCATGACCTGAGCTGAAGACAGACGCTTAATGACTGAGTTACCCAGACACCCCAGTCTATCACATCTTTATAAAAACAAAAAGCTTTATGAGAAGAGGAAGGTAAACAGCTCTGCTAAATTCCTTTCTGTTAACTGTTTACCTGAAGAAGTGTAATACTATTATATCTCCATGTTATATAACATGAAAATAAAACAGAAATATAAGCTTTGCCTTCAAGAAGCTCACAGTCTACTTCGAAACTCCTTGAAACCTTAGAAAATGATTATTACACACACACAACATGAATAAATGTAAAGGCTAGGATATTTAAGGAAAAAGAATCTTAGGCAAAATTTTTATGCTTGAGATCCAATTGCCAAGCTTGACCTAACTGAACTTAATTATTCTTATGGGTCACTCTCAAGTAATTCCAATCTTTTGGGCTAGTAAGACTACTTTCTGCAGAGAAAATAACTTTATCTTTCTTAGCAACACAATTACATTATTATGTTTTTTTTTTAGAAATACTCCATTAAGAAGGAGACAAAGACAAATATCACTGATTTGAAACTGTTAGTTCAGAATCACATGGTATGAAATTGAAAACATGCATCGACTGAAGATTATAAATATGCTAACTACTAAGTGGAAAATATTATTTGCCCTTAAAATAGTAGTTTCTGCTCGCTTAAAAGGGCATTAGCAAATAAAGTCACAGCCATCCATCATGCTGTGTTATTGGTTGTGTGTTATATGTGTCTATATGATGTGGAGACTAGCTGATGTCTTAATGAAAAATTACGGAAGGGAAAGCAACATGAGCAGCAGTTTAGAGAAGAAGCAGAGAGAAAAGCAAGACTCTGGGTTAGAAAAATCTGGTCAGTATTCTAGCTTCACATCTTACTGGCTGTGTAACGTCCATCAAGGTTCTCAACTGCCCCAAATCTCAGATTTCTTCTCCTTCCTTCTTTCCTTCCTTCCTTCCTTCCTTCCTTCCTTCCTTCCTTCCTTTCTTTCTTTCTTTCTTTCTTTCTTTCTTTCTTTCTTTCTTTCTTTCTTTCTCTTTCCTTCCCTCTATCCTTCCTTCCATTCCTCCAATCTTTTTCCTTCTCTCTCTCATTCCCTCCCTCCTCTGTTTATTCCCTCCCTCCTTTATTCTTTCTTTTCTTTTCTTTTCTTTCTTTTTCTTTTCTTTTCTTTTCTTTCTTTCTTTCCTTCTTTCTTTCTTTTTCTCTTTTTCTTTCTGTCAATTTCTTATCTGTAAAATGGGACAACTCTTCTGAATGACATTTGACTTTTGGTGAGAATGAAGCAACAAATAGAGCACATGGCTTAATGTCCGGAAGATATAGGCACTTGGGTTTAGTTCCCCTTCCTGACTTAATATTGGTGACTTTTGCCTTGTGGAATTTAACAAAGCAATATGCATATACTTGTCCATAGAGATCAAGAATTTTTATTAATTTCTCATTATTTCTGTATAGAATGGGATGTTTAGAATCGGACAGAAAACAAAAAGCACTTAACATTTTTTTTTTTAATTAAGAGAGTACCTGTCTAAGAGAAATAAAAATCCAGATCCAGTTAAGGATTATATATTATTATGCACAAAGATTTATTCTGGTCCTTCATTCTTCCATATTCATCTCAATGCAAATACATTATTTTCTAATACATGTACTTTGTTTCTACAAATAGTGACCTCTTTATCCATTTTTGGATTGTTTTGAGTTTATTAAACTATGAATATTGACAAAAATCCCAAATGTATTTATTCTTAATAGTTATAGCAACAGTTAACATATTAAAGTTTTTACTATATATCAGGATCCCCATGTCCTAATCCTTGGCATTGGTAAATATGTTAAATGCACAGCAATTGGGAATTAAAGTTGCGGATGTCATTAAGGTTGCTAATCAGCTGACCTTAAAATTAGGAGATTACTCTGGACTCCACTGTGGGCCCCACGTAATGACAGGGGTACTTTAAATGTGAAGAGGAGTGACAGAGTCAGCATTGCAGTAATTTGATGTGAGAGAGACAAGACCAACCACTGGGGCTTTGAAGTTGGAAAGGGAAGGGGCTGAGGAAGCCAGCAGCCTCTAGAAGCTAGAATGAGGCAAGGAAACAGAATCTTCAGAAGGCCTCCAGCAAGGTATGCAGCCCTGCTGTCACTTTGATTTTAGCTTAATGAGACATTTTTGACTTCTGAACTATAGAACTGCAGAATAATAAATTTGTGTTGTCTAAAGCCACTAAGTTTGTATTAAGTCATCTTATTTTGAAAATAATCTTATAAACCAGGTGCCTGGGGGGCTCAGTCAATTAAGTGTCCGACTCTTGATACTGGCTCAGGTAATGATCTCAGGGTCATGAGATCAAGCCCCAGGTTGAGCTCTGCACTGGGCATGGAGCCTGCTTAAGATTCTCTCTCTTCCTCTTGCTCTACCCCTCTGCTCCCCACTCTCTCTTTCTCTAAATGAAGGGAAAAAATTACGTAGGTCTTAGTATTATTCTTTTCCTTTTATGGTTAGGAAAAAAATTTAAAAAGAGCTGAATGCATAAAGAAGTCAAGTAAATATGCCAAAGTTAGAAAGTATTTGATCCTAAGGGATTGATCTTTGGTTCCAAAACCTCCATTCTTAAAGCAGTACAATACGCTGCCTCTCTTGACTAAAATACATTTTTAGGTGGTTCAGGGGCCCCCTGATGCTTCTCCATCGATGTCAGTGATCTAGAAAGTGTTATCTGCCTATCATTAAAAGAAATAATTTTCACCTCACCTTAAACTTTTTTTTTATGGTTCAAGCACATCATAGGCATATTAAGATGGGTTAATGTAAAATTATTTCAGAATAAATGAATCTCTCAGTAAAATGGAAATATAGTATCCATAGTTGGTGAGAAGCAGATTTATGTGGAAAGAATGGGTCTCACATGCTCTTCTCCTTTACTTTGTTTCCGTCTCTCTTTCTGGTTCTCTGTCTCTCTCTGGCTCTCTCTCTCTTTCTCTCAGGCACATAATATACATATCCCCCAAGAGTAATTAACATATAAATGCAACAAAGCCACTGCCCTCACCAGGGGAAGAGGCCAAGCGAAGTATGTTGTAAGAAGGCTGTGGTAAAGGTGAGTTCGGCTTAACAAGAGCCTGTGTGTCTGAGATGATTGACCTTGAAGCTTTCCCACTGCACTTTTTACCACTCTGTCAATCCTCACCTGTTGCTTGGGTTGGGTCTGCACTTGTCATCTGACATCTGAGTGTTTCTATTTCACCACACTGTGAACAATCTAAATAAACATAGGTAAAACAAAACAAAACAAAAAAATCCCAAACACTTATAAGAGTCTTTCAAACATTTTCATGACAGACATCATACTTAAAAAAGTTTTAAAAGAGAGAGAAAAGGAGATACCATCCATTTTGTGCTACTCTCCCCCTTTTAGTAACCTTTGACCTCTCTACTCTTGAGTTTTCAATGCCATTGGACATCTTCATGGAAAAATGAACCTTATTTTTTTTTCATAACTATCAGAATTGTTTTAAGTTAAAAAATAACGGGTAAATTAGAATTAAAAATAAATAATATCTAAAATATTATTTAAATGTTTAAAAATTATTTTTCTTTATATATGTGTATATACTTTAGTGGAATAATGACAGAAAACATGTATTTGGCAACTGTGCTGAAATGAAATAAATAGGAAATGGTCAACTGTACCAAAAATTAGTTTTAAGTTCTGTACCAGGCATTTAGATCCCCAAGTGATGGCAGAAATAGACTGTGACTAGGGAGCACACCCACTTACTGTGACAACACTGTCCTGAATGGAAACCAGAGCACTTTGTTGATGAACTAAAATACCACTATCCCTCACTGGACAAAGACAACACGCTTTTTGCCTGTAAGAGTATTTTATTAAAATCATTTCTCTGCACTACAAGTCAGTGACAGGTGTTAACCAAGTCAGTTGGCAAACATTATTATGTTTCTTAGATAGGATGCTTCTAAATGACTGTTTCATAATAACCTAAAAGAGCACATAATACACAGGCAAGCCCTACACTAAATTATTAAGTAATAAAATGTTGCATGATTGTAATATTCTCTGGACTGTTATGCCTGAGTTTTCACATCTGAGAGACCACCAAGGAGCCAAGCACTGATGCAATCACATGAGAGTTTATTTGACAAGCTTAAGCTTGGGCCCAAGTATACCCGACACAGCAGAGTAGGGACTTGGACCCCAAACCAGATTATAGTCAGAGTTTTTAAAGGCAGAGTAGGGGTGGACTCCGTGGTGGGTGAGGACAAAGGGGATTATGGATGATATAAGTGTCTAAGGAATCAAGGTCTCCAAGACCTTGAGGGGCTAGCTATTATTGGAAGAAAGGTTATTTATTACCAATAATAAAAATCCTCTTGTGAGACCCTTTAGATGTATATCAGCAGGCCATATACTTGGGAATGATTCTTGACACTATCTTGGAGGTTTAGAGATGAAGAAATTCTTAAAGTAGACTTACAGGATCCTGGTCAGACCTGTCGGGGTAGGGTGTTGGTCAGGCTAGGATTGTCCTTAGCAAAACCTCAAGGTGAGGGCAGTTAAGTCCCCAGGGGAGAGCCACTCTGTTTCAAGGGCTTGTCAGTAGGTAAAGAAATTTAATGATTTTCTTCTGCCTGTTTCCCACATCAGCTAAACCTGAGGTGGGTTGGCCTTAATTTTCTCGGCCTCCACATTTCCCCCTGAACAATTTTGACCCTTAAATCTTTAAGGTAGTTGAAGGTGGAAGGCCTCATCTTCTGTAACTTCTTCCTGCTGAATAGGGGCGTAGAGTTGTCCCTAACTTCTCGGGTCAACACTGGTCAGTTGGAATTATGAAAGACAGAGGCAGCTGAGTCCAGGGGAGACTGCTCAGGTGATCTTCCCAAGTGGAAAGGATCATCTGTGGAAGTTATGACAGCGAAGGAGTTGAAGTCAGGTGAGGAGACATGGGAGAAAATAGCAAAACATGATTAGTGTTACAAAAAGAAAATGAAGCTCAAATAAGTTTTGTTTTGTTTTGTTTTGTTTTGTTTTGTTTTGTTTTGCTATTTGACAAAAAACCCTTTTCCAGTCCAGGAGTTTAAATCAATCATTAAAGGAGAGAGGGGCTGTTTAAAGTGCTAACCTAAGTAGGTCAGAACCCAAGAAATATTTTGTGATTATCTGGAACATCAAAATGGCTGCACTTATATCAGGGCTAGACTCAAGTTGGGTACAGCCTTGTTTTTCTTGGCCTCCACACTACCCATCCTTTTTTGCAGATTCTTCCCCAAACTACACTTTTCCCCTATTCATGCACACATGTACATACACACGTACACATACACACTCCTGAAAGATGTCAATTTCGAATACTTTTTCAACTTCCTGCCAATGGAAAATTGCTCTCAGAGGAAAAGTAAACTATATACTATATATATATGCTATATATATATATATATATATATAACTAATCAGACTGTGTAAGTTATAACACTTATAATATCATAGAGTTTTTACTTCTAGTGGTGTTTGTATTTTGCCCTTAAAAAAAGGGGAAAGTGCAAGGGGAGGTCCCAAATGAATAAATGTGTATTGGTGAGATTTCATAAAGCAAATCGCAGGTGAGATCCCTTTTTTGTGCAAGGGCTTGCTTCCCTGCAACTCTGAAATCACACAATTTAAAGTGACCATCTGTTTTTAAAGCATTCCTACCTAAACTGCATGTATAATATGGGCTCTCTTGTTAAGCACAAGACTCCAAAACTGTAAATCCTGAGTAGGACTGAGTATCTGTAGACAGTTTAAAATACACCACATATAATAACTTGATCAGCAATGCATTATAAAGACACTTCAAAGTAAACAGAAATCACCCATAAGGCAGGTATGAGGGATCATTTAATTGGCAGTAAGTAAAACAAGGTTCAGTCCCAGCGAAGATCTCTTGATTGGACCACATAGCAATACATAAAAATAGATAAAAGTAACAATACAAAACACAACCATATGTAGAGCACATAGTATCATTTTATGTGCATTTATATTAAAAAAATAATTTCTGGGGCACCTAGGTGGCTCAGTGGGTTAAAGCCTCTGCCTTTGGCTCAGGCTGTGATCCCAGGGTCCTGGGATCAAACCCCACATTGGGTTCTCTGCTCGGCAGGGACCCTGCTTCCCTCTCTCTCTTTGTCTGCCTCTCTGCCTACTTGTGATCTCTGTCTGTCAAACAAATAAAATCTTTTTTAAAAAAAGAGCATAATTTCTTAATGCAGAAAATACGGCCCCTCACTTATTGTAAAAGGTGGGAAGACATATCAGCCTTATATACTTTAGTAGTATGTGTTTTTATTTATGCTTTGAGACCAGGATAAAAGGTAGCTTGCATATGTATTTCAAATTACATTTTGTTTTCATTTTAATCAGCAATTCTTGTTTTTATGTCACAAGATGGGCGGTCTGTATTAATTGGATAGAGTATGACAGGAGAAAATACAGAAGTAGTATGTTTTTTAAACATGTTTTAAAAAGAATTAACTAAATCCTTTTTCGACTATAACTTGGTTTCTTTAAGGCTTCATTTATTTCAGGCTAAGGTTTTATGAGCATCTACCAATTTATACTTATCTTCGTGAGAATAGGAATTGATTTTCTACTATAGGTGTTGCTTACTCTAGGGAATAGACACATTCTAGAAAGAGAGTTGCTGGAAATGGTTTTTTGTAATACTTGCATTTTATTTTCCCCTTGACATTCATTATAAACTTGAGGACTGTATGACAAAATATTACCATAAGAAAAAGTCAACTCAAACTTAGTCTTTATAAAGAATATTTTTTTCCGAGAAAAAAAAATACTAACTTTAATGTATAATTGCACATTAGAATTTGGGGTATATTAATTTTCACCTGCTGCCTTTAAGGTGACAAAATGGGGGTTAGAATAAAGAAAAAGGACTACTAATTGTTGAGTTCCTCTATGTGCCAAGTGTCATTATATACCTCAAAATGCATGTAAGTTTTCTGTAGTTTGAGATCTTGGACTAATTGCATCAGATGAAATGTTATGTTCCAAGGCTGACTGTTAAGTCTACGAAATTAGAATCAAAGTCTTTGGGGGATGAGACTGGGAAATCCGCATTTTTAACGAGCAGATCTGGTATTTGTTAAGCAGTCTTAAGTTTGAGAAGCACTGATCTATTTTGGGGAGGTCCCCCCTTTCTAGGGAAAAATTTTCATAAACTAAGTTATTGAAAAAGACCCTGTTTACATAATTTAAGGTCTTAATTTTTAATTTCTTGACTATTTGTATGTGAAAAATTTCTGGGGGCACCTGAGTGGCTCAGTCATTAGGTGTCAGCCTTCGGGTCAGGTCATGATCCCAGGGTCCTGGGATCGAGCCCCGCATCGGGCTCCCTGCTTGGCGGGAAGCCTGCTTCTCCCTCTCTCACTGCCCTGCTTGTGTTCCCTCTCTCACTGTGTCTCGCTCTGTCAAAAAAAATAAATAAAATCTTTAAAAAAAATAAATGAATGAATTTCTGTTCTTGAATTGTAACCGCAGAGCTCGGATCTGGTAAGGAAGGTATATGACTACAACTGGCTGAGATGTTATCTCCTTAACTCCTAACTCAGGGAAAAGAATTGCTCTTTTCGAGGGGAGCAGAACAAAGCTAAAATGCTGAGATCTGCCTAACTGGATTTCCCCATTTCTTTCAGATGAATGGATCTTCCTGGGGTGAAACCCCAAAGCAGACCACAAAAATGATTCTGAAAGGTAGCTAAATCTAAACACTTTGATAAGCCATCAAAGGCTGATGATATTGTCTTTTACTAACATTCAGCAGAACACATATTGCTACGTACTAGGTACTGATCGTTCAAAAGCCAATTGATGTCACAGACAGTGCTAAAGTGGTTCATGAATTTGAAATGACAACAGATGCTTTGAAAAAGGCAAACCGGCTGGATTTTGATTGAACATGCTAATTTTCAAAAGAATATTTCCCAAGCTCGGTTTTATACAGTACAACCTGTTAAGACTATTTGGGAATCACAGGGGCTGGTGATAAAATAATATTGAGCTCAATTATCCATTATCAGAGGAAAAGAGAGCTTCATCCCCTTTGTCCCTTTGCAGGTTGATTTGAATACACAATACCAGAGGGGGCAGTGAGACGACTCAGAGGACAAGTGGCTGTGGCTCAGGGACCGATCAGAGTGAGTAAGTGACAGAATTTGGGGATATGTCCCTGCTAATTTGGTTCTGCGTTGAGATTCAAGCTTTAATTTCTACCACTTGAGAAAAGAGAGTTAAACAAACAGCCTCTGTCCTTAAGGCAAGATTAAATTGAATCCTTTATCATGGGGATCCACAGAAGATGAGAGTAAGAATTCTCATCAATCAGTTAACTTCAGAAAATATTTAAGTGTAGGATCTCATGGTAGAGAAATGTTTCCTTGTAGCCAAGTTCCCCTCAGCTGCTCAAAGTAGAAATTCAGGACTTTTTGGATTGATTTCAAATGGATGGCACTCCTTGACCTCCCTCTGCTCAAGCATTTTAGAATTTCTTCTGATTAAATCACCAGTGAGAGGATGGCCTTGTTGTACCAACAACAGTGATATGAGTGTCAGCCCCCAAATATTTCCTCCTGTTGCCTGATATCTCCTCTGTTGGATCTAATCCTTTTGGCTCTTCCTCTGGTACAAATTTTGCTTATGCTTTAACATTCTTCACAACAGGGATTGCAATGACACAAATGAGACATGCAGCTCAAAAATAGCTTTAAGGGTAGTTTTGCCAGAAAATTTGGTAATGGAGATAAATAATACTTATAATATTTTAAAAAATCAAAATAATACAAAAAAATTCCTGAGGAATAAAATATCAAAATTTTAAAGAGAGTCTATTGTAGTTTGTTTTTCTGAGCCTAAATTACTGGGCAGGAGGAATCATCCTTTCCATTCCTCGTGGCTCCAGAGCCATTGCATCTTCTTTGTCTCCCCAGACCTGCCATCAGGTAGATTTGCAAGAGTTGACAATGACCTGCAAACAGAGGGGGCAAACATAGGGTTTATATATGTTTTTTCATTGTAGGGCTTTATTGTTTACCACTTGGTTGCAAACATGAGAGATTATTTGGTAAGTGAGTGTAGGGGTGCACTTTTTTTCTGTTTTTCTACTTGTCTCCGACATGACACTGTCAGTGTCTTAAATTATTTAATATACAGCTAATATAAGTATCCCATTAGCCACATCTGATGTTAGAATGAAGATACTGGAAATTTCAAAGAATTCTCTTGTTTATGTATTTAAGAAGTCATAGTCTTGCAGTTGAATTGATTCCCCACTATTTAATTTGTATTATGTTCTTTGAAATAGGATTAAACACCCTTCTCACAAATCCAAAATGTGGATTTTGTGTTTTAAACTTAGGAATATTATATCCTGATTGACAAGCAGTCCAAAAGGTTGAAAGAACTAAAGAATTTCATCCTTACTCTGGGCCAAAAGATCCAGCTTAGAAAGCTGCCTGTAGAGGAGCTTAAGAGAGATTTACTGGAAACATTTTTTTTTTGGCTTTTAAAGCTCTTTTTAATGGGTAACCTAAATGCCATTTTAGTATAGAGTTTGTAGACTTCTAACAGCTGTACCCACTTCTAACAGAAGTGCCCCCTTCTAATTGGCTGCTTAGATGGCAAGGTCACACATATCAATCAAGACAGCAGACATTTTGGAAAAGTTAAGACTGAAAGAATCATTAAATACTTTTCATAGTTTTCTTTCTAAAAAATAGTAGAAATCTAATCTCCGAGTTCTCACATACCTGTTATTTTTCTGATTAATTTTAAAGATTTAACTCCTTTCCTATAAAATTTTCTCAATTCAAGGAAGGTAATAACAAGTGCTCCTTGCCTCCACTTTAATGTGAATTTTGTTTAATTTGAAAGGTTTTATAGTTAAATATTAAAAACATCTCATCCAGTGTGACTACCTGAGAATGCCTACTTCCTTTGGGGAGCAGATCGAAAGCTAATGCAACTTTAGATGGCAGGCATATCAAATCCTTACAGGTGACTAAAATTTTGAAGATAAGAAAACACAGATCTAGAGAGTTTCAAGGATTTCTTCTACCTCCTCCTCCTCCCCACTTTCCTCTCTTCCCCCTCTTCCTTTTTCTGTTTTGATTTGTTGCCATTTGTTTTTAATTGGGATTGACCTGAAAGTATATGTCTTAAGTCAACGTGACAGGAATGTAAGTACCTTAGTGTGAATGAAGAAAACCCATTGGTTGTTAGCGAACAATAGAAGAGAGGAAGCCAAAGCCAAAGGTGGCAGAGATGAGCAGTAAAGTCATGAGGTTTGAAATGTGATTGTAGGCAGTCCCTTCCTTGCTTGAATCATGTGAATGAAGACTTCTATTAAACCCCAAGGTTTATTTTGAGGAAGGAAGGGTTAGCTTTAAAGGCATGATATGGAAATTGAGAACAAGGGAGTTTCCGACAACTTAAAGGAACACTTTCCTGATAAGGTCTTTGCATACCTCCCGCTCCATTATACCATATACACAACTAACTGCCTAAATCTCTTTAAGCAGGATTCCGATTTTTCCTCTTCAAGAAGTTGTGTAGACAATAAATAGAACAGATCGGACCAGTCTAGCAGGCATCAGGTGAAAAAAGTAAAATGATGTTTATACTTCTTTGCTGACATTCCACGTCATGCTCTGTAAGCCATTACGATTTTTTTGTGAAGTTGCAGGTGTTGTTTCCTGTAAAATACAAAACATACACATATTTTCAGAGAGTTTGTAGGTCCATGTTTCTTATTTTTTCTCAGCAAATAAGAAAGATAGGTAGACAAGCAAATCCCATAATGATTAGAAGCAAAAGGAGAGAAAAAGTAAGATCAAGAGAAGTAAGAGAGACTATATGAAGAAGAGAGATGACAGTACAGATCCTCTAAGCTATAATCTTTTATTTTTTTCCATATACACTTTGGTATTGAAAACGAATAGCAAGAATCTATGTTAACCCAAAGCAGCATGGAACGTGACACTGGAGGGGGAATGTGCAAATACGTCCTCTTAAAGAGGATTCCTGGGGCGCCCGGGTGGCTCAGTGGGCTAAGCCTCTGCCTTCGGCTCAGGTCATGATCTCAGGGACCAGGGATAGAGCCCTACATCGGGCTCTCTGCTCAACGGGGAGCCTGCTTCCCCCTCTCTCTCTGCCTGCCTCTCTGCCTATTTGTGATCTCTCTCTCTGTCAAATAAATAAATAAATAATCAAAAAAAAAAAGAGGATTCTTTTCTTTTACTGGAAATATGATTCGAACACCTCCCTATTGCTGGTTATCAGATTCAAATGTGGTTTTTATGAACATCTTTACAACCTATCCCAACAAATACATTTAAGAATTAAAGGAAAAAATGTGTCTAAGTTTCTCCCCTTTCTTTATGAAGGAGAAAGTCAGGCTTTAGTTATTCTGACAGGGAAGTGTAATTCCTATGTCACTAGAGGAAACTATACCCCTAGCAGTGTGAGTATTTCATTCTTTCCCTCATTCTCTCTTTTCCTTTCTTTCTCTCTTTCTCTCTCGATCTCTCTCTTTTACACACACACACACACACACACACTCGCACAATCTGAACAGGACAATTCCTCATTTTAATTTTCACATTCATTCATTTTTCTCCCCTTATCAACAGTAGGTCAACACTACTACCTAGCAAGGAATTCTGATCTAGGCACTGAGGATATAGTACTGAATGAAACATTACTATTACATTGCAAGACGTCCTAATCTCTTTGTAAGCAGGGATATAGTATGTCTGGGTATATGTGTGCCTGTTATTATCATCTGCATAAAATAGTTTCTTATACACAAATGTTCTTCAATAACTACAAGTGAATTAAATTTGTTTCATTGATTTTATAAACACTTCTATGTTTATTCAGGGAGAAGATTAGTGATTATACAAAATATATTGGAGACATTCTGATTCTTAGTAAAAATTCTCAGAATTAAATTTTACACCATACATTGTTTCTTATTAATTTAACAACTATGTATTGAGCCCCCATTATATTATACTTACACTTGATAGACCGTGATACAGACACATGTGTGCCTATGCACACCACAGATACAGTCCTTGCTTCCCTGGAAAGATGATATGCTTAATGAGTCCATTTTCCTTTCTGAATGCAAACTAAGAATAACACAGTGTGAGACAGTAAAGAATAATCCTGTCAAAGGACCAAACAACAATGATATAAGATGTTCAAGTATTTTAAGCAGTTGCCAAATACTAGGAAATGTATCCACCAACTGACTGATCACTTGTGAAAACAAAAATAAAACCGAAAGTTAAAATAAAGATAAAAGGTTATTATACCTCAATAATACCTTTCCCCATCTACTCCATTATACGCTCCCTTGCTTATAATTGTAGTGTGATTATATTTAAGTTTTTAGTTATTACTTTTGTCTTATTTCCCCCCTGACAAGTGAATATTGATTTAGAACATATTAATCTCAATGAATATATTTCATTTTCTTTTTTTTATAGACAAAATTGACAACATGCAAAAAAGATATTCAAGCCTGTTATCTTTCCTCCCTCAAAATCTAGAACAAAGGGAAAGAAGGGCATTATCCCCTAAAAAACCTGCATAAATCAATGCACATTCACCTTAAGAAAACTGCATTTAGCCAAGCTGCTGATGGTAAGCAGGTTTATCTCAGGGGCAATAACATTTGGAAGGAGACAATATCTTGGCTTTTACCAGTGACAGAGGGAATCCTCTGAGGCTCTGAGCTCATGCAGAGTAATTTCCAATGAACCCATTTCAATAAATGGGTCTTCTTCTTTTTTTCATTTGAAAGCTGAGGCCTTCATATCATGGTTTCTTTTCACAAGCTTCAGGTTACTTTAGTCCCTTTGTTGGTGTCTTACCTCAGATTTCAAATCTATCTTTATGTGTTAGACACATCATTAAATATATTACAAAGTCGATTGGGAATTATTAAGAAATATTTCCAGCAATATAAAGCACCATTATAAAACTGTGTCAATTAAACAAAATTAACAGAAAAGTAATCAACTTAAAAATTATTTTTAACACATTACAAAGAGTAAAAATTTCTGATCTCTAATTGCTCTTACATCAACAAAATGCCCATTAGAAAAAGTAATGAGCAAAGGCTGTGAGCAGACAATTCCTGGAAGGGGAAACACAGGTTGATAATCAATAAAAAATGTTAATTCTCAGTAATAATCAATCAATGCAATTTTAAAGCAGCAAAATATACTGCCTTTAGGTTAAAACAACCCCGAAATTCCAGAAGCGAAAAACCATGATGATTTATTTCTTATTCTTGCTAAATGTCATTCCTGGGTCAGGCGGGGGTTCTATTAACACCTTCTGTACCTTCAGACCAGACCTGAGGTGGCACAGAAACTATGTAACTTTGCTGGCCATGGCATAAGATAAACAGAGGTTTCTCCTGTGACTCTCCCTGACTATTAAACACTCTAGTTCAGAAATGACACAGGGCACTTTGACTCAAAACACATTCAAGCAGGACTGGTTAAACCGTTCCAGCCTCCAGAATTGGTTAGAAGTTTAAAAGTAACAAATATTTGATGCGAAACAAGAGTGACAAGTATATTGCCACTCCCTTCTCCCCTTGAGTTTTCTCCACACTGTGGTATCATTTTTAAGTTATATCATTCATTTACTTTTTATTTATTGTCTGCTACAGTTCCCTCCCCCTTCCTCACCCAAAGGTGAGGACTAGGAGCAGACATTGTCTACCATCATATACCAGACACCTAGAACATGATCTGGTATATTAATGGTTGCTCATTAAATAATCATTAGAAGAATAAAAATGTATTTTTAAAAATCTATCAAGTTTTTTTTAGAAGATTGTATTTATTTGTTTGTCAGAGAGAGAACATAAGCAGGAGGAGCAGCAGGTAGAGCAGGCAGAAGGAGAAGCAAGCTCCCTGCTGAGAAAGGAGCCTGATGCAGGACTTGATCCCAGGACCTGGGATCACCACCCGGGCCAAAGACAGATGCCTAACTGACTGAGCTACCCAGGCTTCCCCAGTTCTTTTTTTTTTTTTTTTAACATAAGCCCAAATGCTAGCAAGAGTGAAATGTGATGCATATTTATATATACAGCTTGCTAATCAGAAATTCAGGGTCACACTTTCTGGAAATCAATTGGGCAATGTGTAACAAGAGCCTTGAAAGATACAGATACTTTGTTAAAGTGATTTCTCTCCTAAAGTAATAATCATAAATACAAGAAATTGTTTTAGAGAAAAATAGTCAATTTAGAACCATTTAAAATCGTAAAGATTTAAAAACAATTTAAATTTCCAGTGACAACATTATGGTCAAATACATTTGGTTTGTCTATTGAAATATTTCCTATTCTATGATTCAAAATTAATGTTATGAAAAAATACTCCTAATGCAATGCACGTGCAGCATAAGTCAGTATATTAACATATACATTAGCTAAAGGAGAAATGAGGGAGAAATTTCCTGAGCAGATGCAGACAGAGCTTTTGTTCCCACCTTACCTTTCTATTGCAAATACTTAGAATGGACTGATAAACTAACGATCCATAATGGCACTAGAAAATAAGGGAAACTCACATTATTAAACTCCAACCTTTCGGGAAACAAAAAAAAAAAAAAAAAAAAGGAGAAAGATACGAGTGACAAAGAAAGAAGCAGACCCCAAAATATGCGTACGAGGGAGCTGTCATCAAAGATGGAAGCCATTCCGGGTATCCTCAAAGTAAAAAAGGAAGCCTATAAAGAGCAGTGAGCCCTGTCTGAGTGATTAGAGAAGGAAGTCACACTGTCTTCTTTTCCTCTCCCTTCTGATTGTTAAGCAATTAACCACAGAATTATTTGATCCTAGACTACAGCCGTATTTGCTCAAACAAACATGTTAATTGAGATAAGGTTGGGGTCAAGACCTTTCATCTTACAGCTCTTTGACAGGGTCACTAATCTCTACAATTCCTCTAAGGATGTAGAGTTGGGGCACACACTGACAGTACTATTTCCACTGAAGCATGAAGGGTGGGAAGTTCCAGAACCTTTCCCCCAACCTTCCTAAAATGATAGCTCTTACCCAATAAACATGAATGTACTTAGCAACCTAGTTTCAAATTATATAATAAAAGAAGAGAATTATAAGGATAAGTTTTAAAATACACAATAATGAAAAATAGTCCCACTATAAACTCTCAACTTGGGAAACAAACACAGAAGGGATCTATAATCCGTCTGGCCCCAGAAAGATTGATGTGAGCCTAGACTCCGTTTATCACTTGACTTTCATAAGCCCTACATTGACTTGTGCACTGTACTGGTATTTTTGTCATTTCAGTGCTGGTATTTAAAAACTCGCCAAACTTCTGGACAATTCCATTTCCCTCATGCACATTTACCCTAGTAAATGGTTTCAAGTCCCTCTGTTAAAGTCTTGGAGGAAGATTTACTTGTGACTATGTTTCAGGAATTTTTTTTTTCAGTGTTCCAAAATTCATTGTTTACACATCACACCCAGTGTTCCTCCCATCAGGATTATTTTTTAAATAGGACCTGGCCTCCCTGTCCATCAAGAAGTTCTGAGACTTGGGTAAGAGAGAGTAAGTCCTGTTATAGTTACTTGAATTAAATCTCTGCCTATCTGACCTAGAATTTTATAATTTAGGTAGATGAAGCCATAGCTTACTGTGTGCCTATTTTAAGGACACCATGATCGATATGCCACCACCAGATGCTATGGGCCAGAGTACTCTGATTACCACTTCTTTCCTATGGCTTGTTACGGTGAGTGCAGCCACTCTGTCTCCAATGGGTTTATGCTGCTGCTTAGACACCACCACTCTGAGTCCTACTGTTCTTGCAAACCACAGGAAACAAATTCTACTTTGGCTTTTCCCCATTCTTATTCGGTTGCTTGCTAGGGTTGCCATTTAACACCATACCACAGACTGGGTGGCTTAAACAGCAGACATTTATTTCTCACAGGTCCAGATCCTGGAAGTCTAAGATCAAGTTGTTGGTCAATTTCTCCCAAGACGTCTCTTTGACTTGTAGATAGATGTGCTTTCTTGCTGTGTCCTAACAGGGCCTTTTCCCTGTGTGCCTGAATCTCCGGTGTCTCTTTTTGTTTGTTTGTTTTTAAATTTTTATAAACATATAATGTATTATTAGCCCCAGGGGTACAGGTCTGTGAATCGCCAGATTTACACTTCACAGCATTCACCATAGCACATACCCTCCCCAATGTCCATAACCCAACCACCCTCTCCATCTCCCCCTCCCCCGCAGCAACCCACTTTTTGTTTGTTTTAATCTCTTCTTACAAGGACACCAGTCAGAGTGAATTAGGGCCCACCCTAATAGTCTTATTTTAACTATAGTTCTTGTCTTCAAATACAGTCACATCCTGAGATACTAGAGTAAGAGTTTCAACATTTGAATTCCGGGGGGACATTATGTGATCCCTAAAAATTATATTGGACATCTGAAAAAAAAGCAGCATAGGGCTTTTAAAGGATGCTTGTGTTTCCTGCATCAGTGCATTTCTTATGCATTAATAGTCCTTTGGACTCTTTCTGGAGAAGGTGGTTGAGGAATGCCTGAGAGCTTATACATGCTAGATCCATTCCAACACTCCCACTGTTCTGTGTTTCCAAAATCTTTCCTATATAGTGTGCTACCACTGAATCCAACTATTAATGCCACTCCCAGGCACTTGAGCCAACATAATCAATCTTTATTTCTGGATGAGTGAACTTAACACTAATGATCCAATCCTATTATTTCTGTCTAATAGCATTCAAATCCATTTTGCATGTTTGCCAATAAAAATTGACAAGGTCTTGCAATTCTTATGGGCTATAATTCTCTAATTTCATGGAAGACCATACACTACTCCACGTAGGAAATTCTGTGATCCAGTTCTTTCTATAAACCTGGAAATAAGAGTTTTTCCTTTTGAACAATGCCTAGGTGAGTTTAATCAAATGAGGTCTGATCCATCAGAAAGAAGGAAGAAGGATCTCTTTTCACAAGTAAGATCATTTCAGATCTTGTGGAAGCTCAAAATCTCAGATGTTACTGTTTCTTCAAATATCTTCATTCTACATCTCAGGGTTTCTAACTTTTCCCCTTACCTTATAGATGAGAGGTGTGGCAAGAGATATTTGGTGTTGAAACTCTACATAAACACTTTGGACTTCGGGCCATTGTCAGTCAAGACTATAGAAGATCAGGGACTTTTTAAAGAGCAATTCCATATAATCTTTGTATTCTCTACCAATGCATTTTGGTATATTTAAAATTGTTGTTTTGGGGCACCTGGGTGGCTCAGTGGGTTAAAGCCTCTGCTTTCAGCTCGGGTCATGATCCCAGGGTCCTGCGATAGAGCCCCGCATCGGGCTCTCTGCTCAGCAGGGAGCCTGCTTCCCCCTCTCTCTCTGCCTGCCTCTCTGCCTACTTGTGATCTCTGTCTGTCAAATAAATAAATAAAATCTTAAAAAAAAATAAAACAAAATTGTTGGTTTGACTTTTCTTTTGGGTAAAATCTTTCAGAGAAGTCTGAAGAAGGCAGTCTAGACACAGTGGACACCATGGTCACCATAACAAGCAAGAGCTATAGACACGTTCTCCCCTAGCTCTCTCCAACTTCAACACATTCAATGGTGGTGCTGTTAGGAGTAAACAAGATGTTGTCACTGCATTTTGGACATTATCAATGTCCCATTTATACCAATAAGTTAGTTATCCATGTCTCTATCAACATGTGAAAAACTTATTTCCAGAATCCAATGATGAGGGTCAGTCCATGTAGATATTATTAATTTCCTTATTTTACAACTGTAGACACAAAGGTCCAGAGAATGAGTATTTTCCACCAAGTCTCATACCTCCTAACTGGCAAAGTGGACAATGGAACCCAAAGACTCTGACACTAAGCATTATTAACAAGTCACTTGGATTTGTAACCAGTTATGTCTATTATTTTCAAAACTTCACAAAATATAGACTCTGACACTAAGCATTATTAACAAGTCACTTGGATTTGTAACCAGTTATGTCTATTATTTTCAAAACTTCACAAAATATAGCTTTATTCTCAGGTTTGTACCTATGAATCTAAAATCAAAAGAGTTATCTCTTTTTTATAGCAAAGTAAAGACACATTTTGTTTTCATAATTTAGAAAATACCTTTCAGATTAAGGTGTACCTTCTTTTTTTCTTACATTTCAGAATGTTGCCTTGGTGGTTTGAGAGCCTACATAATATATAGATTCTTCCATTTTTCCTTCTTTACCAATATTTATAATTATAGCTGTTTACCTGTAATTGTTCTTCCTCAAATCATATTATTTTCATATTTCATTTTAAGTACAGAGTACTTCCCGACTTAAACCTATTACAGTGATTTAGTTTACTTTCCAGTACTTGAAGTAATTTAAAAATAGCTGAAAAAAATCTGACTCAGTTTATTATTTTAAAACTTATCTTTGCATTGCTGGATTTGAAATCTATTTTATGTAGTAACTCATCACCCTGCTGTTTGAATTTTTGTGTCACGAATTATTTGTTAGATCACCCAGGGAACCTTTAATGCCAGGGAGAACAGCAGCAGAGGGCTTTGACAGATCTGGAGATTATAATGCACAAACCCATAGGACTAGTTTAACAGAACTTCCCTACCCACCCCACCCACCATCACCATCAATTTGAAAGTAAGACACATTACAAGTGACTCTATGGGTCAGCCACATGTTTGATGTGAGCAGCGAGAAGACGTTTTGTATGAAACAAATACTGACTGAAAAAAGAAAAAAACATGCACACAGCAAAACAAACTTAAAGTTCTCTGTATCTCTGCCTGGCTGACAAAAGGATTTTCTTCTGTTCCTTTCCCTTTAATGTAAAGCTATTTGAAAACTTTTAATAGATATAAAGAAAGACCATTTCCTACCTTATCTCCCCCGCCTTTTTTAAAGATACCAAGACACCAAGAGAGATAATATCTTGTTTTCTTATTGAGGACACAGAGAAGGATTTGGGCAGCCAAGTGTGCTGTCCTTGTTGTTCTGATCCGAATCTTCTGCACAAAGGTAACTTCAAATGGAACACTAGAAGACTTTCCAGGACAAGTCCAAGATCCGTGGAGACCAGGACATCCAAAATGGAATAGTATAAAAGTGGGACACTCACTCACCCTGTTCTGTAGATGCTTTTGCTGAGCTCCCCATTCCAGCTTATACTTTCTTTATTTTGCCAATTTCTGTTTATTGTTTTGTTTACCTGTTCTTCTAGCATTTTGATTACATTACTTGAAACCCAAAACTCCTTTGAATCTTTCTCGTGGTACCTTCCAAATCTTTTGACATGCTTCATTTTAAAAATTACATTCAACTTCTCATAGATGAGGCTACATCAGAATGTAGAAATGACCAATCCTTAATTTCCAGCTTACCTGTGACTCATGCTCCTACAACCTCACCAGCCTCTTAAACATTTATGCATATACACGTATCAAAAAAGCTAAGGTGCTGTTCCTTTTATTATTTTAGTTAAGATTTAAGAGAAAATAACAGGGTAACATGGTAGAGGATGGGGTCTTCCACAGTACCTTTCACTTTCTCTAGCCTCTTCTTTCTCTGCCACTTCTCTCTTCTTTCTTCTGAGAACACCACCTTTATGTCCTATGCAGAACTCTCCTGTTTTGATACCAACCAACCATCTTACTCTGTGGGTCTGTCTTGTCTCATCTCCTCAACTGAGTCCATTTAGCCCCTTTCTTGATACATTAACTCTTTCCCTAAAGAAAATTCTCATGCCAGCTGTACAAAGAATAAACTCTTTTCACTCTGTTATGGTTGGAGCTACAAAGAATAAGTAAGAAGAGGGCACTTTCAAGAGGGAAACCCGTTACAAGCAAAATAAGTGATTACTTGATTGAAAGTGGCACTTATCATGGATTAGACCATACATGACTGTAATAATACTCGTGTTTTATAGACTATCAAAAATAACAGGTCCCAAATTGAATGTGGGTTTTCATTCAAGCTCTACTTCCTACCGTCCTTTCCTTCCTTGTCTTCTCCACCTCAATTAATGGTAACACTATCATGAAGTGACCCAGCTAAGTAGGCATATGTATACATATGTATACACACATATTGTAAACCAGCAAGTCTTGTCAGCTTTACCATCGACATATATCCTTCATCTAATTATTTTTCGATGTCACCACTGGGACAAATTTATCATGAAGCATGTTCTTTTCTCATCTAGACTGTGGCAATAGTATCCAAGGTGATATCCAGAGATATCTTCCAAATATAAGTCAGATTACACCATCTTCAGTTTAAATTCTAGTTTTTTTTTTCATTTTAGTTAGAAAAAAATCTAATTTTTTACCAATGCTGATAAACTCCAACCTGCGTTTTCCTAATGATCTCAATTCATGTCTCCCAGAGTTTCCTCTTGTTAACAAAGCTCCAATCACTCATTAAACATGTGGGCTCAGGTTCAACCTCAGAGCCTGTACACCGATATTCCCTCTGCATGAAATATCATTTCCCCTGATCTTCAAATGTTGGACTCAGTACTATGTCATCTCCCAGAAATTTTCAACCACTGAAATTGACATACCACTACTCTCCCCACATTATATTTTATATTTAGAGAAACTTTCATTAGTCAGAATTATAATTTCCTTTGCTTATTTGTTACATACCCACTTTCCCTAACTCGAATTTAAGAGAGATGAAATTAGAGACTTTTTTCTCTTGCGGCATCTTAATGATGTCTGAAACATCACAGCCACACAATAAACATTTGAGGAATAAATAAATGAATGAACAAACAAGCATGACAAAGAAGTACAAGATGTTAAGCATTCAAGTGGTGTAACTGGTCAACATACAGAACTGGTATATTTAAAAGAAGAAAAAAATTGAGAAAAGTCTTATAGGACTTGACCAAAATATTACAGAAAGCAAATATCAGTCATATTGATTCAGCTTTCCAACTTTGCTTATCACTCAATCATTTCTTCACTTCAATCTTCTTGTTATTTGTTTGTGATATATAACATTACCATATAGACTATTTTAACTATTTATATAAGGAAGAAGTTTCTATAATTTTGGATAAATTATACATAGTAGGCCATGGAAACTGGAGGAAATTGACTCAAGTCTAATACTCTTTCTAAGCAAATAAAGCCTGAAAGGACAAGAGAAACAGGAATTTCAATAAGATATCTGGAGGCAATCCTTTAGGGTATTTTTCTGATGAACAGCTGAGAATCATCTCAACTTAGCCTTATTTGTGCAGACACATCAAAGAATGATTCATTTAAACCATGCTAATGCATATAGATATTTACAAAGAAGAATGTTGTACTGCTATTAATGTTCTTTGAATCAAAAAGCAGAGTATATTTTTTTGTCAACTTGACCGGTTAAAATAGCTCAGTAATGAAGGATTATCAGTTAGCTAAAATAAAGTTTACTTAGGGATAATAAAATAAACTTTGATATTGATTTATGAGGATGCTTCGAAAAAGGAAATTCTCTGCAAACATGTGTACTCAATGGACCATCGATAACTGTGGTCTTCTTGCTTCATTTATCCTGGTCTTATCCTAAGTAAAGAGGCTAAAAATAAATATCAGATGCCTAGAGAAAAGTGTAAACAATGTGTCATCCTAATAAACCCCTTTACAGATCCCATTTTAAAAACCTAAACACCTACTTGCCATTTAGTTTTCGTCTCAACTATATTTATATTTGGTATGCATCCCTAAGCAGTTTTCTCGGGAATATATTTTTAGATTGCGGACAAAAATCTCTATTTCCTATACTTAGTACAATTCAATATGGAAGTGACAAAAATAAAATTGTACCTGAACTTTGGAAACTAAAGATTTATTTTAGACTAATGTATTCAGTTGCACCCCAAACTGTGTATTGGAAATTTAAATTAATAATGATTGGAATTATACTGTTTATTTTATGATATGGCTTCCTCAGATGGCATAATAGTGTTTGTAGTTTTATTTCATTTGAACAGAAAATATAGGAATATGTAAGTATGACATTAAGTGATATTCTGCCCATAATCCTTATGACAATTATTTTTAAGATGAGACAGGATTTGTGAAATAATATGGAAGATATAGGGAGCAATTATGTGAATAATAATGGTTACAATGTAAATTATTTCACATGTTCCTGAACATCAGAAAAATTTTAAAGTGAAAATGTTTTTATTAGGTATTGAGGAGATTTTTAAGTTAAGAATAAGTTATATAACATAAAAATTCAATATATATGCCAATCACTAAAAGCATGTGAAAAAAATTGTAAGACAGCAAGTTAAACAAATGGGATTGTTTACATCTAAAAAAGTATGGTATAGAAACTAATAAAATATAATTAATGTAGAAGTGAAAATGTCAAAATAGTTTGGATGAGAAGCCTTGAAAATTAAGAAAGATCTTGACAATACATAATTACAAAATTTAAAAATACACAAATACAGTTACAAACTTTACAGGAAAAAGGGAAGGGCATCTAAAGAAAACATAATCAGAAATTGGACGTGAAAGCGCGTACTATAATGCTTGCCTGAGTCAGCATATTTTATTATTCTTCCTTTCTTTTTAGAATTAACCAATCTGACAAACAGAAGAAAAACAAAGCAAAATGTCAAAAGAGCTTGGAAAAGCTGGTAGATGCTGTTACTATCATTCACACATATATTACAAAAAAGAGGCTTGCTTGGCTGTGAGGATAGTGGCTCCCATTTTGAATTTGAGATGCTGAAAGATATCTGATTTGAAAAGTCAGTTAGGCAGGGCTCTGGTACTCAGGAAGAAGACCCAAGATACAGATAGGCCTGGTAGTTTTCAGAATATATGGAGATGAGAATGAGTACAGAGGTAAAATGTCTCTGATTTTACTACTCAAAGTGTGGTTCTTCGAGCAGCAGCATTTGGTTCTTCCAGGAATTTGACAGAGAATCAGGATCTTGGACACCACTCTGACCTCCTGGGTCACAACTGCAGCTTAAGAAGATCTACCAGTGACTTGTATGCACACAAACATTTTTGAGAGTTACCAGTCTAGTTACCAGTCTTGAGAGTTACCACTCCCTACTAGTAGACAGTTACCAGTCTACTAGTCTAACTCTAGTTAGAGTTACCCATCTAACATGAGAAATGAGGACTGTGTCTGAGGAAAAATAAATTCTAAGAAGAGGGATGAAAGAACTACAAATATCAATGTAAAATGTTAGCAGAGATTTAGGAAAACAGAGAGACTGGTTTCATGAAACAAAAGGGAGGCTAGTTTTAAGGAAGAACCAACCATGTCCAATACTTAAAAAAAAAAAAAATCATTAAGATAAATGATGACATGGGATGCCTGGGTGGCTCAGTTGATTAAGCTGCTTCCTTTGGCTCAGGTCATGATCCCAGAACCCCGGGATTGAGTCCAGCATTGGGCTCTTTGCTCTGCAGGGAGCCTGTTTCTCTGGCTGCCTCTGCCTGCCACTCTGCCTGCTTGTATGTACTCTCTCTCTCTCTGACAAATAAATAAAAATCTTAAAAAAAAAAAAAGATAAACAATGGCATGCACCCCTAACATTTGACCATCAAGCAGTCATTAGGAATGTTTTTGGAACAAACTTATATTAAGCAGTGTTAGAAAGAAGCAGATGTCTCTGTCTTAGTAAGTGATTAGGAATTGAAGAATTTAACAAGACAACTAAAGAAGAGATCACATTTGCAAAATCTTGGTAGTAAAGGTAATGGACATCTCATAGTAATGGGAGAGTTGGAGCAATTTTTTTATCTAAAGAATTTTATCTAAAGAAAATTTTATCTAAAGAAAAAGAAGTCAGAAGAAAAGCAGCTGGTTGCTAGACCAAAATCATTACAGCAGAAGAACAGTATAAGAACAAGATCTCAAGGGGGTTGTTGGCATTGGGAAGAGGAAGATATCACTGCCTTTGAATTAGAACTGAGGGATCTAAGGACGAGTGGAAAATGTGTGTGCTTACACATAATATATTTGCATTAGATGGAAAAAAAAGTTAATAGAACAAGAATAATTAAGGAGGTTAAGAGGTTTTCCAACTATTTATATTTAAGTTTCTCTGGAAAAGAATAAGATAGATTATGTGTTTATGAGCCTCAACGCCACAATCATATTAGTTGAGTGGAAGCCCAGTTCCTCAACCTTTCTTACACCCAATTTTCTAACCTGTAGGATGGGAATCATAACCAAACCTTTATATCAAAAGCAAACTACAGAAAGTGTTCATAGGTGAATAAAGCTGAAATGAATTACTTCAAGTAAATGGAGAAGGTCACAGAAATTTCCAGTAGGCTAGACAGCTGAGATTGGAAATGAGCAAGAACAATGGCAGATGACATACCAGTGTATCTCATCTCCTCCCCAGCACCAGAGTCATTCCTTCCTCTACTATCCCATCTCCAACCAGGAAGGAGGTCAAAGAAGTTGAGAAAAGCTAGAGGATGATGGTTGAAATCTTGAGACCTATAATATTTAGAAACCTACTGATAAGAAGCAACCAAAGAAATAAAGGGGGGTCAAAAGATGGCAGAATCAAAGACAGAAGAATTTTATGAAGAGGGAAAGTAAATGGTCAACCATGGCAAATGTTTCAGAGATCAAGTTAAATATAGAAGTATTTTGGGGGGTTTCTGTGGTGAGAATAAAAGGAATAAATTTATTTGTAGGATTTTGAGGGAAAATTGCAGCATTAGGGCTGCAATTGCTGCAATTTAGATGTGAATATTCACATTCATATGCATATGGATGTGTGTGTGAATGTGTACGTGTTGTAGCGGTTGAAGGATGTATAGTTATAAAATGTAGAAAATACTGCCCATGTAATCTCAAGACATGCAAGTACTACCCTAGGGAGTTCTTATATATTATGACATAATTTCTACGGAATTGGCAATCAAATCTGAAGTGATAATCACTGAAGATGTAAGAATGGATAAACTCTCTGGATCTGAAAATGCCGAAAAAGAACATCTGAAAGGGAGATTTGTCAAGCTTTTACAACTATAGTACTGTTCTGGAAATGAACAAGAGATAAATACGATGACCAAGCAATGACTCACCTGTGGAAGGTGAGCTTAATAAGACAAGGTGTGCAGTGAGTTCTGTATGATCAGCCATGGAGAGACATGAAGAGCGTGCACAGTTGGTATGGGACATACAAGCCAGCATAGCTAGAGGCAGTTTGCTGCTCTAAGGATGGCAATGGCATGGGCGTTGCTGACTACAGAGAACAAGCTGGGTACCAATCCTTGAGCTAACCCTTAGACAAATTGGGAGTTACTGTTAGAGCAGAGCCTGTGCTGCAGAGGGACAGTGATGGCTCAGAAGGTATGTCCGCTGGAGAAATGCCTATGAAGGAAATTTCAGAATGAAAGCATGGAATAAACCAGGATAGAATCATTTTCAGCTCATTTATTCTCATGTGCAGAGGAGACAGAAGTGTATAGCAAGGACTCCCTGTTACACAGGCCACATTGTTCCATTCTCTCCTCTGAGGCAATCTTCACTAATTGATAATAGTTTCTGATTATACTAAGCCCAGACACATCTGGGTATCTTTCTCCACCTAGTGAGTGAGTGGTTCAGGCAATTTGTCTGTTGGAGACAATTTGCCCACAAAATAAAACGTCATTGCCATTCACAGTTTGACTTTAAAGAAGGATAAAAGAACACATACAAAAAAGTCTGATCAATTGCTAATGTGGATATTTATACTAGGAAAGTTGCAGAGGGACAGACGTGCAGAGAACCAAGTTGAGATGTTGAAATAACACAGAAGGTAGGAAATAAGTAGAGGTAAGAAGAAAGCAATATGCATAGTGATTTAAAGCATATCTTTGCCCTCCTAGGCATTTGCTAGTATTGGCTTAAGGAACAAGAGCATTTTGTCATTGGGTTAGAAATTAAGAATTGCTAAATTGATGTGCTTGGTTTCTTTAGTGGTCTACTCCCTTGGTGGTGTGACAGATCACAGTTCACCATCTAAGTAATTATGTGCATTTATGGTTGCTCTTTGTGCTATGTGCAAATATCAAGAATCACATTTTAAGAACACTTCTAATTTTATAAATAACTTTGAACTCAAAGGTGTTGTGACAACATCTGCAACAAGAACCCAAAACTGGCATTCGCTATGATAAAGGTGCATCTCAAGGTCGCCTTTAACATGATCCGAAGGAAAATCAAAATGAAATTCCCAAATTCCCCTTTTGAAACTAAAGAGGTTTTCTTTATATGTTTAAGTTTGTTAATTGCATATCCAAGCCTTTTTCCCTGAAGTCCTTCATTATTATACAGGCTTTAGCTCAATTTGATCTCATAAGGATTCTTCTGAAAACGATAGCCCTGCAACAATTGGATTTTACTATTTAAATAATAACTGCAATATGTCAAATATTATCAAATAACATAATAAAAATGTAAAGATTAGTTGCAAATGATTAAAAAAAAAAAAGATGGTTCCTGAAAAGAAAACATGACTATAGGTAGGTAGCCTTCAGGAAAGAAAGGGCAATATCCCAGCCACACGGTGCCCAATAATAGCTTGACACTTACAGGTGAGGACTAGAGAAAAAAGGATGAAATAATGAGTTGATAAGAAAACCATGCAAGTCAGCTACAAAAATCAAATGATGAAAGAAGGTTTAGTGCTCTACTCATTATAAGATACAAGGGTAATTCTGTATGCAATTTTATTTTTGTGTCACTTTAGAAGAATAAAAAGAAAAGAAAATGTCTGAATTTCTTATTGTATTTAAATTGGACCTGTGTTGCACCTAGCTAAATAAACAAGTAAATACATAAATAAATAAGATCTAGAAAGTGGTTGGCCAGAGGGAGCAGGGAGGAGGCAGAAGCCATATTTCTCAGGTAAGTAAAGTTTTCTGAACCCCAAACACAACATTTATCACTAGAGGCAACAGGGATACTGTTGGGCAACATGACACAAAAGCTGTAAATTTCTAAAATTCCAAGGAGAATTTTCTCTAAATCATTCTGCCTGAGAAAATCTCCACTTAACGTCATGTATTTATGAGAAAATCAGTTGCTAAGAAACAGAAGAGAGAGAAACTGATAGTAGAACACCATATCTCCTCCTCAAGATTTCTTGTGAAATTTCTGTTTTTATTTAATTTCTACACCTTTACCTTTATATGTATTTGAATCAAGATAATATTTAGTGCAAAATAGTCATGACATTTCATGATAACAATGTTATAATTAAAAATTATACTTCTCAATATACATACTCTTCATCTCTTTATAATTTCTATCTGAAATTTTATCTTTTATAATGTTAATCTTTCAGCCTCTGCTTTCCTTTAGAATGCATTTCACTTTCAAATGCCCCCCACCACATTCCTTCTACATTTCTGTGTATATTTTCTGTTTACAATTGGATTCATTATGGATCTGGTCTGCAAATTTCAATGTTCAATATTTATTCACTCCAAAAGAATACTTTTTCTGTGTCCACTGCTGTTCTATTAAGTGGTGATACAACATGAATAAAACAAAGTTTATGTTCTAATGGGAAGAAGCTGAACATAGAGAAACAATATATCTGTAGGATGTAAAAGCAAGGTAGAGAAAAAGTGTGCATCTCAGGTAGGTGGCATTTGCGCAGGGCCTCAAAGGAAGTAAGGGAGCAAGCTTTCTGAGTATTTGCTGAAAGAGCAATCCAAGCCAAGGTTACAAAGTGTTCGCAGGTGGCCAGAATGGGGAGAAGAGAGCAACCAAGGAGAAGAGAGGTAAGAAAGTCCAGAAAAGTCATGGAGTTCAAGGCCAGGTACAACTGTACAGTGCCTGGAGAAAGAACTTAAGAACTTCTGAATAAGACAAACACCTCAAGGCAGAGGAATGGAATATACTGACATATTAAAAGGATTATTTGGACAGCCACATGAAGATACTTTTTTGGAAGATGAAGAGTAGTAAGATCATTTAAGAAGCTATTTACATCAATCCAGGTAAGGTGGATAGTAAGTTGAACAAAGGGCTAGCACAGAAGACTGTGGGAAATGGTTGAAATCTGAATCTGTTTTGAAAGAAGAGCTGACAGTATTTGAGAATCAATGAATTTTATGTGTGAAAAAGAAGGATCAAGGCTAGACAATTGGAGCTGTGATTCTGTTGATTGAAACAAGGGTGTCTGGGAAAGAAGGTTCTAGAGACAACTAATATTCCCATGTTTCTATGAGGGCTTAAAAATGGGCAGAGAAACTGAACAGACATTTTTCCAAAGAAGACATCCAAATGGCCAACAGTTACATGAAAAAATGCTTAACATCACTAGTCATCAGAGAAACCAAATCAAAACCCCAGTGAGATATTATTACTTCATACCCATTAGAATGATTGTCATTATAAAGAGAAGAGATAACAAGTGTTGGCAAGGCTGAGGAGAAAAGGGAATCCTTGAGCAGTGTTGGCGGGAATGTAAATTGATTTACCCAATATGGAAAACAGTATGGAGATTCCTCAAAAAATTAAAATAAAGCTACTATGTAATCCAACTACATAGTCCCACTTCTGGGAATATATTTAAAGGAAATGAAAACAAGATATTGAAAAGATACCTGTCCTGCCCTGTTTATAGCAGCATTATTCATAACAGCTAAAATTTGGAAACAATCTATCCATTCACAGATGAATGGGTAAAGAATACACATGCACACACATACACACAGATCTTCCTTGGCTTATGATGGGGTTGTATCCCAATAAACCCATCACAAATTGAAAATATCAAAGTTGAAAATGTACTTAATACACCTAGCCTATCAAACATCACAGATTAGTCTAGTCTACCTTAAATGTTCCTGGAACACTTATACTAGCTGACAGTTGGACAAAATTATCTAATACAAGCCTATTTGTAATAATGTATTGAATACCTCATGCAATTTATTAAATACTGTACTGAAAATGAAAACCAGAACATGTGTAGGCAGGCAGAATGGTTATAAGTGTACCAGTTGTTTATACTTGTGATCACATAGCTGACTGGGAATTTTCCAGCACAAGAGGGTATCATACAGCATATTGCTAGCCCAGGAAAAAAAAAAATCAAAATTCAACACACAATTTCTACTGAAGATGTATCACTTTTTACCGTTGCAAAATTTAAAAATCATGAAGTCAAACCATCATAAATTAGGAACTGACTCTATATATAATGGAATATTACCAGACTATGAAAAAGGAGGAATTGTCATTTGCAACAACATGAAAGGACTTTGAGGACAGTATGTTTCAGGAGGTAAGCCAGACAGGGAAAGATAAATACTGTATGCTATCACTTATATGTGGAATCTAAAAATCTGAACTTGTAGAAACAGGGAGTAGGGTGGTGGTTGGTAGGGACTAGGGGTGGGGGAATTGGGGAGATGTTAAAGTACATACATTTTCAGTTACAAGATGCATAAATCCTGGAGATCTAATACACAGCAGAGTTATTATGATTAGTATTGTACATTTCAAAGTTCCTAGGAGACCAGATCGTAAATATTCTTTTTTTTTAAGATTTTATTTATTTATCAGATAGAGATCACAAGTAGGCAGAGAGGCAGGCAGAGAGAGGTGGGGGGGAAGCAGGCTCCCTGCTGAGCAGAGAGCCCAATGTGGTGCTCGATCCCAGGACCCTGGGATCATGACCCGAGCTGAAAGCAGAGGATTTAACCCACTGAGCCACCCAGGCGACCCTGGATCTTAAATATTCTTACCGCAAAAAAAAAGAAATGATAATTATGTGACATGATAGAGATAATGTTAGCTAATGCTACCCTGGTAATCACACTGCAATATATAAATTCAATCAACACAACGTGCATCTTAAAATTATGCAATGTTATATGTCAATTATATCTCAATAAAAATACTTATGTAATACTTATGTAAATTTTTAATACTTATGTAAATTTTTAAAATAGGAACTTGTGGAGTCTCCTTTTTGGCCTTATTATTCTCACAAAGACACACCTGGCAGATTCTCCTTTCATTCACCATGCCAGACATTTGCCAGGCTTTTTTACTCTGGCAACTCATATCTCCGGTTCTGCCTACTATTTTATGGAATATATAAATATTTTATTGATGATTTCCTCAACTCTGTTTTCCCTTTAAAGTCACTGTAGAACTTATTATTTGGCTATTGACCCCATCATCCAGTTTCCTAATTTTCTTTTCTATTACACTTCCCGTCATTGCTTTCCTTTACTCTCTGGGAGTTTCCCCAAATTCACCTGCAAGCATTCTGTGTTTTTCATTTTCTTCTTTCCCTATCGGTATTTCCAAAAGTTCCATTTTGTTCTTCGAATATTTCTTTCTTATTACATTCTGTACCTGCTTAAATAATGCAATATCTTTATTTATTTACCTGAAGCTATTATGCAAATAGTTTTTCAAGTTTTCCTGTCGTATAAAACAGAGCTCTGTTTTCTCAAAATTGCTTTGACTTATTTATGCATTTATTTTGTTCTGTCTTTTCCTTATTAGAGATTTCCCTCAGATATCTGGTAATTTTCATTGTCTGCTAATATTTAATATGAAAAAAGGTGATTAGAAGTATTGCACATGCTGTTAGGTCATTGAAATTATGCAGCGACTCAGTGGGGCACTGTGGTAGAGAATCTCTGTAACAGTAATGCAACCAAGAATTTAGCTAATCTTCAAAGAGATTTAAAGCATCCCTCCTTCCGTTATTCCATGTGTCCTCCGTCTTTAAGTCCAGAGGCAACCTGAGCACTGTGACAATTCTATGTTGTATATCAGCCTGTTTTCTATTTTCCCCACTACTGTTTATGGTTCAACTTCCATTTAACCATTAAAGCTGTTACCATTAACCCACTTGCTCTGTGATAATCAATGTCCTCCAAAAATGTTTGCTGTTTTTTCTATTCTTGTTTTTGCATAATTATGACTTTTATGCTTTTAAAAAATTGCCTTGTCAGTAGTTTTAAACTTTAGGTCTTAGAAGTGTAGAAATGTAGTAGGTTGACATTTTTAATGGGAACTCCTCTACATAGCCAGCTTCTACAGATGGTTAAACTTATGCATTTTTAAGACATTATTTAATTTATGTTTCTTAAAATGATGAAGTCAAAAGTGAAATTGCAGAATCAAGGCTCACATTTTGCACTCTCCCACATTGTTCTCATCTTTTACTTGGTGAATATTGTTGGTAAGTAAAATATGAGGTTTGGTATGAGGATTATTACATCAATATTGTTGTTTATTTTCACAAACAATCCTATATGAAATATTTGGATATTTGATTTTAAATGATTTTTATTTTTTTATGAGTCCTTTAGTAAACACCTATTTTTTAACAGGGCTATCTTCTAATTTTTTATAGACATTCACTAGTAGTAGGGGCACCTGTGTGGCACAGTCAGTCGAGGCTCTGACTCTTGGTTTTGTCTCAGGTCGTGATCTCAGGGTCATGAGATCGAACCCCACATTGGAAATCCCACTCTGTGTGAAGTCTGCTTAGATTATTTCTCCCTCTCTCTTTGCCCCTCCCACTCACGCTCTCTCCCTCTCTCTAAAACAAATAAGTAAATCTTTAAAAGAAAGGAATTCACTAGTAGTATATTTCTTACTTTTATATTCACATATAAAAGACAGCTTGGGGGGCACCTGGGTGGCTCAGTGGGTTAGGGCCTCTGCCTTCGGCTCGGGTCATGATCCCAGGGTCCTGGGATCGAGCCCCACATGGAGCTCTCTGCTCAGCGGGGAGCCTGCTTCCTCCTCTGTCTCTCTGCCTGCCTCTCTGCCTACTTATGATCTCCATCTGTCAAATAAATAAATAAATAAAATCTTAAAAAAAAAAAAAAAGCTTGGCTGATGTAAAATTATCGAGTCACTATAATTTTTTGTGAATCTCAGCAGACTCTTCACCACCCTCTCACATTTGGCTATTATAGCAGAGCAATCTGAGCAGGTCCAGATTTTCTGACTAATTTTGATGTTTGTTGTAGTTTTAATTATTGCTGGAGATTAATTTGTTTGTTTTCTTCGTTGATAGTATTGCCCTAAAAACATAGAAATAGAAGTCCCGGGTATTAGCTTCTTCTCCGTGTAATAAAAATGATTTTTGAAAGTTCATTAATGGATTATGATCACAGGAATTATGAAGGAGAAATTCTTGATCTAAACTAATAATTTCTGCCCTCTCCTCCATTTCCCACCACCAGGCCAGAATAGATGAGGTTAAGAGTACTTTAGTATGTGCAGAAGAAAACCAGAGAGAAAAAAGTGGCTTTACCTTTTTTCTTTTTTTACTGCTCCAAATCACCCAAAGTGGAAGTCTAAACAGACTAGGGGCATAGGTACAGTGCTGCCTCCAGCATCTCCTCTCCCCATGTGTTTTAGGAGGTACTTGGAACTGTCTGGGCAATTCAGTTAGAGATGTGAAATGAGGTGGGGTAAGGGTAGCAGAGAAGTCTATCTGATCTGGCTCCTTGAGGAACTTGACTTGTTTGCTTCTGCCTATCCCAACAGATTTCTGTCCAAATCAAGTTACTAGGCCAGGGCTTACTTGGGGCAGAGCACATTTCCTTTAGCCTCCATATAACAAAAATGTGCCCAGGGAATAAGCAACAAAGGTCAAACTTTGTTCATAGCTTAATTTATGATTTCAAACCAGTCAGAGCTATGGTAGGTGGTCCTCCTGCTCTGGTGCCACAAACGCTAAAAAGAAAGATGGTTCATAGGTATTTTCAATGAGGGCTACCAGTCAGACACAATTTTGAACCAAATATTTCTCAGAAATTTTTGATGTTTTATGGAACAGTATGCAAATACACAAGCAACAACAAAATAGAACAAGATACTCCTTCTTTGAGTGCTGTACCCACTGGATATACCACCTTTCCCCCTCATTGCTCCTACTGTATACCAACCAATTGGTGAATTCTTGCTATTCTTTATTTTTTCTTTAAGATTTTATTTATTTGACAGAGAGACAGTGAGAGACAGGAACACAAGCAGGGGGAGTGGGAGAGGGAGAAGCAGGCTTCCCGCAGAGCAGGGAGCCTGACATGGGGCTTGATTCCAGGACCCCGGGATCATGACCCAAGTCAAAGGCACACACTTAATGACTGAACCACCCAGGCACCCCCAAATTCTTGCCATTCTTTAAAGAATTTAATATCTAGTCCCTTAACTTCTTTAAGTCCAAATGTTAACTAATATTAACCATTATACCAATGTCTACTCTTAAGATGCCATAGTGTAGTCCTTATATGCTAATCCCAATTAGTTTGTTGTCTCCTAAATCTGTTCTGGATTATATTATCACCCCAAACTAATCCCGATCTAGAACCATACATTTCAAGTAGGGCAATTATCTTATGCTTCCAATTTATTCACCTCACTGCTTTTTTATTTAACATTACCAATGTGTCTAGTCCAAAAAGTCTTCATTCTTTTTCTTTTTCATTTTTGGCTTATCTTCATTCTCTACCCAACCTGTGCAATTGGGAAGCAGTTTGTGAAGCCAAGATACTGACAAAAGAAGCTTGTCTATGAAGAGCAAAGGGCACCATGACCATCTGACAAAATCAAGCAGAAAAATGGCTGAAAGGAAGCAACCAGGTGTGAAACTGTTAGCCAGAAGACACCAGGGAAACTAGGAACGACTAGATTCCAAGCCAAGGGGTAGGGGGCAGTCTAGAACACTTCTTTTTCTAAGGTATTTGCAGTTATGTGTATAGGATCAGAGGAAAAATGTAGGGAGGGAATAAAATCCTAAATTCTGCGTCTGTGGGGCTCTTGTTTCCTAAACCAAAAAGATCCATATTCTTGAAGGACATATCACCTAGGTATGACTAGACAACCAAGAAATAACTTACCTGGGACAAATTAGGCAACTACTATATGTCCCATTTTACTCATCCATTAAATAAGGATATTAATAGTACTCTCATTACAGGCTTGTTGGTAACTAATCCAACTAATATGCGTAAAGTGTTAAGAAAAGTCCTAGGCCTTGTAGAGAGTATAAGAAATGTTAGCTGTTGTAACTATAATCCAATTACAGTGAGATCTCATGAACCATCTCTGTCCCACAGTAAAGAATACCACTCAGGTGGTTAGTATTCTTCCAAATTCCATTTTATATATGTGTCCCCGAAAGGGCAAATACAGGAAAATCCCCTTCTGACAAGGAAAAGAGCATTAATCTGGCCGTAGGTTAATTCATAGTCACTTAAGATGTCATACATTTTCTGTGCCCTTCCAAGCTCTCCTTCCCCTGACGTGGCAGACATTCTGACTTAGGCTGAAGGGCAAGTAGCCTATCTCATCCACTTTGTCTAAATTTCACGCAGTGCTCTTTCACATAACATGGAAATAGCAAAACCGATTACAAATTCAGCCATACTTCAATCCAGTCAGTGTCAATTTATTCAACATAAACATTTAATTGTATCTTGATTCTCAATTAAAGAAAACTTTTCTTCCCCCCAGGGGAAACAAAGAAAAACAAAAACAAAACAAAACAAATTCTCTGCCACATGGTAGAAATGTATCAATTATAATTAAACAAGTATAATTAACGTATTACATCTCATGCAAGGATTCCTACAGACTATGTACATACAAAAGAACTTAAATTTAGAAAAAAAAGGAACAAAAATCAAAATTACAATGTAAAGAAGCCAAATGCAGCTTATTGGAGAATTACACAGAATTTTGTACCATCACTCTGCCTCCCTATGTGAAATTTGAAAAGGACATGTTAATAAAATGAAAACATTAGATTTTCAACTAAGTTATTTAAGTCAGTTTTTCTGTTCACAACAATCTCGATTTGTTAAAGGAAAAATACTGAAGAATTCTGTGATGCCCTGATTCAATGTGTTTTATTTCTCTTATACATGCAAATTATCTGTGAATAAATTTCTGCCCCTTGAAAGAGCATGATGTTTTAAATATACATAATGTAAATATAATATAAAAACAATATAAATAGATAAAAATCCATCTAAAAATCTAAATGCAAATTGCAAAGATCCAAATGAATTTATATACATTGAATCCCCTACTGCCTATTTCTGGTAAAGAAATGAGGAAAGCCAGAGCTATGGCTTCAACAACTGTACGCAAAAAAAGCCATTATATGGCTTGAAAAACTTCACTAACCACGTATCCTGTTCACAAACAAAACTATTGTTGATTATGTTGAAAGAATCCTGTGTGCAAAGATTGTAAAATCAAGTCATGTTCTGTGAAAAATGCTTTTAGAGCTTTTATTTGAGTCTTTGAGTCATAAAATTGCACCTGCATTTAAAATGGGTTTTACCCATCATCCTAAGTACTCAGTTAAGTCAATGTGTGCATAATTGTATCAGCAACTGCAATACTGAAGCACTGGAGGGAATTTTTAAAAAATCTGTCAGAATTGTAATGGAAAAACAATTTGCAGAAATATTCTATGTTCACTTTAAAGTACCACATCGTACTTGCTTGAATACTCCATTTTATTTTCCACTAAAAATAAACCCATTATGAAATTTAATGTCATTTTCTTTTTTTAAATCATTTTTTAATTTATTTTCAGCATAACAGTATTCATTGTTTTTGTACCACACCCAGTGCTCCATGCAGTCCGTGCCCTCTCTAATACCCACCACCTGGTTCCCCCAACCTCTCACCCCCCCCACCTCTTCAAACCCTTCAGATTGTTTTTCAGAGTCCATAGTCTCTTTTCTCATATTGAGCTTGAGCACTATAACATATATCTTCATAAAATGTTCAAGTTTTACAGTTTTTCACTTTCATTTTGAACATTACAATAATAAAGCAGAAGTCTAATTCGTGTGAAGGTATTGCTATAAGCCTATGACATGACAGCAATCTCATTAAAAGTACATCTAATTAATTTAAGGACTTGAAAGTCCACAAAATTTAAGCAAGCAAATCGTCAGTTTTGTTAGGAGGTCTTACCATCTCATGCTTGTCACAGGGGTTAGTACAGTGGAAAGTAGGTCAATAAAAAATATACAAATCAGAGCACACAGAGGAAAAAAAAGGATGTACAATACCAATGGAAGATTAACATATATAACAAATTTTGTTCAACTTGAATATACCAAACTTAGAGGGTACTTTACAGCATTAAAATTATATATATTTTTTTAAAAGCTCAAAATCAGAAATCTAGACACGCATTTCAAATTGCAAGATAATAATAGAAAATAGTAGAAATTAAATAATAGAAAATTAAAACCAAGTAAAGTGGGAAAAAGAAATTCATGAGAAAATAAGTCAAAGTAGAAAACATACAATAAAGAAAATGAACCAAACCAAAGATGATAGTTTGAAAACTCTAATAAGGTTGATAAATCACTGCAACTGTCTACAAAGAAATAAGAGAGAAGACAAAACTTTTCAAAATCAGGAATGGAAAAGAGGACATCTGTATAGAACAGATATAAGATTACAAAAGGATATTGTAAAATGAATTTTATCCACAAAGTTAAAATCTTTTATGAAATGGACAAATATCTACAGAGACTCAACTTACTAAAGCTAAAACATGATGAAATAGAAAGTGTGGGTAATGTCCTATAAAAGATTATCCTATACCAAATAATAATTTTCCCATAAAACTGAAGTCAGTATTTAAACTGCAAGGAAAGATCCAGGTCTAAATGGCTTTACTGGTAAGTGATTCTAGAATTTTAGGCAACAAATAACATTAATTTTCCAAACATTTATTTGGAGAATGAAAAAGGACACTCACTTCATAGATCTTTTTATGAAATTGGCACAACCTGGATACCAAAACTTGGCAAGGATATTTCAACAAAGAAAAATTTCAAACCAATGTTTCCCATGAACATAGCTGCTAAAATCCCACATAAAATATTAATAAAATTAATGAAGTTGTATTCGTTTTTATAAAAAAAAAGTACATCAAAATCAAGTTGGATTTGTTCCAGGAATTAAATCTCAGTTATCATTCAAAAATCAAAAATTAATCATAATTCATCGTGTCAATAAAATAAAGGAAAAAATTAAACAATCATCTCAGTATGTGTAAAAAGACCATTGATATAATTTAACATAAATTCCTTGAGTTAAATATTTTAAGGACTATAATAGTAGAAGTAAACTTCTGACTAAGCGTATCTACCAAACTTCATACCTGAGTTTGAAATATTGAAAGTTTTCCCATGAGATCAAGAGAGATCAAGATACCTATTATCATGTTTTCAATGTAATACTGTAGTACAGCTTTTAGTCAGTGTAAAAGGGCAAGGAAATTAATAAGATTCAAGGATTAGAAACAGATACAATTGTCATTTTTTGCAGATAACAAGACTATGTATGTAAACAAGTATAAAACTATTGACATGATTTAAAATTAAATCATTCTCCTTACATATATATGTGTGTGTGTGTATGTGTGTATGTATATACGTGTGTGTGTACATATATATATATACATGAACACATGGAGATTTGGGGACATATACATATGGAATATACATGCATATACATATATATAGGTATATATGCATGTATATTTCATATGTATTATTTATATTTTAAAATATAAATACAAATAATTACATAAATAATTGCACATATATGTGTAATTATAATTATTTATTATTATAGATGTTATTATAGATTATGTGTTATGGAATACATATGGAATATATTCCATATGTATATGTATATTCCATATGTACTCCATAATACATAATCTATAATAGCACCTATAATAATCTATAATAGCTTCAAGAAACATCAAATACTAAAGGATAAATCATGTAAAAGTTATAAAATGTATCTATAGTAAAAATAATAAATACTGTCAGTAGAATTGAAGATGACCTAAACAAACAGAAGTATATATTATGTTTATAGGTTTGAAAATTCAGTTTCTAAATGGAGCTTTAGATTCAATATAATCTGAACAATAATCTGAGAATAAATTTTCAGAGTAATTTCTAAAACGAGTTTAGAAAGGTAAAGGCTGGGAAAAGCCAGGAAAATCCTGAAGAAGGAAAAACAAAGGGAAATTATTCTACTGGATGCTTGACTCTGAATATGGACACACAGAAAAATGGAAAAAATGGAGAAGCCAGAAACAGAATCATACCTGCCCTGTCAATGGATCTTAAACAAAGATGGCATGGTAGAGCTTATGAATAATAACCATTTGGCCAACAAATATATGAATGAGTGTTCAATCACCTAAGTTATCAGGGAAAAAAATAAAAAATTTAATAATAATGAACCAATAATCAAATACACAAAATGGCTAAAGTTAAAAGGGCTGACAGCAGTTATTGCCAAGGATATTTAGGACAAAAGTAAGATCTCTCACACATTCCCGTTGGGAAGGTCAATTTGTACAGACTTTTGAAAACCATTTTTGTACTATCTGCCAAAGTTGAAAACATACATAGCCCATCCATTAGCCAGTAAATCCACTCCTAAATATCTACCCAAACAAGAGCATACAAAATTTACAAAATTGTACACAGCAGTTTTATAAATAGTAATACTTACTTGGAAACAAACCCAAATATCCACCAGCTGTATATTGAATGAATATATTGTAACCATACAATAGAATACTAAGCAGAAGTGAAAATAAATGGACTGTTGTACCATGTAGTACCCTGAATGTATCAAATGGGCATAATACTGAAGGAAAGAAACCAGACACAAACGGATACATTCTGAATAATTTCATTCATATAAATTCCAAACATTCTCAAAACTAATCATATAAGTGGTCAGACGTACAGGGTTCAGAAGGAGTGAGGGTTGTGAGGAGACAAGAGGATGACCTACAGTGTGTTCTTGCTATTGAATTCCTTGACCTGCATGCATGACCATTTTTTTGAACTCATGATTTGTACACTGTTCTGTTATTTTCAAAGATGAGAAAACTTCATGAGGGTGTTTATTTGAACTAGACAAACAAATGTGCCTCGTGTCCTAAACTCTGAAAAATCTTAGATTATATAAAGGTCTTTTCCAAGTAAAGATCAAAGAAAAATATATAATATTTCCCTACTTTTATATAGATAAAGGAGAAAAGAGTCAATAACAATAGCATTACAAATAACACTGTTCTAGATAAAAATGTTAACTGATAATATTATATTGAATCAGTTGTAGTAAAAGCAAGATACTCATTTTGGCGCTGCTGTTAAGCAATATTGTTAGAACAGAGTTTATGTTCCATAAACATGATCCAAAGCTACCGTTTCCTTTTCATCATTGTTGGTTCCAAAATATCTCTTCCTGATTTTAATATTCTTATTATATTTATATTGCAAATTGCATTAAAGTTTTGAAAAGAATCAATTGGTTTTTAGATGAAATAAAAACAAAGGCACTTACCTTTTGGCTGTAACTTATCATCGAATGTATGAGAGAGTGCAGAAAATTATGTATATCTCTAATAAATTTTAATGTGGTATAGCAAATTACAAATAAATAATTGAAAGAAATAGTTGTTTTTAATCACATCTTAATGCCTTGGGTATGAAAAATTCTAGTGCAAGTGATTACAGTCTTTTCTGGAACATCATGTTCAGGCTAAAGCAAATACTCTGCGTTCACTTACATGAAGAATCTCAGTTATCCTCTCTCTATTAAAAGACAGTATTCAGAGTGCCTGGGTAGCTCAGTCAGTTCAGTGTCCATCTCTTCAAAAGAAGAGACTCGGGTCATGATCTCAGGGACCTGAGACAGCGCTCTGTAGGGCTTACGGCACTGGGCATGGAGCCTCCTTGGGAGTCTCTCATCCTCTCCCTCTGCCCTTTCTGCCTCTGCTTCTGCTCTCTCTTCCTCTCTTTCTCTCTTTAAAGACAAAAATAAAAACAAAAACAAAAAACAAAAACAAAAACAGTACTCCACCTGTTGTAAACAATTGATGCTGTATTTAATCAAAACTGAAAAAGTCTCCAGTATATCAGAAGTACTAAAATTCTACTGAATTCACACATTTTTCAGTGCCTAGACCCAAATCCAATATATATGTGCGGAAGGGGTTTCCCCATACCAACAAGCAATTCTCAGACACCAGCAGCGTGCAGGAGAATTCAACTCAATTCTGACACTATCTATCCAGAGATACCATGATATCCCACAGGTGAAGGGTTCAGTCCTACAAGACTGCACCTTCTCCCACTTCAGATATTAGTTGCAAGTCCATAACTCCACCCTTGGATTTGATTAATTTGCTGTAAGAGTTCATAAAACTCAGGAAACCCATTTACTCACTAGATTACTAATTTATTGTAAAAGGGTACAACTCAGAATTAGCCAGATGGAAGAAATGCTTAAGGCAATATCTGTGGGAAGGGGTGTAGAGTGTCTACGTTCTCACCAGTTACACCATTCTCCTCAAATCTCCATGTGTTCACCAACCCAGAAGCTCGCCCATCTGTTTTTTGTTTGTCTGTTTGTTTGTTTATGGAGGATTTATTACATAGAGTTGGTGGATTAAATCATTGGCATTGGCAATTGATCCAACCTCCAGCCTCTCTCCCCTTCCCAGAGCTGTTTATTTAGGTCTTCTTTGATTTCACTTAGTGTTCTATAGTTCTCAGCCAAGAAGACTTAATGTATGTGGTTATGTTTATAACTATGTTTTAGGTGTTGTTATAAATTAAACTTTTTACATTAATTTCAATGTCTAATTGTTCATTGTTTTAGCATATCTGGACTGTGAACTTCAGAAACATTTCTTTTAAAGGTGTTAAAGACAGGGAGAAAAGAGCTAAATTTTTCAGAAAGCAGTAGATAGGAGCACCCAGGTGGCTCAGTTGGTTAAGTGGCTGCCTTTGGCTTAGGTCATGATCCCATGGTCATGGGATCGAACCCCACATTGGGCTTCCTGCTCAGTGGGAGGAGGGGGGGCTGCTTTTTCCTCTCCCTTTGCCTGCTGCTCCACCTGTTCGTGCTCTCTGTGAAATAAATAAATAAAATCTTTTTAAAAAGGATCACATAGATATCTGATTTCTCAACAGCAACAACAAATTTTAAAAATGCAAGTTTTTTTTCCCCCAAAGGATATAAAGGTTTCCATAATTCTTCCATCTAATATGACAATGTGGCAGGAAAAATAATGACTTTTCAAGATGTCTGTTCCTAAATCCTTAGAATGTGTGAATATATTACTTTATGATACAAATGGGACTTAGCAGATATTTTTTAAAGTTAACAACTTTGAGATGGGAAAACTATCATGAATTATCTAGTATGGCTCAGTCCAATCACATGCCCCCTTAAAATTGGGGAAAAAGGCGGTAGAGTGGGTACTAGAAATGAAATGGGAGTAGGACCCCCCTACTGCTAGCTTCAGAGATGGAGGAAAGGAGTCATGAGCCAAGGAATAGTGGCTACTACTAGAAGCTGAAATGTCCTTTACCTTGCAGCCAGGAAGAAAACAATGACCTCAATTTTTAAAAAAAGGAATTGAATTCTGCCAATAACCAAAATGAGTAGGAAATGGGTTCTGCTCTATTAGAAATAGGTTCTTTGGGGCTCCTGGGTGGCTCAGTGGGTTAAGCCTCTGTCTTTGGCTCGGGTCATGATCTCAGGGTCCTGGAATTGAGTGCCGCTTCGGGCTCTCTGCTCAGCGGGGAGCCTGCTTTCTCCTCTCTCTCTGCCTGCCCCTCTGCCTACTTGTGATTTCTGTCTCTGCGTGTCAAATAAATAAAAAGCTTTCAAAAAAAAAAAAAGAGAGAGAGAGAGAGAAACAGGTTCTTCTTTTTTTTTTTTTTTTTTCCTAGAGCCTCCAAAAAAGAAGGTAGCTTACCAGCAGTTTAATTTTAGTGCAATGAAACTTGTACTGGACTTTTGACCTCAAGAAATATAAGATGATAAATTTGTCTTGTTTTAAGCCACTGCATTTATGGTAACTTGTTATCATGGCAATAGAAAACTGATACAACTTGTTTTTCTTCAGTGACCACTCAATGCGTAGTTTGACATTACTTCTTACATATAAAATGTTAATTATTTCTAGGACCATTTTATTAGCTAGTGTTATTAACTTTTATCTATTATATATGCTGCAAATAATGTCTCATTTATTATTCCATACATTAACTTCATAGACGATGCCTTTTCCCGTATACAAGTTTTGTTTTCATTTTAATTATGTCAACATCTACCATCACTTTTTTTTTCTTTTCAGCGTAACAGAATTCATTGTTTTTTGCACCACACCCAGTGCTCCATCAACATGTGCCCTCCTTAATACCCACCACCTGGCTCCTCCAACCTCCCAACCCCCACCCCTTCAAAACCCTCCCTCAGGGTGTTTTTCAGAGTCCATAGTCTCTCATGGTTCACCTCCCCTTCCAATTTCCCTCAACTCCCTTCTCCTCTCCATCTCCCATGTCTTCCACGTTATTCGTTTTGCTCCACAAATAAGTGAAACCATATGATACTTGACTCTCTCTGCTTGACTTATTTCACTCAGCATCATCTCTTCCATTCCTGTCCATGTTGCTACAGAAGTTGGGTATTCATCCTTTCTGATGGAGGCATAATACTCCATAGTGTATATGGACCACATCTTCCTTATCCATTTGTCCGTTGAAGGGCATCTTGGTTCTTTCCACAGTTTGGTGACCGTGGCCATTGCTGCTATAAACATTGGGGTACAGATGGCCCTTCTTTTCACTACATCTGTATCTTTGGGGTAAATACCAGTAGTGCAATGGCAGGGTCATAGGGAAGCTCTATTTTTAATTTCTTAAGGAATCTCCAGACTGTTCTCCAAAGTAGCTGCACCAACTTGCATTCCCACCAACAGTGTAAGAGGATGTGGATGTTTCTCCACATCCTCTCCAACAGGTGTTGTTTCCTGTCTTGCTAATTTTGGCCATTCTAACTGGTGTAAGGTGGTATCTCAATGTATCTACCATCACTTTTTTTTTTTAAAGATTTTATTTATTTATTTGACAGAGAGAGATCACAAGCAGATGGAGAGGCAGGCAGAGAAAGAGAGAGAGGGAAGCAGGCTCCCTGCTGAGCAGAGAGCCCGATGCGGGCCTCGATCCCAGGACCCTGAGATCATGACCTGAGCCGAAGGCAGCGGCTTAACCCACTGAGCCACCCAGGCGCCCTCTACCATCACTTTTAATGCATTCTCAATCTTGAAACTTTTCTAAGGAACAATTCAATTTTATACATGTTATTCATACTTTCATATAATAGTTTTCAAATGTTTAAAGATTATGTTTTAATATGTATTATGTAATATGTGAATTGAATAAAATGTATGATTTGCTTATATTGTCTACTTTAGGAGACAAATCTCTACTATGGTATTTGATATCTCCTATGTATTCTTCCTTACTCTTAAATTTGAGTTTTATTGTTTTACATTTGCCTTTACTATTTTATTGCATAAGATTATTACATATGCAATGTTGTTTTACATGCTTTAAAAATTTATATATATATATTCATATTTTATGTATTTTTTTGAAATTTGATTTTTTCAATATTATGTAACATAATATTAAGTTTCCTCCACTTGGAGACTCTAGTTAATTTTTCCATTGGATTTCTTTTAAAAAATTAGTATTAAAGTTGCCTATGTACTCTGGACACAAGATATTTTGTAGTACATATTTTACAGTACCTTATCCCACTTTGTGGTTTTTGTTTTATACTATCCTGCTTTTAAACAATTTTAGATTTACTAAGTCGTACAAAGATTGTACAGAGTGCTCCCGTATATTCTGAACTTTGTACATCTATCTGGTACATTTGGTAGAGTGTCGCAACCTGGAAACCAGCATTGTTAAACTACTAATAATTAAACTCTAGACTGTGTTTTTTCCCCCCTAGTTTTTCACTTAATATCCTTTTTCTATTCCAAGATTCAATGTAACCACATTACATTTAATATACTATCTTCTAATGAAGAAAAATGTTCTATTATATTATATAGAAGTTGGAGTTTTCCTATAATTTTTGTTTTTTGCAATTTAAAAAGTTTTTCCCATCTAAGGTCATAATACATTTTCTTACATTTTCTTCTGAAAGGTTTAAAGCTTTGTTTTCCACATTTAAAATTAATCTATCTGAATTTTTTTTTTTGTAAGAAGTAAGGAGGATGAACAATTTCTTTCCATGTGCATTAAGAGTTATCCTAGGACCACTGACAGAGTAACTGTTATTTCTCCACTGATCTCTAATGTTTCCTCCGTTTAGGCATTATTGTCATCAGAGAAATATGTATATGATGATTTTAAAAAAAAAAGAACAAATGTGTGTTTTACCAATAGAGAGTAAATTGTGTGAAGGGTGTGTGAATGTGTGTATGTGTGTACGTGTATGTGTGTGTGTGTGCGTGTGCGTGTGTGTATGTGTGTGTGTGTGTGTTGAAGATAGAGGCTTGATAACCAGGGTTTGCAGTCTTGGTAAGGGAAAAGTGAGAACAAATTAGTAGAAATGTGAAGGGTTGGAAATAAGCTAGGATAACAACAGTGATGGCACATAAACAAAGAGATAAAAGGAGCACATCCATCTGGTAGGTACTTTCACAGCTAATTTTATTATTATGTTTACTAATATAAAAGAACACCTTTTGCAGCATCTCTTCCTCCAAGGAAGTTATAACGTCCAAGAATTATTGCCTCATTTATGGCATAGTAAATTTCTCAACCTAAGGTTCCTGTTACATATAATTCAATTGTAACATGAGAAACGAATTAAAATTCCAGTTTGGATTCTGTTTCATCAAACTCTGCATCTGCTTGGAAAAGTCATAATGCTGATCGGTCTCCAGTCTGATTCTTTATTAAAGTTTATGCCAAGTTGTTTTTTCTTTTTTTCTCCTCCCCCTCCATAAAATCAGGGTTCTGGCTTTGCTGGGCAAAGCAGAAAATACAATGTCATGACTCTATTCTTCCATTCTGTTTCACAGTTGTGAAAATGTTTTCTTATGGAATTTTGTGAAATTTACAATGCATAAAGTTAATGTTTAAAGCTGGAAAGATCCCTTTCTCAGAGTCAGGATGAGAATTTTATGCAACCTCTCCTCAAATCTGTAAAAGTTGGTCTTAGTATCAGGTCACAGTTAAACAGGTTATCTTTTTGGCCATGTAAACAAGTTATCAAAGCACATCATTTTCAAATGTGTGAAACATTCTGCAAATCCAAGGAAAAATAACATATAAATAGAATTCTAATAAGGCTTTCTGATTTCTTTTAAAAAAAGAATTTATGTCATTTAACAACATTCCATTTGAATATAAAGATAGTAAATTAAATGAATGGAAATATCCCTAAGCCCAATGTCCCTGAAATAATGGAAGGAGAATTGTTCAAGACTCTTCTAATTATTCTGACTGTAAGACTGAATAAAATTTTTGAGCAACGGTATCAGGAAAATTTAGCTTAAAATGTCATCAGCTAATAAGACACATACCAAGGTTTTTTGGTTGTTTTTTTTCTAAGTTAAGTTGTTAGAGAAATTGTTCACTGAATTTACTCAATACGACACTTGCAGGTCATAGTCTTTTATTTGCCTCACATTCACTGAAAGTCCTTACTTTTGTCTCATACACTCTTAATTGCTAGAGATAAAGATATGAGAAAAGACAATTTTAATTACTTGTGATTCAGTGATACAACAGAAGTGTCTGCAGAGACCACAAGAAAGGTGCATGAAGGGTCCAGAGGGACACATAGACTGCAGTCAGGAAAAGGCATGCAGTGGGGATTTATTTAATGCTTAATCTATATCAGATGGGTTGGTAAGGACTGAGAAAATGTGCTAGTTGCCAGAGAAACTGAAGCTAATTCAGTATTTTTATATAAGCCTCAGTAAACTATTAGTTATCTATGAATGTTCTAAACAAAATAGTTAAAATAGCAGTGTGTTTTTAACTTCACATCGTAAATATAATTTTTTTAAAGGATTTTATCTATTTATTGAGGAGGGGAGGAGCAGAAGGACAGAGAAAATCTCAAGCAGACTCCATGTTGAGTGCTCAGTCCGACAAGGGGCTGGATCTCCCAACCCTGAGATAAATGACCTGAGCTGAAACCAAGAGTTGGACACTTAATTGACTAAGTGACCCAAGCACCCCTTTAAATATAATTCTAAGATAAAATCATTTATATTTATATAGGTAGTTTATTACTTCTAATATATGACTTTTAGCTTTCCACAGACTGTTAAACCTGCAAATAATTTTTTGATGTATTATTCCCCCAGGAGCACTCAGTTGTTATAATTCAGATTAGCAATATATATATAATATATAATTTACCTATACTACATGCATATGTATTATATGTATAATTATATGTCTCTAATCTGAATTATACAGTGATTATAAATCATACAAGTGAATATATGTTATAAATATATATATAAAATCTTAAAATTGGAGTTCCTGAGTGGCTTAGTTGGTTAATCTTCCCACTCTTGATTTCAGTTCAGGTCATGATCTCAGGGTCCTGAGATCCAGCCATGCATAAGGATCCACACTCAGCAGGGAGTCTGCTGGAGGTTTTTCTCCTTTTGTCCCTCCCTCCACTCATGCACACATGGGCACTCTCTCTCTTTCTCTGAAATAAATAAATAAAATCTCAAAGTCTAACTTATGTTAGCACTGGGTGTGCTTGTCATTTAAATGTATCATCTCCTTCATCAATGTGAGTTATTATGGACAATAGAGGCAAGTATCAGTTTTCCTAGTGAACTTTTACCAAGTGTAGTTTGCGAAACTCAATTGGAGTTGAAATATGATTGGCTAACTTTCGTAAGAATCAGTCTTAGTAAGGAACAGGTAAATGAATTAATAAAACAGAAAGGGTTGAAAATAAATTAGGATAAGAATGACAACACATAATCAGAGTTACGGGATAATAGGAGCTCATACCTCTGGCACGTAATTTTATTGTTATGTTTACTAATAGAAAGGAACACCTTTTGTAGCATTTTTTCCTCCTGGGAAGTTATAATATCTAAAAATTATTGCCTTGTCACAGCCCATCATAAGGACAGCAACCTTGTCCTCTAGAAGGTTGGACAGCAACAGCCCTGGAGACGTTGGAGACTTTGTCCCCTCCCCTGCCACACCTCACCCTTGTCCCACCCAGCCTTTGAAACATCTATCCATGCAGACTAACTGTAATTTCATCTCCCAGGATAGTCAGGACACTTGTGGTCAGAAGGGGATGAAATACTGTCCTTGGGCATATTAGCAACACTTCAAGGGTTTCAGCTTTGTCAAAGAGTTGTACCTAGTATTTGTTTAATTTCTTTTTTATCTGTGCCTATTCACATTTCATGACTAATTTTGTACATTTTGACTCTTCTTTAGTTTTAGACTAAAAATTTCCTTAACTATTTTTAAAAATATTTTAAAAATTTATTTCACATGGGGGGCAGAGAGAGCATGAGCAGGGGAAGGGGCAGAGGGAAAAGCAGACTCCCTGATGAGCAGGGAGCCTGAAGCTGGACTCAAACCCAGGACTCCAGGATCCTGAGTGGAGCTGAAGGCAGATGCATTATGGATTGAGCCACCCAGGTGCCCAAAATTTACTTAACAATAATTTGATATTTTTACAGGAACCGTTTTGGATATATGCATTCTTCTATTTCTTAGTTTTCTTTCTTATTGATTTCAACTTGTGTATTTATTAACTTCCTTTTCCTACATGCTTTTGGACATTTTGTCATAATCCACACCAGAGTTTACATCAGATTAAATTTCTTCCAGTGGACACTAAAGAATTAATTTTCTTAATAATAAAGATATGTAGCTTTAGTGTTTCCCCATTTCTCTGTGTCTCACAGATTTTTATATACACGCTTTATCTAAAAATTATACAGTTTGACAGATTATTTTTCCTTGATGTGATATTAGCTAGGGATCATTTCTTAACTTCTAAATAGATTTTCATTTTTGGCAAACTTTCTAATTTTATTTTTCCTAGTCTTTATTAGACTACGATCACAAGATGCAGGCTTTAATAGCTCTGCTTATTAAATTGGTTTAATTATCTTTGTGATCAAATAGATGATGGATTTTGGTAAAACCTTTATTATTATAAAGTAATGTATGTTTCTTATTTTATCATATATCTATATCTCTATATAGGGAATTTGCAGCTCTTATCTTTTCTGCTGACTCACTTCAAATCTGAAAGACTCTATTGACGGTTCCTTACATTTACACTTATCCCATTTTCTAGTTGCACCTTTTGCTTACAAAACCAGTGGATTGACTGAAGACTATTGTTTTTAATTGATATTAGAGTAATGCAAACCCTGATTTTATGCAACTAAATTTTTTTGTCCCATTAATTATCATTTTTCTTGGATATACACATATCCTGTCACTCAGTCAATAGTGTTTCTTCTCAACTTTATGTTTTCTCATTCTGTGGCTTTTCTGTGGTTGGCTTATTATTTGGTTTGAGTCTTTTCTCCAATATTTTCCTCAGATAGGCTCTATGGGTAATATTCCCTCTCAATTCTGCTCTATCAATACACATTTTGCACTTATCTATACAGGTGAATGATATCTTAGGTAGATATGAAAGAGATATACTGATTTAGCCTTTGTCAGTTCAAATAAATATTCTTCATCCTTTGCTCTCTGGCATCTATTTCTTTTTCTGACTCTCATACCAATCACAAGAATCTAAGACTCTAGGGAATTTTACACTTTTGAATTTTTGTTCTGTGATTTGAGAACAGTTGTCTTCTTGTTTTCCCAAATCACCAACTATACCCTGGTGATTCTATCTTTTATTTTGTCTGATTTTAGAAATTGCTCTTATAATATCTTTACATTTAAGTTGCTCTGTTTCTTCCACTCTCTTTGATTGAATTCTCTTCATATTCTGCATCTCATCTTGTCTCCCTTCCTTGATGTGTTCTGTCATTTCTTTGTGTACTGTTTGAGATTAGGGTCAAGGTGTAAGTTTTAGTGGATCTGTGAGTGATTAGGAAAACTATTTTCTGTTATACTCTTCATTCGGAGAACGAAGCTGGCCAGCTTCTCCTTGGAGAAGGAGCTGGCCAGCTTTGCATCCCCCATTACACCACTGGCAGAGGTAGGCTGTTTTCATATAGTCTTGGAAAGTAGTGGAAATTGTCCAACTTAATAGCTACTCTTTGGATGCTTGGAACCAGAAGGACCAGGTGTCCTCAATAGTGCGCTCAACCTCCCTACTGAGAGGTCTTCATAGAGAGAACTCTGTGAATAGAATTCTTCCCAGAGTACCCTATGTATTCTGATCCCCCATGAGAACAAGCTGACAGTGTGTACAACCTTTCCAGTGACTGATCCACTAAACGGGAATCTCACACCTCTCCCTTAGTCTGCATCCACAAAATACCCCAGGCCTGATTCACACCAGTCTACTTGCTGACTCGTATAGTACCTGGTCCAGGGAGGGAAGGTGATCGAAGTCAAGAGTGGAGAAGAAACCAAGTCATTTCTCTCTTAGGAAGTTCCATGGAACAGAGCATCTATTCCTAGTTCATTAGAAACAAAAGTTTCTTACACAATCACAACTTAAATAAATTTAAAACAAGAAATGCATTAGCATCTTTATTACAAATGTAATTGGTTTTCTTTTATTTTTCTTTGTGGGGAAAGGGTCACTAGTTAAAATACACCACTGTAAAATCTGCAATTTAAATTTCATTTCACGGTGCATTGTAGAAATAGTTTACATAAATAGCATCCATTAATCATTTAAAACAAAGGTTAAATGTAAATTAGGATCCTGCTATTTATTTCTATGATTATTTGTGGTTTTCTGGTAAAGTTAGATTTTTCTGACGGTAAAAGAACTAATGCGTTTGAAAATAAAATATCTTTAAGCTAAACATGATAACTTTTAGAAATCAATCAGCCTAGAGAGAGGGCCGTAACATCACAAACAGCATCAAGTTAAAAAGCATACTAGCTCTCAGTCCCAATTTTAACTGTCATCATTTAATCATGAAATCTCTTTCTCCAGGACGCCTACCTACTAATATTAAATACATACACCACACACAATTTTTTTTAAAAATGATCTTTCCGATGGTTATAATTTTTTGAAGTGGGTGAGAGTATTGGTTTGATTAGCTTTCAATTTTTTCAACAAAAGAAGGTAGTAAAAAGAATAAACATCAGGATAAGTTAATAAAGACCATTTAATTTAAGGTACATTGACAAAGGGACAAAATACCTGAATAAACACTTTGTTTCAGTAGTTTGTATAAATTATAATTTATCCCTGTTTTATGAAATACTTAAATAGCTGACCAACTTTTTACTCACCATTTTAAAATACTGTACTTGGATAATTGTCCCTTCTATTCTTTAATCTGCTTCTTAGGGTTTTATTCTTTTATCACGGCTTTGACATGATATTCATGTCAACAATAGCAGCCTGAGCTTTAGGAAACAGGGTCAAATAAATAACTAGACATTTTATCATTTTACTAAAGTTCAAAACGAAAGCATAAAGGGTGCTACCAAAATTAAAGTTTCTGAAAGAAATTAACATTTTGATGCATAAGAACCTAGAAATAGTAAAGATCATAGTCACAGGGGAAAAAAGCACCAATAAAATAAAACCAATTGTTTTATTTCAGAATCTATTTTATTGGTTTGCTTTCTTTATGAAGGTTGTTAAAAGTATAGTCAACAGTGAAGTTACAGTCAGCCTTCTTCGAATCCTAAAACAAAGGATTTGATATCCTTTTTCTTTTTCTTTAAGATTTTATTTATTTATTTGACAGAGGGAGAGAGACAATGAGAGAGGGAATGCAGCAAGGGAAGCGCGAGAAGGAGAAGCAGCCTTCCCATGGAGCAGAGAGCCCAATGTGGGGCTCGAGCCCAGGACTCTGGGATCATGAACTGAGCCGAAGCCAGACGCTTAATGACTGAGCCACCCAGGCACCCCTACAATTTGATATTCTGATGAACAATATAACTATAGCTAGATGTCATTATACATTTTTCTTAACTCACTGGGTTTTTGAGCAACAATCTTAAGAACAAATTGAAGTTAAATCAGAAGACTTTTATCCTTTGTAATACAATAATAGCATCTACAATGTTAAATAAAAGTTTTTCAATATATTTGCAATAATTTTAATAAACCATCATCATAATATCCATTCAGAGAGAATTTAGTTAACTAGGATGTTATTTTGAAATATCTGAAGCAAAGTTCAAGTAATTGTCTCTAATAAACTGTTTTAATGGCTTTTTATTCATATTATTTCCAGATCACGTTATCGAAGGTTGATTATATGTAAATATAACAGTTTGTAGATCATTGTCTCAAGCAAAAATTATACTTTAATTATGCTTTTACCATATTTTGTGTAGCTCTTTATCCATCCAAGAAAGCAATGGCACTTTAACTCTCTTTTTCTGATGAAATAATAATTAGAATGCATTAACATGTTAAAAAGGATAGATTACTACATGCAATGTCATTTAGAGAGTGAAAGTAAGTGAGTCAGGGTCAGGAAATTATTTTCAGGACTTTGAGAGTAAAGTTTCTTCCAGCAAGGCCAATCTACAGATGTTCCCATTCGAAATCTAGGTCTCCATTACTGTATCTATCTCTAAGGACGACATGGTTTGAATTTGATCCTTTGCAATGTAACCTTTAAAATGAGCAAAATCCATATTTTAATATCTCCTGTGAAGAGGAAACAATATGTGTAGCAAGTACACAAGGGGAAACTTTATAAATTAATTTACATTGATAACAAATGTCACGCAAAGTGCATTTTTGATACTACCCCGAAAGGACAAACATCAGCCCTTGAACACCATATGTGGTCTGCATTATGGCTTCTTGGCACCAATCCATAATCTATTTCCAGCAGCTACCATTTCAAAAATTTATGAGGACCTGGAAAGCACAGAAGGGCTAAAGAAGCCACTTGAGTTCTGCTTATTAGCATACTCATTAAGCCTAATCAATAATTGATGAACCATTTGTGAAAAACATATGGATTAAATTACTTCTTGGCTTAGACCATTCAGGAAAGAGTCATAAGTATTTTTGCCCCATTGTTTGCTGTGTAAACATGATGTCAAAACTGATTCTATAACAGAAAGCTGAAAAGGCTTGCACTTTCCTTTCTCTACAGCCCCAAATTGTAATGTATTATGCCATATTTTTTAAATGATTGAGATGGATTTAATACAGAAACTACTGAATTGTAAAATTACAGAATATAAGAACTTTTCAAAAATTTTCAAATAGTCTGTAATAAATACTTGAGAGAAAAAAAACCAAAGGCATCTATTAACTAAAGTTCATACTTTATTCTGATTTCTTTAACTTTTATCTGAGTCCTTTTTCTTATTTCATGATCCCACCTATGATGCCATATTACATTATTACATTTAGTTATCATGTATCCTTGGGCATTTCTTGGTTGTAACAATTATCCAGCTTTCCTTGTCTTTGGTGACCTTGATAGTTTAGAGGGGTATGGTATTTGGTAAAAGGTCTCTCATTTGGGATTTGTCTGATGTTTTTCTCCTGATTCAATTGGATTTTGGATATGTAAAGTACATTTTTCATCAAACTGTATCGGGGTACATACTACTAACGTGACTTATTATGGCTGACTTTGACCTTGGTCACCTGGCTGAAGTGGTTTGTCAGGTTTCTCTACTCCGAAATTCGTCTTCTTTCTGCCTTTACTATATGTATTCCTTGAAAGAAAGTCCATAGGTACAGTCAGCATTTAAGTCGTGGAGAGTATGCTTTGCGAATGGAGTATTTATGTAAATTATTTGGAATTCTAACATATGAGTGATTTGTCTTCTCTCCTTATTTATTTACAGTATTCATTTCTTCAATCATTTATTTATATCAGTACAGACTCAGAGATATGCATTTTATACTTTGAGTTATAATCCAATACTACTTAGTTTTTATTGCTCATATTGTCCTGGTTTTGGCTATTGGGTGATATTTCAATCAGCTTCTGCTTCTGCATCACTTTAAAATACCACTGTCGTGTGGGTGTGTGTGTGGGGGGGTATGTGTGTGTTGGTGACCTTCCTTACTTGATGGCACTACATTAGGCTCAAGATTCAGTCATTTTGTATATTTTCATAACAGTCCTATAATCATACATCTCTTTAAGGAGATTTATTTATTTGTTTTAGAAAGATTAGGAACAAAGATCTGGGTCCTAGTGTGCTTTTTGCTACTAGAGTGTCATTTCTTCCAGCTGTCCTCCTCTGAGAGAGTAGGTAAAGATATGGGTGTATACTAACATGTCTGTATGTATTTCTACATGTAACAATCTGTGTCCAAATTAATTAAGTTAAACGTCAGTACATACTGATGTCTCCAACTCTAATCCATTAACACATGGAACATTCTAACTTCCTCCCCTTGCTTATCTATAAACTCGGACTCCAACAGTAACATACCTGGCTCTGAACAGCCACCCTCTATTTGCTTAATTGTTCAATTCCAGTATGCATTCACCCACTGACGAATATGTTGGTTGCTTCCAGTTTTTGGCAATTATGAATAAAGCTGTTATAAACACTCAAATGCAAGTTTTTGAAGGTATTTAAGTTTTCAGATCAGTTGGGTAAATAGCTAGGAGTGTGTTTGCTGGATTTCATGATAAGTCTATCTTCAGCCTTGTATGAAACTACCCAACTCTCTTTGATGGTGACTGTACCACTTTGCATTCCCACCAGCAACGGATGAGGGTTCCTGTTACTCTTTATCCTTGCCATCACTTGGTATTGTCATATTTTTGGATTCTAATATGTGTGCAATGGTATCTCGATGTTTTAAATTGTACTGTCCTATTGACAAATGATGTTGGTCATCTCTTCATGTGTTTATTTGGCATCTATAGATCCTTTTTGGTGAAGTATGTATTCAGATTCTCTGGCTACTTTTTAATTGCATAGTTTGTTTTCTAACTGTTGAATTTTAAGAGCTCTTTGTAGGTTTGGATACAAATCCTCTACCAGGCAGTGTTTTGCAAATATTTTGTCCCAGCCTCTGACTTGTCTTTTCTAAATTTTACTAAGTTCAACTTCTCCATTTTTTCTCTAATTGATTGAATTTTAGGTATTCCTTCTAAAAACTCATCAACAAATTCAAGATAATTTTGATCAGATATTTTCGTCTAAAAATTTTACTGTATTGCTTTTTACAATTAGTTTTTTATGATCCATTTTGAATTAAATTGTGTAAAAGGTATAAGGTCTGTATTTAATCCATTTTTAGGGGTTTGTTGTTTTGCGTGTGGACATAAAATGTTCCCGCATCATTTGTTGAAAAGATCATACTTTCCCATTGGATTGGATTGACTTTGTACCTTTGCCAAAGATGTGTTGAGTATATCTATATGGTTCTATCTAACTGTCTGTTCTTTTCCATTGATCTGTGTGTCTATTCTTCCACTAATACAGTACTGCCTGGATTATTGTAGCTTGCTGTTAACTACTGAAATTGGGTAGTGTGAGTCCTCAATTTTTTTTTTCCTCTTCAATACCAGATTGACAATTCTAGGTCTTCTGGTTTTACCTATAAACTTTAGAATTTGCCAATATCTATCAAGTCACTTGTTGAAATTTTTAATGGAATTGTATTGAATCTATAGATCACATTGAGTAGAATTGAAATCTTAACAGTACTGAATATTCTTAACCATGAACATGGAATATTTCTCCATTTATTTAGAACTTCGATTTGTTTCATCAGAGTTTTATAGTGCCTGGCATATAACTCCTGTGCACATTTTGTTAATGTTATATCCAAGCGCTTCTCTTGTTTTAGTGCTATTTTTAAATGACATTATTTTAAAATTTTCAAATCTCAATTGTTATTTGCTAGTATATTAAAACAACAACAACTGACTTTTGTCCATTAATCCTGTGACCTTGCTAGATAAGTCATGAGTTTTTTTGTTGAGTCCTTGGGATATTCAATATGGATAACTATGTCATCTATGAATGAAGACAGCTTTATTGCTTCCTTTTCAATCTGTGTACTTTAATTTCTTTTTCTTATCTTCTATTCTAGTTATGGGGTCCAGTACAATGTTGAATAGCAGTGGTGAGAGAAGATTTCTTTGCCTTATTCCTGATCTTAGGCAGAAAGTGTCCAGCTTACCACCATTAAATATGATACTATCTATAAATTTTTATAAATATTAAATAAAATTTTAAATTATAACACTCCAAATCCCAATAATAGAAATTTGTTCCAAGAGCCATCATAAATTTGTACTGAGTTCTCTAATTTATTATTACTTGCCCACAGTCAATAAATATTTTTTCTAATTCTAGCATGGAGAAACATAATTTAGCTTTGGTTAGTTGGTAGGGGCACAGTTATTAAATTTAAACTCTACAGAAGTCTAAAAGCCTAGAAAATAACCATAAAAATAGACATATCAATAGGGCATTTTGTAAATACAAAATGAATTGACATAGACACTCAAGGGAAAAAAATTAGAAAAGTCATGCAAAGAATACACAAAATTATGTAATGTAGACAAAAAGGATAATCAGAAAATATTCAATGCCTGACATCCAATGAGAGAAATTTAGAACACAGATGATACTAAAAGAGCAGACGTTTATAATTTCTATTTTCTTCTCATTCTATCTGTAATATTTTTAAAATATCAGCAGGCTTCAGATTATTTCAAACAACTGCAGTTAGAGGACAAAAGGTCAGATTTAGCTAAAATAAAAGACTTAAGGTCATTGTATAAATAAACACAAAGCCACTTTATCATCTACCCAAAAGTAAAAAAAAAAAAAAAATTCTTGTACAGCATGACTTTTTTCTGTGTATTCATAGTAGTAACCTTTTAAAAAGACTATGAAAACAGAGTTCTCTAATAAGGAATTTGCTAGGGCTGATGTTCTTAATGTTGGATCCTACAGGAACTAAGTGTTACATAAGGATAGTAATCACAGACTCAGTATCAGGAAATCGAACTATTCAAAAAATTCTACTATTAAAGATTAATTTTAAAGAAAGCTAAAATTCAACTTCGAGTTTTTTGAGTTTTATTCATTCATTTAACAAATGTTCATGGACCATTACTTTGTCCCCAGATATTCTAGGTGCTGGAACATTCTTATGTGATCTTTTATAGAGCTTTTGAGTACTCTAACACAAAACCCATAGAGGTAGAAGGAGGCACTCTTACCCAGATTCATCTCACGTGTTGGTCATTGCCAAGTCTCAACTTCTATGTCAAGGGACCATCCAGACCAGGGTGAGGTCTCAGTTGACAGCACTCAGTTGTGGAATAACACCCATTGCAACAGCTGGGGCTGCTGATTTATCAAAAGATACTCACATCTTTGAGGTACATCTAACCCCAGAGCATCCAACCCCTGCTTCCACACTGGTCCTGAAAGAAACTAAAGCTAAATCTACTTAAGGAATGTACTGATCCTTTATGGCCATGATTGAGGATAGTAGTTATTTGCCAATTCCTCTAGTACTATCCACTTGATGAATATTCTGTCTCTAGTATGGCTTTACTCTTTCCCAGAGAAAAACTCCAACACACAGAATATATTTAATTAGCTTAGCATAAAATTTCATAAATTAATCTTTTCTCATTTCTTATACACCCATTCTACATAAAACTTCTTAATACTTCTGTTATTCTTGTGTAAGAGAATTGGTATTTTATACTTCCCCGATATAGAACATTCTGGATTACTGAGAAGATAGTAACTGGTTAATGTGTCACTAATACTTCTCACCAATACTAACATATTGAAGATCATTAAAATCCCAGATAACAAAAAGTACCATTATATGACACAGATCATATGAAGAGGAAAATATATATGAAAAATGATTATTGTATTTTATAATATGCTAGTAATAAAGGCAGAGGAGAACTGCCAGAGAGGGTAGAGTTGGGGAATCTGAGGTCCTACTTTGCAACAAGTGAAATTTTAAAGCATTAAGAATGAGTATGTTGATGTTACCTTATTTGTACTTATATGGTGGTAAGTCCAGTTGTATATAGTAAGACTTACGCACTCAAAAATGTTACCAATGACTTTTATAAATAATAGCAATAAAACAACAAAGATCATTGTCTCTTTTAAAAATAGAAAATGAGATAATGCCCCTAAATTGCTGTGGTGAAAGGTAGAATCATTAAAGTGGCCCCTTTATCTTCTCCATGCCAAGGAAAAGATATAAACTGGGAGATCGTGGAGCATGGGGATGGCTGTTGGCTACTAAGGAGGATGAGAATCACAATGGGCTCGATGGGTAAGTGCCTTGATGACTCAGGTTTTAGTATCACATGTATTTATAACAACTCATTCTCATCAAAAGTGAAATCATGAATCTAAAATAACATGTGTAATTGGGCCTTGAAGGATTTTTTTTTTTTTGGTCCTTTACACTTTTCTGTTTATGTATGGTGATAAACATGTAAGGGAATTATAAATTACCCTAGCAAATTGGGCCACTGAAATGTTATCAAGTACAATAGTGAAGAGACAAAGGTTAGAATGAGATTAAATGTTATAAAAAAATGAGAATATCCTGCATTTCCCCTCTTGTTCACAGTGACCCACTATTCAGTCTTGCTTTTACAAGCAAAATAAAATGTTCTTTTTCATTTTCTAGCTTCCGTTGAAGCTCATATTATACTTCGTGAATGGCCTTTTGCTACTTAGCACAATACTGCCAATGACTTTGGGGAAAAGAAGCATATTTCAAATGCAGAATGAAATTTTAATACATGAGATGAAGAATCTTAAAGAAAATTATATAATATGATCTGACTGTTATTCTGAAAATTCATTTGCACTGAATTATTAGTACCAAGGAATGAAATGTTTCTGAAAGATGATTTAATTTTCCCAAGAGTTATTGGTCCATATCTGAAAATGAATAGTTGGTTTCTTCCTTGATGATTAATTAGAATGTGATGAATAGTGTCAGATAAAGGAGTAGCCCTTGGCATTGGAATTTAGGTATCTGTTCCATATTACAAAAACCAGTGGCATCTTAACAACAACAACAACAAAAAGTATAAATGCATGTTATGAATCCTGTTTATGATACAAAAACTTAAATATAATATTCTGCCTTAGGTATAGCTATTAAAATATTTTAATTGCTAAAGTATGATTATTTGTCATTGTCTGCAATTCTTTAACTCCATTTTACTCTGCTACTATCCATGTATTTTTGCCTTAGTGCCTTAGGTTATAAATAAAAATCCAAACACATGCACCAAAATTTTTAATATCCAAACCAAAATAACTGTCAAATATCAAATGGTGAAGAAAAGACACTTTAAAACAATTTTTAAAACACCAAAACTTATAAAAGGATCAGTAAATTGTCCTTAGAGATATTTTTATATATGGAGTCATTATTTCCTAATTAAAAACAGGATATTTCACAGGGATAACTCGTTTTTCCCAAAAAACAAATGGTATCTAATTAGAGTAGCTTAAATCTCTTTTAAATAGAATGTTAATTATGTTATTGTATCATTTATTCAGATTAGATATTTAATATAAAATGCAGTAAAATTTATTATAAGAATTTGTGATCAGAAATGTATGATACTTAATTTAAATCATCACCATCATAGGATGAGCAGGTTTGATATTATTCGAAGCTTACTTGATAAAAATTCCAGTGTATTCAAAAAGTTCATTTGAAACTTATCAATTCATTCATTCAACAAATACTGATTGCACAGTGAGTCCCAGACATTGTGTTGAGAGCTGAGTTAAATCATGAAACAGAGCAGACATTACACATAAACTCTTGGTGCTTACCATGTAGTAGGCAGGAAGTACAGATTGAAAACCAAATAATTAGAAGTAAAGGGGCACCAGTCTGCTCAGTCCAGAAGCCTGCAACTCTTGATCTTGGGGTGTAGGTTCAAGCTTCATGTTGGAGGGAGAGATTACTTTAAAAAATAAAATCTCAAAAAAGAAGAAGAAGAAGTAAAGAGTGTGGCATAGGAAAGTACATAGTACTTAGTACATAGTACTTAGTACATAGGAAAGTACATAAAGTACATAGTACTTTTGTCCTCACATCCACAGTACTACGTACTTTCCTATGCCACACTTATTTAAAAAATTAATAAAAAGAAAATTAAAAAATAAACCTCCTCTGTGAAGTAAAACAAAAAGAAAAAAGAAAAAGTAGTGCAAATACAGACAACATGTTTAAGTTGAGATCTGAAAAGTGAATAGGATTCAGCTAAAAGAGAAGTTGTGGGAGGGGCATGAGAAAAGTAGGTGGAGGTAAGGGGAGTGTGGGGCCCCTCCTCCCTCCCAGAACTGAAACAGGCACCCAATGCGGAATGTCCACCATCCGTCTTCGAACCTGGAAGAAATAACCTGGCTGGAAGACAAAGACTGAAGCAGGATATGGACTGAGATGATTAAATGTGAGTCTAGATCAGGCATGACTTTATAGGCCATTATATGAAATTCTGCCCTTAAGAACAATGGACAACCACCAAAATGATTTAAACGAGGAAGTGAGGTGTAGATCTGAATTCAAGAGTAATCTCTCAGACTGCAGAAAATAAAGATTGAGTTAGCTTTCGGCCAGGGGAGGTATTTCAAAAGCTATTTATTGCAGGCATTTGGAAAGGAGGTGGTGATTTCGATTGTGGTGATGATAATAGAAATGCAAAAAAATAAAAAGCGTTCGAAAGGTAATCAAGATGTAGAAGTTTATTCCATTCCATGAATGGTTGCATGCAGGGAGTAAAGGAGAAGAATGAGCCAAAGACGACCTCCAAATTTCTAGCTTGAAGAATCCAAAGGTTTCTGACAAGCTCTGAAAGTGTGAGAAAAATGTGTTCAGTTATAGACATATTGAATCTAGGTAGAGAGTTCAAGGAAAGAGTTATACATCTAGAGGATAGGAAAAATTGTCTCAAATACTGTGTTACGACTCTTCACACATCATTCAACAAAAATAACAAAACTGACAGCCTGTTAATCAGTCACTCTTGGCATTCAGGATTTAGAAGTGAGTAAGGTGGCGGATACACCTGCATTTTTGGATTTTATTTGGGGATAGGAGTGATGGGCAGTAGGAAAGAAAGATACTAACCAATTAAAATATATTCCTAAGGATTCAACCAAAATTGAATTGATGTTTTGATCTGATTAATTATTAAGATGGGATTTTCTTTAAAACAGTATCATTGAACATATGAAAATAGACTAATAAAAACCTCTGCGTAGTTTATCAGTATCGTTGTTAAAATATTTGTCACACTGACTTTTGATCTGACCCGGCAACAAGCACAATTAGAACAGTTTTTTGTGGAGGAGGAGTCAAGATGGCGGAGAAGTAGCAGCTGAGACTACTTCAGGTAGCGGGAGATCAACTAAATAGCTTATCTAAAGATTGCAAAATCCAACGGGAGATCTAAGAGAAGAAGAACAGCAATTCTAGAAACAGAAAATCAACCACTATCTGAAAGGTAGGACTGGCAGAGAAGTGAATCCAAAGTGACGGGAAGATAAACCGCGGGGGGAGGGGCCGGCTCCCGGCAAGCAGTGGAGCAACGGAGCACAAAATCAGGACTTTTAAAAGTCTGTTCCGCTGAGGGACATCGCTCCAGAGGCTTAACCGGGGTGAAGCCCAGGCGGGGTCAGCGCGGCCTCAGGTCCCACAGGGTCACAGAAGGATCGGGGGTGTCTGAGTGTCGCAGAGCTTACCGGTATTAGAACGGGGAAGCCGGCTACAGAGACAGAGCCGAGGAGTGAGCTCTAAGCTCGGGGTTACCTTGAACCGGTCGCAGGCTCAGTAGGCTCGGAGCGCGGGCGGAGGCCAGGGTGATGGGAGTAATTGGGCGCTGTTCTCTGAGGGCGCACTGAGGAGTGGGGCCCCGGGCTCTTGGCTCCTCCAGGCCAGAGACCGGGAGGCTGCCATCTTCATTCCCGTCTTCCAGAACTCTACGGAAAGCGCTCAGGGAACAAAAGCTCCCGAAAGCAAACCCAGCAAACCCGAGCGGATTACTCAGCCCGGCCCGGGTAAGGGTGGTGCAACTCCTCCTGGGGCAAAGACGCTTGAGAATCACTGCAACAGGCCCCTCCCCCAGAAGATCAACGAGAAACCCAGCCGGGACCAAGTTCACCTACCAAGGAGCGCAGTTTCAATACCAAGGAGAGCGGCGGAATTCCAGAGGAGAAGAAAGCAAAGCACGGAACTCATGGCTTTCTCCCCATGATTCTTTAGCCTTGCAGTTAATTTAATTTTTTTTTCTTTTTCAATTTTTTTTTCTCTTCTTCTGCTAAATTTTTTTTAACTTTTACCGTTTTCTTTTTTAACGTTTTTTAAAGTTTATCTAATATATATATATTTTTTTCCTTTTTATATTTTTTATCGGCTTTCTTTTCTTAATAGTTTCTTTTTTTTTTCTTTCTGAACCCCTTTTTATCCCCTTTCTCCCCCCTCACGATTTGGGATCTCTTCTGATTTGGCTAAAGCATATTTTCCTGGGGTTGTTGCCACCCTTTTAGTATTTTACTTGCTCCTTCATATACTCTTATCTGGACAAAATGACAAGGTGGAAAAATTCACAACAAAAAAAAGAACAAGAAGCAGTACCAAAGGCTAGGGACCTAATCAATACAGACATTGGTAATATGTCAGATATAGAGTTCAGAATGACGATTCTCAAGGTTCTAGCCAGGCTTGAAAAAGGCATGGAAGATATTAAACAACCTCTCGGGAGATATAAAAGCCCTTTCTGGAGAAATAAAAGAACTAAAATCTAACCAAGTTGAAATCAAAAAAGCTATTAATGAGGTGCAATCAAAAATGGAGGCTCTCACTGCTAGGATAAATGAGGCAGAAGAAAGAATTAGCAATATATAAGACCAAACGACAGAGAATAAAGAAGCTGAGCAAAAGAGGGACAAACAGCTATTGGACCACGAGGGGAGAATTCGAGAGATAAGTGACACCATAAGACGAAACAACATTAGAATAATTGGGATTCCAGAAGAAGAGGAAACAGAGGGGAGCAGAAGGTATGTTGGAGAGAATTATTGGAGAGAATTTCCCCAATATGGCAAAGGGAACAAGCATCAAAATCCAGGAGGTTCAGAGAACCCCCCTCAAAATCAATAAGAATAGGTCCACACCCCATCACCTAATAGTAAAATTTACAAGTCTTAGTGACAAAGAAAAGATCCTGAAAGCAGCCCGGGAAAAGAAGTCTGTAACGTGCAATGGTAAAAATATTAGATTGGCAGCAGACTTATCCACAGAGACCTGGCAGGCCAGAAAGAGCTGGCATGATATATTCAGAGCACTAAATGAGAAAAACATGCAGCCAAGAATACTATATCCAGCTAGGCTATCATTGAAAATAGAAGGAGAGATTAAAAGCTTCCAGGACAAACAAAAACTGAAAGAATTTGCAAACACCAAACCAGCTCTACAGGAAATATTGAAAGGGGTCCTCTAAGCAAAGGGAGACCCTAAAAGTAGTAGATCAGAAAGAAACAGAGACAATATACAATAACAGTCACCTTACAGGCAATACAATGGCACTAAATTCATATCTCTCAATACTTACCATGAATGTTAATGAGCTAAATGCCCCAATCAAAAGACACAGGGTATCAGAATGGATAAAAAAACAAAACCCATCTATATGTTGCCTACAAGAAACTCATCTTAAACTCGAAGACACCTCCAGGTTTAAAGAGAGGGGGTGGAAAAGAATTTACCATGCTAATGGACATCAGAAGAAAGCAGGAGTGGCAATCCTTATATCAGATCAATTAGATTTTAAGCCAAAGACTATAATAAGAGATGAGGAAGGACACTATATCATACTCAAAGGAACTGTCCAACAAGAAGATCTAACAATTTTAAATATCTATGCCCCTAACGTGGGAGCAGCCAACTATATAAACCAATTAATAACAAAATCAAAGAAACACATCGACAATAATACAATAATAGTAGGGGATTTTAACACTCCCCTCACTGAAATGGACAGATCATCCAAGCAAAAGATGGACATCACAGATATATTCAGAACATTTCATCCCAAAGCAACAGAATACACATTCTTCTCTAGTGCACATGGAACATTCTCCAGAATAGATCACATTCTTGGTCCTAAATCAAGTCTCACCCGGTATCAAAAGATTGGGATCATTCCCTGCATATTTTCAGACCACAATGCTCTAAAGCTAGAACTCAATAACAAGAGGAAATTTGGAAAGAACCCAAATACATGGAGACTAAACAGCATCCTTCTAAAGAATGAATGGGTCAACCAGGAAATCAAAGAAGAATTGAAAAAATTTATGGAAACAAATGATAATGAAAACACAACGGTTCAGAATCTGTGGGACACAACAAAGGCAGTCCTGAGAGGAAAATATATAGCGGTACAAGCCTTTCTCATGAAACAAGAAAGGTCTCAGGTACACAACCTAACCCTACACCTAAAGGAGCTGGAGAAAGAACAAGAAAGAAACCCTAAACCCAGCAGGAGAAGAGAAATCATAAAGATCAGAGCAGAAATCAATGAAATAGAAACCAAAAAAAAAAAAAAACAATAGAACAAATAAACGAAACTAGGAGCTGGTTCTTTGAAAGAATTAATAAGATTGATAAACCCCTGGCCAGACTTATCAAAAAGAAAAGAGAAAGGACCCAAATAAATAAAATCATGAATGAAAGAGGAGAGATCACAACGAACACCAAAGAAATACAGACAATTATAAGAACATACTATGAGCAACTCTACGCCAACAAATTTGACAATCTGGAAGAAATGGATGCATTCCTAGAGACATATAAACTACCACAACTGAACCAGGAAGAAATAGAAAGCCTGAACAGACCCATAACCAGTAAGGAGATTGAAACAGTCATCAAAAATCTCCAAACAAACAAAAGCCCAGGGCCAGACGGCTTCCCGGGGGAATTCTACCAAACATTTAAAGAAGAACTAATTCCTATTCTCCTGAAACTGTTCCAAAAAATAGAAATAGAAGGAAAACTTCCAAACTCATTTTATGAGGCCAACATCGCCTTGATCCCAAAACCAGACAAGGATCCCATCAAAAAAGAGAACTACAGACCAATATCCTTGATGAACACAGATGCAAAAATTCTCGCCAAAATACTAGCCAATAGGATTCAACAGTACATTAAAAGGATCATTCACCACGACCAAGTGGGATTTATTCCAGGGCTACAGGGTTGGTTCAACATCCGCAAATCAATCAATGTGATACAACACATTAATAAAAGAAAAAACAAGAATCATATGATACTCTCCATAGATGCTGAAAAAGCATTTGACAAAGTACAGCATCCCTTCCTGATCAAAACTCTTCAAAGTGTAGGGATAGATGGCACATACCTCAATATTATCAAAGCCATTTATGAAAAACCCACCGCAAATGTCATTCTCAATGGAGAAAAACTGAAAGCTTTTCCGCTAAGGTCAGGAACACGGCAGGGATGTCCGTTATCACCACTGCTATTCAACATAGTACTAGAAGTCCTAGCCTCAGCAATCAGACAACAAAAGGAAATTAAAGGCATCCAAATCAGCAATGAAGAAGTCAAACTATCACTCTTCACAGATGATATGATACTATATGTGGAAAACCCAAAAGACTCCACTCCAAAACTGCTAGAACTTGTACAGGAATTCAATAAAGTGTCAGGATATAAAATCAATGCACAGAAATCAGTTGCATTTCTCTACACCAACAACAAGACAAAAGAAAGAGAAATTAAGGAGTCCATCCCATTTACAATTACACCCAAAACTATAAGATACCTAGGAATAAACCTAACCAAAGAGACTAAGAATCTATACACAGAAAACTATAAAGTACTCATGAAAGAAATTGAGGAAGACACAAAGAAATGGAAAAATGTTCCATGCTCCTGGATTGGAAGAATGAATATTGTGAAAATGTCTATGCTACCTAAAGCAATCTACACATTTAATGCAATTCCTATCAAAGTACCATCCATTTTTTTCAAAGAAATGGAACAAAGAATCCTAAAATTTATATGGAACCAGAAAAGACCTCGAATAGCCAAAGGAATATTGAAAAAGAAAGCCAAAGTTGGTGGCCTCACAATTCTGGACCTCAAGCTCTATTACAAAGCTGTCATCATCAAGACAGTATGGTACTGGCACAAAAACAGACACATAGATCAATGGAGAGAATAGAGAGCCCAGAAATAGACCCTCAACTCTATGGTCAACTCATCTTCGACAAAGCAGGAAAGAATGTCCAATGGGAAAAAGACAGCCTCTTCAATAAATGGTGTTGGGAAAATTGGACAGCCACATGCAGAAAAATGAAATTGGATCATTTCCTTACACCACACACGAAAATAGATTCAAAATGGATGAAGGATCTCAATGTGAGAAAGGAATCCATCAAAATCCTTGAGGAGAACACAGGAAGCAACCTCTTCGACCTCAGCCGCAGCAACATCTTCCTAGGAACATCACCAAAGGCAAGGGAAGCAAGGGCAAAAATGAACTTTTGGGATTTTATCAAGATCAAAAGCTTTTGCACAGCAAAGGAAACAGTTAACAAAACCAAAAGACAACTGACAGAATGGGAGAAGATATTTGCAAATGACATATCAGATAAAGGGCTAGTGTCCAAAATCTATAAAGAACTTAGCAATCTCAACACCCAAAGAACAAATAATCCAATCAAGAAATGAGCAGAGGACATGAACAGACATTTCTGCAAAGAAGACATCCAGATGGCCAACAGACACATGAAAAAGTGCTCCATATCACTCGGCATCAGGGAAATACAAATCAAAACCACCATGAGATATCACCTCACACCAGTCAGAATGGCTAAAATTAACAAGTCAGGAAATGACAGATGCTGGCGAGGATGCGGAGAAAGGGGAACCCTCCTACACTGTTGGTGGGAATGCAAGCTGGTGCAACCACTCTGGAAAACAGCATGGAGGTTCCTCAAAATGTCGAAAATAGAACTACCCTATGACCCAGCAATTGCACTGCTGGGTATTTACCCTAAAGATACAAACGTAGTGATCCGAAGGGCCACGTGCACCCGAATGTTTATAGCAGCAATGTCTACAATAGCCAAACTATGGAAAGAACCTAGATGTCCATCAACAGACGAATGGATAAAGAAGAGGTGGTATATATACACAATGGAATACTATGCAGCCATCAAAAGAAATGAAATCTTGCCATTTGCGATGACGTGGATGGAACTAGAGGGTATCATGCTTAGCGAAATAAGTCAATCGGAGAAAGACAACTATCATATGATCTCCCTGATATGAGGGAGAGGAGATGCAACATGGGGGGTTAAGGGGGTAGGAGAAGAATAAATGTAACAAGATGGGATTGGGAGGGAGACAAACCATAAGTGACTCTTAATCTCACAAAACAAACTGAGGGTTGATGGGGGAGGGGGGGTTGGGAGGGGGGAGGTTCTGGATATTAGGGAGGGTATGTGCTATGTTGAGTGCTGTGAAGTGTGTAAACCTGGCGATTCGCAGACCTGTACCCCTGGGGATAAAAATATATGTTTATAAAAAATAAAATTAAAAAAAAAAACTAGGAAAAAAAACTTAAAATAAAAAGTTGTGGTTTTGGAAAAAAACAAAAAACCACATTGAGATACCACTTACACCAGTTAGAATGGCCAAAATTAGCAAGACAGGAAAGAACACGTGTTGGAGGGGATGTGGAGAAAGGGGAACCCTCTTACACTGTTGGTGAGAATGCAAATTGGTGCAGCCACTTTGGAAAACAGTGTGGAGATTCCTCAAGAAATTAAAAATAGAGCTTCCCTATGACCCTGCAATTGCACTACTGGGTATTTACCCCAAAGATACAGATGTAGTGAAAAGAAGGGCCATCTGTACCCCAATGTTTATAGCAGCAATGGCCACGGTCGCCAAACTGTGGAAAGAACCAAGATGCCCTTCAACGGACGAATGGATAAGGAAGATGTGGTCCATATACACTATGGAGTATGATGCCTCCATCAGAAAGGATGAACACCCAACTTTTGTAGCAGCATGGACGGGATTGGAAGAGATTCTGCTGAGTGAAATAAGTCAGAGAGAGTCAATTATCATATGGTTTCACTTATTTGTGGAGCATAACAAATAGCATGGAGGACATGGGGAGATGGAGAGGAGAAGGGAGTTGAGGGAAATTGGAAGGGGAGGTGAACCATGAGAGACTATGAACTCTGAAAAACAATCTGAGGGTTTTGAAGGGGCGGGGGTGGGAGGTTGGGGGAACCAGGTGGTGGGTATTAGAGAGGGCACAGATTGCATGGAGCACTGGGTGTGGTGCAAAAACAATACTGTTATGCTGAAAAGAAATAAAAAGTTAAAAAAAAAGAACAGTTTTTTGTTAATAATACCACCATGTGGACGAGTTAGGCAAATGAGTGTAATGGAAAGTTTGAATTAGAGTAAATCTTGCACGCAATGAGTCTACTTTGAGGACTAAGATGGGGAAATGGGTAGCAGAATGTTCAGTTTATAAAATCATATCTGTTACTCTTTTTTTCTTCAAACTACAGAATAATAACCTTAAGTACTTAAGGTTAAAAACTGTCTGGTCGAGTAAGAAATATAGGAAATATAAATTAAAGAAATTTAAATGGGATAAAAAATATTATAAGTTAAGTATATATTTCCTCCAGGACACTCCAAATGCATGTGATTAATGGCAAAGCAGGGACATCACAAAGAAGTTTATCATATCAAATATCTCAGAATATTTTTCAGATTTTACTGGTGTATAGTTTAAGCCACTGTGATTTGTAGTTTAGCATTTTAAGTCCCATTAATTGTAGAATAAAGCCATGCTTCATTTTTGACAATTAAATACAATTTTACTGGAAGGGAGAAAGAACTCTGAATTGGACTCAAAGGAGAAATCTTCTCTAAAGGTCACCCTTATTAAATGGCATGAAAATTTGATTATGCCATTCATGCTCAATACCCCAGTCTATTCCCAACACAGAAGCTGGAGTAATGCTTTTATAAAATGAAAGTCAGATCATATTACTCCTATACCCAACACCCTACCATGCCTCCACATTTCCCTCTGAAAGCCTAATTTATACCAGAACACTCATGATCTGTTCCCCATCACCCACCTCTCTACACCTCTGACACCTCTCATTCCCCATTCTCTTCCTCTCACCCACTCTAAGCAGTTACACTGGCCACCTTGCTCTCTCACACATGCTAGGCTTAGTCCCTGCCTTGTACCTTTTTTGTTGGTTATTTTCATGTCCTAGAAATACGATCTGTCCATCCCAGATTTTTATAGGGTGAAATTCTTTTTTCTTCTTCAAGGTTCTGATCAAAGTATACCTTCTCTGGTGCCTGGGTGGCTCAGTGGGTTATAGCCTCTGCCTTCAGCTTGGGTCATGATCCCAGGGTCCTGGGATTGAGCCCAATATCGTGCTCTCTGCTCAAGTGGGGAGCCTGTCCCCCCCTCCCCCGCCTGCCTCTCTGCCTACTTGTGATCTCTGTTTGTCAAATAAATCAATAAAATCTTCAACGTATACCTTCTCCATTGCACTTTTCCTGATCTTATTTTAAATCAAAACATACCTTAATGACACCACTGATCTCTATTCTCCTCTATTTTATCCTTTTCTCTTAGCATTTAGCAATATTTAAAATACCATAAAATTTGTGTACATATTATTTTCATTGTTTTTTTTCTGTTACCCCTTCCCATTGAGAATACGAGTCCCAAACCCCAATGATATCATTTATTTACTCACTTCTGCCTCCTGAATAGTACCTCCCACAAAGAAGTGCTCAGTAAGCATTTGTTGAATGTACACTTATTAAATCTTATCTTTACATAAGGATTTTAAAATCTTTTTGTGGGTAAACTTTCAAGAGGAAACTAATGAGCTCCAACCTAATATACAGAAAATTGAGGGATGCCTGCGTGGCTCAGTAGGTTAAGCATCTGCCTTCAGATCAGGTCATGATCCCAGTCCTGTTCAGCAGGGAGCCTGCTTCTCCCTTTGCCTGCTGCTCCCCCTGCTTGTGCATATCCTCTCTCTCTCTCTCTGACAAATAAATAAATAAAATCTTTTTAAAAAAGAAATGTAGAAAATTGAAAAGTGCTTCAAAGTATCTGAACCAAAAACTTAAAGGACTGTGAGGAGAAATAGACAAATTCACATTCAAAGTTGGAGACTTTCCCACTCCACTGTCAGTAATTGGTAGCACAAATAGACAGATAGTCAGTAAGGACCCAGAAGACCTGAACAACACCATCAGACTTTATGATCAAATTGACATTTAAAGAACCCTTCCCCCAACAATAACAGGAATTGTTTTCAAGTCCATGTGGAGCAATCATTAAGACATATCATAGTTTGGGGGCGCCTGGGTGGCTCAGTGGGTTAAAGCCTCTGCCTTCAGCTCAGGTCATGATCCCAGGGTCCTGGGATCAAGCCCCGCATCGGGCTCTCTGCTCAGCGGGAAGCCTGCTTCCCTTCCTCTCTCTGCCTGCCTCTCTGCCTACTTGTGATCTCTGTCAAATAAAATCTTAAAAAAAGAAAAAGACATATCATAGTTTGTACATTTCAAAAACATTAACAAATATGAAAGGATACTGTATAATGTGTTTTGATCATAACGTTATGTCCATAAAATATTATGTTCACATATTTATATGTTCCTATGTTATGACTGGAACAAAATTAAACCAGAAATTGAGAACAGAAAAATATATGGAAAATGCTCAAATATTTAGTCTCAGAAGTTAATCAAAAAGAAACTCTCAATGGAAGTCAGCAGCACTATTAACTCTTAAGGTCTTTTATGGGTTGCCTGTCTGAAGTGAACTGAAAATCTATCATCATTGGAGGGATGGAGCTAAGGCAGGATGAAAAGAGAATATTGCATCATCAGTGTTTCTGCTAAAAATAAAGGTGTGGAAGCAGGAACCCAAGTTTTTCCTTTAGAAAACTAGGAAAAGGGACGCCTGGGTGGCTCAGTTGGTTAAGCAGCTGCCTTCGGCTCAGGTCATGATTCCAGCGTCTGGGGATCGAGTCCCGCATCGGGCTCCTTGCTCAGCGGGAGCCTGCTTCTCCCTCTGCCTCTGCCTGCCATTCTGTCTGCCTGTGCTTGCTCTCTCTCCCTCTCTCTCTGACAAATAAATAAAATCTTTAAAAAAAAAAAGAAAAGAAAACTAGGAAAAGAAGCAAAGTAAAAACTCAACTTATGCAGAAAGAAAGAAATAATAAAAATAATAGCAGACATTGATGAAATTAAAAACAGAAAATCAATGAAGTCTAAAGCTGGTCTTTGAAAAAGCAATTTAATTAATATACCCCTATCTAGACTTGTCAACTAATGAGAGAGAAAGAAAATGAATTACTTACACCAGGAGTGGAACAGGGACAATTAACTAACAGACACATGGGCTTTAGAAAATTAAAAAAGGAACATTTTTACATTTACATTTACAAAAGGAACATTACATACCTACCATACATACATACATTTACAAAAGGAACATTACATACCTACCATACATACATACATACATACATACCATACAAAAGGAACATTACATACCTACTATGCTCATAAATTTAAAAACTTAGAGGAAATGAACAAATTGGACACAGTTTGGACACAAATTGGACACAACTTGGATGAACCAAACTACCCTATCCTACACAAGAAAATAAATAACCTGAATAGTCCAACATCTTTTAAAGAAACTGAATTCATAGTTATGTAACTTCCATCAAAGAGAACTCCAAACAAGACTGTTTCTGACACTTCTGGTCTAAGCTTTGGGAATTATCAGAATATCCCCTCTTTCTGTTAGAAGCTATGGAAATTGCTCTGTTATCTGAGTCATAGTATAGAAGAGATTAATTATTGAAACTTGAAGGCTTCAGAGAAAGACTGTACAGGCTTATGAAGGATGAGATAAATTGACTGGATGCGACTATAGTTAAGAAACAGGCTAGAAATTTTGGATTAAGCAATCTTCATGGATGCCTAGTATTTTGAGAAATTACATCCACTCTTGGGATGGGAAAAATTCAATTGTAGATAAATCTGAGCTTATTTAGGATGCTTAATTGACCTCACTTGTTGAAAAGAAGATTCCCTGAAACTGGAACTAATGCTGTGAGGCAAGGTGACTGACAGCAATTAGATGGAGGACGATATTCCTTAGGAAGCACCAATGTTTTGTGTAGGGTTAATAGGACCAGGGATGGGAGAAAGGAATTTTGATTGTATGGCCTTTACATGCTGCTAGAATCTTTCAGGGCTGCAGGGCTTGGAGTAGAAGTGATGCCAATTCATAGAAAAATCCATGAATTCCTTTTTGTCTGTGAAAAATGTTTGACAGCACGTGAATGGGAATTTTGCAATATGGGTAAGTTATCAGGATATAAATGTCAGATTTTTGATCACATGCAAGCAAAAAGGATGAGAGTGGGTTTTTTGCACATGGCATAAAAATGGAAGGACACGTGTGAGAGTTTTCATAACACAGTTACCTGAAGAACATTTTGGAAAACTAGAGGTAGCTAGAGTAAATCACTATGGGACTAAAATATCTATACCTGGAAAAATGTAAACTTTCCCCAAGATCAGGTATTATATAGCAGGTTAGATCAATGAGAAATTTGGTGATAGCTGGACAATGACCTCTATATTCCAATGGGACTAAGTCTATTTTTCATTCATTCAATCATAAATTGTAAAAAAAAAAAAAAAATCCTAAGTCTTTGGGCACCCTTTTCCCACATGCATGAAAAAAGTCCCAATAAGAGTAGGCATTTTATTAAATATAATAGCCATACTACTGAGAAACGAGAGAAATATGATGAAGGGAAGAAGAAGGTTTATAAAAATTCATATTACATTCTACTAAAGATACAACAAATCCTTATTTGCAGGTACAGTTTGCTGCTTCTTCCTCAGCACCTCTTCCAGTTGTTTTCACTTTGAGCTTGGTGATATTAAAATCATTCTCTCTAAAAAATACATGAAACATGTATATCCCAAAATATCTCCTCCCAAAAGGCTATTTGATCTTATGAAAAATATGCTTTATTTTGCCTGAAAATTTACCATTTTGTATAGCCTGGGATAACAAAGTCCACTCATGAATAATAATTTAATGTCTTATGTTTAAGTGAAAACCTCCACCTGTCTTGTCTGGCTCCCATGCCTTCCCCTCCCTTCTCCTCCCCTGCCCCTCCCTACTTAGCTTACAATTAATATAGACTAATATCCTAAATAGTATCTCATATTGCTATCATATCTTAACATTCTTTGAGTTAGAAAACTGTTTACTTTGAATTTCTTGCAGTCTTATTTTCAAAGGTTTAAATTTTATGCACAATTGATGTTTTAAAAATTTTACTAATTATGCTTCATGGAAGATGCAAGCACATAGTCTTTGAGTTGGCACTGTATTTCTAGAGCAATTTGGAGCAGTATTACAAATTTAAAATAAATTAAAAAGGTTGTCATTCTGATAGCACTCTGTTGAAATTAAGCAGAAGCAAAACCAAACCAAAGCATCTGACAAAATTAAATTACCTAATTTGAGGATCATCAGCACCAAACCTCTGATAATAAGCAGACCACCTATTAAGAGTGTAAACATATCTACTGGTCATTTTGACATATAATGACTATGCTTCACTGGGCTGTTTTGACCTATTTCCAACAACCACTCTCCTCTTCAGTTTAGTGCTTGTTACCCTGAACGAATGGTCTGCACAGCACTTTCTAAGTGACTCAGACCTTCCTCATTTGTCACTGCATTTCTCAATATATGACATTCTTTTTTTTTTTTAAAGATTTTATTTATTTATTTGACAGAGAGATCACAAGCAGGCAGAGAGGCAGGCAGAGAGAGAGGAGGAAGCAGGCTCCCTGCTGAGCAGAGAGCCCGATGCGGGGCTCGATCCCAGGACTCTGAGATCATGACCTGAGCCGAAGGCAGCGGCTTAACCCACTGAGCCACCCGGCGCCCCTCAATATATGACATTCTTTGATAATTCTGCTTGTGTCAAGTGATTTTTTGTTTAAAGGAAAAATGCCACTATAGAATTATTAATTTTTTTAAAAAAAGGAAAGAAAGGTAAATTTAAAAGCCGAACAAGGAGAAATTTCAGGAGACTATCATCACAAAGGTAGAGTATTGGTGTTTACATTTTTTTGATATTCCATTCACACATATATTTAAAGATTTGTCTGATAGGAGGTGATTTTTAGATTGTTTCTGAATGTATTCAATGGTGTGTATGAAGTAAACAAGGTTTTATATTTACATTCTACTACTCTATCATTAAGAAAATGTATTAATTGTCTTCAAAATTTTAAATTGTAATGGATTTGTTTTCTTAGCTCCTTTCATTTGTATATAGATTTTTCCAACTTAATCTGGTGTTGGGTTCTGAAACTAAACTGCAATATTTTACTGATTTTGAGAGATGATAAAAAGATTAAATGCAGGTGGAAAAGTTAATTGCTAATTACAGTTATCTGAAAGTTATATAGTGTTTCATTTTGCTGTGAAAATAACTGAATAAAGTGAAAATATAAAAACTATAGCTGTTATATCAAAATGATGTGTGTATATACACAGCACACATGGAGATAGTTTGTTGGAAAAGACTTTTATTTATACTGTATATGAATACAGATTTTAAAGTAGATAAGTTGATAACAAATAGCTAGCTAACTAGCTAGTTATACAGATTTAAATGACATAGAGATGGATAGATACATGTAGTAGTGGGGATATGAAGGAGATGGCTATTTTATGTTATCAATTACCTGTTCTCTTTTATTCTAACAGAAGTTCATTCCATTTACAAATTTCACAGAATACTAATTCACTCCTCCAGTTCTATGTTCTACCAAACATGGAGATAAAAACACTTATCTATGAGTGAAAAAAAGCTCTGATTTTAGTTTATAGTCATCAGAACTGCAATATTTTTTTCCACCTTCAATCACATTAATGGATATTTCTGGATCAGTATATCCTAGGAATTGTCATAATACTACTGTTTCATTTATTGAAAATTAGAATTTTAAGAATTTGTTTTGCTTATTCTTATTTCTAAGGTGTTAAAAAATTAACAGTTGATGATGGTGTTGAGAAAATTGGACAGCCACGTGTAGAAGAATGAAACTGGACCATATCTGTGCACCATACACAAAAATAGACTCAAAATGGATGAAAGACCTAAATGTGAGACAAGAATCCATCAAACTCCTAGAGGACAACATAGGTAGTAACCTCTATGACCTTGGCTGCAGCAATTTCTTGCTAGACACATCTTCAAAGGCATGGGAAACAAACAAAAAAATAAACTATTGGGGGGTGCCTGGGTTGCTCAGTGGGTTAAAGCCTCTGCCTTCGGCTCAGGTCATGATCCCACAGTCCTGGGATTGAGCCCCGCATGGGGCTCTCTGCTCAGCAGGGAGTCTACTTCCCCGCCCCCCACCCTTTCTCTGCCTGCCTCTCTGCCTACTTGTGATCTCTGTCTATCAATCAATAAATAAAATCTTAAAAAAAAAAATCTTTAAAAAAAAAATGCATACATAAACTGTTGGGACCTCAAAAATAAAAGCTTTTGCACAGCAAAGGAAATAGTCAAAACAAAGCTAAAAGGCAACCTACAGAATGGGAGAAATCTACCAATCTCAGAGATATAATACCATGAAATCGTTAATATTTATAAAATATTAGGTACAATACTCTAAAATATATAAATCACAATACCAAATAAAGTAAAATATGTTAATAGATAAACAATTTAGGAATTCAACCAATATGTTTCATCCTATATTATCTCAACAGCAACAAATTCTATTCCTTTCCAATTATTTGGTTAAGCCTAAGCATTATTATAGGTTATATCAATGAGAGTGGCAGTTTTAAGTTGATTGTCATTTGATAAATGACGAAAATATAATTCAAAATTTGTTCTGGTTTATTATCCATTATTATATCTTCATACATTTTCCCATCGCAATGGGATGGTTTCTGAGATCAACCACTTATACTCAGTCTTAGCAAATTCTCTTCTCTTTTGAAATTCTCCTCATCTTTCTAATAGGTCTGTGCAATCTGCACTTTTTCTGTCTGTTTCACCCAACAGTTTTTCTTAATAGTTCTTAAGGTAAATAATTCAATGTAATAAGAAACTTCAATTTCTAAAAGGGCTAAGAAACTTTGAAACAATTACTTTATTAACTAAAAAACACTACATTCAATATATTCACTATAAGGTAGATAGTAATAAGAATCCAGTTGTCTCTTTTTGACTGATTCATTTCACTTAGCATAGTATAGTCTAGGTTTTTTCTTGTTGCTGTAAATGGCAAATCTCATCCTTTTTTGAGCAATGTAATATTCCTCTCTCTCTCATCACATCTTCTTTTTCTTTAAGATTTTATTTATTTGACAGAAAGAGAGAGAGCAAAAGCAAGAGGAGTGGCAGGGAGAGGGAGAGGGAGAAGCAGGCTTCCTGAGGAGCAGGGAGCCCAGTGTGGGGCTCGATCCCAGAGCCCTGAGATCACAACGCAAGCCAAAGGCAGATACTTAACTGACTGAGCCACCCAGGCCTCCCTATACCACATCTTTTTTATCCATTTATTTATCAGTGAATACTTGGGATGCTTCCATATCATGGCTATTGTAAATAATACTGCAATAAACATAGGGGTGCATATATCATTTCCAATTAGTGTTTTCAAATCACTGTTGTACACTTGAAACTAATATAACATTATGTGTCAACTATACTCAAATTAAAAATAAATAAATAATGATTTAACATTTCCATACTCTACCTGGTGCTCATCACAACAAATGCACTCCTTAATCTCCATCACATATTTCACCCATTCTGCCACCCAACCCCCCTTTGGTGTATGAAAGTGTTGAATCACTATATTGTCACCTGAAATTAATATTACATTGTATGTTAAGTAGTTGTAATTTAAATAAAAACTTTAAAAATAAATAAAGCACTTTTTTAAAAAATCCAGCTATAATTTTTAATATTACAGATATAAAATTTCTAAAGTACCATTGTTTATACAAGTTAAGTCTATTTGAATCAAGAACCAAATTAAATATTATATTTGAGTTAGTCAATGGAACATCCAAAATTAAAGTTTAATGGAAAACTATTATAACTTTAAGATAATTCTGTGCCAAAGTGTATCTAATATTATCAGTTTTTCCTTTTAACTTCTATGTCTTCCTTCCTAAGAAACCCTTCCAGGAATTTTGTATCTTTCTTTATAAAACTATAGATCCAAAAGAATTTAAGAATCACCATTTACAAGCTATAGAAGAAGGTAGTGAGGAAGGTGGATTATGGAATCTGAGAGATGCAAACAGAAAAATTGATGAAAATATGTATTTAAAATTCAAGGAAATCTAAATATTAAACTTCGACTAAACTGCAAAGCTTAAATTATATCAAATAGCTATTGGTCCTGACTTTGGGCAAAAACAAATAATCATTTTCAAAATAACTTTATCTAACTATACAAATGAGGCACATTTATCACTCATAAGAACTTTTATTAAGATACAAAATAGCTTGAATGCTTTGCCACCTACTAAAAAGCAAATGTCCCTATAATTTCTGAGGAAAACACCCAGACTTCAGCTGGCACGAAGAAGAAATGACAGCATAGTTTGTCATCACAAGAATGTTGCTGTGTTCTGTTCGTTATGCCTCACTCTCTATTATTGAACGGAACTGGATGATCTTTATTTCATTTACTTTAATCAGAAGGCTCTTCTAAAATGCTTCTGGTTAATATTTGGTTTGAATGAAGCACTTTATTAAAAATGCTAGATGTTTCCACTTAACATAGCCTGAACAGCTAAAAGGGAAATAATGGCCCAAGCATAAAATGGCATAATAAATCAAAGGACAACTTTTTCCTTCTAAACATTTTCAAGGTTAGTTTTCATCTTAATAGAATTGCTGATCTGCCGACTGATCAACTATAGATATGCCTATGACTTGTTTCAGTGGAAAGAGGGATGCCAAAAATAATGAGAAATAACCCTTTGAGTCTTGTCTAAAAGCATTTTTGTTTTGCTGCACATGCTTTGTGAGCATGCAAAATTCTTTTGCTTTCCTCAAAGTAAAATTCCAATTGATTCAAAATAGAAGGATTTAGCTGGTTCCTATTTCAAAGGAGCATGGGACAACAGATCATCGTCGTAAATACCATTTTCAGGATTTACTTTAAATTGTAATGGTGATAATACACTTGATTAGAAGTGTCCAGTTCCACCAGGAACAATAAGGTGTTACGACCATTTAAAAAGTTGGAAAATAATGTAATCTGAAGCAAGAACAATCTTCATATTGCATCAACGATATTTAGAGATCGCAAGATCATTTCTGCAAAATGAGAGAGAGAGAGAGAAATCTTTTCTTCCTCCTCCTAAATATACTCCAGACTACAAGTTACACTTTCACAGATAACACGAATTTTGAAATCCCTTCAGGCACTCACAGTGACACTTACATGACAATTCTCACTTAATTCCAAGAAAAGATAAGAGTCTCTAAGGAAGATAAGAAACCCAAGTTGTGCCATATCATATCAACCAGAATAAAGTCTTTACTCAAGAAAGTGGCACAACAGAAAAGTATTTCAATCAGTTTTGAAATTAGTTCATCACAAAGTAGGCAGAGAAAAATTCTATAATGCTCACCCTTTAGGTGAAGGTCCTTTCCCCATTGACCTCAAGTAAAAGTCTCTGGCTCAACTAAATGGCTCCCTCTTGGCAGGCCAGGCTATTTCTCAAGACTTGCTGAATATACTCCACTATTAGAATAATTTGGCTGAAATTATACATGTCTCTAGGTGGAAACTAAATTTTATTCATGATAGAACGCCAGTGTTTATCACATAGTAAACATTGGCTAAACCCTTCTTGAACCCCTGTGGAGGTGTACATTTCACTTAATCAGCCATCAAATTTCAAGTTCCTCTTAGGGAGAGTCTAAAGCCAGAGTTTTGCTTCCCTTCTAATCAAGAATTATACATAGAGAAGCTAAGAGCCCCAGTGTTACAAAGGGTAATTGGTATAGCTTTAATTCATCCACAAATCCTTAAGATCGGAGCACATGCGTTTGCAGGAGATGAAAGTGCTTTCAATAAGGACACGTCATTTAGAAGTCTTACCCAGTATTTCATTTGGGTATATAACCTGATACTGTTCCAGTGTGATAAGGAATATTTCGAGCTTTAACTTGGGTAGAGCACAAGGATATCTTTTAAGTCATTAGTCTAATTGGTTTAATCTGAGCTTAGAAAAGAAATATCCTCTTAAGAGGAAATCAGAGAAAATAATGCATTTAAAAGAACAAGTCAAATATCAAGGGAACACACACATAAATTCATAAGCATGTGCACACACATACAGACCCTGATAAATCTTCAAATTACCTACTACAATCTTTATTCCCATTAGTTTAAGAAAAATAGCAATAACATCCTTTTCTGTAATGCAAAGAGCACGTAATAAAATGAATGAAATGGGACAGTTCAAACAAGTCTTCACTTTTCATTTACTTTTTGTTGTTGTTGTTTTACTCTTCATTTACTTCTCTTATTGATGCCACCCTTGTTCTTGCGGACTTCTCACTCATCCTAATCCTTGATGGCATGGTTTTTATCTGCATTGCTAATGTCCAGCTTCTCAGATTACATCACAGCATTTTACAATACACAAATATAAAAAATTTTCCTTCCTACAGAAATAAGTATGAGAAACAGAAGTAAAATGTTAAAGAAATAATTCGTTTTCTACAAATAAAGAAGCACAGCCAATCCCTGTATTCTAGAAAATAAATTTGAAGTTAAATGGTATAATAGTTAAAAAATGCTCAGAGATAGAAGATCAAGAATTAAAATCATTATACACAAGATTATGTCATTTGTTTTTACATTTTAGATTTTATGCTTATGCTTCATCATTTAAAACAGTAGGTGTGTGATATCATACTATACCAATATAATTTTTATACCAATATAATTTTATTCTTTTTTATACTTACGTAGTTTTCTCTTGTAGTGTAGCAACATGGCCTTTAATATTTCTTGAAACCCAACTAATCTTTTTTGTAATAAAGTAGGTTCCTATTTATTAATAAAAAAGTACATTTATTATAAAAATAAAATTCACACAAAAAAGATTTTAAAGATAAGAGTTGAAAGAAAAAAATCATCCACAGTTCACCCACTTAAATACAATGCTAGATTAACATTTTGCAAAATGACTCTGTTTAATTTAACCCTATCTGTGCTATAACACTACCTGAACTTTTTCATCTTTAGAATTTAGCCAGATGAAATAATAACTGTTATAAACTACATTATTATTTTGAACTATATATGTAGTTCATAATTTAAAAGAATACATATATAGTTTTATATATAGTTTATAGTTTGAAATAATATTTTATTTATAACCTATAGTATACTATATTACTTTAGTTATACTACATTATGTTATGTTATATTTAAATAAAATAATTTAAGACCTTTTAAGTGTTTGTCATGGTTCATTTTACATATCAGCTTAACTGGGCTAAGGGATGCCAAGATCCCTGGTGAAACATTTCTGTATGTGTCTGTGAGGGTATTTCCAAGACAGATTAGTGTATGAATTGGTAGACTGAATAAAGAAGATGGCCCTCATCAATGCATGTAGACATCATCCAACCTGTTGAGGTTCTGAATAGAACAAAAAGGCAAAGGAGGGCAAATTTGGTCTTTGCTTGAGTTAGAACATCCATCTTCTTCTGTCTTGAAACTTTGGTAGTCCTTGTTGTCAGGCCTTTGGATTTGGATTAGAATATACTGCTGGCTTTCCTGGTTTTCCATCTTGCAGACAGCACAACATGGAACTTCTCAGCCTCCATAATTGCATGACCTAATCCTATAATAATCTCTCTTGATCAATCTCAGATAGACAGATACATAGATATCCATTTTTTTCTCTTCTATGGAGAGACTGTTTGGTGATCAGCTATTAGAATTTTAGTATTTTTCTTACTGGCTTATGTGAGTTCATTAAATATTAAAGCTATGAAATCTTGGCAATATTTCCTGAATATATTTTTAAAGAGCTTGCTCTTTGCTTTTCACTCACAATGTGCTTGAATTTTATTGCTGTGTGGTTCATTTTGATATATAGAAATTCTTAAATGATATCATCCATTTCAAAGAATAGATTGTATAATCTATGCAGCTGAGATTCTCAAGATGCTATCATTGAAGTGTTTCTTCCAAATCATTCCAAAAAGTTACCATACAGTATCAAATACGAGAAATGTAAAAATGTTTGAAAATTAATTTTGCCAAAAACAGGAAGGGAATATATGTTACTACGTAACAAACAAAGTGGAATTACTTCACAATGTACTTGACCTCAGTTGGCTTGGTCTAGAGTAATAGTTATCATTTTGTGTGTTATGTTATGAAAATGACAATCATAGAGGAGATGCATTTTCCCCTCTCTCTTATCTTGCTGAAGTTTGGTTGATTTCATTTCATCCCACATTGATCTGGTGCAGCCACTTTCCCTTCATTCTACTAGTATCTTAACAGTATCTAGGGCTTTCTGACCCTGGAGAGTCAGATTTATAACCTGAATAATTCACAGAGGTAGGTCAGGGGGTGAGTAAAATCTGGGGGCAAATCAAGCATCACTTCTCCCGGGAAATGTGTGGGCAGTTTGCCTCATCAGATGGCAGGAGGAAGACCACACAGCACTGATGTATAGGTTGCTAGACGTCACTGACATAGAACCCCTGAAATCCCACTTTCTCCAATTCATTCCCCTGTCCCTGTGATACTTCCCTTCACTTTCCCCAGCCTTAGCCATCTTCTATCCATTTTACAGGGTAACCCTGAAATCCGCACACCAATTAATACTTCAAAACGTCTTGTCATAATGCAAATAAGAGACACTACCAAAAAACTGGAGACCTGAAACAGTGCTTTTGAGGGCATGAAACTAAGACAATGGGATGTCTAACCAAAAAGATTTTTCTCCTACAACCTCTGTTGCACTCATGAGGGCACTTAAAAAAAATAGAACTTCTGCAAGGATTTTAACTCCTATCTGTCCTTTTTCCATTTGCTAGCTGCAGGTTATTTTCCTCTAAATAAATTTTTGTCTGACAATTTTTGAGGCATAGATTTCAGTAAGAAGTTTTGGATAAGCTATGCCTATTGTATATTCAAAAATTCTCTACCTTTTTATAGATGGAGAAGCCTTTGCCCAGAAAAGCAGTATTCCACAACATAAATTATCCAAAAGAAGGCTACTCTGACTGGGGTGTTTATAAACATTTTTTTTCTATTAAATCTACACTCTCCTGCTAGCCTCAGATGTGTACTTTTCCTCAGTTAAAACAGGTGGATATCTGAATGTTATAAAATGCAATGGACTTCTCATGATGGGAAGGGAGGGGAGATAAGAATTTTTTTGAATTTCCAAATTGGATTATATAATTTTCTCTATAATGTATATAAGTGATGAGAATGGGAGAATTATGAAGCCACATTGGATTTGATTACTGAGGAGCTGGCTAGGCTCACTCATTAGCTTACAGGCACCCTCACTTACACCATCCCCATTGTATTATTGAAAATATAGCTCAACAAACTTACATCAAAGTATATACCCTGTGCATTTAAGAGACTCAAAACTGTTCATGTTACAAATACACATATGCCTATATGGTGAGTGAGGAGACAACACAAAAAATAATGCAAAAGACAGACACGAATTATAAAAGTAGTATTTAAAACATTTGCTTCCAATACATGTGACTTTGAGGTTTATAGCAATTACATTAAAAGTTTGCATGCCATAGTAAATATATCAATAGGTCAACACATCTATAATTTATCACCATTGTACAGTTTGGTAGATTTCATAGCAAAACCACAAAAAAGGAATAAGATTACTGAAAAGTCAAAATAACAAAAAATGATGGGTACTCTAAGAAGACATTTCCCCATGAAGAATCTTTTCTTCAAATTACATCTCTCAATACTGGAAGTATTCAAGGAATGAGGAAATTAAAGTTCTACTTCTGAAAATGCAGCACAACTTGCTGAAAATAATTATTCAGTGACAGAAATAAATGCATCTAAGAGCATGTGAGTATAATTATGTACCACAGGTAGTAAATGTCATGTTATGTTTCAATGATTTTATGGATATCAAACTCATCAGTATGCTATTTCTAATAGCAATTTTATGACTTAAACTAATAAATATAGGAAACTGTTCTGATTTTTAATAATACATGGTTTCTTATGGTGGTAGTTTATTTTAGCTGATGTAAAATGATAAATCTGAAGGCTTAGGTTAAAGCAGGCCTTGAAAAATAACCTAAAATATTAAATGCGTTCCTTGTCCTAGTTCTTCCTAAAGTCATTATGGCATTTTTTGGAAGTATACTATAGAGGATTCTTTTCCACTTCAAAGTTAAACCCATTAAACTTACTGTTCCATGTAATAAATTAATAAACAAGAATAGATTAACCAAATGATATGGAGCATTACCTTCTTCCACTTCCTCTCGTTCTCATCTAGTTCATCGTTGTTTCTCTCTTGGGAAGTGGTGAAAAGTTCTATTTAAATTTAGATTGAATAAAGTGCTCAGTAAGATATGTCAGACTCTCGGAAGTGTGGTATGCAATGGAGAGAGGGAAATGGACTATTTTTTTTCTTACTGGAGCTTCTAACTACGTTGGCCTGGGCACAGCTCTGCTGAGTTGGCTGACAACCGGCACTGGCAGTGTGGAAGCTCCCACCAGAGCTGAGGAAGCAACCTGCAAGTGATTTCCCTAAACACCAACAACCCTGTATGGCTTGGTGATCTCTAACATTGACCTTAGTCATGAGCCTTTGCCTTTATCTTGTAAAAATCCTTCAGACTTTGTGAGATGCCAAGGGAGGAAAAAAACCCAATAGCAGCAACCACCAAGTATAGACCTGGTGCTTAGGGGAAGGTGGCCATATATAAAAGAGAATCTAAAGTATGACTCAGGCAAAACCTATTTATGATGTCAGAAATTAAGCTAGTATTTTCCTTGGAGAAGGAATGGTCACTAGAAAAAGTACAAGAGATCTCCTGGAATTAGGCGAGTGCCTTTTTTTCTCACTGTACTCTGGCTACACAGCAGAGTTCGCTTGGTGGAAACCTCTTGAGCTGTATACTTATGATAATGTACAATTTGGAGGGTTTAAGTTACATTTATATTTTAATAAAATCTAGGAAAAGAGCATAAATCACAATAATTAACACATATATGCATATATATGCATGTTGAAAACATTCACCATGACATTATTTAAAACAGATAAAAATTAGAATAAATCTAACTCCTGCAACAAACTTGGTTAAGTAAATTATAATTGACCCACACAGTAGGCTCTTGTGCAGCCAAAAAACACCAAACTTGTAAATGAATATTTATGTGGAAATATGCAAATAATATAATCTTAACAGAAGGAGATTTAAAAGGCTGTATGCGTGCTGACTGTTTTTTAAAGACACAAACACGTACTAAGACCTCAGAGTAGAGTAATGTGCACAACGGATAGTACTTTCTGCCGGTTGTGACTTCTGAGGTGCTTTCACTTTGCTATTGTTTTTGTTTTTTTATTAGTATTTCCTGATGATTTTTGAAAGTGTGTATATATATATATAGATATATATGTATATATATACGCACACATGCATATATGCAGGATTCTTTTTAAGAACTCTTTTAAGATTTGCCCATTTTAAGTACTTTGGGAAAAGTTTGATATCGGCACTCTGACTTGAAAACTAGAGGATTTACCCTGGCCAATGTCAGTCTGGAAGATAGTGTGGGGAATATGCAGACTGATCCATTAGTATCCACCACTAGAGAAGAGCTCTACACATATGCTGCCTCTAGTTGGGTCTCTCCATAGAAGATCTCAACCTCAAAGAGATCTAAGGCTTCACAGTATCAAAAATGTCGCGCTGACATTGCCACCACCATTCATTTATAAGCATCGTAAGCCCCTGGGGGTGATAGATGACTTCCCTCTCCTGCTGATAAAGAGAAGCTGACATTGCTTTATTATCTCCTCAAGGTGAAAAATCAATGGTTTACCTGTGAAAACATCTGTTTGTAAGCTTGTCTTCACTTCTCTCAGGGGCCGCATTTACATGCTGGGCTTTAAGCATGCCAGAAATGAGAAGCTTAAGTTTCATTTGGCACATTTTCTTTTTAAACATGCCAGGATGGCTCTCTGTGAGAGAAAGGGGAAAAAAAAAAAAAAAAAACTTGAACAGCAATGTAAGCCTACACTCATCCATTTGTAATGAGAACAAGTTAGATTTCACCTGTTAAAAATTAATGAATAGCCTCTCTGAGCAGGTGACTAGAGACATGAGCATTGATTTTAGATCAAGTGATGGATGTAGAATAAATACCAGCCAAGGGAATTCAAATAAGGATAACTTTGTTGTTGTTGCTGGTGGTGCTAGAGAAGCCTAAGGAAAAAAAAAAATGGATTAGATTATCTCATAGAGAGACTGGAGAGATTTTCATATTTAATTTGACTCGTCTTCACCAAAATCAAAACCAACAACAAAAAAACCCTCAGAAGATAGCCTATGGGAGAGCTAAGGACTTTTCATTCAAAACTTTTTAACACAAGATAAGAGAAAAAGGGTTTAGCTTAACAAACAAACAAAACAACCCACCAAAACAAAACAAAACAAAAATACCCACTGCCACCAGGGTTATAGCATCTGCGAGTGCCAGTTCATGGGTGTATTCGAGAATAATTTTCTTTTTTTTTTAATTTTTTTTAAAGATTTATTTATTTATTTGACACAGAGAGAGAGATCACAAGCAGGCAGAGAGTCAGGCAGATAGGTGAGCAGAGAGCCTGATGCGGGGCTCGATTCCAGGACCCTGAGATCATGACCTGAGCCGAAGGCAGAGGCTTAACCCACTGAGCCATCCAGGCACCCCTTTTTTAATGATTTTATGTATTTATTTGAGAGAGAGAGAGAGAGAGCACAAGAAGGGGGAGGGTCAGAGGGAGAAGAAGACTCCCCACTGAGCAGGGCGCCCAATGCAGGACTCAATCCGGGACTCCGGGATCATGACCTGAGCTGAAGATTGTCACCTAATCAACTGAGCCACCAGGCACCCGAGCATAATTTTCTAGAATTTCTCAGTATTCTATAGAAAGCATCTCAAATTCAACACAGCCAGAAACTGAGCTCCTCCCTCTGTGCCCCCAAATCCACTCTTTCCTGGAGTCTTGATCTCTGCTGATGGCAGCTCCACCTTCCCACTGTGCCAACCCCAAACCATGTTGCCATCCTTGACTCTTCTTTCTTCCACGTTCTCCATCCACTTTATCAGTAAGTCTTGTTTGATTCAACTACAAAATATGACCAGAAATGAACTTCTTACCACCCCTACTGCTACTACCCTAGTCCAAGCCACTTATCTCTCATGTGGATTATTGTCCAGTCTTCCAAATGATCTTCTGACTCTGTCATGCTCCGTATAATCTAATTCTAACCCAGCATCCAGAGTCATTCTGTTAGAAAACAAATGAAGTTATGTCTTACTATTGCTCAGATTTCCCTAGCAGCAGCCTGTCTTGCTTAGAAAAATTCTCACCATGACCCTCAAGACCATATCAAAGTGTAGACTTTTATTTATTCCTTTGCAATATTTCCAGGCAAAAACTCATAGATTCTGGCTTGTATTAGCAGTCTGGGGGGCTTTGGGGATTTTTGTTCATTTGTTTTGGTTTTGTTTTATATTTGAAGCAAGTCACCTGGGTTCTAAGTTTCATTTAAATGACATGTTCTGTTCTTTATGGTTTTATACATCATCTAAAATGGTTTTACATATCATTTATACATCTACATCTAAAGTGGTAGCCTGGGCATCTGGCTAGCTCCTTAAGCAGACCCTGAGACCCTTAACATGGTAGCCTCAATTCTATTTGGCCAAGTGTTCTCTTTGTATTAGGGCTTATATATGTAACAGCCACCAGGTTATAGCTAATGAATTAGCCATGTTTATAGGGACAGTTTTCCCATAAATGATACTTTACCACATGGAACTACGTATCCATAAAGTGTATAATACATAAAGCTTTGAGGAATGGGTACATTTGCTTGAAAAATCTGTGATCTTGAAGTTAAAAATGGCATTATGAAGTAAGACAGCACTCTCCCCAAGATGAATATACAAAGTCTTTCACTGATACTGTTGAACTGATGGCAGTCATAAATGTCTTAGTATCACTTCCATTTGGAGTAGAAGCAGAGGGAAAAAGTTGTGTATACATTTTTTTTTGATAATCAAATAACCCCGGATGTACTGATTGATGAAATCAAATAAAAGGAATATTTCCAAGGCAAGATATTAGTTTCAAGAACGAGACAAGTGGAGCCAGAGCCCAAGAATCCTAATATCAACTTCAGTCTCCCAGCACTTGTGTCTTTGTAAACAGACAACAAAAGGGTCTGGTTCACAGTTAATATGATTACTTCTCACCCATCTTGTCTACGGAAACGATGGTGTGTTCTCAGATTCACTTGTATTGGATCGGAATTAAAGAATATTTATAGAAACTTCCAAAGCGTGCGTGGTTTACCTTAAGGAAATAAAATTGTCCCCTAATAATCCAGATTATGATGTTTAAGCGCTGCAGCCTCTGAGGTGGGTATTCTTGATTACAAACCCATCTCTAACACTTACAGACTCTAACCTTAGGTAAGTTATTTAGCCATTAGTCCCTCCTTTTCTTCAATGAAAATGTGATAATAGTTCCAATCTAATAGTGATGTTGTGAGATATATATATATATATCCCTGAAGGAAGTAAAGGGGTGCAAATCCGCCCTTCTGGAGAGACGTTAGAGAAACATGTCATTGAAATTGAATCGAATCTGTTGGGGAAGGTTGGTATTCAAGGCTGTTAATGTTATGTGATCCTGCAATCCAGGGCTCATAGTTCACTGTAATATGTTCATGAATTAACAGTGCTTTGGAATTTTCCAGGGAAACATTTTTAATACCTCATTTTGTTTACACAAGATGAAAGTTCATGTTTTTTCCTTTTGTACCAAAATGAGTTGCCTAGTGGCCTTGTATGTCCACCAGTAATGATATATTTATGAATCCAATATATATATATATGTTATATATATATATATATTACATTAGTCCCACAGCATTATCTGTTATCTTGTGACTAATAATTGCTTTTCCCACTCCATTCTTCAAATTTAAATAAATTAAACAAACATTCAGTAGACTTATTTTCTATTAGTTTTTCCTAAATATAAGATACTTGAATTTGAATATTTGGGAACTCTCTAATGATTCAGGAAAGCTAAAGATAAATTCAGCATTAGATTGCATTTTTTTTTTTTTTTAGTTAATCAGTGCCTTTCCATACTAATGTGGTTTGAAAGGGGTTTAAGTATAGATCTTTATTTAGGTTCCCCCAGACCTGACCCTATTCCAAGGACTTAGGTATAAGTAGTTTATTTGGAGATGATCCCAGGAAACTTTGGGAGATGAAGGGAAAGTGAGAAAGGGAAGACACGGAAGTCAGAAATAGAGTCCATCGTTAAGAAAGTTACTACCATGGACTAGTGCAGCTCAATCCCTCTGGTAAAATCCAAGAGCCAGTGTAGAAGACAAAACTCAGCTATCATGGCTAAGCAGTAAGAAAGCAGGAGAATTTATCCACCAATTTCCAACAGTCATTGGTTAAGTGCTGATTCTGGGTGGTAGGAACTCCTTGGCATTTCCAGCCTGGTTCAGGAAAGCTCAGGCTCATAGGGCCAGAGAGCATCCTCAGATAGAGTCCATATTCTACCATTCGGAAGAAGCACCAGAGTGCATGGAAATGTTAATTGCCAAGGGATTGCAGACGGAGCCCTGACAGCATCTGCTGCAGAACACATAGAAAAAGAAGCAAGCTCAGAACCAGAAAAGTGATTTGTCAATTTCTGTATAATGTGAAATCTAGGTAGAAGGTAGAATGTGTAAGTGTTCTATTGCCAAAAAAAGAAGAAAAAAAGGGAAGTAATCTTAAAAATTCAACCCTGGAATAGTTCTAGAGAAAAGGGGATTTGAGGGTAGTTTAGATTTTAAAATCCCCCTAAGAAATATCTAAAGAATTCATTACAATGGTGGAATAGAAGAGAAACAGGAAGAGCAAAAGAATAATATGAGTTACCAAAGACATTTAGTGCTATCCCAATTCCTCACATAATGATGAATTTTATTGCACCATAATTCTTATTTATTAAAATTTTTTGTGTTTCAACGGCTCCAATGAGATGCAACTCTTTGTTTTTATGTTGGTCCAGGGAGCATTAGAGGACACCATACTCATATAACATATTAAGCACGCCATCACTTGCACATCAAACTCTAATAAATTCCTGCATCTTGTGATTTAAAAGGAATGCAAGGTCCTGAAAGGTTAGAACACATTGCAGTCTTAAATTTTCAAGTGTGAAACCTCATTTTCTGTACAAATTGTAAAGAGTCTGAACACTAAGTTTTAACTGGGTTTGCTTGAGAACACAGTCTTACCAACTTCTTGTAGATTTTGTTTTTAATTGACTCTTACAAGAAGAACATGTGGATTTATCAGTAAAAAATATCCAACTGTTATAGTGGGTGGCATGCAGCGTTAAAGGAAAATAATGGGATATTCCCTGTAACCTAAGGGCAAATCAATTACGAGTCCCAGTCTTGGAGACCAGGCTGGTAGGACAATTTCTTTTCTGGTATGAAGAGCTACGTTATGTGAAAACAACTAATGTACTACATAAAAACATATTTTGTATGAATATTAAAGCATGGAAGAGCTGAAGTATTAGAATACTACCCGGCCAAATTCTGAGAAATGAAACCTAAATCCAGAGCAGTAAGTAATATATCACAGCACTAACACTGCTTCTGTCCATGGCGTATCCATCTATCCATCTGGCATATTCAGGCTATGGTCCAGGGTGGACTCATTGGGCCATTGTAGGTGAGAAGCAATAGGGAAGCTATTGCCTCACAGGAAGCAGAAATACCCCCAAATCTACACCATCTGAAGAAAAGCAAACCAGAACGGGTATCCTGCTCCACCACTCGCACAATTCTGGTGCATGGCAGGGTAGAGACATCTGACCGGCTCTGAAAACAGCATGGAGAACTAAAAGAAATGAAACACACAAACTTCCCTTGATAAAATGTCAAGCACAGCACACTACAGAAGAATATGCAGCCGAGGTAGACAAGGCTTAGTGAGCCAGGGAAGCAGAAACTCTAAACTTGCTTTAAAGGGTCTTCTGTCTTGGATTGCTCCCAGGTTTCTGGTAGCAATTCAAATCTTCCCCAGGATGTACTTTCATCTTCTGCTTTGAAGAATCCGCACAAACATTTTCTCTACAGCAAATATCACCACATTTAAAGAGAGCCATGCACCCCAGGCATCATCAACAAGAATAAATACAAAAATATAGATTAGAAACAGACTCGTAAAAACTTTAGATACTGGGATTATCAAACATTATAGAACGACCATCTTATTCTGTTTAAATAAATGAAAAGTTTGAAATTGTCTATAGGTAACAAAAAATCCTAAATCAAGTAACAGCTGATCTGAAAAAGAAACAGAAGTGACTTCTAGAAATAGCCAACCAATGTCTTAAAAAACATTGGACAGAGATGGCAACGGAAAAAAAAATAATAATAGCAGAGTAGCAACAAGTTTTAGGAATTGGCAGGGTGGGGAGGGAGAACTATAAAACAGAGGATAAGAGACATACACTAAATAATGAAAAGTCCTAGTGTATGTTTAACTGAAGCTCAGAAAAAAAAAAGAAAATGTGTCGGAGGCAATATTTCAAGAGATAATGGGTAAGAATTCTAGAATTTATGAAATACACCAATTTACAGATTATAGAATCAGGCAGAAAAGCCACTTTCACTACCTTTATGATCTTATGCAAGTTAGTTATGCTTTTAGAACCTCAGTTTCCTCACTCGTGTAAGGATAAATCCATAACAGATTAGATTTTTCATAGAGACTGAGTGAGAAAATACAGTGTCACATGCTAGGGACTCAAAAAATGGTAGATACTATAACCTGTAGTACATTCCCACAATCACCCCATCTTTGTTCACGATGAGATAAACTAATAAGTTCTGTAGGAAATTCGTGGACATAGGATATCCAATATCCTACATAGGAATAGTTGATCAAACTTTCTAAAATAGTCTAAACACTTACATACTGACTACCAAGAATCAGTTATACCAAGTGGTGGCCACTAACATTCTCAAGACTCAAATATCCTTCCATCTGAAAAACCTGTTAATATCCAGCCTAATCTAATCAGTTTAAGACATTTCTAAGAAGCTAAACCCAGTAAAATAGAAGACCAAAAGATAGGGATGAGATATCCCCAAACTGAGGTGGTTGGAGGTGACATGACTTAATAAAATCCACTAAGACTAGCAGACGGACCACAATATACTAGATATGACAAAACATCAGAAATGGTAGACAATTACAGATACTTCATGACATTCAAGAGTCAGTTTGTTGACTTTAAAGTACATGTTAAGGGCACCTGGTTGGCTTAGTTGATTAAGCTTCTGCCTTCTGCTCAGGTCCTGATCCCAGAGTCCTGCGGTGGAGTCCCACATAGGGCTGGCTCCCTGCTCAGCAGGGAGTCTGCTTCTCCCTCTCCCTCTGCCCCTCCCCACACCTGTACACACTCTCTCTCTCTTTCTCAAATAAATAAATAAAATCTTTTCAAAAAATAAAATAAATGTTGAAATATATTTAGTCTTCTTATAACATATCCTTCTGGATTGAAATTGCTAACTTACTTATCAACTAGCTGTGTCTATTAAGCTCTTTTAGGACACAGACCAGGCCTAGATATTAGAGGCTGACACATAGTAAATTTCCCCAAAACAGTGAGGATCAATTGATCTAAAGAATTAGTGATTATAAGAGGCAAAAAAAGTGAAAAATATTTACATAGCACATTAATTGGAAAAGCAATATTATATAAAAGCAAAATTTTATATAATTACATAGTATTTTTAACCTATGCATAGAAAAATATGAGAAAATTTACCAAAATGTTGGCATCTGTTATCAATGATTGTAATTATATACTGAAATTGGATTTTTCCTATTTTTACACTCTTTTTTAATTTTATGATGTTTGCAAAAGAATATACATTGCTTTTGTATTAAAAAAATAAGAAATATATAAATATAGATATAATTTCATCAACACAATTTCTAATACATAAAGCAATTTCTAGTACATCTTATCATAAAACTCAGCATTATATCTCATTTTCATGTCAGGTCAAATCAATACATATTAGATAAACACTAGTTCAGACAAGTGCAAGATGGGATTCCTTTCCTCACAGAACTTTTTAGGGCAAAAACTGTCCTACAATTTTTGTGTCTTTTATGGTGTCTACCATAGTATCAAGCAATAAGATATGGATGTGTTAAATATTGATGACTTTCTTGATCAGAGACTTAAAGGAAATTTAGCATCTAAGTTTAGGAAGATGAAAAATAAGACATTTCTCCAGAAAGAGGACTATATTTTCAATAACATAGTAGTGAAGATAATCACTGGGCATGTGAAATCTCATAGGTATGAAAGACATTATTTCTTTCTAATATTCTTTGCAGACAGCACCCATTTATTTTATGACCCCAATGGGAGAGAGGAGAAAACCTTCCAAACTTGTTTTCCATGACTTTTAAGTGTCACCCGAACTAGTTATCCAGTAAAAAAACAAAGAATGAGGAATATCTGTGCTCTTAATTATAAGCTTAATTATTTTACTTTATTAAATCCTATTTTTAGAAATAGAACATTATAGCCTATTTTTGACATTTAATACAAGTATATTCATCAGACTCTGACTGTAGGTGACATCAAGTTTTGATTGTTATCTAACATTTATATAAAGAATTTTTACTTGAAGTATTCTGTGTAATTATGCCACCCACACAAGGATGAATAGAAATGCCCTTGGATACAAATGGCAGGTTATTTATAAAAAGGAGAAAACAAAAGAGTCCAAAAAGAAACCTATCGGTTTTGCAATTTGATTTACATTCCCAAATTGCCACTGTTTGTGCCTTTCATACAAGTTATTTTTAAATTCCTCTGAGATCAACTAGGCATCTTAATATGTAAAGTTTACTTAGAAAAAAAAAAATCCCATAATTAATTAGTTCAAACCCCCTAGTGAGGTAATTAAAGTTATCTTCATCAACTGTGTTTGATGTTTATCTAGTCACCTTCCTGTGTCATTCATAACTCTCAGATAAACTATGCAATAAACATTAAGTCATCCCTGGACAAAGGGGCGGGGATCATTAAAGTTTGTCATATCTTATGGCAAAAACCAGGAAAAGCAAGCATTCTACATAAATCTTGAGATATCTTGTTACATAAATGCTATTAAATTCCTTTAATCTAGCTTATAAAATTTCTTTTAATGAAATCTGAATTTTTACATTGGTTAATGATTTGAGCATTTCTGCTGACTTTGTCTCCATCAGCTGTGAATTTGTTCTTGGTGCTTAGTCCATTCAATTCTGGGAGCACATTCTTAATTAATAATGATTTATATACAATAATGGTAAGAAATATTTTTATTTTTATTTTTTTAAGTAAGCTCTACACCCAATATAGGACTTGAACTCACAACCCTGAAATCAAGTGTCACATGCTCGAATGACTGAGCCAGCCAGTTGCCCCAGTGGTAAGGAGTATTTTTAACAGTGATGTCCAAGCTATATTTTAGAAATAGGTAGGTTAAAAACAGGAGGGGCTCTTCATTACTTACCCTGTGTCTACATAAAGCATTTTCCTTTCTTTCTTAGTAAATTTCCTAGTGTTTTCTTTCTTTCTTAGTAAACTTTCTTTCTTAGTACATTTCCTAGTGTTTTCTGAGAAAGTGTTTTACTCTAATTTTTTTAAAATGTATGACTAATGGCTGGCTCAGTCAGTGGAGCCTGTGACTCGATCTCAGGGTTGTGAGTTTGAGCCCCACATTGGGTGTGGAGATTACTTAAAAATAAAATCTTTAAAAATATATATATGTGAATACTTAGAGTTTAGCACATTATAGTCACAAAGCACTTTCAGACATGTTAACTCATGGTTCACAAAACAACCTGTGAATTTGATAGAACAGGTATTAGGATTACTTTTTTTTCTTTTTTACAGATGAGAAATCTGATAGATTAAGTAATTTTCCCAGAGTCTCACAACTAATAAGTAGTAGAGTTACTCTGAACGTAAGTATACTGAATACATAAAGTGAACCTACTCTGTTTGTTTCTACATCCCAGTGCTTCCCCAAGTCCTTTGTACTTGGTAGGTGCTCAATACCAGATCTAGAGACATAACTTAAATTTCCTGTAAGCTACAGAATATCTTGGTTATATATCTTAGGAAATATCCAAAGTCTTTTTTGAACAAAACTATACCCTAGACCTAGCACCGAGGCTTGAAAAACTGCTATGGAAATACCTTTTGGAACTAATCCCTCCTCAAATGGAAAGACTTCTTATTGGAGTGGTTGCTTTAACCAATGGCAACCTTATGTAACTTCTTACAAGTATAAGATAAAAAGCCTATTTCTTAAAATTTTATACCTAATAGAAAAACTTCACAAGAGCACTTATGTTCAGCCAAGACAGAGTAATGGGAAGTGGAGTTAGAGAAGAATTTGGGGGAGAGGGACTAGCACAAAAGGTTCTTATTTTTGGAAATTGAAAACCCTATAACCTCCTTTGGTACTAGTTTGAGAGTGGCTCTGGAGCCAAAGAAGCATCTGAGTCAGTGACCAAGAAACAGAACGTGGGAAAGGGCTTTCTCCAGTGAGTGAACACCAAGGATCGGTATTGGGATTAGTACTCAGTATAAGTACCCATGCATAACTGTCAGGGTAGAGTTCCCCTAGCTTGTGTGAGGTATAACTGGCTGATCCTTTCAGATCTTGACCATTAAATTCCCTTCCACAGTATATAACTCAGATCATAAACATATCTCCTCAAAGACAGATCTTTTCCCAGGAATGAGAATACACCTTCAAATCTCCCAGGACTCTCATAAGATTTGACTTCCTCTAGTCACATAACTGTGGGGGGTCAAAAAGTATGTAACCTACCGGGAAAATCTGGAGAGGGTTGTGGACATGGAGTAAAGAGCAGTGAGTGCCCTTGTGACAAATAGAAAGGATTGTCAGATTCTGGGGGCCAGGGGAAAATCTTCAAGTCAATTACAATTCCAGCATGTAGAATAATGCCAGGCATGACTCAAATACATGATTTTGCTGTTGAGAGTTATTTCACAGATTCCATGCTAAACTGAAGCCAGATGAAAGCAGGTCAGGATTGGCAATGAAAGTCAAACCAACTGGAATGAGGCACTGAGTAATTGTCATTAAGATAAAATTCCATAAAGATATGGAAAGGACATGAAGGTAATCTTCTCTACCAATGTATCCCTTGCCAGTAATCAGACCTGCTTATGTGTACCTTTATGAACTACAATAAATTATAGGTGATGACAGGTATGAATAAGAAGAAATAGTAGCCTCAATCATGATAGGTAATTGAACATTTTGATGAGATGGGCATCATAAAAATTTGACTCCAGGTAAAATTTTAAGTGGAGAAATAAAATTTTCAAATAATTTATTTGAGATTTGGATTTGCTCTCAGCTACATTAAAGTAAAATTTAAAAAACATAATGAATTGTCGCAAATTATAAGAATTATTATGAGATACGTGAGAAGTAGAAAGACACTTTTTTTAGGAAGATGAATTAAATGATCAATAGGAAATAATTAGAAAAAGGTGATAAAAATTATGGTATATACAAGTATTAAGGAAAGCAGAGAAGAATCAAGGTAAAGGAAGAAATTTAAGTCAAAATCTATAACTTCGTATCTTCATTTAATTTTATCTTCATTTTCCCAATAAACAGACCACAACTTAACCATGTATCCATGGTTAGATTTAATAGATGTTAATATTCTGTACATTTGTTTCAGAACAATTTTCAAATAAGCTGGTGCATGTCATTCCCATGCAAGTTTTATATTTAATCTACGTAATTATATAACACCATGGATCTTGGGGAAAGTATAACTCTTTTAATTAAACATAGGATAAACCAATAATGCTTATTTAAAGCTTTGAAGTTACAAAGAACAAAGATACACATATCATAAAATACATCTCACTGAGCAGGGATTTCCTCCTGCGTATTTGCAGCTCTGAGAACAATGAGGATCTTTTCAAAATGCTGCCTTGAAGCCCAGAACTTAACCTACAAATAAAGATGTTCTCATTATATGAATTATCATACTTTGAATACTACTGAAAGAAAAAAGAATTCTGGTTTTTTTTTTTTTTTAGCAAAATGGCATGTGCTATTAAAATAATGCTTTAAGCCATTAAACTCAATAGAACAAACTGCACAGTTAATACCTACCTCTCTAGAAACCCTTAACAGGATTACAAAAAGTCCCTAATGTCTTTTGAAGATTCATTTATGACCGAGATAATAAGAAGTCATTAGTTTTGCATCAAGGTTGAAAGGTAGACACACATAAGAGTGAACTCTGACTGAAAGCCAACTCCCAAGTGAATCATTAAATATGACAAGAATGTTAACAGCCAATAATAAAAAAAAAAAAAGATCTTGTCATGCCTCAGTTCAATAAAATGTTTATGACACAGTTATTGGGTCTGCTCAAATATTGCAAGAAAAGAAATAGAGTCATGGTTTCAAGTAGATACTGACATTGAATCCTCCTTATCAGAAAGTGAAAAGAAAATTGACAAAGAATGTCAAACTGACAACCCAAACTATTTCGCTTTATTAACATAGCAATTAGTCTTGCACAGAAAATTTCCCAATTGTAGTAAGATAAAATTAAGAGCAATTTTGTATCAAAGCAGAGGATTTTCTAGTGTACTTCCTGGTGTCAACGAGCCTCTCAAAATTAATCACTGCATTCAAAACAAACTACATAACAAAAAGTGGCCATAATAGAAGCTCATGGTCTTCTTGATGTTCCTCATGATAAAATGTGATAATTTCTAACATTACTCTTAATATATTTCACCCCGTTTCTTTTGTTAAACTTTATTTTTTTTCTTGCTGTAATTGATATACAGGGAACGTTTTACATCGTAATTCAAGTAATTGAGACTTGAAGAGGATTCCCATCCCCACTATTAACTTCTTCCTGGCCCATGTCACTGTTAACTCATGGACTTCAGTTTCTGATAGTAATGTATTTCAAGGTTACGTAATAACATAATAAGAACAGTTTCTAGTGTTACCAGTTTATAATTCAGTGTTCTGCATTGACACTTTAAAATTTCCCAGTGTAAGATTCTAAGTTCTGGATTTCTAAAGATAATTTCTTTAGTCTGCCTCTTGCCTAAGCCAAAAAAGCATTTGCTGAGATTTTTCTAACAAAGTCAAAAAATAGAGAATTGAGTTACCTAGAAAAGTCAAAGTATCCTAAACACAAACTCATTCTTTGTTCAGAATTCATAAAGAAATTTACAGCCTCCCATTACTTACTGTGAATTATATGCCTCATTAGCATACAAAATAATTCAAGTTTTGTTATGTTCAAAAAGCAATAGGGGTGCCTGGGTGGCTCCGTTGGTGAAGTATCTACCTTTGGCTCAGGTCATGATCCCAGGGTCCTCGGATTGAGCCCTGCATTGGGCTGCCTGCTTAGCAGGGAGTCTGCTCCTCCCTCTTACTCTCCCTCTGTGTTCTCTCTCTGTCTCTCATAAATATATAAAATGTTTAAAAAACAAACAAACAAAAAACAAAAAACAGTATCTTATATGCTTTATGCTGATTGGGTCTGTAGTAACAAAGTGGAAATCTCAGCCCTTATCCTGTGATATGGATAATATGAACCAAAAAAGTTTAAATTTTTTTTTCTTCTTAACTGAAGGATTTTTGCTTGTTTTATGAAATCAGATGTTGAGATTATAATCACTGTTAATTACTTACTCCAGGAGGAAGTACTTTGGGGTGCTTGAAAGTTTGAGCACTGGCGTCAAACTAACTGGTTTCAATTCCTGAAGTTCTAAGTTAGGGTTGACTTTGGAAAGCCACTTTAAACGCTTTTGTTTCTGTTTTACCCACTTTAAAATAATAAATTTGCATTCAATTAATTAAACCATGTAAAGACCTTAAAAATCACTGCAAGCAGATGGTGAGTATTCAATAAATGTTAGCTATCAATATTATTTTCTGGACTTACCATATGCTTTATTTTTTTAAGATTTATTTATTTATCTTAGAGAAAGAGAGAGATTGAGAGTGGAGGAAGGGGCAGAGGGAGAGAATCTCAAGCAGACTCCCTGCTGAGTGTAGAGCCAGATGTGATCCCACCACCCATGAGCTCATGACCTGACCAAAACCAAGAGTCAGACACTGAGCACTCAGGCGCCTCCATACACTTTATTATAATAAAATCCCACAATAGCCAAAAAAGTATAACTTGTAGCAATGTATCATCTTTTATAATATTGTAAAAAAAAAACTTCTTCCAAAAAAAGTAGAAGATATTTCACATTCAAGTTTATTATCATTATAATTCTCTAGACTTTCTATATAAAATGCAGGTCCACTTGAAGACAACGGTTAAAAATCCAAGGCAACTAATGTGTTTGTATGAACCATTTTTCAAAACCTGTTTTTGAGTTGTTTACTCTTTGCCCTAAGACATAACATCCAAACTACCAGCAGAAAAAAGAATGGTCACAATAAACCAGAAAGAAAAAGCATTCCAAGTGAAACAACAAAGGAATAATACCCTCCTAAAAACTTATCAAAGTAAAATAACAATAAATTTAAATCAATGGTGTGTCAGTTACCATTAAGAAAAACTAGCCCTGGGGCACCTGGGTGGCTCAGTGGGTTAAAGCCTCTGCCTTCAGCTCAGGTCATGATCCCAAGGTCCTGGGATTGAGCCCCGCATCAGGTTCTCTGCTCGGTGGGGGGCCTGCTTCCTCCTCTCCCCCTCTCTCTGCCTGCCTCTCTGCCTACTTGGGATCTCTCTCTCTGTCAAATAAATAAACAAAATCTTTAAAAAAAAAAGAAAGAAAGAAAGAAGGAAAGAAAGAAAGAAAGAAAGAAAGAAAGAAAGAAAGAAAGAAAGAAAGAAAGAAAGAAAAGAAAAGAAAAGAAAAGAAAAGAAAAACTAGCCCTGTTACCCCATCTACATTCTGACATCACGTTTTCACCTGTAAGAAGGGAAATGTAAAACTTTAAAATCTGAATTTAACAAGCAGATGGGAGCTGTCTGGAAATGCATTTTTCTAAAGCAAAACAAAATTTGAGGTGGTTCTAAGAAGAACAGGCTTGTGGTATTAATACAAGGACACCTTAATCCAGAAGCTGTCCCTTGGAGGAGGGAGACTTTTGTGACTCTGGAAGATTTTCTGTAGCACAGGGATTTACGTCTGCATTGGTACCGTTTTCTCAAACTCCACTACTTCCCTGTTTTAACCACATTACCTTGACTTAGGTTTTGTGAGGCCAGAAGCAGATGAAGAGAAAAAGCAGAGTTTTACAGTTGTGTTATAGTCACAGTTTCCCTGGGGAGAACACAGCAGCCACACATGGGCACTCAAGAAAAGCACTAAACCTAAAATGAGTCAGAGGAGGAAAACCCATGTGGATCAGCACCTTCATTGTCTCCAAGAGAAGCAATGGGCAAGGCATGCCCAGCAGGTTTAGGATTGGCTAGTTATGTTTAAGAGTAGAACCGCTGTAAAGTCATGTCCACTGTGACTCTGAATGCTGTGGTTTGGAGCTATGTAGAGTCTCCAGGTGTTTTGGGTGAGCCAAGATCTTCCGGGAAATAGCTAGCGACCATTCAGTAAATGTCAAAACACCAATTAAAAAAAAAACACAAGTATGAATAATACAACACAGGAGGGCTTATTTAGTTATGTCAATGTTATTTGCTCTTGGTTTTCAGAGAAGTCCTGAGTAACTAACTCAGAAGAATATTTATAAGAGGCATAGTTAACTTATCTCATACCTCCCTCCCAGCCATGTCTCTGTTTTCATCCATATTTTACTGACTGCTACCTCAGGACATGCCATTTATTTTTTGATCCTTCCCCTCCTGGATACCAGTGTGATTAATTCATTAGATCAAAATAGAATTAATTTCATTTGTTACTTTTCCTGCCTAAGGAGTGCATTTTACAAGAAGGTGTAGGGCAGGGGTTCTCAAACTTGGCTACACAGTAGCATCATCTGTGGAGAGTGGGAAAGCTGACTGCATAAGAGGGTACCCCTTCCAGAAAGTCTGGTTTAATTGCTCGCAAGTGTAGCCTAAATGCTGGGTTTTTTGTTTTTGTTTCTTTGTTTTTTGTTTTTTTGTTTTAGCACTCCCCATATGATTCCAATGTGCAATCAAAGTTATGAACCACTAGTCTACAACAATGATTTTCATATTTTTTTGTATTGCTATTAATTACGTTCCATGTTGATCAATAAATAAATCAGTTCCCCAGGTGTTTGTGAAACATCTCTTTTTGAGGATCAAAGGACTAAGGAAAGGACAACGTCTTATAGAACCAGCATATTACCCGTGATGGAACTGCTGAGAGCAATTTTCTCTCCTCGTGCTCTTCAGATTGGGCCACAGAGGCCACCACTGAGAAAGAGTCTGTTTATCTTTGTTTTGGTAAAAAGAGCAATGGTGCTCTAGCCCTCTTGCCAAAATGAGGTCTTTAGGAAACACATCCTTTGCCCAGAATCCCCTTCTGCTGCCTGGATGGTCTCCCTCTGCAGTGTAGCCCAAAGGAGGAAGGAGCACTGACAATTGTCCCTCTCTCACTCAGTTGGCTTTTACAAGTCACTTAAGTGGCTTCCTTAGACATTAATGTTATGCACCTTAGAAGATTTAAAAAATAAGTATAAAGATAACCCCTTATCTTTACAAATATATGAAGAACTGGATAAAAATGATACATGTTCATAAAACTGTTAAGTCAGAACACATGGATATAAATGGGTTAAAATGAGTAATTCAGACGAGAAGTGACTTAAGACAGAGTATTTAGATGTTGGTTAAAAAAAATCCAGAGATGTTTGATGGAGGCAGAAGGAAACAGAAGAGACACAAACTTGACTCTGTAATAGTCACCAGCTAACTGTGGAGAGTGGATCAAATTTGGAAGGCTGCCTGCTTTTGTATGGCTTGCAAAAGAAGGATATTCCCAAGTTAAGGTGGCTGAAAAGAAAAAAAAAAATGAAAAGAAGACAATTTATAGATACAGGAAAATTTTTCAAGATTGTGCCCACAGATGGAATTTTATTGGACCATGGAGAGGCTCATTTGTTTGAGCCTGTGGCTACTTCCCCATTACAATGGGACAACTAAGCAGTGCTGATGAAGACCATGGGACCCAGAAAGCCTGAAATACTCACTGCTCTTCCCAGAAAAAGTCTTCCCACTTGGATTTTACATATTAAAAAGAGAGGGAGGGGAAAGCAAAAGTTTTGACAGAGTGGAAGGATGAGATTTGTGAAGTCCTGAGAACAAAACATGGGGATTGGGAAGGAAGGAACCATGTGGGAAAGAAGCTGGTTTGTTTTAAGGAGAACAAAGCTAAGGGGAGATATTGTTTAACAAGACTTTTGGGAGGCTTCTGGGTAGCTCAGTCCATTAAGCAGCCCCCTCTGATTTCGACTCAGGTCATGATCTCAGGGTCCTGGGATGGAGCCTCGTGTCTCGTTCTATGCTCAGCAGGGAGTCTGCTTGGGATTCTTTCTCTCCTTCTCCCTCTCCTCCTGCCTCTGCCCCTGCCCCAACTTGTGTATGTGATCCCTCTCTCTCTCTCTCCCTCTCTCTCAAAAATAAATAAATAAACCTTTTTAAAAAAGTCTTTTTCAAGTTCTTAATGTTTAAAGCAATATTCTAAGTTCTGAAAGTATAGAAACTTTTATTTATATCCTCATATAACTAACATAATCTTGAAGGAAAGATATATATACACACAACTAATTAAATAGATATTAATTGGATTCATCTACACTACACACCCGTTTATAAATCGGAGGCTAGCATTGACTGATACCTGATACCTTCCCTGCCGTATGTTTTTCTTGCCTCTCCTTTTTAACTTAGGCACATTTACTCTGACATTGTTCATTTTCTTTACACTTAGACAATCTAAACTACCCCTCTGGTTTGGTTTGCATACCACTCCTTCTTAGATGTGTTAGAGCTATTCTCATTTCATGAGTAATGTCTATGAAAAGGATTACATGAAGGTATTCTATAAACCTTTTAGTATTAAAATATTTTATAACTTCCATTCTTGATTAATGTAAAATGCTAGAACGTGAATCCTTCATCATACTTCTGCTATGTGAGATTTATGTAAATGTTAGGCCCTTGTCATTCTGATGCATTCTGGAAAATAATTTAAGTGTTATCCTTGATGTTAAAGTATCAAAAGTATCCAGATAAATCTGGGATGCTTCTATAGAGCAAATTGACGGATAGTGGAAAAGCAGAAGAGCTCACAAGATGCAGATGAGACATCGAAACAGAGCAGAAGCTTTTTCATTCTGTCTTTCGTGATGAAAGTTCCCTTTGCTTATTATGGAAGTGGAAGGGCTGAACTAAGAGGAAACCAGAAAGAGTATTATAATATGGAAGAGGACCTAGGTCACATAGCCTTCTGGAAATCCTTACATGGCTAAAATGAGTTGGAGACTTTTCATGTTTCCTCTCCTGCTCACAGTTGACATTTCATAGAAAAGGAAACTTCCCTAGGAATCCGCAAGTTAAATTTGACTCTGTCTTCATTAAGTCAGACCCCAGGGTGGTCATACCTATGGGAACATGGGAGAGGCAAGTGGTAATTGAAAATGATGAAGTCATAGATTTGGTTCAAATAGAGAGTAATCATCTTTGTTTATCAGGATATGGGGTAGAGCAGTTGAGAAGCTTTTCGCATGGGAATAGAAACCGATCACCTCTACTTATTACAGCTTCTCTTTGAGAAAGTTCCTTAATTTATCTAACACTCAGTTCTTTCACTGTAAGTCATGATAAAATTAATTCATAGATGTGTTGTGAGAAAGACAATGATAGGCGCAGGGAGAGAATGAGAGGTAGATACACAGTTACGTGTAAGGGAAAAAATTAATAAACACAGTGTCTGGACGTACTTCCTGCAAGAGTGCTCACGGTCAGAGATGACCGGACCCTGGATCCGGGGTTGAAGAGAGAACAGTGGCACAATTAACATGGTTTCTGGAGCCCTTCTAAAGAAATTCACTCGACCTCCTGAGGCCATGTATCACACCGCTCGGCTGCCATGGTTTCACACCAGGCCACGTGACACGAGCTTGTTTTCAGTGAATCACCATTTAAATCATGTTCTGTCCTTCCTGCGTTGAATAACCCTGCTTCACCTAATATACAACAGCTGCTTAGAAACCTGCTGCTATTTTGTTCAAGCTGAAATCACGACAGTCAACTTATGCTGTACATCTCTTCGGTGACAGTAAACTGGCTGTGTTCTAGGACTTTGTGTATGTGCTTTTCATCTCTGAGCTCTCGATTCTTAGCAAGGGCTCATGGGGGCATTGATATCAGAACCCCAGACCTGATGTCCATAGCAGGTCCACTTCCATGGCCAAGGGAGCTTCAGGGCTTACAGGCCTTTTAATTGGGTTTAAAGCGATGCTTCACAGCGACACAATATCTCTTAGTCCGCTAAAGGACATATCGGACACACTTTGATTTATTTCCTACTTCTTTTCTGACTATGGCTAATAAGGAATGACTCTAATTGAGCATAGCTCTTTGATCTCTTGTAGCATATTGCTTTGAAAGAGTTTATTACAGCTGTTAAAAGGAAGCTATAAAGATACAGATCCTAATAAAACATCTTATTTGGTTAAACATTAAGGCAGGAGTTTTTCAATAGCTGTTAATACTTGTTTTCCACATGAAGTTATTCTTGAATCTCAGATTTCACAGGACACCGCCAATTTCCTAAAAAAGAAATTATGGGTAGAGAGGCAATTTGACGCCATCATTGTAATTAGGATGGGCAATGAATGAGATGCCCCAGCTGCAAATGTTGATAATGAATGTTTACACACAGAATCCCAAAACATGGCCAGTTTTAGTCTTATTCAAACAAATAGTTGAATTAGGGTAGAACTAGGTAACATAGAAAATTGTTGCAATGGGTAAATGAGATATCTCTTCAAGATGTTCCAAATGAATGCAAGCAGGCAGTAAGTATGGGAGGTATATGTGCTAGTAGACAGGTATCAATTATTGAATTAGATTTTAAGGAAAAAGGTAAAGTCCACAGGAAAGGGATAGAAAAATTAATGTATGTAAGGTACTGTGGTACTAGATGGCTCAAATAGAAATCCAGAAAAAAAAGAAAAAAAATATATATATATATTTAATCTGAGACATATATGGTTGAGCAGCATGTTAAGGAAATAATCAGGTCAAGAACTTGGGATAAGGACAAGTGTGAAAGGTACAGGGCCAATGAAACACCTGTATCATCTCCCTGGGAGAGATCCTATGCCCTCAAGAAGGGGACTTCCAAGTATGGAAAACAAAATAATATAAACACTGCCCATCTCACCTTCTCAACATGTTGGACACTGTCAATAGGTCATGTGTTCCTGAAAAGCAGTAGCTGATAGTTTTTTATAAGTCAGACATGGATAGATCAAGCCATTTCTGAAGTGGAAATATACAACTGATATTCACACAACACCCCATTCCGTGAATGCCTTGGTCAGTTCTCACTATTTTTATAACTATCCTGGAAATGAGCATATTCCTTTATACCCTCTGCCTGTTATCCAAAATTTTCCTGCGGCAATCAACCAAATTTCAAAAGCTGGTCATTTCTAAATTTCCTTTTGGATACTTTTGTCAACTTGTTCCAATTGGATTATTTAAACTCAATTAACGTTTAGACTATGTGTTTCATCATTTTTTATTTTCTGAACACTGACACTGTGATGGGTCCTGGGGATGGAATGCTGAACACTATAGGCTCTGCTCTTACATTTATGAATCTTTCATTTCAGTAGGTTTTAGCGTCAGAGTGACCTAAAGGCAAATGCTTCACATACTCTTTCCTAGTTCTGGGATGCTGGGGAGGCCACTTAACCTCTACCAGTCGCTTTTCTTAAAGTTTAATAGATCCCCTCTTTGGACTCCAATAACAATTTCATTACTTTGAAATCTATATTATTTTCAGACACATAAATACAAGATGTATTTCAACAAAGATACCTTTTTCCCTTGAATCACACATAAATCTTCCAAAGATCAGAAGAGAGAGCCTGTAGTTCTCTATGTAAGAAAACATGCATATATGTATAATCAAAACTAATATATTTAATAAATTAATATTTATATCAATATATAAAAATAAATTTAATAAATTAATATTATTAAAAATAATAAATTAATTAGTATTAATTTATGCTAGAGCTTGACAGATTTTTCAAAATCCTTATGATACTGACTATAGTACTTTTATGTCAATCCAAGAATTATTTCATATTTTCACATCCTTCATACATGCTTTGAAAAAATAGGGGTACCTGGGTGGCTCAGTCGGATAAGCATCTGCCTTCGGATGCTGATCCCAGAGTCCTGGGATGGAGTCCCACATCGGCATTGGGTTCCTTGCTCAGAGGAAAGCCTGCTGCTCCCCCTGCTTGTGCTCTCTCTCTCTGCCAAATAAATAAAGTCTTTTTTTTTTTTTAATATATGAATGTAACACTCCTGCCTCTTATTTGTCAAGGTAACTACCATATTTGGAAGCATCCCCAATTAAACCCAAAGAAGAGGAAGGTTGTTACCATTGAAACGAAGATCTTAATTTGAGAGCATAATTCTTCCCTTGAGGAGCAAAGTGCAGACAAAGTACAGCTACCTGCCATGTGATACAATGACATGGCTCATAAGTTGCTTTTCAGAACTTAATATAACAATATACATTTACATATTACACAGAGTAATGAAAGAAAGAACTTATCCTTAGGGGAGCCCCTCACCATTCCTTTCTTCCTATTTCATTGTAACACGACAGTTTCACTTGAGAGATGGGATATTGTCTAATGACAGTTCCTTCTATGTTTTTCCTTTTCTGTTGTCTTCTGTTTACAATTGCTTTTGCTAATGTTTTTGAGGTTACTACATTTAATGCACTCTGTTCCCCTGTGACTGAGGTATGTGTTAGAGGAAGGAACAATTTATGAAAACGATGTTTGAACATCCTGCATCATCTTAATTTCTTCTTAAAAATCTTTCACTATAATATAATTCCACTGACCCCGATGTCAACATGTGTCACAGGAATTTCATCTATCCAAGTGCACCTACAATCCAGGGACTGTACAGCCCCATGCCTAAGGACTGGCTGTCTTAATAGACAATGCATCTCCGCAAAGTTTTCGTTACTATTTACACAGATAAGTTATAATCGCTATGTGACAGTTGAGGTGTTATGCCCTAGACAGATTTTCCCCAGTTGTACTGCATGAAATTGACATTTTCAAGTTTCTTCAGCAGGATATAAAGATTTTATATAAATGGAAATTTTCCATTTCCTAAGTGACATTCTAAATGCTGTAACTGGCTTATACAGGTACCAGACAAGAATTTTATTTATTCTAACTTAAGAAATAGGCAAGGACTTAATTGTAACAAAATCTCTGTAATTTTTACTGATTTTTGTCTACTCACTAAAAATAATCCTTCCCTGACCAAATATGAAAATACCTGAATTTATCAATATTCTCCTCTTTCGTTCCTGCCCATCATTCTTAACCATCAGACCAATACGACAAATTAAATGAATCAGGTAAGGCATTCTCACTTCTCTTTTATATTGTGCATTCAGTGTTAGAAAAACAGCAGAGAAAAAGGTTCTAGCAATGATTTGCTAGAAATTTATATGCTTTCATTTATAGTATTTAGTAATCATTCTTAACTATCTTGCAAATCTTACTGAAAGGACATTTAACCCACAGGATTGGCAATATGAGCCTCCTTTCCATTTTATGAGAGAACTAACACACCACTGAGTGTTTCACTCTCAAGGATCCCCCTTCTTGGGGAAGCTTCATACAGGAGGCCTGCCGCTGTCCATGGTCCTGTCCCTCTGTCTATAACTGATGCAAGAGCAGATACCTGGTCCCACATAAGACAATTGTGTTCTTTTCCTCGGACAGAATCTTGGAAAGAAAAAAAAAAAAAAGACAGAGGGTAATGAGATCTCAGCTCATTAAAAAGAGCATAGCTGTGTCTCCACATCTCTGTTCCTGATACAAACAGGGTTACCTTTCTACCTGTACTGCACACAGCTGGGCCATTCAGTTCTTCCCAACATTTTATGCCATAACTCCCATCAGATGTTCAATATTTTTCCCCTCTGGGTGTTTAACATAGTAAGAATACATTCTCATTGCCAGTTACCAAAAAGGAAATTTAGCCACATTTCTAAAGGCCAAAAATGTTCCTTTTTAAATCACTATTTAGTTTTCTTTAGAGGGTTAACATTGTTAAAATTCTATCTAGAGAAAGAGATAAGCCTCTGAGAATGCCCAAGTACTGTTTTTTAAGATCCCTTAGCAACATCTGAATGTTTGCTTTAATAATACCTTCATAGAATACATACAAGTGGAATTTTTCAAGTGTTTAAAACCAAGACATATTTTCTTGTGCACTCATTGAGTTCTTTTTGTCACTAATACAAGTTTTTTGACAATTTCAAATCAAGGACCTATGCCATTATTATTTTACATACTTTCCTGTTGTAATTATTTTCATGGAACATGACTGAGTTGGAATTGTCCTCTTTTATCACAATTTCTGGAAATAATCAAATGTTTTTTACTACAATAACAGCAATATATTTACTTAACATGTAATAATATTATTTAATTTATTGATATGCAAAGTCAGCAAAACCCCTTTCTCCAGATTACTAAGCTTAAACTTTTAACATTTTATGTGGTTGACTCTTTCTCTTTTTCTCCTTCTCTCTCAGCTTGACTCTAATATCTACCATTTCTTAAGAGGAAGAAAGCAATTTCATCATTGGCAAACAAGATCTCTCTTTCTATTCTCACATATTTTCAATTCTGCTTCTGCCAGGGTTTATCAGTTCTTTGAAGTCTTATCTTACACATTAAATCTACAGGCAACTCTTACTATAATATCACTTACAATGCTTGGTTGTGGGATTTAGTTCACTGAGTTTTTTAAGAAAATTTTAATTACTCAAGTGCTGAACGACCATTGTAAAACCCTAAAAAGTAGAGAGAGAAAATAAATTAGTTGATAAAGTCTAAATAAAGTATAAAGAATACAAAGAAAATCATACATGATTCCCCCACTAGTAATAAAAACTAGTAACATGGGGTGCCTGGGTGGCTCAGTGGGTTAAACCTCTGCCTTCAGCTCAGGTCATGATCCCAGAGTCCTGGGATCAAGCCCCGCATCGGACTCTCTGCTCGGCAGGGAGCCTGCTTCCTCCTCTCTCTCTGCCTGCTTCTCTGTCTGCTTGTGATCACTGTCTGTCAAATAAATAAATAAAATCTTAAAAAAAAAAAAACTAGTAACATTTTGGTGTAATTTCTACTCATGGTAACTCAGGATTGTACTTCATCAAGACTGGGTATGGTCCAGATTTCCACCAAGTTTCACCTCCACTTTCCTTTTTTTTTTTTTAAAGATTTTATTTATTTATTTAACAGAGAGAGAGCACAAGCAGGTAGACAGGCAGGCAGACAGACAAGCAGAGAGGCTGATGCTGGACTCGATCCCAGGACCCTGAGATCATGACCTGAGCTGAAGGCAGAGGTTTAACCCACTTAGCCACCCAGGCGCCCCTCACCTCCACTTTCTTTAGCGACAGAATTCCCATCCTTTAGCTAATAGCCACATTACTACCCACCTAAGGACCTCATCTTGCGTGTTCCTGGTAGCACTGTGGGGTCCTGTGGCTCAATTACAGCTAATGAGATGGGAGCAGATGTCCTTCTTCTTGGTCACACTCCTGAAAAGGAATGAGTACATCCTCCACTGTCCTTTTCCTTTTCCCTCTGTCTAGAAGTCAATGGTTCATTGATCCTCAAAATGAAAACTCCATGTAAAAGAAGGAACAATTGCTCTAAGAGTTCTAAATTACCATCTTCTGAACTATTTATTTCAGAAAGGAAAAGTCTATCTTAAGCTGTTATATTTAAGGTCTTTATATTTAAAACTTTATATTCAGGCCAAGTCTGCTGCTCTCACAAACCCTAGAGTAGAAGGTACTGGCATAGCAGTAGGTGAGGACACAGACTGTTGTTCATTGGAAGCTGGTTGTGATAAGGTGAAAAGCAGAATGTATGCCATCTAAGTAAATAATGAAAGCCCAAGCCTAGTCCTTTATATGGATGAAAGGAAACCTGATTAAGGTGCTAGAGAGATGGTAAAACTGACCATAGGACCGATAAATGAGAGACTTTAGGTTTAAGAACTATACCTAGGGAGAGATAGGGAAATATTGACCAAAGGATCCAGACTTCCAGTTATAAGATAAATAAGTTCTGGAGATCTAATATATATTTTGGTGATGATTATTCACAATACAATATTGGATACTTGAAAGTTGCTAAGAGAGTAGATCATACATGGTCTCACCACAGAAAATAAATGGGAATTATATGAGGTGAGGGAGTATTAAGTAATACTGTGGAATCATTTTACAATATATAAGTGTGTCAAATCGACATGAATATAGCTTAAATTTACTCAGTGTTCTATGTCAATTATACTCAGTAAAGTTAGAAGGGGAAAAGAAAAAAAGAAAGAAAAATTGCAGCCTGGGCAAGGATCCTGTTCTGCAAGGCTATTACTCAAATAAGTCCACTTTAATTTATTTTTATTTTTTATTATTATTGTTATTTAAGAGAGAGAGAGAGAGAAAAAGACAAAGGGAGAGGGAGAGAGAATCTCAAGCAAGCTCCACACCCAGCAAGGAGCCCAAGGCAGGGCTTGATCTCAGCACCCCAGAATCATGACTGAGGTGAAATCAAGAGTGAGACACTTGGGGCACCTGGATGGCTCAGTTGGTTAAGTGTCCAAGTCTTAGTTTCAGGCTCAAGGCATGACCTCAGGGTTGTGAAATCCAGCCCCACATTGGACACTGTGCTTAGCATGGAGTCTGCTTAAGATTCTCTCTCTCCTTCTCCCTCTGCCCCTCCCCCTTCTTGTGCTCTCTCTTTTTCTCTCTCTCAAATAAATATATCTTTAGGGGAAAAAAAAGTCAGACATTTAACCAACTAAGCCACCCAGGTTCCCCTCAAATAAGTTCACTTTAAAAACAGAATAAAAATACAATTCCATAACATCACAAGTCTAAAAACACTCAACTATAAATTACATTATAAATTATAATGACAATTATAGCATTAACACAGTACTTAGTATAATTAAAAATTAACACTAAAAAAAAAACCTCCTATATCTAGAAACAATTTGCACTGATGGCTCCTTTTCACATGGAACTGACTGGAAAACTAATTAAACACACCTACAAGTTATGGAGGGCTTTTTATTGCCAGGGAAAGCACAACCTGGTTTGAAATGTGACTCCTGAACCACTCCTGTTCTCCCAAACTGTATAGATTGTGTAGAACTCAAGGAGAGCACACTTTCCAATGCACACTTCAAATGCGGTCATAAGAAAAAAAACAAAAAACAAAACAAAACAAAACAACAACAACAACAAAAATGGACAATGGGACCAGAGAAGCAAATGGGCAAAGGAGATCCCCTGGACACCAGAACAAGAACTAACCAAGCACGTTTTGTAATGCCAAAACTTGCTCAGCAGGATTTGATTATTGCTATGGGCAAGTGACTGCTCTGTGTTCCCTTGATTTGCTTTTCTGAATGAGATTTTTTTAATTGAAGTTATCTCAGTCTTTCTCCATTATTGTTTAATGTGTATTAGAGAAGGAGAAGACAATGTATCTATTGGTTTATAGGTCACCAAAACACCAGGAACCACATACTGACTTAATAGAAAGAACCAATGGAGAGGTTGGTGCTTTAAAAGTAGTAACTGGATATGGCTTTCATTGTTATCTGTGGAGGTGATGATGTGGGTTCTATGTGTGGTAAAAGGACTCCAGATGGGTATTAGGGTAACCTAATGTCCTGGCTGGGTTAAGGTACAGACTGCTAGTTGTTCCCTGCCATGTATCCTTTCTGTCTTCAGTAATAGAACTCCCAGGTTTTAGCTTGGTGTATAACCACACAGATAGAGTGTCCACTGCTAGACTCCTTGCAGCTTTGTGTGGACATGTGACAAAATTCTAACCAAGAGGGTATGAGCTGACGTGATGACGCCACTTCCTGGTTCTACCTCTGAAAACAATTTTGTGCTTACCCTTCTGGTCCCGTTTTTTCCCTCATGAGCTGAGAGTTAGTGTGGATAGTAGCAGCTACCTGAGAATCTGAGTCAGAAGGCGCCTGGAAAGCGCCTGGAAAGCACCTGGAAAGCTGTGGGTCACTAACCTCTGAACTGTGAAATGAGAGAGGAAATATTTAGGCTACTCTCTCTTACTTGCAACACACTAACCTATAATCAAATACTCCGATCTTTTCTAGGCTTTTATCATCATCCATTTTCTAAACCAACACACACAAAATAAGCCTCGTAACTGCCGGGGGATGAAAGGTTCTTCTTCCTCATTAGAAGGGAGGAAAAGCGGGAGGATTGGAATATTTACAGATTTTTGGTTTTGTTCTTGTCACATACACAATATTATGTTAATATATAGTTTTGTGCTAATTTTGTTTTTTATTTACATGTCCTCAAGTTATTGAAAAAATACTTTTAGTAGCTTTATTCTGCATGACAAATTAGTCCAGAAGAGTCACAGTCACTGGAAGCTGAATTTTGTGGAAACATCACTGAGACAGTGAGAAGGTGTCTGCACAGATCACTGGTTGGGAGATCATGGGGTCAGTCTTTGGGCTAAAGGACAAATAGCATGGGACAGGCAGGAAACGTCTTAACTATCTTAGTATAGGCACTCAAGCTTGCTGTTTCTTGAGGTGAAACATAGAAAAGAACAATCTGTTTTCTATTTTTCTATCTACTTTCAGCTTAATAAAATTTCTCCCAAAACCTGTTTCCCTGAAGTGTTAGTATTCTATGTTATGAGTTTTCATTGTTCTTCTTCTCTGGTTTCATGATATTTTAATGGAAATTCAGGAGTTATATACTAATTTGTTTACTATCTGTCTCTCCTGCTATGGTATAAGATCCAGTGAGGAGAAATTTTTTTCTGTCTTGTTTTTAGCACTATCTCCAAAACATAAATCAGAAACTGGCCAAGAGTAAGTCTTCAATAAATATTTGCCTCCTGAATAAATGATTGAATGAATGAATCAATCAATCAATCCAATAATTTAGGAACCATTAGCTTGATGCCATTTTAAGCTACATGTTCCTTCTTTACATTTTTCTCTTGAGTTGTCATCCACATATATGGTAAATGAAGTTAGATGAGTGATATGAATTAGCCAGAAAATTGGGGTGTGAAAAAAGAATAATTTTACAATCACACAAAATAAAGACAGAGTCTTATCTGAGACATTTAAAAAAGAAACCACTTTAACCAAATTTAGTACACAGTTACTCATCACCACATTTTCCTTTACTGATATCCACCAACCATTTTTGAGAGAATTTTAGATAAGAATATTCTCAACCTTAAAAAAAAAAAAGGAAAAAAAACCATAATTTTCTAGATCTCAGGTTTGGTATATTAGGTTTTTTTTTGTTGTTGTGCTATAGTAAAAATTACTGAACATAAACTCAAAAACTGCCTTACACAAAAAGAACTCAATGAACGCACGGAATAGCCCAATTACATACTTTGGTCTCCATCTGTCCTGTAAGTCATTTCCATGGCCCAAAATATGAGTGAAAAAATAGCCCTTCCAGGGATGCTCTCCAGATTAACAGATGTTGGCTTTATCAGGTAGATATGGGAAAATAACTTTAAAGCTAATGGATCTTCAAAGAAATGTTTTCCCTTCCACTGTTTTTTAGAAACAACACTTAAAACATTAGGGACAATGTTGAACTAAAGCTCAGGTTGTAACATCTGTAAGCAGAGAATGGGAGTAGGTGGAGATATTATTCTTTAATGATGATCTCATTAATTAAAATCTTCATACATATCCAGATTGAGCCATCTGCACATAAGGCATTGTGATAATGCACCCTTCCAGGTCGGTCTGTCTACATTAACCATAACCTTTTTGCTTTTATTTATTTTTTTTTTTAAGATTTTATTTATTTATTTGACAGAGAGAGATCACAAGCAGGCAGAGAGGCAGGCAGAGAGAGAGGAGGAAGCAGGCTCCCTGCTGAGCAGAGAGCCCGATGCGGGGCTCGATCCCAGGACCCTGAGATCATGACCCGAGCCGAAGGCAGCGGCTTAACCCACTGAGCCACCCAGGCGCCCCACCTTTTTGCTTTTAATTTCTCATAAAACTTTTTAGCATTTCTTCATCAATTCTCTCTACCCCAATGTTAAAACGTTAACTAAAAGTTCAAAGATAAACTAATACATATTTACAATTTTTAAAGATGAAAAGTATGAAGCCTTGGATTGAACTGAAGAATTTAGAATTTGGGATCTGTGATTGCCTAAACTTGGGGCCAAGAATGTCTCATTTAACTTAATGATAGTCAATAAGTTCTAGTTTTATATAGACCGAGGTGACCTTTCAAGCATCACATTGATGTAAGTAGAAAAACATGGTTATTTGGCTACAAGATTGTCTGTATAACCTTTTGTTTATTCCTATGGATGCCTCTCAGTGGTGTCCAGAGGTTTTCACTCAAGACTGACCCCAGGACAAATCACTATGTCAGACACAGTGCCTCAGACGCCCTGTAACCTCTCTCTTTGCCCTGGTCTTATTCCCCCTTTAGCCTTGAGCCCTCTGGATGTGCTGTTTGTCTGTCAAAACCTGCTCTCCAGAAATGATTGGAAGCACATTCACGCTAAAGAATATTTGACAAAGAGTAGTTTCAAAAATGAGCTATTTTAAGTCGCTCTGAATTTAAATGCACAGAAGCTGAAAACATCAAGTTTGTACTGAAATCCCTAAATATAATTTCTGTTTTCAGCAAAAGTTATCTTTGTCCCTCTCGACCTCTTGCCCCCCTGCCTGCTCCTCTTCTCATAGGTGGGAGACTCAAGTGTGTTTGTGTTTGTGTTTGTGTTTGGACAGTGTGAGGATGTGGATTCACACATGGGTGGGTGTGTGAGTGTGTGTGTGTGCACAGGGATATTTGGAGGTATGACATGTGAGGGTCGTGTGTGTGTGTGTGTGTGTGTGTGTGTGTGTGTGTGTAATATTACTGTGAACATAACGGGAGAGCTTCTTGGACACTTATAACCACACCATGTAAAACCACTGCCTTTGTATTTTAAGCTCCTTCAGTTTTCATATACATCCTGAAAAACAGTAAAGAAAATATTTGAGTATTATTCCACATTGGGAAAGATATCACAAGGTGATGATGAGTAATGCTTGTAATTCTTAAAAAGGTACAATGTTTAAATCACCCTTCAATGTCTTTTCTTACCTCTTATACCTCCTGGCTCCTCTACTTTATGTCCTCAGGTCTACCTCTTGGGTGAAACAGAACAAAAGCAAAAACAGCTTTATTACCTACTCTTTGCATTGTAATTTAAATTCGTTTCTTTCAGTAACACATTCTTGAGATTCCTTGCTGGCTCCACACATTTCAAGAGAAAAAAATTTGCCCCCACATCCCCTCGGCCATGTTTGAACGGACCGCTTGATCTGCTGGGTACTGGAGCCATCTACAGGACGCTGTCCTCTCAGTCCGGACCTCCTCCACAGAGTGCCAAGCGAACGTGTCACCGAGGTGTGTGTGATCTGGTGTGTGTGATCGGGAACCTTTATCAGCACAAGCAGCCACGGAAATGCTGATACACCTGTCAGAGAGGAGGGGAATGTCCCAGAAAACGTAAGGAGTTAAGTGAGCGATGGCGGCCCTGTCAGCTCAGCATTCACCTCAGAAAATAAGAAGAGGTTCAATCTGCAGACAGACATGTTTATGATTTCCTTATTAGGTGTCACAGGCAACCCAATCTCTTCCTGAATATAGGAACAATATTGAGAAGGAGGTATTAAAATTTTAACCAGTAACAACTCAGATAGAAAATAAAGCAAGCTAGCAGAGCAGAAGGCACAGAGCAGAAGGAGCTTTGAATTAAAACTAACCTGGATTTAAATCCGGGGTCTTCCACATGCAGGGTGAATGACCTTAAGCAAACATTCTAATTTCCAGCAGGCTCAGTTTCCTTATCTAGAAAATGGGCGTAAAATATCTACTTTATGCAGCTGTTGTACAGGACACATGAGGTAATATTTGTAAGAAACAGACCCAGACACTGATACTCCCAGGCTTTCAAGAAATGATTGGAAATGAGTTATTATTGGACCACAACCGCAAGTCTGCTACGAGCACTCTGCTTTGTGGTCTCCGTGGTCCTGGTTCTTTCCTCGGTTGTCATTGTGGTCATTAGCTTTTTTTGTTTGTTCGTGTTTTTGGATTTTTGTCTGTTTCTTAAATTCTGTGACTTATTCACGTTTGTATTGCCACGTGTTACTGTACTATCCTGAATATTATCATAAAAATAGCAGATAAACTTTATTGGATATTATTTGCCAGGCCCTCTTCTAAGTACTCTAATGTCCTAAATTCTCACAAGAATCCTGTTAGGAAGTTCCTACTGCTATCCTCATTTTGATGATGAGACATTCCCTAAGTTGTCCCTTATCACAGAGCCAAATAAAATTCAAAGCCTGGATTCCAAACGTGGACATCTGGGTCCAGACCGTCGGTGCCTTTTGGCCAGCACTCAATTACACTGAAGGAGAGGAAAGGAAATCCAAATAGGAAATCAGGTGAAGGCTGCCACCCAGTGAGAAAGCCTTTGAACTGCAGTGAATTAACCAGAAGTCGGGGGAGATGCAAGCAAATTATATAACAAGAATGCAGGAAGGAAGGCTCCAGAGAGAGGAGTGTCTGAGGTTGAACAGCATTTGATGCCACTAAGAAACTGAACCGTAGGTGGGGGTTGTAAATTTTCAAGGAATATTAGATCCATTTCATTTGTTGACTTGGAATCTATACCTAAGCCACCGATCAAAAATACTTTGAACATAAAGATTTCCACCATGAACAAAAATACATTTGAAAGAGCTGACACATTCTAGGCACCCATGAACTGCCCCCAGACCATGTCTCTTTATTTCTGTGGCCGCAGGAAGCACATTAAGTAACCATAGATCTCGTTTTCTGATCGAAAGATTCATGAACGTTACTTGGCATTTAACTCTGGGAGGTACTTACTATGTATTGATTAATAATTTAATGAAGAGAAGTGTGAGTGGGTGAATGGGAAGGAGGCTATAGGACAGTGGTGTAAAAGTGATTAGACACTAAAATCCGGAGCCACTGCTGTGATCAGGGAAGTGTTTAACGGTTCTCCAGGATGGGAGTTGTTTTCTGTTCAGGTATAATCGGGAAGTTATTCTTTTCAGCCTCAAAGGAAGAGGCTCGGAAAACTCTTCTCAGCACCACGGTCCTGCTGCAGTATCGTTAGTGTGAATCGTGAATGTGAGCAAGACAGAGAACTGTCGCGTCAGAAACCCAAGAAGCCCTTCCCAGATAGTGTCTAACTCATGGCAGGGATTTAAGAAAATGCGGGCTCTGGAGACATACAACTAAATGGAGAAAATAAGATTTAGCTTATTAGCTTATAATAGTAACATGGAGCTTGTTACATATTAACAGCTGTTGCTTCCTAGAGAACTTTGCCCAAGGCCAATTAGTCCTTGTTTTCATTAGCTTTCTCAGGAATATACTGAGCACTTATTGTGTGTCTGACACGTTTAGGTGTTTGCCCCAACAAGTGCTCATTCTATCGTGACAAAAATCCTGCCACACAGTTATCCTAGATAAAGAACGAAAGCTCAGAAAATGTAAGTAGCTTGTCTAAGTCACCCAGCCCAAACTATGAAAGTTAGCATTTGGAAGTCCCACAGACACTGACCCAACAGGCATTTTTTTTTTTTTTGGTATGGGTACGTCTGTAAATGCAGACGATAAACTACAAGAGCAAAACTTAAAGAGACTATAAAGGGAAAGACAAAGAAGGAAAGTGCGGCTAAAATAATAAATCACAGATTGTTTGCTGATAAGCTGAGCCCTGGAATGGAATACAGGAAACCTAGAGAAATGTGTATCTAACGTGTCCAGAAATGTCCTTCACCAAAATATCTAAGATTTCTGGTAAGACTTTCCAAAAAAACTGGCCTACCTGCCATCCAAAGATAAATTCTCCAAGGAGAGACAGAAGAACCAATACTAAAAAAAAAAAAAAAAAAAGAAAAAAAAATGGGTCTAAACACTGATGATACACATTCAACCTTTGAGTTAACTAATTACCCAACTAACTAAATAAGGAAAAGAAATTACAGCCCATGATACTTCTATGAAATAAATTCAGGAATAGACATATATTCAATCTAACCTGGGAAATTCACTTCTGTGAATCTGCCCAAAGACGTGCTCTTTAAAAATAAGACATTTTTTCTTGTGTTAAAGTGTTTAGCATAATTTATTTATAATAGTCCATGAAGATTACACAAAAAAGGAAAGTATTTATAATTAACATTGGCAGATAAGATATGGAGCCTCAGTTAAATTTGAATTCCAGATAAGCAACATTTTTTTTAAGTAAAACCATTTCCCTTGCAATATTTTCGACATACTTATGCAAAAAAATGCTGTTCATCTGAAATTCAAATTTAATAAAGTACTCTGTACTTTTATTTGCTAAACCTGATAGCCTTAATTATGACATTGAGTTGAAAGGAAGGGATACAAAAATTTATATACAAATGGATTTAAGCTAGGTTTTTTTTTTTTTTTTTTAAAAAGCAGCATTTGGCATTCTTGTATCATTTGCCTCTTTAGAAAATGTTTCTGTACTTCCGGTTATTTCTTTAATTAATATGTTTTACTATTTAAAATTAAACAACAAAAATTCTTTTTAAGAAAAAAAAAAACAACTCCCACCAGTATTTGTAAAGGTTAGGATACACTTACAGAGTAGTAGACATCTCTTAATGGGTTGGTTAGCTCATCGAATAGGTTTTTTAATGATTTTTAGTAGCGTGTTAAATATACAATGAGTGAATATGTGTGTGAGTGAGAGAGAGATGTATGAACATGTGTATATATATGTACACATATATGTGTGCATGTGTATGTGTGTGTATGTAGGCAGAGAAAGAACAAATAGATTACACCATAGCAATTCTAAACATAATCATCTTTTCTCGGTCCTTTCTTTATCTTTAGGTACTTCAGCTGCATGCATGGACAATAAGTAGCAAGCCCTTCTCAACTCAACTCCAATCATTAAAAGAAAAGGAGACTCCTCATATGATTTTAGGCCATGTTCTCTACATCCACCAAGAGGGAATATAACAATCTAACAAACAAAAAATAACAGCAACAGAAACTGCTTTCAGCTGCTCTCTGGGAAACAAGCATGCTAATTTGTAGTCTCTCCACATGCACACCCGCCTCATTATAATCCACTCTCCACACTGCAGTGGCCAAAACCTCCACTTAAAATCCTTCCAACCATTCCATCACTCTCTGCCTACAGACCTCTTCTTAACACAGCCTATAATTAGAGTGACTCAGAGTCCCAGCGGCCACCTGTTGTTCCAGGGTAATCATTGGTAGTGCCTCCCTTTTAATCTCAGAAGCCATCCCGTTTGGACAATAAGCTATGTTACCCCTCCCTGTTCTGGCCTTTCTCTTGTCCCACCGTCTTTATTCTGCCCCCATCCAACACACTGGTGTCCCATCCTCCTTTCTAATTCAGAGCCTCTACACAGGCTCTCCCTGCTGCTCTGAAACACTCTCCTTTCCCCCCTCCTTCCTCCCCTAGGCTAATGGCTCCTTAAAGCTATTCAGCATTCATATTGTAGTTCAAATATCCCTTTCTTTCCAGAGAATCTGTTCTTTTCCACTAGAGGAGGTGCTGTCCTCCTAGTATTTATCCTCATACCACCATTTACCTCTCCATTCATGAACAGAGCTGATATGACATTTATTTGCAAGATTATTTGTTTAATGACCACATTTTCTCTTACCATACCTTCCGTGGGTATAAGGACAGGTTGGTTTCTTACCATTTATTCATTTTGTTTTGTTTTGTTTTGCAAGCCATTGTATCCAGTCCCCGTAATTGTCCCTGGTATGTTTTTGGGGCTTGATGATTATTTATTGAACAAATCATTGACAGTGCTGCACGAGCCTTTGACAAAAAAGCACATACGATCTCACCTATTTAACTCTGCCTACTTCAAAGTGAGGCTGTCTGGTGTTCATCAAAAGGTTTGTCATGTTGGTTTGTCTCTTTTTGTGAGGTTATCAGTCAATGGTCCTCGTTTCCTCCATCCGTTAATTCAAAACCATGTGTGAAAATAGATTAAAATTATCAGTGTTCTTTGTTTAGTAACTAGGATACACCTACAAGGCAATTAGTAAACTTATTCTGCCTTTTAGGTATGCCTCTTATTTCCCCCAAATGATGTTAGCTTGTTAGCGAATATAACCTTCGCCTACCGTCTCTTCATTAAAGCACCCTTGTATCTTAGTTCTACAGATAAATGTATATTTAATATTTAATAATTACCCCAGTTTTTGTGTTTATGTCTCCCCAGATGCTTTTGCCAACTAGTTTTGTTTAAATGGTGTCTGCTGGTCTTTGGTTTTGCTGTCTTTAGGCTCCATTTTCAGGGACGGATTCTGGAAGATTCAGACTTTGCTACACTCACCATCTTCTCAGATACCCTATAACTGTTTAATTTTGTCATGCACTTCCAGTGTCCAACTCCCCATAAATCCTATGTTAGATATCCCATCTCGCATAGATCGTTACAAACTAATCAGTGAAAATCTTAAAAATAAGAATAATCATGAACATGTGTTAAGAGCTTATCATGTGATAGAGAGTATTCTAAGTGCCTTCCGAGCATTAACTCAGGTCTATATCAAGAGGACCATACAAATGCGAAATGTAACAACATTCTAAAGCAATTAGCTTGGAACAAAGAAAAGTCATTATGAAAACACACATACTGTGCCTTGGGGGAAGAATGCCAAGTCTTTGGTTCTGAGAGAGAGAAGTAAGGCAGGTGGATGATTTTAAGCACATTTTGCGCTTCGGATTCAGGCTATGTTTCAGGATGGTGAATGTTCGGCCTCTAACATTAATATTCTTTAATAGACCCTTAGGACATGGGTTTTGGATGATGACAATAAACAGATACTTCCCAGATGCCACTGTCTTTGGAACAAAGCTCCCATAACTAAAATTTCTGCCAAGTAGGTTAAAAAGCATTGTATCAAAGATATCCCAACTCTGTCTGATGTGGACTGAAGATTGGATCAAAGTCTTTCTTCACTAGAAAATAAGACTCTCCTCAATGACCTTAAAGTGCTCACTTTTTAAAAAAAAATTTGTTTGTTTATTTCAGAGAGAGATAGAGCGAGCTTGGGGGCATGGTGCAGAGAAAGAGGGAGAGAAAGAATCCTGGAGCAGACTCCACAGGAACACAGATCCAGAAGCTCAATTCCAGGACCCCGAGATTGTGAGTTAAGCCAAAATCAAGAGTCAGATGCTTAACCGACTGAACCATGAAGGTCCCTAAAATGCTCACTTTAAATATGAGAATTCTTCACCTCAGTGTGAGGAAGATGTAACTACATACTCCTGAAAGGGAGTCCTGACCACAATATAAATAGAATAAATTTGATTGAAAGTCTATCCATGGGGTCGCCTGGGTGGCTCAGTAGGTTAAGCTTCTGCCTTCAGCTTAGGTCATGATCCCAGGGTCCTGGAATTGAGCCCCACATCAGGCTTTCTGCTCAGCGGGGAGCCTGCTTCCCCCTCTCTCTCTGCCTGCCTCTCTGCCTACTTGTGATCTCAATCTCTGTCAAATAAACAAATAAAATCTTTTTAAAAATTGTAAAAAAGAAAGTCTATCCATGTACAAATATCATTATGAAATACCGAATAATCTTATTTCTGACAAATTTTTAAAGGCTAGAATATTTGTACACTCAAATAGCTTGCCTTATTATATAATCTTTTAGCTTTGCTTAGCTATTAGTGAACACCCAAATCTTACTAACTCAACCAACCACTTTTTCCTTCTTGATGAGAGCCTCAGGAACTATTCACTGTGAGGTTTTGGTCAGATAAGTTTTACTCAAAAACATAACTGCTTTTTATTGGTTTGGTGCTGTTAGAGAGACGTAAAAAGTGAAATCAGCATTAGGTATTGATCTCACAGTTAATTAACTTCTATCCTGAAGTTAGTATCTCCCTAATTAATGACGTGCATGCTAATAAAGAAAGATGTTCTCTGTAATAGATGTGTATTTGATTCTTCTACATTTTTTACTAACTCTCAGGGAAGAACCTGTTAAATGTTAAATTCCTTCCTCTTGGTTTCAAAATCATCCCTAATCCCATTACCCATTTCACTCCTAAGAGTGAACAACTTTCTTCTTCACTTAAGTCTCTATGTATTTAATAGGCTATATATCACAATATGTAAAGATTCACAGTTCTTTTGGTCTTTCTTTAATGTAATTTATCCTTTTTTCTTCTAAGGGGAATCTGGATTTCTTCCCCATTTTTCTAAGTCTTATTAATAATTCATAAAAACATATTATAATTTACTTTTCTCTATAACCTCAAGATCTTAAGTTATCAATGTTTCAAACATGTTACCCATAGATTTCATTTAAATACTAATGAGAAAATAATCACTAATTTCTAAAAATATACTATTTATGAAAAAGCCCCAAACTATTTGGATTTGTGAGACTTACAACTAAACATATAAGTTGAACATTAATTTTAATTTTAAGCAGTGACTCATGATAGACTGTGTTATTCATTGTCTTTGTAGCCAAAGAAAGAGGACAAGGTTCTTTAATGATACTGTTCCTATCTCGCTGTAGCCAAGTTTTTGAGTTCAGCAAATTGTGAAACACTTAATTCAGTCTCAGGATATGAAATCTTGTTACACTTGGGTTTCTTTAATAACAAAGCTCATTGATTGTTGTGGATAATAAGTATATTCACATTAGTGTTGATGGTCTTGTAGGCAACTCTGTAGCTATCTATCAAATTACAGTAATACCTGAACAGGTTCTGAACCAGCACAATGAAAATTAGTCAGAGAGCATACTACCTGTTAGTTTATACAGCATTATGTTTCAGAACTACAGCTAGCTCACAGGAGTTATGACCTGAATTTTTATATTCTCATTTGGTGATTTGTAAGAAGTAGCTTCTCTTTACCATTTTCCAGGTTTAACTACCTTCCACCTACGGGCCTCAAAATGTTTCATGACCTTCTGCGTATTTCAGAAATTCCCTTGTATCAAGTACTTAAATCATTGCTATGTAATATCAAAATTTCCTTGTTCTCAAACTTCAGCTTTTATTTTTTTTCTTTTAAGATTCATGGATTGATTTGAGTGAGAGAAAGCAGGAAGAAAGGCAAAGGGAAAGGGACAGAGAGAGAGAGAGAGAGACAATCTCCAGCAGACATCCATGAAACCCGACTCAGGGCTCCATCCTACCACCCTGATATCATGACCTGGGCTGAAATCAAGAGTCAGACACCTAACCAGCTGAGCCACCCAGGTGCCCCCAAACTTCAGCTTTTAAATAGAGACATTATATTTATATAAAGACATATTAGATTTTGAAGAGAGACAATATATTTATTCGAACACATTGTATCAATCAGCTACATTGAAAAGCAGCTGTTTGCCCCCATTGCTGTAGTAAATGCAGACGACAACCCCTTACATTCTTGCCTTCATTCTCCATTTATATTTCCCTATTTCTGTCCCTTTTGAAGGGCATATGACATTGTCCATGTTCTCAGATGATGGTCTCAGTTATTATACTCTCTACACACCTGATACATTGTTAAGCATTTTGTATTCATGTTCTTTATTTTTTTTTTTAAGATTTTATTTATTTATTTGACAGAGAGAGAGAGATCACAAGCAGGAAGAGAGGCAGGCAGAGAGAGGGGAGGAAGCAGGCCCCCCGCAGAGCAGAGAGCCCGATGCGGGGCTCGATCCTAGGACCCTGAGATCATGACCTGAGCCGAAGGCAGCGGCTTAACCACTGAGCCACCCAGGCGCCCCTCATGTTCTTTATTTTTTTAAATTATTACAATAACCCTTAAAAAAGATGTGATTATTTGCTCTTAATAGGTTAGGAAATTCAGGCTCTGTGCAGTCATTTAACTCGTCCAAGCTTTGACAGATTAGAGAAGAAGCAAAGGCAAATTAAAATTTGAAATATCAGTGATGCCATGAGGCTAGTTTCTGGAGCATCAATATAGAAATATAAGTACTTAAGACTCTGGTGTCAAACTGTGTGTATTCAAGTCCTGGCTCACCTCCTTTTGCTAGATACATGAACTGTTGTCATTATTGAACTTCTCTGAACTTCAGTGCTTGTATCATTGTAGGAGGCAGAGACTCCCTCTTAACTCACAAGATTATTGTGAGAATTTGATGAGATAATGCATATAAACAACTTAATATCTGACATATCTGTGATAACATCTCAAAAATATTATAAATGTTTTAAAGATTTTATTTATTTATTTGACAGAGAGAGTCACGGCGAGAGAGAGAACACAAGCAAGGGGAGTAGGAGAGGGAGAAAAGGCTTCTGCTGAGCAAGGAGCCTTACCTGGGGCTGGATCCCAGGACACTGGGATCATGACCTGAGCCAAAGGCAGCTGCTTAATGGCTGAGCCACCCAGCCATCCTAACATCACAAAAAGTTTATTCTGTGTTTCATATATCTTATTTTCTCACCAAATTGATGGGAAAGGGTTCTTTTCCCTTCCATGTTTTGACAGACTGTAACTTCCAGATTGAAGCTGAGTTTGAAAGCTTCCTCCATTTCATAGAAACGTGGGCAGCATCACTGAAAATTCCTTCTTTCTGCAGTAGTGCATTACTTTATCAAAAGGTGCCACCATCCTATAGATGACTTAAATACAAGAAAAAGTAAACACAAAAATCTAATCATAGCTGAATTAAGACATTGCTTTTCAATATTAACTGCATAGAAAACTTGATTTTTTCTTAATTTGTTTTTAAAACACTAATTATTATGTATTTGCCACATGATAAGCACTTGGCTAAGCTTTTTTTTTCTTTTTCCAAAAAAAATTTTTTCAATTTTTTCCAAAATTCATTGTTTATGCACCTCACCCAGTGTTCCATGCAATATGTGCCCTCCATAATACCCACCACCAGGCTTACGCATCCCCCACCTTCCCTCCCCTCCAAAACCCTCACTTTGTTTCTCAGAATCCACAGTCTCCCATGGTTTGTCTCCCCTCTGATTTCCCCCAATTCACTTTTCCTTTCCTTCTCCTAATGTCCTCCATGTTATTCCTTATGCTCCACAAGTAAGTGCAACCATATGATAATTGACTCTCTCTGCTTGACTTATTTCACTCAGCATCATCTCCTCCAGTCCCGTCCATGTTGCTACAAAAGTTGGGTATTCATCCTTTCTGATGGAGGCACAACACTCCATTGCATATGGCTTACAGACACATGAAAAAATGGTCATCATTATTAGCCATCAAAACCACACTGGCTTCACAGACCTGTACCCCTGGGGATAAAAATATATTATATGTTTATAAAAAATAAAATTTAATTAAAAAAAAAAACCACACTGGCTAAGCTTTTTTGACATAACATTGGCTTCTCAGAATGACACTATGAAGTAGACATTTTTATCATCACTTAACACAAAAAGACTGAAGCCCAGACCGTAACTTAATTTTCCAAAGATAATGCAGCATTTTCCAATAGTACCTGGGTATTTGACCCTGGCCTTCCTTTTCCAGTCTACTTTTTTTGCACTAACCCATGTCTCTCTCATGGCTAAGTCTACATTTGTCATATGGACAATGTTTATTTACACTTTGGCCTTCCATATTACTTGTCATCTGCAAGTTTTGAAGTGAAAAAATATTAGACTCCACAACCATCTATATATAAATTAATTGATAAATATATAATCAGTGTCTAATTAATTATATAGCTAAATCCAATAGCAAAATGACACTGAAAAAGATGTTTCCACCTGAGTGTATTAATCTTGTGTGACAGAAATTTTATATTCTTATTATTAAAGATTTAAATATTCTGACACCCCCCCAAAAAGTTTTCCAATTCCCCCTTCTTGGGCAGTAGAATGAACTTGAAAGTCTTTTGAAGGGACACTGATTTTATGTTCTGCAATAACACGTTTTCATTCAACATTAATCCACCTCCTTCTTTACCCACCAACTTCCCCTTTCCCAGAGTTATCCTTCCTGATAACAATATAATGTGATATATTTTAGAATTTCCTTAGAATAACAGAGTCATAAAATTTTAGGGGAGGAAAGGACTTTGAAGATCACCTAATTTAAAATTGTAATTATAAAGATGTTAAAGCTCAAACACTGAAATCATGTGTGGTCTGGTGAAAGTCACAGAAGTGAGACATCACAAAATCTATATTTCACTTTCTTGATGAATTCAACATCCCTGCAGGAACTATCCTTATAAGGTAGTGTTAGACCTGTAAGAAATCTTACTCCAGAGAGGAATTTAGTTAGTCAAGACAGGTTTTCCATTAAAGAATATTACCATAGTGATAGATACATACATAGATGCATATAAAGAACATTATTACCAAGAGTGGAAATGATATACCAAAAATGACGTGGCATAAAAGATAAATCTTGTGTCTATGAGCATCTTGAAATACAAAAGTCAAAGCATAGGATAAAGGTTAAAACTGCAGAGAAAAGAGAAAATCCCTCTGAATAAGGAATGAGTCAGCATGCTTGGATCATCTTCTGTGAAAAATTCTGCTCACACTCTTTGACTAAAGCAGAGGAGAAGCCAACTCTCCCCCAAAAGTTAATGGCACAGGGCAGAGGTCACCTCTCCTACATTAGTCCAAGAAAGAGGCCTTTGCAGCTGCACGATGCAGTGTCTTTGTTCTTTATGGACTGCCTTAAGATTTAGAAGAGAAAAACTAAGGTTATGACTTTCTGGCAATGTAATGAATAATTTGCAGCCACATAATTATTGGAACAAATTGACAAGAAACATTAAGTGTCTCTATTACCAGTAAGAGTGTAAAAATATGAGAAAAATGTCATCCTGGAGCAGATCAATCATTTAAGTATTCCAGTAAGTGGTTTCTCAAAATGTTACACTGAAGATCTCTAACTTCCTTTGACAGCCTGACGTGCATCCGTCATCAATTAATTTATCTCAACTATTTTTTTTTTTTTAGGCTTTATTTATTTATTTGACAGAGAGAAAGAGTGATCACAAGTAGGCAGAGAGGCAGGCAGAGAGAGAGGGGGAAGCAGGTTCCCTGCTTAGCAGAGATCCCGATGTAGGGCTCGATCCCAGGACCCTGAGATCATGACCTGAGCTGAAGGCAGAGGCTTAACCACTGAGCCACCCAGGCGCCCCCATCTCAACTATTCTTGAATCTCTATCTTTCAACGACATCACCTTTCTGGGAAAAGACTTTTATATGTGTATAATCCCTTTCAAGTGTGAAAGGTGACCCTTACTCTGATAATTAGAGATCAAACAAAGAAATCTGAAGTTAGAGTATACATGCCCTTCAAAAATGTTTTAGGTTTCAATTATCTCAACACTCAGCTTTCATCTTTGGAGGTTAGAGTCTTCTTTTTTGTGTGTGAGCATCATTATACGGAAATTGGTCAATCCCATTTCATCTGCAACTCTGTTGAAAAATCCAATATCTTTTAGAAATGTGATCATTTACTGGAAAACTACTAAAAATCTATGAAAATTCCTTTTGAAGTAAAAGCGTTTTAAAAATCCCAGTTACCACCATGTCCAGAAAGACCCAAAATACTTACTTTTCATGTTTTCAGCTGTGTTCTATTTATTAAATATCAGATGCACAGCTAACAAAAATTTGGGGTGGAGTAAGTCATCTTAAAGTTGGGTCATTTTTTTCTTGTAAATGGTCTTTTCTTCCCAAAGAATCATAATATCTACACATGATGTTGACCATTCTGCTGGTCTGATAGTGGTGACAATTTCTCCTAGTACTTTATGAATACCTAAATGAAAATTTGTTTTGAAAAAAATAAGAGTCAACATTGGTGGTGAATATGATACTGATAGGACTAATGCACACTGGTATTAATTTTTGTTTAGTGTAAAATTACTACCAAGCATACTACTCTTGTGTTTCTTTTCACCCATTAAAATACAGCATTGACACAATCTACATTTTTTTAGGAGATAGTTATGAAATCAGCAGGCAGAGTTGAGGGCCCAACACATTGGAGGTATTCTTTAAATATGTTCAAAAGAGCAAATGAGCAATTTTAGGCAAATACAACACCTATTCATTTCATACATCGTAAATCAAATTTTATTTATTTAAATAAATAAATTTTATTTATTTTAAATGCTTCAAACACTAACCAAAGATATTAAATTGATCAAGCAAGGTCCCTATTCTCAAATTAGAGGTTAACATTATGGATATAGAGAAAATTTTGCCACAACCTACTAATTGACTCAGCAGAAAGGGAAAATAAGAAGTAAAAAAAAACTTCATGGTTACACATAGAAGTTACCATATGTCTTTAACTCTTCATTTGCTATGTCATCAAAACTAACCTAAAGACCAGCAACAAATCTATCCATAAAATATACAAAGTCTGCTTTTCACTTTTTGATAAAATGTAAACATATGATTAGGAAATTTTAATTAAATAATATTTTTGTATTGTTTTCTTGGTTCCCATGAGATTCAACAAATACCTTACCATAAAAATCTAATTAAATATTTTCAAGAGCTTTTCAGGCATATTTATTAAGTAGTTCCAATATGATTTTAGTTCATTGTTTGCCAAAACATAAAAAGTAAAAGTTAATTACTTTTTATCATTCATTAATGCATTCAATAAATGTATTAAGTACCAACTATTCGCCAGCAGTCCTGAAAAAGGCAATACATTCACAGCCATGTTCATTACAAATTTGTTTATAATATTAAATATTTGGAAAAACTAATTTCAAAAACTATTTAAATTGCTTAAATAAGCTCCATTCAACTTAATCTGTGCAAACATTACCATTTAAAATGTATACAGATATATAATTATTTATAATAAATTGTTAATTTTTAACTGAAAGGATGGAAACATTCTAGTTGGAATCTGGTTGTATTTTATTTTGTAGTTTTGTAGCCATACATATAAAGATAGCAAAATCAGTACTAGGGCTAGATAACAAATAAACATATTTTCATGCATTAGGATAAAAAAATCTTCAACAAAATGTTTAAAATTAAACAAAATGTTAAATCTGGTTATCTCAGTAATAGACTAAGTGAAATGCTTTGTTTCCATCGGTTTTCCACATTTTCTAGATTTTCAGCATATTTTTAGTTGCCAGTTAGGGTATGTCCAGCAGTAAGCAAGGGCTGATGACATGGTGACACCATTCATAAGCTCCAATGGCTAAAGTCTTGGGAATAGTTGAATGTCCTACAGCATCCTTTATCAGGATTTGGTCAGATGGACAGGAGCAGAGGGTGTGTGAAGGTGGAGCCTGAAACCGGCTCTTCAGGGAAAGGTTTTTCTTACTACATAGATCGCATTTAGTCAGTGATGATTGTCTATCATGTATATATTCAGAAAACATTATAATGAAGATGAGTGTGTTTAGAATGACTCAAGATAAACAATGAGTATTTACATTCTATTAGAAAAGTCTGGGAGTTGGATCCAAGTATCAACTAAACATCCTATATTCAACAAATGGCTTATAACAAATGTTTTAATTCTGTGGGAAAACTAAATTCCATTTTGAAATAAAAGATAGAGATTTCTTAATGATTACTCCAGTGATGTGAATTCCATTCTCAGCTCTGCACAGGGACTTCATCATGTCACATGAGATGAGTCACTTAATCTTTCCAAACTGTCATCTATCAAAATATCTTGACAGTGATTATATGTTAGGTCCCCAAGGAAATTTATGAGGATGAACTTAAATTCCATTCTCTGCCAAAATGAACAGGAAAGACCAGGAAAATGTCTACAATTATCATTTTATGTGAAAAGATAAACAAAGAATGGAAATTATTTTTTCCAAAAGCAATTGTGTTCAAAAGTAAAATTCAATTTTTTTAGCACTTTCCAAGTTCATGTAAGATGCCATGTACTATAATCTTTTCCTGATTAGTTTCTGTATGAAAAATGTGAGATGCTTTTCAGGTATATGGTAAAGCAAATCTTTGAGAGTCTTCTGAGGTAAAATCAAAGGAGGATTTAGATTTTTTTCCTCCCTTTAATGTTAACTCAGCATTTCTAAAGAACTCTGATGTTTAAAAAAAAGGGGAAAAAAATATTGTGAGCACATATTCCTCTGAGTGCCACAACTAAATTAATATTTTAAAATCCAGTTAAACTAATGTTATAACAACTTTTAAAGTATAGTTCATTAAAAAGAAAACAGAGCATAATTTCAATAGTATAAGGTTGTACAGGTGAATTGGAATTACAATATGAAATGTGTGTGTATGTATGTTTAAAAATATTAAATTAAAATTTACATATATTTGTCTCACAAAGAAATTTTCGATTTGGAAAAAAATCCTATCACAGATCTTCGAATAGACTCCTGGACTTTTTGGACATGGTAGTATCCAAGTGCACAATATACTTGTATTTCTTTCATTTTATTAAGGAAGATCTTGAAGTCTCTAGAGCTTAACTATCTTGTTCAAGACTATACTGCTGCTGGTTTCATGTTATACGCCTGTAAGAGAGCCTTTAACGCCAAGTGTCATATTCAACACCTAATTTAAGTGAGCCAAAAGCTGGTGACTTGAGAAAGCCATCTGAGAACCTGATTTCTTTTACTTAACAATTTCTCTGGTGACTTATACATTGGCATCTTTGGAAGAAAGGAAAATGGATTAAGTTAATATTTTTCATGCTCTCTAAATATGGTATATGCAAATTCATAGGCATGCGTGATTTTCAAACAGGGTCTATAGGACTGTATATCTAGGTGTAGCTTTGATTCAGATGGCGGGGGGTGGTGGGACCCTTAGCCACAATGTTTAAATTCTGAACTCCCAAGACACTATTCATTCTCGAAGGTCAGCTTCTCTGAGAGTCAATAAAAGAAGATTAAAGATGGTGGAGAAATTCAAAGCCAGAGGGGGGAGAAGGCAATTTATGTAAGTAAACCATTATGCCGTAGCCATCAATACAGGAAGAATTGCTTAACATATAGCTTGAAGATCCATTATTCTATGTTAAAATGGGTCTTTCAAATTTAAGAATTTTTGAACATGGAAAAAATAAAGGAAAAGCTCTCCTTTAAGAAGTTTGATCAGACTGGCCCATAGTTCCCTCTCCAGCTTTGTCTCTTATCTCTCTCATATTCACACTGCACATCCTACTCACATGGAATTGCTGACAGGTCTACACACACCTTGATTTTTCTTGTCAATGCCATTTCCTGGCTCTAGAATTCCCTTCCCCATTCCTGCCTCCGTCCTCTTTCTCTTACATGTTTTTGTGTTAACTTGTACTTGAAGACATCAGTACAAATCGATACTTGTACAATTGCAGCTTTAGGTCACCTGGAAGTCCTCTCATTTTTCTGCTGCTCCCTATACCACTGTCACCTGTATTGGGTACCTTTTCTAAAGCCCCTGAAGTCTATGCTTATCTCTGCCATCATATTGCAATAGTCTTTGTAATTATGTATCAGTCTCTCCTATGAGCCTTGACCTCCTTGAGTACAGGCATTGTCTTTTTCATCTTTGCTATACCTATTCCAAGCTTAGTACCTGACACGTAGTAGGTACAGAATACATAGCTGCTAAATGAACACAGGAGTATCAATAAACTACCCCCTAAAGTACAAGATTTCATAATAGAGACAGGAACAACTTTTGGGGAACAGAGCTAAACAGACACCACCAGAATAACATGGTTTGAGGAGAGGTTTCCTAAAAGTCTCTTTCCTTGTAATGTCAACATTACATAGAATCAGGCATTTAAAATGCACCCGTTAAAATGCAGATGGGTTGCCCACGAGGCATAATATATCAATTCATTAACATCCACTTTCAAGTAACAGAGAGCTTGAGTGCAAAGAAATGAAACTCAAAATAACTAAGTTTAGATAATATAGTTTACCCAAGCATAAACCATTGCCCTGGGGACGTGGGGGGAAAGGAGGACGAATGATGGTGCCACAGTAAAAGCTAAATATGAAAAAGTTGAACAGGGAAGCCATGACAATGTCAGTTATTTTCAGATAGTGTCTAATCTTGGCAGTAGAGAAAGACAGAAGTTTTGAAATCATGAACAGAGAGTGAGGAATATCATCCTAGAAGGAGAAGGACGGTTTAGGAAAAAAATAAAATTCAATAATAAAATAAAAAGGATAAAATCCTCATGGCCCTAAAGCTCCATGTAGCAAGTAGAAGCTTTTGATTTTCCTTCTGTCCTTTCTTGTCACCCATTCATATTTGTTACCCTGTTGCAACATAAGTGCTCACAGACACACTCCTGGCCACTGTCACGGAGCCGTCTGCATTTTCTGCTTACCTGGTGGAGGTCTCTCATTCATGTCCTGATTTTTAGGCTTGTGAAAGAATGTTTCCAGTGTCAGCCTTGGCTTTCTGGGCTTCCTGCCAGCTACTCGCTTGTCGTTTTGTCTCTATGACAGCAACGAGGATACATCTGCTACCCCTGACCTTGTTATTCTACTTTCTTTCATTTTCTTGTGTCTTGAGGCATGTCCTCAGATTCAAAAAAAAAAAAAAAAAAAAAAAAAGGGTTTAATCACTGGCTATACTCTTTCTTCTACAAATACGAATTGCATTCTAACTTCTTCAAGCTGTAACTTCCTTTTACCCTAGTAACAATATTCATAGCTGCTGTGGCGAATATTAAGACAGAACAATCTAAATTTCCATGGACGAATTTCACGAACTGTGGTCTCAGCAAATAGCAAAGCTGTTTCCTTTCCCGTTTCTTGCCTTCCTTTCCAACATCCATTCCTTGGTGGATTCATTGCTTTCATTCTGGAGAGCCAACATAAAATTTTAATACGCAAAGTAAAAATTGATTTTTGGCAACCTCTAAGGTGGCTTCAGAGAAAAACCTAATGAATTAAAACCTGGGCTTCTCCACCTATCCGCTAGCAAAATCCATTAGCTAGGGAAACTAGCATTGTTTAATTTCTCCAAGTCTTTGCTTCCTGGATCTATCAAACGGAAATAAAATGAGCGGTCATCCTACATTTGCGGGGATTATTCTTGCAAATGCAAGGGAGTTCACACGGTATATGCAAAACCCACAACATATGTAAACTGTTGCAAATGGATTAGCAAGTCTATCAGTACCCTTACTCTAGTCTCAGCTCAGTGAAGACTTACTTGTGTGAAATTTGGCAAGTCTTCTAAACTTCGACATCGGCATTACCCCCACGAGTATTATTATGTTATCCATTCCTTTACAAAGGGCTTCTAGAGAGTTGTCACTCTTTAGAAGGTTTACAACTATTGAAGTGTCAATTCTGAGTTTCTGCCGCCTTTCATTTGCACTTATCTTAGTTTTCCACATATAAAATGAGAATAACTTAATAAAATCCTAAAGCTATTTTATATACTTTCTGTATGCTAATAGATGAAATATATAGACAAGATTTCATTCTGCTCAAAGAGGTTATGTTCAATGTAAACAATTGATTTTGAACACTGATAAGCATAGGCAACATAGCCTAATGAGGAACATGGTTTCTGGATCTATTTGAAATCCCCAAGTTTGAATCCCAGCTTCATCACGTCCCAGCTCCATGACCTTGGAACTATTCCTTAACCTCTCCCTGTCTCTGTTTTCTCATCTGACATTAAAAAAAAAAAAAGTATCAATAGATGTGTTATGAAGGTTAAATAAGTTGATATTTTCATAGATCTTAGAAGAATGGGTACAGGTAATAAATATTATAAAAGTAATTAAATAAATGATAATGTTAATATGAGTCAGCTTTTGAGAACTGCTGTGGCAAAAATAATAGGGAAGGGAAGATGGGAATATGTATTATGGAAGAAAACACATGATATAAAGATAGGATAGATAATTTGAGTCCCCAAAATTGAAAAGAAATTTTATATCAAGTATATTATTAATATCTGAATAGTATAAAGACAAGTATAATTAAAAAGTTACCAGAGCATTATATTTTTATTTAAGATGAGTTTTAGAATTCAGTAACCTGAGTTTTGAGCCAAACCACTTGCCACCTTCTACTTGCCAGCTTCTACTTGTGTGACCTTGACAAAGTTACTAAAATTCTGTTTTTCTGTTTCCTTGCTTGCTAAAAGAAAATAAATAAATAACACCTGTCTCAAAGGAATGTTCAGAGGATTAGGTACATTAATTCATGCAAAGTATTTAGAAGAAGATTTGGTGCATGGTAAATATTTAGTAAATGTTATTAAAGGGTATATTTTCCTTCACCGTTACAAAATTGTATATAAATGGATGTACACACAGCTTTCAGTTCAATTAATTAGCATCTGTCAACCCATAACGTGATGTAATTAGTATAAACTTACTATCTTGCCTTCATCTATTCTCTTGCCAGAGAAAACCTGACTGATCTCAAAATGTAAGCTAAAATGTACAAAGTGGAGATATCTGAAGATTTTTACTGCAAAAATTAAAATGTGTACTTAAAAAAATATATATTAGAACTTCCCTGATTTGCCATTTAGTGAGAGAGAGAGAAAAAGCTTCTGTATTTTCTCATTAAATTAGCTTTGGTTGGAATTGAAGAAATTGTGTGATCATCTTAAAATATTGAGGGAACAACAAGATACAGTGTGCTTTCTGACAGAATTTTGATGTGTCCTTATTCCCTAAGTATTTGTCAGCATAGGAATTGTTTCAAAAGGGTCCTTATCAAACCCTGCTACATTATATATCTTCTCAACTTACAAAGAAAACAGAAGCACCTCTGTTTAAAACCCCCTTTGAGGGGCGCCTGGGTGGCTCAGTGGGTTAGGCTGCTGCCTTCGGCTCAGGTCATGATCCCAGGTCCTGGGTTCGAGCCCCGCATTGGGCTTTCTGCTCAGCAGGGAGCCTGCTTCCTCCTCTCTCTCTGCCTGCCTCTCTGCCTACTTGTGATTTCTCTCTGTCAAATAAATAATAAATAAAATCTTTAAAAAAAAAATTATTAAAACCCCCTTTGAAAATTCACTCTCATTTTTTCTTGCCATGCTTTCTCCAATTAATATTTCAGTGCTTTAAAAGAACTATAAATACAAATTTTAAAAAGTAGATGACATTATAATGGTTCATAATGTTATTAATTTTTAATTTAACCTTATTGATGCCCTATTTGTGTCAGAGATCAAGTAGAGGAGGGGTGTAGCTTGGCAAAAAATTCTTCCCAGTGGAGATAATACTCGAGCTGAATCTTAAAAAATAAAGGGGAAAATTTTTGAGATAATATGTGAGGAAATAAACAGCTGTTAATAATGGTCAGTTTAAAGAGCAGATACATCAATACTGCTGAGTTGTAAGGAAAAGAACAGGGCTGATATAATTTAGGAAATAAACTGTATCCAGGTCACAGGTACTCAATATGTCTTCTCAAAAAAACTTGCTCTTTCCTCTGTAAAAGACAGGGAGCCATGGAGACAGTTGAACCGAGGTAAGAGCAAAAGTCAGATATATATGTTATAGAGATCACTTTCTTACAAGAGTGGAGGATAGATAGGGTTTGGGGGCAAAACCATATGAATAACACTTCCTACTAGCAATGGATCATGCAAAGCATCTTCACCAAAGGACTGCAAAGAAAGGATTGGTTTTTAAGAAGGTTTGTAGAGGCAGGAGTTGGTGATTATTTGCGTGTGTAGGATAAAGGGAAGGAGAAGTGAAAAAGAGTCACAGAATTTGGGCTTAGGAGACCACATGAATCCTTGTGCCACTCTCAGAGATAGGAGACAAATGGAGGAAAAGCACCTTATGAAAGAAAGATGAGTTCAGAGGATCAGCATATTATATCTGAAAAACCTGTTTTTGTGGAATCAAGTGGAAATGTCCAATAAGCAGTTGGATATTTGAGTTTAAGAGTCAGAAGGGCTGCTTGTGCTAACAGCATTACTGGATGTAGATGAGTTCTTTCTAAAAGTATGAGTGAGATATGAGAAGCAGGCGAGTGTTAAGAATATTAAAGTGGGGGCGCCCGGGTGGCTCAGTGGGTTAAGCCTCTGCCTTTGGCTCAGGTTATGATCTCAGGGTCTTGGGATCAAGCCCTACATCAGGCTCTCTGCTCAGCGGAGAGCCTGCTTCCCCCTCCTCCCCTGCCTGCCTCGCTGCCTACTTGTGATCTCTCTCTGTCAAATAAATAAAATCTTAAAAAAAAAAAAAAAAGAATATTAAAGTGATGGCCAGAAAAATGGAATCCAACAAAGGGAGTTGGGAAACAGTAGGTGGGAGGAAGGAAGAGAGCCAAAGGAAGCAAGTGTGTTGTCACAGAAGCCAAGAGAAGAATTTCAAGAAGAATGGAAATCGTCAATGACAATACTGCAAAGCACTGATGAAGTGTTTATCAGATTTGCATGTTTGTTTTATGTGTATATAAGCCAAAAAGTTACCATGGAATGATGATGGTACAGCAATTTCAGGAGAAAATTGTAGCTCAGAAAATTGAATGGAATATGTGAGTGGGCACTAATAGTTGAAGAAATTTGGATAACAGAGGAAAAAAAATAGGTCAGTACCTAAAGAACTAGAGGGATATTTGGGAAGTATAGGACAGTTTAGCGTGTTATTAAGCAATGAGTTTTTAACATTGGAAGAGTTTTTAAACATTGGAAAAAGTTGAGATAATCTTGTCCAAGCAAAAATTGCACTGCACAAAGTTAAACGAGCAAGGATGACTTTTTCCAGGGCTGCTGGAAAGGGGAGAGAAATGAGAACTCAGTCTGAGTTGTACACTGCTGAGAAAAAAAAAAAAAAAAAAAAATCACCATCTTCTGTGATAATTACATCCCAAAGGGATGGCTCTCAGGTTCTGGAGAAAGACATTGCTGGTTATAAACAGGCAAGACATTTTAAAAGGATTTGTATCCTTAAGGGGCAGAGAAAGACTTATCACTTTAAGTTCCTAAAGTTAAGTGTAAAGTCCGGAAGAAGACTTCTAAAGTTTAGTCAAAAATGCAAGTAACATTAAGACCATTTTGGTCAAACTACAGACCAAGTCCTTGTTGAACATAAGAAAGAATGGGATCAAGGTTAAGGACAAGCTGTTGGAATTAAAAAGCAGAAAGTACACCCATCCGCTGAACCTGAAGGTAAACCTGGGTGGTTATCAGTAAGTCTATAATGGTGTGGAAGGTAGTAGAGAGATTTCAAACCTGGGGTTCTCAGTTTTCTCAACAAAGAGGTCAGAGAAATAAACCGATCTTCTGAGAGTGCAGTACAGGGTGGGGCTCATGATTGGGAAATTGGGGAAACAAAGGTTAGGAAGACATGCTGGGGGTAGAGAGGAAGAAGCTAACCAAACCATTGTCCCTCGACATAGAGAAAAAATTTATAGAAAAGAAACACAATATGTTTCAAAAGAAGATATGCCATGTCCCGCATCATGTATAAATGGTCCCACTGGGTTTCCAAGTTGTCATTTTTTTCTTCTTTCACTTTTTAGCAAAGATGAGTCTGCTACATAATTGTATTTTTCCCTTTTTTAAGCTAATGATGTTTTCCAGTTCATCTGATTTTTAAAGTGTTTGGTGTCAAAGCTACTATAAAAATTTCTTGGCAGATTATTTCCTCTGTGTATAGAATATGAAAAAGAGACATTGAATTTTCTTACCAACTTTTCTGAACTTTGGTTATACAGCCATGCTGGGTCTGTTCATTTCTCTGCTCCTTTTCACAGTGCATTAACTTTAAAATAACATCTAAGTCCCTGTCTAGCTGTTTTCACATTTTATTTTCTTCTATTGCCAGCCAATGAATTGTTCAACTTTCCAGTCTCTCTTTTGGGATTCTACTTTCATTGACAATAAGAGTTATTAAGATCTGTGTAGTTGATTTTTATCTTCACTTAGATCTGTTTCTATCTCTTGGGTAACTTTTTCTGTGCACAACTCCAATTACTTTATTTCTGTTCTGTCCTTTGTACCAAAATTTGATTTTGCTCATTCTTATTCCCATTTAATGGATGTTTGGACTCCTTTTTATTTTCTTGTCATGGGTACTCACTGGCATTTTTTAAGGTTTTTATGACCAAAGATTAAAATCTATTTGCAAGTTTTGAATACATCTTCCATTTCCAGAGGAATTTTTGTTTTTCTTTGCTTTTTTACCTTGGAAGTGTTCATAACACCTATTCTTTGGAGAATGATTGTATTCATATATAAAACTGTATTCCATAAATTTGCTTACAATTTCATAGTCTTATTAAATAGATACTACAATGGTAATTTTTAAAACTTTCTTCTTTTAATTACAGGTTGTTTCATATGAGGAAGAGATTAAATCACGCAATTCACAAGGTCTTTTACACCTTATAACATTCTGTATGCCATAAAAATGTTTCTAAACTTTATCTTGATATTTAGATTAAGATTCTTTCTCTGAGTTAGGCCTACAGAGGAAAGAATAAGCAATTTCCAACCAGCTATGATGTGAAGGCTCCCTAAGGTTCAAATATGTACTCCCGTCGACCTGCCTGATACTCTCTCTCCCCATAACTAGCATGAAATTCTAATTATAACTGTGATTCTTTGGATAATAAAATGTAACTTTATCTCTCTGGGACTCTAGGGGCTACATAAGTAAGGTTCTTAGGACAGGAGTGAAAGGTCCCATATAACCATGCCTTGGAAGTAGCAACCAGAGAGTGTGAGAAGGGTAGATAGAAGTTACTATAGGGGAAGAGTTATAAAAAGGGGCCAATGGGGCAACTTTTAAAGTAAGTCTGGAGTTAGTCCCACTCTTAAATTACAGATGAATATTTATTATAATGTTAAATTCAATATTCTTTAGGTTGTTAATTTAGCAACCTAATACTAGGAGTTTGAGAACAGCTTGTCTCCTGGAGGTTAAATCCTTTCCCACTGAGAACAAAAGACAAGTATATTTAGCCCTTCTATTTAAATAACACTTGAACTAATTAATGAAAAGTTCTTTTAAATTGGCTTTTTTTTTTTAACCATTCCTTTTGCTTTAACAACAGGAATACTTACTTACTTCAATGTAAGGAGAAACAAGGGCATTTCATTTCCCTTTGCAAATAAATGCGAGTACTAAGAAAAAACAACAAAAATCCCCACCAAAACCAAAACCGAAAAACAAAATACAAAAATAAAACAAAAAACCCCAGACAGGTAGGTGGTCAACAGCAGTGAAATTCAGTGAAATTCGTATGGAAGGAAAAGAAGAAGGAGGAGGAGGAGGAGGAACAGAAAGGGAAGGGCAGGGCAAGGGCAAGGGGAAGGAGAAGGAGAAGAAAAATTTCTGCAAATTGAAAGCCACAAAAATTCTACTGTGAAAGTAAACATTCCTACCTAAGACTTGTGGGAGATTCCAGAAAATAAGGCAGGACTCTGAAAGGATGAAATAAACAGCCATTGAGCTACAGAAACAGCTCTCCTTGAATGAAGTTCTTTTTGAAAGTAACATACTTATTTTTAATTTTTTGAGGAACGTAGGTTATTGCAGTAGGCAAAACAACCTTTTGAACTGATAATTGAATTACTTAACTAATCAAATAATTAAGTAATCAAATATTTACATTATAAAAATCAATATTGAATTGTTAAGACACCAGTCATGAAATACTTGTTATCCAGATCTGATTTTTAACAATAAAAAACATGTATTGAGCCCCAGGCTTATGGTTTATAATTTAAAATAGTAATAATATCAAGGAGTTATATATTTTGATTTCTACAAAACTTCCAATATTTCTCAGTACGTTCATGTGTTGTATACAAGAAAATTTTGTTTGCCATAAAAAATAAAGATTGGGGTACCTGGGTGGCTTAGTTGGTTAAGTGACTGACTCTTGGTTTCGGTTAAGGTCATGATCTCATGGGGACTGGGATCCCCCACCGTCCCCACATGGGGCGGGGGGGGGGGGGTCTGAGCCCAGCATCGAGTCTGCTTGAAAGATTCTCTCCCTCGGCCCCTCCCACCACATGAACTCAGACACATGCCCAAGCTTGCTTGCTCTCTCAAATAAATAAAAACTTAAAAAAAAAACCTAAGGCCAAAATTGTTCATTTATGATCAAAATTAATGAAGATCAATTTTTTTCTTTTTTATATTAAAAAATATATACATTCTAATATTTTCTTTCCTAACCTCAGAGAGCCATCTTGTTCTCACCCATAGACCCAGCTACCATTCTAAGTATGTGAGATAATAAAAATCATTATTTTAAACACATATTATTGTGTGAAGTAATAATCTCTGACGACAATTTTGGTACCCACGCCACAGTCACAAAAAGATTTGTAAGCATTTCACGTGATATTTACTATCAAAATGCAAACACTAGTGTACCCAATGCTCTCCTTATGAAGGCTGTTGCTGTTGGCTTGAATGCCACCCACAAATTGTGGCATGTCTTTAAAGTCCCCTTGCCCTTTTCCAGGGAAATACATATGCTTACTAAGGTGCTCATCTTACCTAGAGATGATATTTTAAAGTCAGTGCCTAGGATGAAAACTATATCTGGATGAAATTTCCCTTAAAAATCGTTTATAAAGTGGTTAAGCTAGAGAATGGCCCAGCACGTCAGTCACTTTATTCTCTCAGCTTTCTGTGAAATTATTTAAAGTTGTTTGCATGACTTTAGGAGAGATGCTGTAAAAAAAAAAAAGAGAGAGAGAGAGAGAGACTATTTCTTTGAACTTAGTAACACGGTAGGTGCACAGGGAGGGAGATGACCTCCCCACGAACGACCTAGGAAAATAGCAGCATCACGACTCCCACCTCAGCTTGACTCTGGGGTGGACACTGATCAAAAATAACCCATGCTTCTGAAAAGCAGACCTCCTTGTTCTCTCTCTTTCCTTCCCCTCACGTCCAAATACCAGCGCTTGGGTTTTTGTCATTTAAATTTTTATGTGACATTCACTGGGCTGCACCTCAGTGTGCCCTTAACAGCTATGAGTTCTGAGACAAGACATTTTAAAAATTAGCTTTAGTTGGGGATCCTCTTCCTCTCACGGATGACACACTCTCTTGGCTCAGAAAAGTGTCGTCTGTCTAGTTGCCTGATCGGTGTGCCGCGGTGTGCCGCAGCCCAGGACGAGGCTGAGCCCTTTGAGGCTGTGCGGCAGCGGGATGTCATTCCATCTTCCTTGCACCTCTTTGCCTTCAACCTGTCAAGCAGCAGCCACTGACAAATCCTGCTGTCATCCTAGAAAATTCATTGTTGGCAGGAACTAAATAGCTTGCCAGCAGTGGGCCAAACACTCTTCTGCGGCATATCTAGGCATTCACAGGGAGAACTAATCTGCTTTGTCTCTCAGTTCCTTTTCAGAGGGTTCTTAAGCCATTGGCAGCCCATGGAAATTCATACTTAAAATAATGCATGGCCGCCTATCCTCCCCACCCTGAACACACAGAGAAAGAATGAATTTAAGTGGTATTGTGCCTGAAAAGATCAAAATGTGCGGTTTTTAAATTGCTGTGTGAATAAGGCATAGAGTGAAGACAAAGTCATCTTACATTTCAATTTCACTTTTCCATTTTTCTAAATGGCACTATTTCCGAGATATCGCAGTACTAGGACAGGTACTATTATAGTCAGCAGCAACTGGACTTGACCCATTTAGATTGCCACTTCCAGACAAGTTAATACCATGCTTAACCTGCACCCCAAACAATTGGTAATTCCAGAAAATGAAATTTTCTCTCGCATGAGGGCTGCTCTTCTTGGGATTCCAGACTGGCATCTGTTGCCCTCGCTCATGAAGATGCTCATGGACGTTCTTTCTTCACTTAGGTTGGAAAAGACGTCCCACAAATGAAGGAGGCAGCACTTAGGTTTGCTTAAAGAAAATATATGATGGCGGGGATTACAATCAAGATGCAACTTGAAATTGTGATAACGAAATGATCTCTAAAAATCATTCATTTCCATCCCTGATTACTTCTATCTTTCTCATCTCTAAAACAATGCTGAACTTACAAAGAAAATATTCTGCATAGAATAACCTGACATATCACTATTTTAAGAGTTAAAAAATAGATCAAAATATGAGAGCTTTGAGGTCTGAAGAAGTGAGCACAGTAACTTCTTGTTTTTATTTAATGTCATGTTTGAAATCTACTGTCATGCAAGTTAGTCTTTCCTACTCTGACAAAATTAACTCTGTTATTCTTTTATCTGATTATGCTTTGAGTAAATTAAAACTTCACGTTGTGTTATTCACTAGGTGATGCCATATCATTCAGCATTTAGGTACGATATAGGGAAACACGGATGGACAAATATAACAGGGTAATGGGAGCATTTCACCTAGGTTTTTACTACAAAAACCCCAGAATAATAGAACTCCATAAGTCCTATGATTTGCTTAAATTTTACTCTTCCAAGGAGTCTATTATAAAAGCAACTGATCTGATGAGACCACTTTAGTTTTGAAAAGAAAAAGAAATAGAAATGCCTAGTTCAGACAATGGTGTTTGTAGTCATCACAAGCACCAGGCAATAAGGGAGACGAAACGCCTCCAAAATTTCAAGGTCAGAGGTCCTGACGCAACCAGTCTTGAGAAGACAGGAGATAGAGGGAGATTATGGATTCAAGATTGAAACAATAATCTTAGCAAAGAGTAAAGTTATGGATTTCATTCTGATACCACACCATTAAGTTGATCGTTTGCAAAATATTGATGCTAAAATAGCTGGTGAGTAAATTTCAGAAGATATGTAGTATAATTTTTTCACTATTCTTTTCAACAGAATCAAGAGGCAAAAGTGGGAGAATAATTGCCTATGTGGAAAACACTTGCATCATTGGCCGTTTTACCATTCATTTATATTGTCTCACTTCCACATTTCATCTTCTCATCAATTTGAGATTCTAAAAACAGTGACTTGTATAAAAAAAAGAAATGTGAAATTTCACCTTTTTAGACAAATTTATAACTGGGAAACAATTGCAAAATTTTGCTTCAAGAAATGGATATACTTGGCTTTTTATGAGAAATGTCCCGATCAGTTTTTTAAACACCAAGTTAATGTATTACTTTCTTCATGTGGAAACAAAAGATTGCAGCCTAAAGGATAAAATGAAATATGGAAAATGGAATATCTGTAGCATCTGAGTAATAAACTGTCAGATATGAGTTTGGTGATGAAGGGTCAGATGTTAATTTATTTAATAGATATTTTCCAAAGATCAATCAACAATGTGAAGGAAAGCTAATTACTTTATTACTTACCATAAAGGTATTTTCCTAAATAGGGGATATGAGTTTGAGTTTGTTATGGTGAAAATTAAATTTGGGAAATGAAGACAACTTTGAGTTGCTTGAACTTGTAGTTCATTTTACAGTGAAACACGGCATACATGGTAAAATAAATTATCTGCCCTCTTTCTCTAGTGAAGAAGACTTTAATGATCATTTCTCTGAGACTGCTGATTAGAGACCCTTAAGGTAATCATGTAAAGACACTAAGAAACTGACCATTTACCCCTCAGAACCTCCGAAGAACCTCCCATTGGCACCTGAGGGCTTCAATGAATTTTCTGCTACTGAGGGCACTTTAGTTTGTGAAGCAAGATGCTGTACTGTTTGCAACTTAGTGGTCTATAGAGTTGAAACCTTGAAAGACTTGTCGGAGGAGTGGAAGATACAATGATAACCTTTTATTCAATGCAAGTATGAAAGTGAAAGACAGACAGCATTTAAGTATTTTATTTGTAACATAAGTATTTTGTATATAATGTATTAGATAATGCTTAGGAAAGACTAAAGAATCCAATACTTGTATTTTGGCAAAACAACCTTATCACTAAGGGAGAAAAATAATTTTTTCTCTTTATGAATTTTGAAAAATAAATGCTCTACTTCACAATAACATATACATCATTTTCTCGTAGTCGTGACATGCATACATTCCTCTTGAATAATATATGGGAGATATAGTTGAGTGGGAACAAAAAGAGTCCATTTATGTTTTGAAAATGATTGATGAAAATGATAATTCAAAGAAAAAAAATGAGTAACCAATGTTTCTGCTTCTCACCTTTTCATATTCCTGAATTGAAGGATTTCGTTCGTGAACATTTATCATTTGAGCACATCACTCCTCTGCTTAAGTGCAATTTTCTCTTCCACAGGGCTAATGTGAATTAGTAGACCAACTGCTGGGATAAACTGGCTAAAGTCAGCCAGCAAAATCTTCTAAATTGGAGAGGCAGTGTGGAATTTGCTGATGCTGCCATAATTAAAGTTAGATCAGAAGAAGGTGTATGCTAAAAATGTGCACTAGAAGAGACAATGCATCTTTTCCCGGAAAAGAGAGGTTGTGTGTGACTTTAGTTTATTACTTAAATCCACAGTACAAATTTTCAGAAATTCCACCTCACCTCTCTACCACTGTCGAGCTATTTGACCTGTACATTTGTATTCTCCATCATTAATGGATCCTTTTGAAAGACAGCTAATCGCCACTATATATGTGCCAGAATATCTTCCCCCTCCTTGGTGTAGATGGTGGGAAGGCTTATATTTTTATTTGTTAAAGTTACTTCACTGTAATATTATAATGATTCACAATGAGAGACTGAATAAACTAGTGGACAGATAACATAGGGTAATAGAGCCCTGATCCAAAACTCCATAGCAAACAGTCTAAAAAGCCAAACAACAACTTCTGCTGCAATCAGCCTAGAATGGTTGGGACAGGGTCCATGACCGCCAGCTTCCATGATTTTTGCCCATGGTTCTGTCTTAGGACCCACTACAGAATGCCAACTATGGTCCTCAGATCAATCATATAAGATGCCCCACTTCTAGTTAACCCACCCCCAGCTTCCCCATGCCAACAGCCTCCAATCAGAGCACACCTGGACTCTTCATTGTATATACTATAAAGCCTTCCCACTCCACTGCTTGCCTTTGCGTTGTTGCCAAATGCTCGTGATGGTGGCTGACTCTGAGTAAATAGCCTCTCTCTGTTCTCATTTTGGCAGTCTTCATTTCAACAGCACCATAAAGCGTTGCTGGCCAAGAAACATTATTTGTACTACAAAATATCTGACACACTAAGACATTTGCTTCATTTGAAATGTTATTTGAAAGGGATAGAAAGGCAAGATTTTAAGGATTCAGATTTTAAGGACCTTAATGAGATCTTTACTATACATTCCCCTTAATAATTCAACTGGCATTTGCTACCAATTAATTGTCAGGCATTGAGATGTATGTTGGATATTCCAACAAAGATAAATGAATCAGTCCCTGTTCTAAGATTAGCTGTGAGTTGTGGGAAAATATAAATAAGTGAACAAATAATCTAATATAGCCTTATACGTACACATATACCATATGCTAAGAAGAAAATGTGAGGAGAAAACCTAACTCTACTAGTAGGGAATGAAAGGGTTGAGAAGAATGATTAAGCTATAAAATAATCTTCTGAGCTATGATCATCATAGTTCAGAAATTGCCACAAAACATCAACTTGTAGTACATAAAGAGTTTCTCTTTATGTAGTGTAGATGTAGGATTTTTTTAAGAGTTTTAGTTAGGGTTCTCCAGAGAAACAGAAACAATAATGTAAGTGTGTGTGTGTGTGTGTGTGTGTGTGTTTAGACAGAGTGAGAAAGAGAGAGATGAGAGAGAGAGATATTATAACAAATTGGTTCATGCAATCATGGAGGCTACAAATTCCAACATCAGTGGTAGTTGTTATCAGGCTGAAGACCCATGATAGCTGGTTGTATAATTCCAGTGTGAATGTTGCTAAGCTCAAGACCCAGAGGGGTCATTGTTTTAGTCCAAGTCTGAAGGCAGAGGGAAAAAAAAATCAATATTCAAAAAAGGCAATCAGGCAGGAAAAATATCTTCTTATTGGAAAGGGTCAGGATTTTGATCTATTCAGATCTTCAGATGGTTAGAAGAGGTCCACACATATTAGGGAAGACAATCTACTTTACTCGTTCTATCTTTTTAAACGTTAAACTCATCCAATATCATCCTTCACCTAAAATAATGTTTGACCAAATATCTGGGCATCCTATGGCCCAGTCAAGTTGACAAACAATATTAACCATCAGAAATCTACCTCTTGTCAGCTTGGCACACATATGCATGCCCTTAGGCCATAGTTAACAAATGAAGACAGGAACAAAGTCATATTTCATTCTACATAATACATTTCATTTTGGGCAGTGGCTCGGGTCACATGGTTACTTCATGACCCAAGGATAGGTGTTATGTCTTTACTAAGGTGCCATATTAGGTCAAGAGCTCTTTCTCAAAAGGAGAGTAGTTTTCTGCAGAGGATAGTAGGATTTTACTCCAAAATCATTAGGGCTTGCAATGCCATTTACCAATAGGGACTTGCCAAAGGCTCTAAAAACATCCCTGTCTGCCACTGACCCTTCGAGGACCAGTGGATCTTCCGGAACATATGGCCTAAATTGCAGGGAAGCTTGCATTGCAACATGGACCTGTTGCAGAGCCTTCTCTTGCACTGGGCCTCCCTCAAAGTTAACAAATGTTTTGGATTGCTCAGTAAATGGGCTGGAGTAACACACCCAAGTGAGGAATATGTTGCCTCCAGAATCCAGAGAGGCTCACTAAGCTTTTTGCTGCTTCTTTATTATAAAAGAGGGGCCACATGCAACAACTTATTCATCACCTGTGAAGAGGTCTCTAAACACGCCCCACACTGCCTAAATCCTAGAAAGGCAGAAGACCCTTTAATTTTAGTCATATCTATTTCCCACCCTCTAACATGCAAATGTCTTATCAATAAATCTAGAGTAGTTGCTACGTCTTTCTTTCTAAGTCCAATAAGCATAATGGCATCAATGTAATGAACCAGTGTGATATCCAGTGGAAAGAAAAGGCTAGCAAGATCCCTGTAAACTAAATTATGACACAGAGTTAGAGAGCTGATATACTTTTAGGCTGGGATTGAAGATGTTTTGCTGATCCTGCCAGATTAAAGCAACCTGTTTCTGGTGGCCTTTATTAACAGGGCTGGAGAAAAAAAAAAAAAAAAAAAGCCGGATCAATAGCTGCATACCAGGTAACAGGGGATGTGTTAATTTGCTCCAACAATGAAACCACTTCTGGTATAGCACCTGCAGTTGGAGTCTCAACCTGATTAAGTTTACAATAATCCATTGTCATTCTCAAGATCCATCTGTCCTGGGCACACGCCAAATACTGAAGTTGAATGGGGATGCTGGAGGTGCCATCCCTGCATCTTTTAAATCTTTAATGGAAGCACCAATCTCTGCAATCCCTCCAGGAATCCAGTATTTTGTTTATTCTTTTCCTAGACAGAGACAGTTCTAGTGGCTTCCACTTGGTCTTTTCTACCATAGAAGACCTTACTCCACTCATCAGAGAACCAACATGGAGATTGTGCCAGCTGCTGAGTTAGTCTCTTCCAACTGTGCATTCCAAAACTGAGAAAAATGATTACTGAATGGGTTGAGGGACACATTGGACCCACTGTACGATGGGGCTGATCAAAAACTCTATTGATCATTTGCACTCCATAAGCCCCTACTCTATTGAAGAACCACCAGGCTGTTTTGGGTCTCCTGGAATCAGTGTCCAGTATTCCCCAAAAGTTTTAATTATTTTCATTTTGCCAAAGTACCCTGGTAAAAGGCCATAGGGAAAGGTGGGGAGACAGATTCATAGTATACATTTTTGGCAGTGCCCCTCACTTCCCATCATCCAAGGGATTTGGGGTTTGTAAACTAGCTCAAATTTGAAAATTAATTGAAGGACCATGACTCTCTTTTTATGACTTATGTTGAATTTTTGTTCATTTGACTTAGAACTGTTCTGCTTATACAGATCAAATAAGAATTTAGTAGGCTTCCTATCTATTTCACTTCTAAAACACCATGATGAACTAGCCAAAGCCACAGGTCTACACAAGTCAGACTATTCTGATTGCTACTTTGACTCTGCTGTCTATAACCGTATCCATGCCCACTTTGCCTTTGGTGGTTGAGGGCTGTCACTTGGCCCCTCTTACCCTGGATCCAATTATTCCTGTTGCATTTAGATTTCCCAATTCAGAGACCATTGTTTTGTCTGTGAGGTCTGTTACAGAGAAAAAAAATCACAGAACTCTTTAAGGATTCTGGGGCTCCCCTCACAAATTTGTTGCTCACAGTGGGTTAAAGCCATGTTTTATGGACCCTCCAGTGTAGGTGATAGGTCTTATATGACAAATCCACTCTACCATTTCAGTCGCCCTAAGCCTTTGAATCCCTTTCTCTCCATTACACTGACACAGGTTGGAGATGTCCCACTCACTTACTGAGGACTATATTTTGGTCTATGTTTTAATCAATCAACCAAATTGCCATAGTCCTTTAAAACTCTCTGAGTTGTTCTATTAAACACAGAATCCTTGCTTAGTGAGCTCATATCAGTAAATTTGGCCTGATTCAACTTTATGTTTTTCCCACCATTATCCCACACCTTTAACATTCATTCCCACACAGGTTCCCTGGATTTCTGTCTATGTAAATTAGAAGACTCGAGTAGTTCTTTTAGAGTGTTGCACATCTATAGTTCACACTTTGTACCTCTCCTCTAGGAGCCTGCTGGGACTTGAGTCTAGTTATAGGCATAAAAGCAAAGAGGGGGTAAAGGGATGGTTCCTAAAAAGAATCAGTCTTGTCTTGCATGGCAACTGTCTCAGAAGAGACCAGTACAGTGTTTTGTCTTGTTTTTTCAAACAATGTAGGACTTATTCTTTCAGATGGGAATGGAGAGATTGCCTCCATTAAGAATGGAGAAGCCACTTCCATTGGCAAAGAAGACTGATCAGCATTTAGGGGCTCAATGTTCCCAGCCTCACTAGGAACTTCTTCATGTGTCCATTCCAATCCTCAGGACACTATCCCATCATATTTAGTGCCTTCAATAAACAGTAGACACCCTACAAGGCTAGGAGTTCAAATTGTGCTATAATTCAGCCACTTACAAGATGGGATGTTTTCATTTGACCTTTAGCAATCTCAGCCTTAGGCTACTGGAAATAAGGGTCTCCTTTAAGGCACTCATAGAAGCTTTTAGGTCATTTATGCAATGATTGAGCTGGAAATTCAATTTCCTCAGTTCATCATTTTTTTCCCCAACCTTGTCCAGCAACATTAGGAAGAACCAGCCATTCTCATCATATTTTTTAACTTGAGAAAAATATTCAGAAGTATCATATACACAGATATCCAGATCCTTGCTTTTTATAAGTGGCTGATTAGAAGTATCCAATGGAAATATCTTGTGTGTCCCTATTGCCAAATTACAATATGGACTATCAGTGCTCTCTTTGCTATTGGAAATTGAGTCATTAGCATCTTTAAATCTAATTATATTAGAAATCCAGTTCCAAAAACACCAGAAGCAATCATAAAACTTACCTTAAAATTCTGTTCCTTTAAAACCAGTCTCAGTATCAAAATCTGTATTGGTCAGTGTTCTCTAGAGAAACTGTGTGTGTGTGTGTGTGTGTGTGTGTGTGTCTGTGTGTGTGTGTGTGTGTACTGTGTGTAATCCATTCAGAGATCCAGAAGACCCAGAGGAATCAGTGGACATTTTCAGTCCAGGTCTGAAGGCGTGAGAACCAAGAAAACTCACAGTTCCATCCTAAAGGCTGGTAGACTCAACACTCAGAGTTGAGTGTCAGAGGCTCAACACTCAAAGTCAAAGTTTCAGTTTGGCAATATATCTGAAGATAGGATAAAAATCTATGTCACATCTCAAAGGCAGTCAGGCAAGAGAACTTTTCTTAGGTGAGGGTCAATCCTTTGATCTATTTTTGTCTTTGACTGATTGAATAAGTCTCATCCATATTAGAGAGAGCAATCTGCTTTAGTCTATTTACTCATATGTTAAACCCAAAAACACTCTCCTAGAAACATCCAGAGTAATAGTTGACCAAATATCTGGGCACCCTGTTTCCAAGTCAAGTTGACATATAAAATTAATCATCAGAGTTATTTCAAGAAGAATATTCTATACAGGGATTTTTTAAAAAACATAAATAAAATAAGGAAAATGTGGACAAACAAGAACTCTTTAAAAGTTGATTATATTTGTATGTGGTAAGCCTACAACAATGTTAATGAATTCTAATGAGTTACTACTACACGACTTGGATATATTGCTATTGGAGAAAACTTGGCAAAAAACAAACAAACAAATAAATAATATTTTTTGAAAGTAGAACACATTTTTGGTAGAAGAAAAACCTGCATACTTTTCTAAATGTAAACAGTATTGGTGTTACTCATAGAATAGCTAAATAGTTTTCCATGTGGAGACAAAATACACATTAGCATTAATGAGCATCTGGGACTTTTAAATACTAATTCTTATGTGGAAATTTCCTATAAATGGTCAAATGTGTGGCTGGAAGGTGGTTGAATAAATTTTGGATGTCCTAGATTAAATACAGAAAAAAAAAAGTTCTCTTTAAGCAAGATTCTAAGAATCTTTAGTATTTAAATTAGCATTGTGACTCTTTAAGAGGGAGATATAATATGTATCTATTTCCAGCTATATTGGTCTACACACTCTGTCCTGGAGCATTTCACAGATTAGTGTTCTATGAAACACACTTTGGGAAATTCTTCTCTTGAGTATTATAAGTTCAAAATGTTTCTAATGTTCTTTTCAATTTAAAAGAATAAAAATATCTCTTTATATTACAAAACTTATAATAATGTCTTATATAAGCACAGCACTAATTAGTTTCAAAGTATTTTCACCACAATTATAGCATTTTAGTTTTACAAGATTTTTGTAAGGCATGTTTTTCCAAAACCCTTGGAGCCATATGTATTTCTTAATTTGTATTGTGTGGTAGCGAGGTAATTCACTCATATTCCATATACTTTATAACAACCACAACAGTACTCATAATAAAAGATAATATTTTTTAGTTAAACATAAAATATTCACACTGAATGGGTTTAGTTGAAGACTATTAACCTCAAATCAGTTCAGCTGAGAAGTACACCACCATGAATTTTGTCATAAAATAAATGAAAATAGCTTTCAGTTTTCAGAGGCTGGGCAAGTCAGTCCGGATTGCTGTAACAAAGTACCATAGATTGGTTGGATTATAAACAATAGAAACTTATTTCTCACAGTTCTGATGGCCAGAAGTCCAAGCTCAGGGTAGGTACCACCATGGTAGGGCTCTGGTGAGAGCCCTCTACTGGATTGCGGAGGTCTGACTTACATGCTCACGTGATGGAGAACAGAGAGAAGCAGCAAATACTCTCTGAAAAGAAGTTTTTTGTACTTCAATATCTCAGGATTTTTGTGAAAATACAGATACACATGTTAGAACACATAAAACAGTGCCTGGCACACAATAAAAGCACAGTAAATGCCAGATATTGATATTATTATATTATTATGACTATTAAAATTATAGTCTTTAAATTCTTTACAATTATGTTTATTAAAAAACACCCTTCGAATGCATGAAATTTAAGAATGAGCAAAAATATAAAACATTATATTTTCTGAACTGTTCTCGGATGTCCAGAAAAACACACACACACACACACACACACACACACATATTTGTGTGTGTGTGTGGTAATGAACCTAGTATCAATGTATAAGAAAGGTAAACAGAAATCATAATGAATGTGAGCCTCAAGTATCCACTTGATAACCTTCAAAGTGATGACAAAATACTGACTTAACCTCAAAAGAAACTTAAATAATATCTTTGATCTTTCTCCATTGTAAGCAACTAGAGAACACTTTTAGTCATCTGTGCGTCCAAGCACAGCCTCTGGCAAAGAGAAAGGCCAGATACCTATTTATTGCATAAACAGATTGGGGAGGAATGAATTCTCACTATCTGTGCAAAGCTTATAGGTGCTCATAGTACAGATATTAGTCCTTACTGCTCTTATAGAATTGAGTCCTGGGATGATGCATCCTTCTTAGGGCAACATAATGGAAATTTACTCCTGAAATATGTGAGCTTTAAATGCTTTTATTACTAAATTGTTCATTCTCAGATAATGTCCTGGAAATCCTGAAAGAGGAAGTGTCAATTACTGTCCCCACATGTGAGTCAACCCAAGTGATAAGGATCTTATGCTTCAACCAGGCATAAATATAAGCTGATATATGCGAATTAAGGAAAAATAGCAATTTGAGAATATGTTTTAAAAGATACCATTCCAAAATACTCATTAAAAGAAAACCATATTTATCTCTTAAGAATAAAAGTTTTTACTGCCAAAAGCAGAGAGAACATATGAGAAATGGTGTTCACAATTTTAATTGAAAATACATTGCTACACAGCAATAATACATACATAAAAGCCTGTGTGTGTGTGTGTGTGTGTGTGTGTGTGTGTGTGTGTAGATACAAAAATAGTTTTTTTCTCTAAAATTGACAGGTATTCGCCCTATTATCTACACTATTATTTTGTTTCTTTAATCAATATGAAATAGTTCTGAGACTAGAAGAATAATTTTGTTACATTCATTGAAGTTTGTTTTCTGTTTGCTGATTATTTTTTCATTTGGGGTGGATTTTTATGATATGAGAATGCATTTTCCTTTGTTGGTAATCAAACACATCTGTACATGCTTTCATCATATCTTCTACTGCTCTTAAATTCAGAAAATTCTTGTCAGTCATGAATTTGATAAATATTTCATTTTTCTTAGAGTAGCAGATATTTCTTGAGTTTCATTAAGAGGTGGACACAATGTGTCAACCTTTACAATTACATCCTAAATCTCACTTCATCAGAGATTCTCCTTCCCCAGGCATTGTCAAGAATTTCAGGACCTACACAGTGTTGTATTATGGATCCTCTTACCAGTTGAGAAGCAGTGGTCTCAGACATAATGAGATCCTGAGCATCTAAATTCTCTTTCAGTGGTGTCTGCTATTCTATCTGCCCAGAAACTTTAAGATCCACGAGTCACTGTCTGCACCAAAAATATTTGATATTTTTACCCAGAGCTTCAGAGGGCTTTCTTTTCTCACCACACAGCATTTAGAGTCTCTGCTAATCAAGTGTTGGGTAGGTATGAGGCACTTAATCCCCAGAGTCCTGGTAGTTGTGAATGAGGCAAGAGTTAATGGAGAGCCCAAAGGCTCCATGACCTGACACTGATTCCACTTCACCTTCACAAACTCTTCCTTCACTCTGGCTGTGTTTTCTTAAGGAGCCTGTCACTTCTCCCACATTCTGGCTTTCCGTTTGTTCCCTAAAATTTGTGAGACATGTCTCAGTATATTTAATATAAATGTGAGCATAGAGTTCGAATTCTTTCTACTTGGTGTTTTGGGGCTCCTGCAAATTGAGAAATGTGGCCACCTATAACACTATATAAAGTTTGTTTTAAAAAGTGGATTTTTAGGAGGGCATGTGACATCATGAGTACTGGGTATTATATAAGACTGATGAATCACTGACCAGTACCTCTGAAACCAATAGTACATTATATATGTTAATAAAAAATAAAATAGGGACGCCTGAGTGGCTCAGTCATTAGGCATCTGCCTTCGGCTCAGGTCATGATCTCAGGGTCCTGGGATCGAGCCCCACATCGGGCTCTCTGCTCATTGGGGAGTCTGCTTCTCCCTCTCCCTCTGCCTGCCTCTCTGCCTACTTGTGATCTCTGTCTGTCAAATAAATAAATAAAATCATAAAATAAAACAAAGTAAAGATAGAAAGTGAAAAGTGGATGTTTATTAAGATGTATCTCTTTTCAGAGTATATAGGGTACATCTGATGGTGGTGGGGCATGGAGAGGGACTCTAGAAGTGAAGAGTGTATCCCTAACTGCTAAGCAGGATGGTCATATCTGCTTCATCCAGACATGTTGCCAACATACAGATTTTAGTTGGTTGGGTGGGTGCGAAAAGGAGCATTTGTGGCACGGTTCTGTATTACTTGAGCATAGTGGAGGAATCATGTGTGAAGCTTCAGAAGTCATCCTGTATGCTGCATTTTCCAGGACTAGGCCAGGCACTTACACTGTCATTCATTTTAACTGAGTTTTATTGTCATGGAGTTTTCAGTTGTACTCAAGAGTCTCTGTTGTCGACTTCACTGGTAATATATTAAGTCTTAGATTTCAGATCTAGGCTCATCAGAAAGCCTAATTTTGTTTCCTAAGAACTTGTTTGTTTTTAATGGTAGAAAGATCTTACCTGAAGTCCTCTTTCCTCAGCCAATCAATGTAGACCAACCAACTTTACCTATCATAATGTCTAAGCTTTTGCAGCAATGCCTTATGTCAAATATTTTTACTGATTTTTCCCAATAAAGGCCTGCCCCCTAGGAAACCAATTGCAAACACTAATACTCGATTTCTGAAAGTAGAGGAATTAAAAAAGAAATTGAATAAGCAAAAGAGTAAAAAATCATGACTGCTAAAATGAAGACAATTTTGCTAGTTAAAAAACCTTCATTTTTGGTGCAAGGTTTCCATTTTTTATTAGGTTTCCAGCCAACAGAATGGTGGATATTGTTCTCATGGTGTGACTTGTTTGTCACAGGGTCCTCTAAAATTGTCTACACCTCCTACGTACAGTTAACTTAAGCAAAATCAAAGATGCTCAGTTGTGGCATCTGTCCAGGGGTGAACTGGACAGCTGGGTTATTCATAGCACCTGCTGTCCTCCTGACAAGTATGGAGGGTTCAGCAATAAGTGTAAGACTCAAGCAGAATTGAAGAACACCCTCCCTGGACTTTTGTGTATGGAGCAAGACAGAGAGACTGTTGAGTGATTAAAGATACTAAGAGGACTAGCAGCTACGACATCTATACTCCATGTACCCAAGAGAAGCAAAGGAAGGAGAGAAGAGAAAAATCAATTCATAACTTTATGCAGAAACAAAAAAACCCAGAGAGGATACCACGGTTTCTTTGTCATGAGCTCCAAGTGTTTTAGAATCCCTTCTCTTCCAGAAAACTGTTTATATTCTGTAACCCATCAAATTGTCAAACTATCCTTCCAACACACTAGTTTTGGTTTTTGTTATAATTTAAAGTAATTTGAGTTTGTTTATGGTATTTTCAAATAAAAGAGTGAGCCTTGTCTGGTAGAGAATGTTAAGGGCTTTGCATGTAAAGCTATTATATTAGGGCTATTTATAAAATAAAAAAGTAGAAATGAAATGTTCAGCAACGGAAGCCTAGGTAAGGAGGTCATTACAAAACTATAAAACTAAATATGTTGCAGCCATTAAAACTGTGTTTGTAAAGATTGTGAAATAACTATTGTTTACATGAGAAACTGTTAAGTGAAAAAGCAGATATGAGATTGTTTAATCAATATTAATCACATTTATTAGTAAAGACATAGATGAGTGTTTAGGGGAACTACGCAAACTTCAAGAGCAGTTGCTTGTAGGTTATGTGGGCTCACAGTCTTCTTACTAAATAAGCATATATTTTTATATTTAGAAAAATTTAAAAATAGTGCAATCAAAATTACATTCATTGATATGCAACATAAGGTCATCTTCAATTCAGTCCCTAAGCATATTATTAGAAATTTTAAGTTAATAGAGTCAAATTACTGAGGCATTTATTTTATAAAGAAAAAGGCAGAGAATGAACATTAGAGAGTGTTTTTATTCTAAGTAGTCTTTATTCTCTGTGCACATCTACACAAACATACCATAGAGATATCTCTCCCAATAAATTAGATTCTTAAGTGACTTGTTCTTTAAACAAATATTAAGAAACTATGATCATTACTCCAATTTTGTTGTTTTCTTTTAATTAAGAAATAAAACCCGCAATGGATAAGATAATTCTTATGCTGAAAAGGTATGTGATTCCAATTATATGCGCAAGCACTGTGTAATGAGTTGGACGCTTTATCTTTCAATTGCCTTCTAAAAAAAAGAGAGAGAGAAAGAAAATTATCTTGATTGCTAAATGCTTAGTTCAAATACTTTTACTGATTTTTCCCAATAAAGGCCTGCTCCCTAGAAAACCAATAGCAAAAGCTAATACTCAATTTCTGAAAGTAGAGGGATTTAAAAAGAAATTGAATAAGCAGAAGAGTAAAAAATCATGACTGCTAAAATGAAGACAATTTTACTAGTTAAAGACTTTCATTTTTGGTGCAGGCTAATGTTGCCATACATATCAAAAACCCACATATCTTCCTTTTTAATAAGAATGCAGAATGTTTAAGTAATAATGTTTATAAGTTTGAAAGGGGAAATTAACATTTTAAAAATAATTTTAAACTTTTCAATAATAGACTATTTTCTCTCTTCACATACTTAGAGTCACCTTTGATTGTTCATAATCTATGCTCATCAACTTGAAATCCTTTCACCATTTTTTATTTCTTTTACTGTCTATTCTACTTCGTTTAATCTTTTATTTTATCCTCAGCAAACTGTTTTCTAATTCACTTTTATAATTTTTAACAGCAGTGCAAAAAATCTTTAAGCCATGTTGTGCTATCGCTTTGTTCTTTGCACGACTTTTCCCCTTGAACATCAGACTATCAAACTATAGCTTCTTTTTACTTGTGAAGCTACTTCCATTTTCTTTAAACTAAAGATCAAATCAAGCCAAGCATCCTTATTCACCCTTATGATCTCCAAATTTAACTCAAAACCTTTTTTTAGTGCTTGCATATAAACCAGAAACAGTCAACGATGCAATAATCCATAGATACAATCTCCTCCTTCAAGGAACATACACAGTCAAATTTCTTGTATGTAAGGGGGATTTTTCTCCATTCAATGCATCTGTATCACTACACATTCTCTTATTCATTCCCTGTTAATCTGATTTGTTCTGCTGAATTCCTTCATTTTTTAAGTTCACACTTACCCTTGAAGGGTAAATTTCCTTTACTTCTGATTTTATAATCTTACCTCAAACTCACAAGCTCTTCAGATCTAAGCTCATGTAAATGACCAATTGGAGAAATGCCTCATGGTAAATCTACTTCATTTTAAAAGAACAAAAACATGAAGAAAAAAAAGAAGGAAGAGGAGCAGAACGAGATGGAGAAAAAAGGAAGAAGAAATGAGAAAAGACAGGAAAACAGACTGGTTATAAATCCAGGAGTCCTTTTTTTTTCTCTCTCTCTCTTTTTTCCTTTTTTTTTTTCTCTCTCTCTTATTTATTTTTTTAAAGATTTTATTCATTTATTTGAAAGAGAGAGAGAGAACCCAAGCAGGGGGAGTAGCAGAGGCAGATGGAGAAGCAGGGTTCCTGCTGAGCAGGGAGCCTGATACAGGACTCCATCCTCAGAAGCTAGATCATGACCTGAGCTGAAGGCAGATGCTTAATGGACTGAGCCACCAAGGTGCCCTTCTTCTTTTTTTTTTTTTTTTTTTTTTGAGAAAGAGATTATGCCTGCATTGGGGGGCGGGGAGCAGAGGGAGAGGGAGAGAGAGAATCTTAAGCAAGCTCCATGTCCATCTTGGCGCCCAACACAAAGCCTGATTTCCCCACCCTGAGATCATGACCTGAGCTGAAATCGAGTCAGAGCTAACCATGTGAGCCAACTAGGTGCCCCCATTAGTTTTTTTAGGTACAAAAATAAATTATTTGGGGCATAGGAGTCTCTTACAAGCTATTTGTACATTCAAGCCTTATATCGCCCCTCTGCTCTTATTTACAATTTCTCCCAGAACAAAGAGATAAACTTTTTAGAGCTATCCAGGGGCCATGGGTAATTTTAAGGTTTCCTTGAAATTACTTATCTCTGAAAAGTAAACCAACAGCTCTTCAAAATTATTTTAAATTTACAATTAATGGATAACTGTACGTGAAAAACAATGTCATTCCATAAAAATACACTTAAGGTGCACTGACAAATTTTTCACTCTTTTTGTCCTTTCTTTCTCTTTAATGTACTAACTCATTTGGCAAATATCATTAAGAGATTTTTATCTGTGGATCACTATGCTATGCCTTTGGGATGCGAACACACTGCCCACATAAATTTTGCACACATAAATATAACAAAAAATTTTGGGACACTATGATGTACTATAGTACAATAAGAGTGCCTATGATGATATGTGCTAAAACATGGCATATTTTCACAGGATTACCACAGTCAAGTCCCTTTCCATTCTACAATTCAACGACTATAAAAGAGACTACATTTTTTGAAATTATAAATCAAATCATTTCACTCTCTGTCCACGCTCTTCCTTCACCAACCTCTCTTCCAATTTCATGCCCCCAAATGGCTTTCCATTACTCTTAAGAAAAAGCTCATTTTACCCTGCAAGGCACTACATAATATTGCTCAGCTTATCACTTTAGAGTTACCTCAAACCTCTCTCTTTCTTGCTCACTAACACACTAATCTCCATTTTGTTCCTTGAATGAGGCCTTTCCTGCTTCATAACCTTTGGCCTTGTTTTCTTGTTGTTCTTGTTGTTGTTCTTTTTCCTTTATAAAGCTGGCTCCTCCTGCTAATGTTATTTCAACTATTGTCTCCTCCAAGAAACTGCTTCTTGATCATCAAGTATCCCCCCCCACACACACACCATCAAATACTCTCTATCACAGAACTCTTTATTTCCTTACAACTGGTACCATGGCTCGTAATTATCTATTTAAGGGTTTATTGTTTGTTCCCCCCTCACCCCTAAGTAATTCTGCTTATTTTTCTATGAGGATAAGAATCATTTCTATAGCGGATACTCAAAAAATATTTGTGATTAACAAACAAATGACTATATAAGTGAATAAAATTTGACAGAGGAGTTGAATTGAGTGTGTTATGTGTGTCCCAGATTGGATGAGATGAAGTCAGAGAAGGTTAACCACAGAAGATAGTATATGTTGAGTCAAGAAAGGCCAGGAAGAATTAGTTCAAAAGAGTCCTGAGAAAGATCTTTTAGACCTTTATGCCAAAAGTAAAGAAATTACATGAGAAATTTTCAGGAATGAGAGAGAATCCATAGTTCAATGTGGGAAGAGGTTAAGTTGCAAATTGTATAAGGATGGGTCTTGAGTTTTCTAAGATAACTCAAACAAGATAATGAAAGCCATTGTTTGCTAGGATAATTACTTTTAAATTGTATTTTATTTACAAGGTATGTCAAAATAAAGGACTTTGTATGGGAAAGTTAATTTTATATAGATCGCTCTGATGGCAAATTGAGGATGGTTTCCTAGGTGTCTAATCTAAGCAACAAGATCGACAATAAATGCCATTCATTGAGACACGAAATAAAAAGGAGATGTTCTCATGTGAGTGAAAAGGTAAGAGTTCCATTTTAGATGTTTCATTTTTTTAGATTTTTCTATTTTACTTTTTTATTATATTCAGTTAGCCATCACGTAGTGCCTCGTTAGTTTTCGATGTAATACATGTTTCAGAGTCATATAAGAGTATAAGTGTAGGTTTCCAAAAGACAGCAAAATAGAAGTCTTAGGATCGAAACAGGAAATAGAAGTTAGAAGATATGACAGTATTAGAGCTATTCACAAATATTCCACCTCTCTTCCTGTGGTAAGGCAAGGCCGTGACAGTAAAATGTGATAAGCACTGATGTATGCTACATCTGCGAAGGTGTTTTGAGAGACAGTATGTAACTCACCACTTCCTCTGAGTGACTATAAAGAGCACTGGCCCCTAGCTCCTATGTTTATTTATCTTTTATTGGGATAAGACATGGAGAGATGGGGCCCTAGCTTATTACTACAAAAAGCCTAGTATCTCCTATTTACTTAAGAAATGATCAGTTTTCCACTTAGGGATGGTAATTAAAACCAAGAGAGCAGATACAATTTCTGAAGAATATATAAGAAGAGAGGTATTTTAAGAACTGAGCTTTATACAACAGCGTCCCTTGAAGAACAGATCAATCAATAAATATCCTCAAATGTCACTGAGTAGGAGCCTGTCTCTTTTCAGTAAAAATATTTTTTTCAGTAAAAAAATACATATATAAAGGATTACTCTTTATATGAGCAGTGTCATATAAAAACAAAAGAAGAGGAGATTTCCCAGGGAGAGACAGAAAATGGAATTAAACACAAACTATTCAGATAAATCAAGAACTGAAAAGTGACCCTTGAGTTACGAGCTAGAATCAATGACAACCTTAAAGGAGAGTTTTTATTGGGATTGTCTGAAGATATAATAATACAGTTTAGGACTAACCAGAGGATACAAGTACCTTTAAAAAGCTTTGCAGTAAAGGGTACGATGTTATATTTTTCCATAAAAGGAACAGTAATTAAAGTAATAAAAATAGTTTGAATTGATCATCGGAATTTCTTTTATTTCACCCTGTAAGTACAGCAATAGATAGAAACATTGTATGTAAGATCATATATTCAGGGCCTTAAACAGTGGGAGAAAAATGAATATAATTACAATGAAGACCAGGATAAGAGACTTTAGAACAAAGAAGAATTTTACATAAACTATTCTGCTGTAACTTTAGATAAATTCCATCACAAGTACAGCAAATGTATTAGGAAAAAGGACTTGCTTTTTGAGTGGAACTAAATTGCCTAAATATAAGATGTGTGCGCATGCATCTACATACATATTATAACTATTTTGATATTGGGAAGAATAACAATGATTTGCTAAAATATATTTCATTCCATGAATCAAATTTCCCTACATTTTTAGAATGCATTAGTATCTTAATTTATGATGAAGAAAATGGATGCTCAAGGTCATTCCGTATTTCTCTTAAAGCTGGTTTTGTCCTACAACTTGAATTTGTCCAAAGGTAAGTCCGTGTGCATATTTTTCATAAATAAGATGAATTATCATCTAGTTACATGTAGTGGTACAGTTTCCTTTAGACAACTAAAATTTTAAAATATTGGATATCTTCAATGAGTATACATATATATGATTTGTTACCCCGAATCTACTATTTTTTACAGCAGAACTCTTAATAACATTTATCTATTGTAGGAATGAATATGTTCAAGGGAAAAAAGCAAAGATTAAATAGCTCTGCCTCAATAATTGTTTGAGATGATAAATTTATAGATATAATTGGATGGATAATTTTCTGAGCCTCAAGAAATATTTTGTTGTCTTGATGTGCATTAGATACCATCCTGAATATCAATGGTGTTTAGAAGCTGTTTAAGTTGCTGTTAAGCTTAAAATGTAAATTTATGCAGCAATTAGAGAATTATTTGTGTAGAAATGCAGCAAATTTGAGATAATATAAAACCGCTACAAGCTTTTAGGCAGGGTGAGAACCTTACAGACTCATTACAAGCTGTCAGATGAAGTGTTGTGTTGTTATGGACACTCTCTATTAATGCTGATGGGATGAGAGGCTATTTATTATCCTTGCTGAGTATATCAAGATCATCCTTTCTTAATCAGATTCCCTTCTGGTTATAATTAAAATTTGGTCTCTCCAAACTGTAAGTCACAATGTGCTATCATATAAATTAGTTCATAAATTTAAGCTATAAAAGGACATATTTAATTGTTTTTTGTCACATAACATGGTTACCTAAATAACATTACATGCCCCAAAGTGTCAGCCCTGTACTATTTGGATATGCCAACAAAGTGATCAGAAACACACACAGTAATGTAAAATCTGGATAATTATGTGCTATAAGATGTTAGAAGTTTTTCTCTAGCGTTAACTTTGTAATTATATAAGCAAATCTGCAGCACAGGAAAAACCTTACCCCTACCAATATATTCTTTAAAGCAATGCTTCTGAAAGTCTGGTCTGCAGGTCAGTGGAAGACTACAAACACAGTCCATGATGAGATCAATACGTTATTTGAAAATACATGTTTAGGAACTTTAATTGCAATATGGCATTGCCAAGACATCCAAGACTGTCATTTCTTTCCTGCAGATCCATTTTTATTTTATTTTTTTAAAAGTCTTGGTCCTTCGGTTGGGGGAGGCCAGGACATATAATCGGAGAACTGCAAGGATACTGTTGCTGACTTTTGTGTATTTAGGCAAATGGTAAGTAAATGGTTTAGTGGCAAATATGTATCTATAGATAGATAGATGATAGACAGATAGATATATAGATGACACTTAATTTTTCAGCCGTGGAAAATCTTCAGTGTATATACACTAAATTTTAAATGACCTTGAAGAAATTAATCATATAATTTCACTGATGAAATTCTAGGTTATTTGGATTATTGGATCCAATCTCTTTTTTTCTTCTTTCTCTATTCTTTTTTTCTTCCTCTCTTTTCTTTTCTTTGTTTTTCTTTTTTCTGAACAACCTAAATAACTATAAAGTGGGCTCTGGCGATTTGGCTTCCAATGGATATCTGTAGTTCACATTCATTAGTAATTTTATTTAACATTGAAATAAGCTCTTTTATGTAATGAGTCTAATAACATGCTTAATATTTCAGCTTGATTCCACACTGACTGCAACTTGTTCTGAGTTCTAAAGCCACTTCTTCAAGCAGTTGGTGGTGCCTGGGATTGCTTCACATAAAACACTGTAACTGACTTGTTTTTAAAGATCTTATCTATTTATTTGAGAGACAGAGAGAGGAAGAGCGAGGAAGAAGAGCAGAGAGAGAGAGAGAAGCAGACTCTTCACCAGATGCAGAGCTCCATCCCAGGACCCTGGGATCATGACCTGAGCCAAAGGCAGATGCTTAACTAACTGAGCCACCCAGGTGCCCCTTAACTGACATTTACAGATGACCTTGCAGAGGCTTAACTAGGGAAGAACTTTCCTTGTATATTGATGCTTCTCCAACCTCCTCTATAACACAGAAGATCGTACAATTGTTGCTTTGCTCAGAAAATACCCATATTCGAGAACAACAAAATCTAAAACCTTCACCTGTGGCTACTGATCCTCTTACCAACTTTCAGAAATGCAGCCCTTACCAAAGCTTTGGTATTATTGTTGAGTGGTCCTATTAATTTTGACTTTAGACAGATTTGCTTATTCAGTAATCATTTTTTCCTTTTCAGAAAAACAGATCATTGATTGTCATGAAAAATATATCTTGAGGAATTTGGTAATCCCAAAATTTATGAGAACCACTAAAACATATATCTTTCTCACCACCGATGTAGAAAGATCTATCATGTGCATAATCTTAACCTGACGATTTGTGAAGCAAGATGCTTTTTCCCATTCTGCCATGAAAATGTTATGAAATAAAGAAAAGATTTGTACCACAATTAAAATTTATTTCCATTAGACTATATCTACATGCGAAAGAGGGTTTTCTCCTTAATTTTTAATATAATGGGATTAGAAGAGCCAAAGTAATCAAAATGCCTGCTCTATTTCCACAAAGACAAATCTTGGTTGTTTTCAACCCTGCTTTCTGCTTCTCCTTGAATATACATCTTTTCCAAGGCATTTTCTTCTATTATATACCAGATTCCTCTGCGTTGAACATTTGCTCTAACCTGTAATATTTCACTTCCAAAATTTTTGTTTTAAATTCTCAAGAGAAACTCCTTCTTCAATAACATGGTTATCAAATGCAGACTCTTCTATTAAGTTCACATTATGTAAAAGAAGAAGAAGAAGAAGAAGAAGAAGAAGAAGAAGAAGAAGAAGAAGAAGAAGAAGAAGAAGAAGAAGAGAAGGAGGAGGAGGAAGAGGAAGAAGAAGAGGAAGAAGTAGTCCTTTTTAAAAATTCTTGAACCGAGCATTGTAATGGTGAAGGTCAGTTCTGTTGGCATAATGCTGTCTTCACAGCTTCCTACTTCACGGAAATATTTATGCAGGCATCTTTCTCTCAAAATCATACTTCCTTTCAGTGTGACATATATCTTATACATATCTTCATACCAGGTCAACCACCTTTCAATTTCTGACTGAAGTTGGATCTCTCACTTGGTAAGAAAGTTTTTTCATTAACTGGAGAAGTTGTTGAAATGGTTTTATTAATTGCTTTTCCTTTGTGCTTTGAGTGAAAGATGAAATTATTCTAATAATATATTTTAGCTACAGGTCGTTTTGACATTCCCCAGTTTAATTTTTGCACCACTATCGAGTTATTCTATCTTTGTTTTGGTTTAGTTTTTAAATGTTATCATCTAAACACCCACATTTCATGACTGGAAGACCTGAATCTACCTTAAACTATCCCCACTTCTTGTCAGACACAAATGAGATATGTTTGTCTCTAAATGCTAACTTGATATAAAGTTAAAGTTTGAATAGTCTACTTCCACTGCTTCGTGTCATCCTGACGTTTTGAAAATGTAGCTTGACCTTCACATTCTATTTCTTGGGGAGGATGTTCTTATTGTTTCAAATGTCTGCAGAGCTGCCGAGAATCATGAAAACTGAGTTTCAAAGTCACAACACTAGTGCTCAGGCATTGTCTCCCAAAGCACAGCACTGAGACAAGTTCCCTCTTTCTTAAAGGTGGATTTCTCTTGGTAGTTATGTAGATGATAGAGAGAGAGAGAGAGAGAGAGAGGTAGAACATATATATAATATATTTTTTTGCTTTTATATTATTTATTATATATTACATAAATATATATGATAAAAGATATATGTATCTTTTTCTTATATACTATGTATAATTTATATTATAATGTGCGTATTTCTCTCTCTCTTTTCCTTTTCAAACTTAGCTGTTCTGTCTTCCAGAAAAAGCCCTACCCCTGTGAACTCTTATGTTCGTGTTCTGAGCTCTGATTTTAGCCCATACAACCCTTTTCCTAGGTAAAAGGTAATTTTCTATTTCAGTGAATTCCTTGCTTGACTCTGCCAGTGAACCCTCAGTGGGCCCATCCTGGTTCACTTTGACAGCTCTACATAACTTCAGATGTCAGGAAGCAGGGCTTGGGGAAAGATTTTTACCTCTAAGATTTTGCTGATATCCCTTCTGTGACCAGCTCTGTGAAGAAGAGTACTCAGAAATGTGGGGCAAATAAAAAGGATAGCAAGAGATGGTCTGGGCAGTAGGGGTCAGGGGGCCAGATTAAGAAAGACTAAATAATATATTTGGAAGATAATGATAACATAAGTGTGCTTGGAACATTTGTATAGAGATATATGTGGAGAGAATTTCAAAGAATAAGATAGACATGAGAGAGTGATGATTCTGAAATGTGGTACAATAAATTGAACCTGTGTCATAGTGGTGTACATTTCATGCTTTTCAGCAGTGAAGTTTTCCGAACACAGTATTCAGAGCTGTGTGCATAAACCTAAAGAAGCACAAATGACATGTATAGGTTTCATGAGCTGACTGTCATAATGAATGCATTTTATAATTCAAATGATGTTGTAGATTTACAATCTCTCCTCTTTATTTTGTACCAATTTATTTGTAAATTTTGTGATTGTTTTAAAAGGTTTTTTGTTCATTTCTATTATTCTATTTAGATAAAGGATGATTTTCTGTTCACCCTGAAAAAAAAAAAAAATTACCATACCAAATTACCATAGCCCTTGGTCAGAAGAAAGTTCTTGGGGTTAGAGAGAGCTGATTTGTCCATTGTTTCAATCATTGTGTGTTCACATGATGTAGTCCTAATGAGGGTACAGTGGAGACAGATGTGCCTTTCATGAAAAATGCTTATAGAGTTATTATTTTGCAGGATATAGGGTGAAAGTGATATAGGTGAAAGGAAGGTGTGTGTGTATATGTGTGTGTGTGCACCAATATAATTTGATGGAGTTACTAGAAAAAATATGCTTCTGAGGTTGTTTTTAAATTTTTAATCAAATCTATGAAAATGCAAACCCAATACCCTCCCTTCTTATCAACACCCATTCCACTCATAGCCTCCCTCACCAACTCTGTGTAGGCAGAAGCAAGAGAAACGGAGATCAGATATGCCTCCCTATGGAATCACTCTAAACCAAGCAGTTGAGGAAACCATTGGCATTTAAAGGATCCTCAGGTTTCAGCATTTGTAAAATCCCAGAATGAACTGGGAGAAGGAAGAATGAGTGGTGGTGGGTTGTGATGGTTAAGCAAATTATTTTCTTTTTCTTTTTTTTGTAAAGATTTTATGTATTTATTTGACAGACAGAGATCACAAGTAGGCAGAGAGGCAGGCAGAGAGAGAGGAAGCAGGCTCCCTGCTGAGCAGAGAGCCTGATGCAGGGCTTGATCCCAGGACCTTGAGATCATGATCTGAGCCGAAGGCAGAGGCTTAACCCACTGAGCCCCCCAGGCACCCCAAGCAAATGATTTTCATCCACTTTCCTGCCCAATGGACAAGCAGCTTTGGGACAATTATCACTTTTTAACAAAGTGTTGAATAAAATTTTATCAGGGTCCAGAGAGTGTTAGGAACTGAGACATAATATATATATGTCTACTCCAAAAACAGTCAATGGTAGAGGGAATAAGATTGCAATAAACATATCTCTGATTCAGGTCAGCTTTCCTTGAGATATGTGGCTATGTGAATGAGGGTAGATATCTGAATAACGTCCGAATTTTAGAAAAATGGAATTGGGGAGCGATCTTAACTAAGAAAACATCAGGGCATGCTCCTGAGTCAATAAGTTTATTTGTACTTTATAAATGAGAAAGCTAGGTTTGGTTGGGTTGATTAAATTGGCAAAAGTCTCAGAGTCTCAGTAGGAAGAGTCAAAATACAAACTAGTTTTGTCAGACTGGAAAACCTCAACTAGCTTCATTGCCACTGAGAAGGATACTTTGATTTTTTTTTAAGATTTTATTTATTTATTTTAGAGAGAGAGAAAGCATGAGTTGGGATCGGAGCAGAGGGAGAGAGACAAGCAGACTCTGAGCTGAACACAGAGCCCAACTCGGGGCTCAATCCCAGGACCCTGAGATCATGACCTGAGCCAAAACCAAGAGGTAGACACTTAACCGACTGAGCCACCCAGGCGCCCCAGAATGCTTTTAAAGAGAACAATAGAGTATATGACTAAATAAATTATATTCCAATCCTGCATGTTGCCTTTGAAGAATGGGACTTTGTACCTGAAATTTGGAAGAAGGTAGAAAAGTTCTGACATTTGCTATTTTCTTCATGGAAGAGACAGAGTAATAAAACTGATTGAATTAGAATCTCAGAAACTACAGGTGATTTTAAAACAACCAGAGATGTGTTATCTAAAAATTTACTACCCAGATTCTAGGCAAGAAGAGAAAACCTCTAGAAAATGGTTTGAAATTACTCTCCTGCTCTTTCCTGAGTAAGATCACCTTTTTTTTTCATTCATTGTTTATTTGATTGTTTAATTCATTACACACGCTTTTAAATCAGAAAGAACATTTCACAAGAGCACCTGCCATCAAGGTTAGGCAACACGTGGGGGCTTCTTCAGAGGACCGTCCCAACTCCTGTTACATGCCCCTCCTTCTTTTCTTTTCTCTTCTTTTTTTTTTAAGGATCTAATTTTATTTTTTTCAGTGTTCCAAGATATATTGTTTATGCACCTCACCCGGTGCTCCAGGTAATATGTGCCCTCTTTAATGCCCACCACCAGGCTCACCCAACCCCCTCCTCCCCTCCCAAACCCTCAGTTTGTTTCTCAGAACACCTTTTATACAGTTTTTTAAATGGTCTTTGTTCTTGGCCTACAGAAACATATGGCAATGCATAACAAAAGGCAATGTTTCTATAAAACCACTCTTGGATGATTGTTTATTCTCCAAACTTGGGTTGTGTGGCTCTGCCCCGAGTACAAAAGCTGAAATCATCCCTTCATTCATATAGAGGTTCTTTATCCTAGCATAACTTTTCAAATTTGTTGTGTTAGAAGGAATGCTATCTTAGTCCATTTGGGCTGCCATAGCAATATCTTATAGCGTGAATAGCTTATAAGCAACAAAAATGTATTTCTCACAGTTCTGGAAGCTACAAAGTTCAAGACCAAGGCACCAAGGCACTGGAGACTTGGTGTCTGGTGACAGCCCATTTCCATATACATTGTCATTTTTCCATTGAAACTTCACATGGCTGAAGGGACAAGGGAGTTTTCTTCAGCCCCTTTCTTAAGAGCATTAATCCCACACATGACCTCATCACCTGCCCAAGTCTCCACTTTCTAACACAAACACTATGAGGGTTAGGGTTTCAACATATGAATCAGGGTGGGGAGGAATCCACAAATGTTCCGACCGTAGCTGATGCCTTCTCTCATGAAGGTAACACATGTTTGGGATGCAGTTTGTTTCCAGCATCCCCCCACGAAGACAATCATGCACCAGTAGGGCCTGGAGGGGAGCAAAAGAACTTCAGCTCCAAAGTTCTTGCAGTATTGCACGTGGCAGGGAAGAGGTCTGAAAACAATTTCCTCCAGGAGCCATAAATGGGAATTGCAAGGCACTGTATTGGTTTCTAGGAATATAGAATTAATTAGAGTGGACTTCTTCATTTCTGTAGTTGTATAGGGAGCTCGCATGGGTGAAACAATTGAATGATTGTAATGTAGTGTGATATGAATGGTGTAAGAGAACATAGGAGGAATGCGTGGCTCGAGACTAAAAAGGAAATATCTATGTGAAATCCTTCTGGGAAGAAATGTTTGGATGGAATTTAAAAGAAATCAGGCTGATGAAAAGGGAATGAATACTCCAGCCCGTGTTAGAACATGAGCGTGAGCATAGGGAGTGTCTGGGAGCCATGGCAGGTAGCTTGGCATTTCAACAGTTATTTTTTGGAACACGGAGGATCAGAGTTTGGAGATATTGGCTGGGTCCACATTCCAAAGAACCCTCAGTGCCAAGTTAAGGAATTTGATATTATCTTTTTATAACTGGAGAACATGATCAAATTTGCATTCTTGAAGACAATTTTAGTAACACTGCTGAGAATGATTTGTAGGGAGATTATGATCTAAGGCAGGGGAAGCAAGTATGAATTTATGCAGCTTTTTAAGTGAGAGATGATGAAGATCTGAATGAGATCAGCAAAGAGAGGAAATAAAGAGGAGGGAGTGATTAACTGGATATTGATATAAGGGAAGAGTCAGAGATATATTCAGTTTCCTGCTTTGGGAACTTAGGTAGGTGGTAATGCCAGTTATCAATAATGAAAACAGAGGTGGAAGATCGAGATAAAATAGGGAGAGGAGAAATAATGAGTTTGGTTGGTACCTGTTGAATTTGAAGAATAAATTCACCAGGAGAAACTCAGTAAGTTCTTGGAAGTATATAACTGGAGTTTCAAAGAGAGATACCATTTGGTGGAAGTTGAGAATTTTGAAAGGGTTTGATGAGTGAGGTAGCATTGTAATTTAAAAAGGAATACAGTTTCAGCCAAGCCATACAGAACAACTTTAAGGGTCAGATAGATGAAGTGTCCGGAGAATGCCCGATCACACAAAATCAACACAAAGTAGAAGGAAACGAATTGCGAAAGATTATTCTAAGACACTGTCAAAGACAGAAAACACACAAATAAAGAAACTGATTTTATTCAGACTATTGCAATAGTTAAGAGAACTCCAGATATGAAGATCAAGGTGGTTTTGCACTGAATTTTAAGTCGAATATATAATCTTAAAGGATGCATAATCTTAAAGGAGATTACAGAGTGGTAGAATTATAATTATGAAGTACAATACCTCCAAGATCAAGGTAAAAAAAATTTCAGGAAAGCATAGATGTTTATTAGTTAGATCAATTTAATGAAGACTGAGAAAAATCTTTTCTCCAATTAGAAAATCAACAGTGAGGCTGGAATGAATAATTTGAGAACAGTGAGGATACAAGTTAGATTGCATATAATGTGTGATACCAGTGATATGTGAAAAATCAGACTCTTGTTTCTTATAAACACCTGCAATAAATTCTTGGTACAGAATACAGTAGAAAAGAAATGTACCAGAATCAAGAGAAGATGTTTCCATGTTTTATAGGCAGAAGGGAAACAGTAGGTAGAAAAGAATAGATGCAAAAACACTACTATGACAAAATTTGAATTTTGCAATTATGTAACCAAAATTTTGATATGGATTAGGAAGATTTTACACACACACACACACACATACACACACACACATATATGTATATGGAGAAAGAGAGATACATATATATAATTATAGGTGTGTTAAGATGACCAAAGTGTGGTTGAGACAATGAACAGATTTGGGGAAGCAATCAGATTTATAGACTATGCACCTAAAACACGAAGAACCTCTTTTTTTTAAGATTTTATTATTCACTTATTTATTTGACAGAGAGAGAGAGACAGAGAGATCACAACTAGGCAGAGAGATAGGCAGAGAGCGAGGGAAGCAGGCTCCCCGCTGAGCAGAGAGTCCGACGTGGGGCTCGATCCCAGGCCCCCGGGATCATGACCTGAGCCAAAGGCAGAGGCTTTAACCCACTGAGCCACCCAGGCGCCCCACTAATAACCTCTTTTAAGGAGAGTAATTGATACGTTCTTCTCATGGATCACAAGCTAGGTTAGGATTTTGGTAAATGGAATCAATGTGAGAGGATAATCTAAGTGATAAACCATGAAAAGGCTGATCTCTGTGAGTTAGGGAGACCGTTTAATGGTGTAGGCAAAATGTTGCAATGTACACGTTGTGCCTCAGTCACGCAGGTCTTGTTCCCCTCTAAAGCAGTAACATTTAATTGTCCCTTCATTGCTGCCTGTGGAACGCAGAGTGCTCAGAAAAGAAAAGGGCCACAAGTAACAGCCATGTAAACACAGTGAAAGATTCCCCAGGGTTATAACTGATTAGTGGGAAAACCTTTGGCAAACACATTGAAATTGTGAGTGTCCCCAGAAGACTCAATTTTCAAAGTGAACTTGGAGAAATTGCATGTCTGTGGACAGACTCTTCCATGAGTAGAAAGCTAGGATAGAAAAGAGGGATATGTCAGCCCAGACATGGATATTTACATCAGCACCACATCATGCAATGTATGCAGAAATATAAATACACACCACAGATATTATATAAATAAAGCTCTCAATTTCCAATTCCCTTCACACTAAATGATTGTGGAATTTTTATCCAAAAATGGTCATTATAATCCCTGCCTGATTTCCTCTGGATTCTTTAAATCTTATGTTGTCCAAATTCTATTATCCATCACGTTGTGTGTGTCTTCCTTGGCTTTGTTTGCTTATTCGCTTTGCTTTGTTTTGTCACAGGCTTGTCTGGGTCAAGCTATTGCATCAGGGTCTTATTAATATTGATGGAAAACCTAAGAATTGTCAAGGAAATAGGTTAGGCGAATTATTTTTTTCATCTTTGATGGAAAATATGCTCATGTCCACTTATTCATTGCTCTTAGGACTACAAACGGATCTGAAAGCTCTCAGAAAGGAATTTGGTGATAAGAATATAAAACCTTTAAGAAAGTCATCCTTTTCAACAATGAATTCTGAATCCCTGTGTTTATCTTAAAGAAATGATCAGAAATTACGCAAGAAAAAAAGCGGTACAAAAAAAGGGGAGTACAAATTAAAAATTAAACATAATTTTTTACCATAGGGAAAGAAAGTCAATGTACAGACACACAAATATTGTGTATTATGAATTGACTAGCACAATAAATGGTTCATGTTACATGAAAAAAGGAGGAAACACTATTATACACATACATGACCACAAATATTTTAAAAACAACAAAGTAACAAAAAAGAAATATAAGCAAATGTAAACTATAGAAGTCTTCTTTGTAAGATTAGGAACATCCTGCCATTTCTCCTACATTTATGAATTCTCCATGTTTTCCAAAATATTATTATATAAATTATTATATAATTTATATAATGGATTATTATATTATTATATATAGGTTATTATATAAACAGAATAATACATAACAATGGCACTAAAAAGAGCGTCCCTCACTGAGCCCAGATGAGAGCACATGGAGAAAACTGAGAATTGCTATTATTGACAAGCAGTTGTTGGCCTAAGCATATGACCATCATGGTTTCTGCAGTAACTATCACTGGAACCATACTCTTAAGCTTCTGGGCTCCAAAAAACATTGAGAGAATGCAGATATATTATGTGGGTCCATTAGCACAAGAAGCCATTACTTCCTGTGAAGCTATTAGGGCTTCTATCAGTGTCTAATTTGACTATATACAGGAAGACCCAGGAGAAATAGAGGCTAGGAAAGAGTGTTCTCTAATAGAGATTAGAGGAAAGAAATTTCTTTTTTTTTTTTAAAGATTTTATTTATTTATTTGACAGAGAGAGAGATCACAAGTAGACAGAGAGGCAGGCAGAGAGAGGGGAAGAGAAGCAGGCTCCCTGCTGAGCAGAGAGCCCGATGCGGGACTCGATCCCAGGACCCTGAGATCATGACCTGAGCCGAAGGCAGCGGCTTAACCCACTGAGCCACCCAGGTGCCCGGAAAGAAATTTCTGATGCATGAGACTTGATTTAGGAAAGCCAAGCATCACATAAAGTCCTAGATAGTATCGATGGTTAGATGCACTATAACTTAATATCCCACCACAGAATTTAAAATGCTGCTGATTAAACACGTTACCTGTAACTTGAGATTTGTATTTTTTTCTCATCTTAAAAATATAGTGGGCCTTCTTACACATCAATTTTATTGTACATCACTCTTGTGCATGTATAAGAAGGAAAATGGAAAGCAAAATGAACTGGCTAGAATGTTTCTAACATGACTTTCTGAGTTCATCTCTTTTGAATAACTTTGTAGCTCAGAGCCATTTATGTCTGTGTTTTTCACACAATATCGTTAAATGAATTGGCAATGGAATTTTCTTCCAAGCTTTCCAAGTTTTGATGCTGTCACTTTTTTAATCGTACCAGAAGGTGTCAATGTGAAACACATAAATTCTTCTTGAAGTGGTTCTAAAAAGTTTGTGGACTGAGACTCCAAGACCAATCAGGAGCCAAATTCACACATATGATAACCACTAACCCAGGGCTGTTGACTGGCTAACAGTAATTATAAGCTCCCACACGTGATACAACACATCCTAATTTCACAGAAATTAAACTGTTTTTTAAAAAATGAATCTCAGCGGGGCGCCTGGATGGCTCAGTGTGTTAAGGGCTCTGCCTTCAGCTCAGGTCGTGATCCCAGTGTACTGGGATGGAGCCCCGCCTCGGGCTCTCTGCTCAGCAGGGAGCCTGCTTCCTCTCTGCCTGCCTCTCTGCCTACTTGTGATCTCTGTCTGTCAAATAAATAAATAAAACCTTTAAAAAAAATGAATCTCGGAATCTATGAATAGTGTACCGAATATTGTCGTAGGCTGGTAAAGAATGTGCAGACACTGGCAGGCAGGGGTAAGGGCAGATGCCAGTTTCATAGGGTAGGCAGTTTGTAAAGGAAGACTGAGATGTCCACTAAGGGTCATAACTACTTAACTTTCCTGAGTAGGAATTGCTGTGTTACTATTTCCATACCCCCAGTGTTTCAAATATAGTAAACAATGGGCAGAACTGAAATCTAAGTCTCCTGATCTCTCACAAAATCTATGCTACTCTGTCATCATATACATAACCACTAAAACGAATACAAAACTAGTTCACATATACATGTATATTAATTAGATATACATACCCAATAAAAGGGATAGCTTATTGGCTGTACATACACAATAACAATTAAAAGGATAATATAGAACAACCGTATCCAACACGGGGTATACAATTAATGAAACATGATGTTAATAATTAATTAAATATTTTATAAAAATATGTAAACCAGATGCTAACCATATCTCTTTTGGTTGCCCTAAAGACACAGGTGTCCAAAATGCAAAGTCAATGTATATATTTTACCTACCTGAAAGATGTATAACTATGTATCTTCTCCCTACTTCTTTCTTCCTTCATCCTTCCCTTATTAATTAAAAAATTTGATTATTCTAAGTGTATTTCTTGCCTATTATTTGTATTTCTTGCTCTCCTCTGTTTCTGGCTTGGTGGAGGGCTCTTTCTCCATCATTAAGCCATTCTTCTTATTAAGCTCGAGGCTGAAAACTTTGCTGACTCTTAAATTAGATGTTAAATTTGCTCTTTGAGTTTCCTCTAGATATTGTCTCTTCTGTGATCTCGATATAATGATTTCCTGTTTGTATTTTAAACATCTGCCTGAATTTGGATTTTAACACATATACTTTTATCTCTAGCTACGCAATCACTACTTTGTTCTCTTATTCGTCTGAAATTTCTCTTAAAATGTAATAAAATTAATGAAAATGCCTTACAAATATATTTAAAAGGTCATTCATCCCACAGGTGTAAGTCTTTTAGTATCCACCTTTTAATTTCAAGAAGTACAATTTTATAGGGAAGCAGAAAGGGTATTAAACTGCTTTGTGGCCAACAAGATTAACATAATAAGAATGGACTCAAACTTTAAAAATCGAATGGTGATGTCCTTTTCTTTGTTAACTCCATTGATCCCTACCCATTATGCGAATCTCCTTCCAAGAAGTTGGGAGAAAAAGAACATTTGTGTAGCTATTGGGAAGACTAATAAAAGCATAGTTTGTTATTCGTAATCAGGTCCTTGTTGGCTTCCAGATCTATTTCAATAGCTTGTACAATTCAGCAACCATGAGTGATGCTAACAGAATATTTAATAAAGAAGGTCATGTTTGGAATGTGCTGTATTTTCCTTCTTCCTGACAACATAAATCGGATTATCCTGAGCATTTAAATATTTGCACAAAAGGAAGACAAGAATTCCTTTGACAGGAAAGTTAGAGATTATGATAGTTTAAGCCTGCAATGGTGACATGTGTTCTTTTTCTCTTGGCTGTAATTTGCTCAGGTGCTTTTATCAAGCAAGGGCATCTAAAATACATTATAAATTGAAGGATTAGCAAAACGTGCAAACGAGATTGTGAACCCCCATGAAGATGAGAGTAAAAATGCATACCACTAGCATATAGGAAAAATAAATAAATAAATGCATTTAGAAGACCAAATAATATATTTTTTTTGGTATTCAGATTGTATTATTTCAACATTTTGTCTAATAAGACTCAACACATGTAATTACTGAATAAAAGATGAATTAAGAATCTGGTTTGAGAAACAGATATACTTATTAAAAATAACCACCCTGAATCAATCTTTCTGATAATTTTATCATTTTTATTCTCAAGAATATGCAAAATCTGTAGATTTTAATGAAAAAAAAAGAAGAAGAACTCCATAAAACCCTACTAGACACCACCTTCATAGCTCTGATACAAAAGTAAAATGTGGTTTGCTAAGAAATGCAGTAGTCAGGGTAATTAGATTTTTTTTTAACTCCGGGATACATTTCATCTTGAAATCTTCTCTCTGAATTAGTATTTGAGCTTCTGCTGAATATAAATTATCCTGCTAGTCCTTTTTACAGTACATCAATTTATTTTCATCACAGCCGACTCTATCTGAACCCAGACCTGCAAGGACTGGTGATGATTTCAAAGATGTTTTCCAGAAAGGCTTTGTTAAAAACTGGCATCTCTTCTTTAGAACACTTCAGCTTCCCTAGTGATGAAAATTAACAATACAAAAACCAAATTGAGTGTTTCCTGGGTTTACTTATCTAATCAGTCAAAAATACAAATATTGCTTGTGAACACAGGCTGCACATTCTTTTCCTTTTTGTCCACATCTTAATTTCATTATCTGATCAATCTCACTTAGCTCTTTTGCCCCTCTTAGAATAACTGTTAAGACATCAAAAGAGGCAAGCATAAAGAATTCAACATTAAATACTAATTAAATAAAGGGGCCTGGCTGAATCAGTCGGTAGAGCATGCAACTCTTGGCCTCAGGGTATAGAGTTCAAGAGCCATGTTGGGCATAGATCTCGTTTAATAATGGTAATAAACTAATTAGTGCTGCCTGGATGGCTCAGTCAGTCAAACGTCTGATCCCAAGGTCCTGGGATTGAGCCTTATGTTAGGCTCCCTGCTCAGCAGGGAGTCTGCATTTCCCTCTCTCCCTGACCCTCACCCCCCTCATACTCTCCCTCTCTCACCCACTTTCTCTCTCAGATAAATTAATAAAATCTTAATCTACATATAGAAATAATAATAATGATCTAATTAAATAATGAAGCACAGCTCAGTGTAAACCCCCATTACTGACCTATATTTTGTATCTGGTCCGCCTATCTATTTGCCATGTGACAAGTATTATTATATATTATATATATAATTATATAGCTTTAAAATGTGTTTTCAGGAATGTGGGTTATGTTACTAGAAGAAATAAAAATTGGTCATTCAGAATGATACATTAATTTATTAAAAGACACTGCTAAACAATTCAGGTTTTCTGTCCCCTCGTTTCTGAAGAAGACCATTCTAATTCTTCTCAGGGCTCCACACCAGTGAAAGTCTGGTGACACTCGCCTACTAACTAAGCACTAAATTGACTGGAGTCTCCCACATGATGCAATTGCATCATGACTAGAGTATTTTCCTGGTGATCCATGATACTGCTTTATTTCTGCTCATCCATGTTCTGCCCTGTTCCAGCAGAAACACTGAAAAAAATACAGGAAGTTAGAGACACATCCAGCCTTAAGGGAGAAATTGGGGATGGACTACAAGAATTTGGATAGCTTAATCCAACAAACTGACTGGTACAATTTTGACTCCACCATTAACAAGCTATGTGACTTTAGGCAAGCTATATATCCTCTTTAAGTTTTAGTTTCTTTGCCTGCCAGACAGAGGAAATAGTAATAGCCACCTCATATGTCATTGTTCTGAGGACCAAATGAGATAATGCATCTTAGACAGAGGAAGCACTCAATAAATGTCAGGGTTTGATGTTAATGTTATTTTCCCCCAACGAGTCTTAGAATGGTGAAATAATATTGTCTTTCACTATATTACATATCCCTTATATACATGCTTCATTTATCGCACTGCACTCTGATATGGTTAACTTTTTGAGTCAATGGGATAGGTAACGTTCCTTTGTTGCTCATAAAAGAGGCATGTCCCTACATCAATAAGAAGAAGAAAACAAGGGAGTTTAGAGAGGAGTACAGAATGGACAAGGTGGTTCTTCGTTAAGTGGGGGAAAAATATCTCTACCTGTTTCTGGATCTCCCCCTTTTGGATCTGGTCTTTGAAGTCTCCCTAGTCTGCTTCTAAGGAACAATGGCTAAACACATCCTCTGTCACGTGGAGGGAATCAGGGACCCAGGGAGAGAGCTGAAAATGGGTAAATTAATCTTAAACCAGATTATTTACCTTTCTATTGTTCTCTGTGCTATTTTTTTTTTCATTATTCCCAAGCCTTAATAAAACGATATGTAAATATTCTAAAACAGAGCTAGACTAATCAATGAGTAACCAAGTAAACCAATGAGAGATCCCAGAAATGGAGGAGAAGCACAGTAGCTAAGAGTGCAGCAAAATCCAGCCAAATGAAGTCACTTTGTCTGTTGACAAATTTAAAAGTTCGAGATTTTATTTTACAAAAGTTTCCGATAGATTTGGGGTAAACTATGAAAAGCCTAAATGATACCCACAGGCTGCATTTGGATGGAACAGATGGTCAGAAAGAAACCTACATCTTTCGGTTCTAAGGAACCCCTGCTGTCTGGAAAGATTCTAGTTTATCAGCTCTATCAAGGCTCTGAGGAATGTCTTTTAACTTTCTGATGAAGGAATTTTCTCATCAGAGGTCCTAGAGACACAAATAATACCTAATAAGCAAAAGAAGACTCCAACTGCAGTAGAAATATCCCACAGCATTTTTGAGCATTTTCTTATATCTGATACACCTAATAAAGGAGTTTTACTAACATGTTGAAAGAAAACTTGTATAAAGCATAGAAAACACAAAAATACAGAATCCAAGATTTTAAGTCCGTGTTATATTTTAATGGTGTCAGCTTTAGCAATTGAACTGTGGCTCTCCCAATTTGTAAACGATGCCTCTCTTGCTTTATTTATCAGAAGAGGTGGTATAGGTGGTATATGAGAACTGAGGTGAACATTTTTTAAACACGCAAATCAAAGCTTTCAATCAAAGATGCCATCTACTTTAATTTTGCCTTTGTTTCTTAAAACACACTTAAATGAGCATAAACATTTAAAAAACCAAACAAAATTCCATCTTCAGCGAAGCAAAAGAAGGAGCAGAGCCTCAAATAAGAACTTCAATAAATACATCTTGGAAGCCTGTGTTCCAAGAGCTTATTATACATTCTAACTACCAAAATATGACAAAAATGTACGTAAACTCATTAGAGTCTTAAAAGTCCTAACAACTAATCCTTTGACTAGGCAGAAAAATAAAATAAAATAAAATAAAACTAGGAAGAGGAAGGTGATCAATGGGAGAAAGAGAAAATGTTCTTGAAAGAAACTAAATTTGGTGCAACAGAAAAAGAGAGAAAAGCTGAAAGAAAAAAATTTTGCTGACATGAAATTTCTGGCTAAAGCAGAGGCTAAAGCTCACCAGGCTGAGCATTAAAGAATTGAGGACAATTGTGAGTTTACAAAAAAACACAGTTTTCAGGTCCTATTATTAGCCATGGAGATCTCATGAACATCTAAACCAAGATAAGATCTGCCCAAAGGGGGAAAATGTTTATCAAAGATCTTCTGGCTCCATTCAGATTTGCTGCCAAATATAAGCTTTGAAAAGAACTGCTGGCCTATGCTCCTCTCCTCTGTACATACACACATAGACACACACACACACACTTTTTTTTTTTTAAGATTTTATTTATTTATTTGACAGACAGAGATCACAAGTAGGTAGAGAGGCAGGCAGAGGGAGAGGAGGAAGCAGGCTCCCCACTGAGCAGAGAGCCCGATGTGGGACTCAATCCCAGGACCCTGGGATCATGACCAGAGTCGAAAGCAGAGGCTTTAACCCACTGAGCCACCCAGACCCCCCCACCCCCCACACACACATTTTCAGCAAATAGCTGGCCCCACTCAAATATATGAAATAATCTGGAAGAGAACAGCATAAGAAATGTTTTAAATGAAAGAAATCAACTTAAAATAAGGGTGATAACAAATATTACAAGAGAAGTTCTTCAAGGATACTATAAAAATGATCAAGCATAGTCACAAAAAATAAAGACAACATTTCTATGAAGAGAGAGAGAGCTCAAAATAGAGATACAATGGCTATAAAACGAAAGGAATTAAAAAGGAGCAGGCAGAGCACAGCAGGAAGTTAGAGAAAATAATTTAAAAAATTAGTGACACAAAAGTCATTAGAGCATATGTATAAAATAAATATTATAGAAATACAGAAAATGAGAGCTAGACTTGAGAAATCTCACAAAATGAGATGCAAAAGGGCAAAGATATAAAAATGATTATAGAGAAGGTCTTCGAAAGTTAGAAAAATGAAGAGCAGACATCAGCAAAATTCAGGATCCCGAGAAGAAAATCAGAACACAAGTGAAATTTAAAGAGAGACGTTCAAAGACATAATAAACTCTGGATCCTGTCGCTGCTGACTCTCCATGGGAATGTGTAATCTGAAGATTTTTTAACTAAAGACATTTTGAAATGATCAAGTAGTAAAAAAGTATAAGATACTTAGGGGATCAAGATAAGACATAGAAAACATGAAAATCTTCTGCACTGAACTCTAACCTTTATACAAATATATGTAAAAATTCCCACAAAGTCATACCCCAATAGCTCACAAAGAATAAATAAGTATGTTCACTCCAAGCATGATCTATGTAATGACCAGAAACTAGTAGGCAGGCTAACAGGTATTTTGTATGCTCATATTCATAGCAGTGTTATTCTAGATTGCCAGAAGGTAGAAGAAATCAAAGTATCCATGTACATATTAATGGATTAAAAAATACATAAATACAATGGATTGTTATTCAGCCTTAAGGAACATTTTGACACATGCCACAACACAGATGAATCTTGAAAACATGATGTTCACTGAATAAGCCAGTCATTAAAGGGCAAATACTATATGATTCTACTTATATGAGATACCTACAATGGCCAGATTCATAGAGACGGAAAATAGAATTGAGGCTGCCAGGAGCTGGGGGGAAGATGGGAAGGGAAAGTTTTTGTTTAATGGATACAGAGTTTCAATTTTGCAAGATAAAAAGAGTTCTGGTGATGGTTGTGCAATATGAGTGTATTTAATGCCACTTAACTGCACACTTAAAAGCGGTCAAGATGGTCCATTTTGTGTCATGTGCATTTTACCACAATTAAAAAAATAATAATAAAATTAGTTATTAAGCTGTGAAAAAACATAGGTGAATCTTAAATGTATATTGCCAAGTGAAAGAAGCCAGCTACATACCCTATTATTTTAATTATATGAATTCTGGCAAAAGAAAATCTATGGAGATGATAAAAAAAATTTTATGGTTGCGGGAGATTGGGTGAAGGGGAGCGTGGTCGAATAGGTAAAGAACAGCGAATCTTTTAAGGCGATGAAACCTGGTACAGCAGGAAGTTCTTCCCACGGGGAGGTTTTCCCTTCACCAGTGTTCTTCAGAACTTCTCCGGACTGGGGCGGTAATGGAGGAGGCATGCACTTGGACCTCAAGCCAGCATATCACGCAGATGCATCCATCAGTCAGACCTGAGTTTCTTCTTCTGCTGTTCCTTAGTCATAGGTAACTCCTCATCTGATCAAAGCCATATTAGGGAAGAACCCACAACAGTAGAGGGAGCAGCTACAGGGGAAGTCTCGGCTCCCTCCCAGAGCCGGGCACTCCTTCCTTCTGATCCTGCTCCGTCCCGGTATTCTAGGTACCATTTCTATTTTACAGGAGAATGCTGCTGTGCACATCCAATTTTATGGTTGGTTAGACTAGATAACACTCCACTTCAAGTGGACAACTGGGGGTGCATAGTCACACTGCGTACTGGTAGGAAAACAAGAGTCGATTTTCCAGGAACGAAATGTGTTGTCAGAAGAGTATACAGCCTTCCTAAAAGTCTTTAGAAGTCTGACTCTGAGGCTACTTCGGAAGCTGGCTATACAGGATCTCCCACAGACATTTGGGACTTCCGATTCATAAGGCCCAAGTGTGAGAGTAAGCTTATATCATCCCCCATGTCTCACGCCCAGCAATTTCTTGCTCTGAGACATAGAAAAACTACCAGCCTTTGGAAAGCCCAGAACATAGGGTCGAGTCCTACAACAAATGATATAAGTATTGTGTCTAAAATTCAGTGAGGCCCATTTGTGCTCATAGCTCTTTTTTTGTGGTAGATGATTTAAAAACGCCAAATTATCTTTCATTTTGGAAGGGCATTTCAACATGCCACAGACCCTTGAACCTTGCAAAACTTCACAATGGTGTCATGGCCCTGGATTTTCACTGAGGTTTTTATCTTAATCTCTTGCAACACATGTCTTACTAAAGTATCTAGGATCTTGGCACCCTCCTGCTCATCAGTTCTAGTTGTCACAATCCCATAAATGCAATGAACCAGTGTGGTGTCCCATTGAATGTTGAATATCAAGATGATCAATATAGCACTTAAGCATGGTAAGAAAAGAGCCAGAAAGTTGGCATAGCCTTGAGGCAAGTCAACAAAAGAAGACATGTCCTTACTATATGAAAGCAAAATGCTTTTGTTTTCCTTTCATGCGAGATATGACGGAAAAGACAAAGCATTCAGGGAAGAGGACATCAGATGTCAGGACTGATGCTTATTGGCTCCAGTAAAGATAGCACATCTGTAACCACGAACACTGGCATTACCACCTGATAAAGTCAGTTTAAGATACAGTCACTCTCCATGACTCATGGTTTATGCACAAGCCAAAATGATGAGATTAATGGATAGGAGATTACAAACACCAGTCCTGGACCACCTCATCAATCTCTCCTGGGATGTGATGTTTATTTTGTCAAGAGCAGAGGCCGTTGTGGGAGCATTCACTTAGCAATCTGTATTAAAATACTTGCTCACTCTATGCATAAGGAAAATGATATGAATATTTTGCTGGGAAATAAGTACATCTTTTCCCGTAAAACCAACTCTGGACCTGGAAAACAACCAGAGACTGACAGAGCAGTCCTAAGGGTCGCACAGGATGGAAAACCCAGCAACTGGGAACAAAGATGCATCAATGAGGACAAATACAACAGAGGTGAAAGGGGTACTTCTCTGAGCATAATTTTTTATACCTTTCAAAAAGATTAAACCATATACATGTTCTACATTTTAAAAAATACATGGAAAGGGGAAAAAATGGAACACTGAATGCAGAGAGAAAGAAATTAAACTAATTGTATGCCGAAATAAGACGATAAGAACAGAAGGGGAAAAAAAAACCCTTAAATCAAGTTACTCATGGGGCACCTGGGTGGCTCAGTGGGTTAAGCCTCTGCCTTCAGCTCAGGTCATGATCTCAGGGTCCTGGGATCGAGCCCCACATTGGGGTCTCTGCTCAGAGGGGAACCTGCTTCCCCTTCTCTCTCTGCCTGCTGCTCTGCCTACTTCTGATCTCTCTCTGTCAAATAAATAAGATCTTTAAAAAAAAAATCAAGTTACTCATGAACAAATACTCTGAAGCATTTTAAGGATAAACAGAACTGCCAAAAAAGGAACATCTTGGACTTCGTAGTTTTGGGGTGGAGTGGTATTTTTGTAACAATTCTAAAATTATTATATGAGAAGAGTAGAAGAAAGCACATATATGTATATATGTTTTAAAGGCAGCTTTCTCCTTATGAAAGGAAAGAGACACGAATGTGGAATGGGATAGGTGAGGAAGAAACCTGTATTATCAAATTTGAATTGGAGATTCAAATCAGTATATGCAATTGGAGATACCAGTGTATCATTACTGACAATGATATGATGATAAATGATAATGATGAAAGTAACAATATAGCTCTATTTGCTAAAAGGGCATGGAAACAAAGTTACTTAAACAGCAATGATCCCATGTAGGTTTCAGAACGAGGTTTCTAAGTGCCCTTCTACTACTCTAAAAGGAACAAGAAGACTCCTTGGAAAACTAGTTGGCCTCCCAAAATTATACTAAGGATCTACAAATAGACCCCTCAGTACTGCACATTTTGGCATTAATATTGTATGGCAATATTACATTCGTGGGATAATTCAATTTGCTAATTTATTTTATTTTATTTTTTGTAATTTTATTTTTTTCAGTGTTTCACAATTCATTGTTTATGAACCACACCCAGTGCTCCATGCAATACATGCCCTCCTTAATACTCACTACCAGGCTCACCCAACCCCCCACCTCCTCCCCTCCAAAACCCTGTTTGTTTCTCAGAGTACACAGTCTCTCATGGTTCATCTCCCTCTCTGATTTCCCCCAACTCACTTCTCCTCTCCAACTCCCAATGTCCTCCATGTTATTCCTTTAAATAGCATGTTAGAGATTGTCTACTGGTGATCAGAATTCATCTCTATTTGTCTCTGTTCTTTGTACTGCAAAGACTGGAAAGTTGGAGAATATATTTCCAAATTCCTTTGGGGCAAGAATTCTGAAAATAACTGAGTTTTGTCCAGGGAGATGGACTGGAATGAGTTTTGAATAGATAAGAGGATCTTTTTTCTCTTGTAACCGTTGAAGCACAGGCTTTCAGTGGAGGTAAACATCCAATAGACAGCTGAACTCTTGACTCCACTGGATTTGGGACTATGGAGTAGCTGTAATGTCGGATACCACTAACAAATTCCTGAGCTTGAGACTGCAGTTTCAACATCACACGGAAGCCTACTGTGCCCACACCCCTTCCTGCCAGCTTCTTTATGCCAAACCTCCTAATATATTTGGGTAAGTACCACTTCCATTTACAAATCCCTTTCCACTTGAAAAATCTAGAGTAGTTTATGTATCCTTACACTGAACTCTAACTGATATAAAGGATTTACAATTATTTTTATTATTCTTTGGAGAATACTTTAAAACATTCAGAAGCTGCTCATGTAACTGGGACATCCGAAAACCTTTTCTGACCTAATCTTTCAAGTTCATAATAATGAGTGTATTTCCTCTAAAGGAAGAATCATTGTTTATATTCATATAAACATCTGTTATCTTAATAAAAAGTACCCACTCAAATGTTTCAAAGATCATGCTCATATTAGAAGGCAGTTTTAAAAATATTTCATGGTCTGGGAACATCAAATTCTAGATAATTCCTTTTGTAAACAACACGAACCATTGTCATCACGTGCGGCTCCATTCTCCTCCACTGCTGCTTCTTACAGAACCCTGTCCCACAGTGCTATTACTACTTTTAAACCTGTCACCACCACCACATCAAAACCTTCTCTCTCGTAATTCTGAATGCTGGCAGGATCTTGAATGTGCCATCTTCTACCAAACCCATACTCACATGTGCCTCACACATATTCACTCTACTAATCCTTGAGGAATGAGGGCTTCCCCACCTTCACAATCTTACTATATAAGACAGTGTACAAAATAACACTTCTATAAAAGTGCTTGACTCATCGACTCATTATTTAGTGTTTCCTCTCTCTAGAAATGTCCCCTTCCCTTCTTCCGTTGACTGACCCTAATTTGTCCTCTATAACTCAAGAGAGACAGAAAGCCCCTAGGGTTCTTCCTCAGCCTCCGGCCAGCCATGGCACTACCTCTTTCCATTGTTCCTGCCTTTACCTCTATGAAACCACTTCACAGGCCTCTCTGTTATCCTGCATAGTTCCTGATGTCCTTAATGTATAAATATGGTCATGAGAGCAGTCAAAGAACATTACTCATGTACCAGTTCATGGTAGAGAAAAAGCTGTTTCCTGTATATGTCCTAAAATTTACTTTAAAACATTCCAGTAGGTGGAGGAGAATAGATAAAGGAAAACATGAATCATGGATGGCCATGAATGAATAATTCTTGAAGGGGAAAAGGGTAAATAGGGGTTCATTATATTTTGTTCTGTGTTTGCATTTGTTATTTGAAATTTTCCATGGAAAAAATTTCAGATTTCACCCCAAACAATTCAAGGAGCTCTTAAAGAGCCCACTGCGATCTAGCCCCTTTAGCTACTGTATCTGCTGAAATGCCATGGGACCATGGGGCTGCCTCCTATTCAAGCTCATGCTCTACTTGGTAGCTGGGCTACTGATGCTTGCCTAGGATGTGGACACTGATGACACAGTGAGACATGCAAGCTAATGCTGTTGATTCCTGGTGCCCTGGTATCATGCCATTGCAGATAATGATGGAGCCAAGGACTACAGGTACCATCTCCATAGATCCTTGTACAACCTGCTGCTTTTTTTTTTTTTAACATATAATGTATTATTTGCCCAAGGGTACAGGTTTGTGAATCATCAGGCTTACATATTTCACAGCACTCACTATAGCACATACCCTCCTCAATGACCATAACCCAGCCACCCTATCCTTACCCTCCCACCCAACAGCAGCTCTCAGTTTGTTTCCTGAGATTAAGAGTCTCTTATGGGTTGTCTCTCTCCCAATCCCATCTTGCTTCACATTTTCCCTCCCTTCCACGATCCCTCCACGCTGCTTCTCAAATTCCTCATATCAGAGAGATCATGTGATAATTGTCTTTCTCTGATTGACCTATTTCACTTAAAGAAATACCCTCTAGTTCCATCCACATCATTACAAATGGCCAGATTTCTGCCATTTGCATTTTTGATGGCTGCATTGTATTCCTTTGCATGTGTGTGCGTGTGTGTGTATGCACACCACATCTTCTTTATCCATTCATCCATTGATGGATATCTAGGTTCTTTCCATAGTTTGGCTACTGTGGACATTGCTGCTGTAAACACTGGGGTGCACGTGCCCCTTCAGATCACCACTTGTATCTTTATAGTGCAGTTACTGGGTCATACAACCTGCTGCTTCAACAGTGTTAGCACTAATGATTGACTCCTGGTACTACAGAGATCCAACTGACATTTCAGCCAAATAGCTTCCTTTGAGTTTCACTTATCTTTTATGGTAACCACCCCCTACTCAGAAGACATCCAAATCTCCTGTAGGACCCATAAGAGGACGGTGATGGGTTTATGGGATCATCTGATACAGATGTGCCTGGCCATATTCAGAATAATACTGCCATGTCCTCTCTGACCCTTACATTTCTTTACACCCAACCTGTGCTCCTCTGGCTTGCACTACTCCTATAAGTCAATCCTGTTACAGGAAAACACACTTCTTAAAATTTCTATTTAGTCATTAACTAAAAATTATCCACAACACTGTCTCTGACACTATATGTGTTATTTAAAACTCTACTATTAATATTCAAAGGGAAGTAACTTGTTGGTTTTAGTGAATTATAATATAAAATACTATTATTCCATACAGTATGGGTTTAAACAGTATTTAGTCGGACTATATCACAAATCATCTGGAAAAGCCTAGAGGGAAGAACTGAGATAATTACTATAAATCACATTTGGTGAGCTAGGTTTTGCTAGGGCTTAAACTAATCACTCATTGGGAGTTTGTACCTCTGGAAGGATCACTAACTTATTCAGGCCACCTAGGTACTATTTGCTGTTTTTATTACTCCCTAGTCCCTAAAGCTAAACAGGTGATAAAAAATCAACAAAAGCTTTCTTTCCCACTCATCTGTTATAAATGATTTTACCTTTGATTCTTTGCCATTACCTCAGGCAAATACAGAATCCAAATGTGATAATATTTAGATTTATTTTTTGGATTTTTGAAATTTTAATTTTGATTTGTTCAAAACTGCCCACTGTAACTCAACATTTATACCCAGGCTTAGAAACTCTTGGAAAGGGATTTTTTTTTCTTTTTTAATAAAAGAAAATTACACAGAGGTAGTAAAGCTAGATTGGCTTTCTTCTTCGTGGTTTCAAACATCTGAGAGTTCAATTCCCTGAAGAGTTACTTCAGTAGAACTCCAACTTTTATTCAAGTAATGTTATTTTATCCACTTTTTCCAATTACATTTTCTTAGTGTTTTTATTTTTTACCATATTCGTATGGGCTCTTAGTAGAGAGGCTTCACAAAACACTAAAACTTCATTGTTAGAGGCTTCAGTAAATAAGGTTACTGTATTAATCAGAAATACATATATTCTGTTAGTGTTTGAGGCAGCATCACCCAGTAGAAGTTTCCTAGATGTTGAAAATGGTCTGTCTCTGTGCTGTGCAGTGTAGTAACCACCAATCACATGGGACTACTGAGTTCTTGAAAAGCAACTAGTGCAACTGAGGAACTAAACTTTACATTTTGTGTAATTTTAATTGAAATAACCATGTAGCTAGTGACTACCATCGGAACAAGTACAGAATATAAAGGAGCAAAACTTCAAATGGCAATAAAACAATTTTAAAAGCCCAGCTCTGCTGCTAGCTTGCTGTGTGGCCCTAGAATGGGAATTTCATGACCCAAAGAAGTGCAGGGTTGGGCCACAGTGGGGTTTCTTAAGCATTCTGCACCTAGTCTCCTGGTAACAGTGGCAGCCCACACCTTGCACCTGGTTTCTTTCTTGGTCCCAGGGTCTCCACCAGAAGATGTATATGGTTTATGAGGACATAGCATACCCTGAATGGCATACCGTCCTCGGTTACTTCCACTCTGACTTTTATTCCAGTGGGTAAGACAACTGAGTGGCACTTGGAACCATTGCCTTTCCACCAACAAATAATGGAAAGCTGATACACAAAATTCAGACCTTTTAAAGAACGTAACTTCTGCTCTTTGATCAAGAGATAAACAGCTCCATCATTGCCTTGACATAATTACATAGATTTGTCCACTGAATACTCAGCAAAGTAGATTTGTGCTTTGGTTTACTTTTTGGTCTTCTCATGTGTGTGTTTTTCGTTTGTTTCTTTAATAATAGCATGGTAAATTCTGACTGTTAACAAGACTTTGGGGGATTTACTAACTTCAGGCGACAACCCTTCATTAAAGCTGTCCTCACCGTAATTGTCATGAAATGCTACTATTATCACCTCATGGCTGGGCCAGCTGTTGTGGAGACAATACTGATTTTTCAAGTACATCAAACATGTGAAGCACAACTGAGATCCAAGGGCAAATGATATTAGAAAAGCAATTGTGCTGTACAAATTGTAGTGCCATATCCAGGGTATATATTTATTTTAGAGCTGTTCGCATGTTTCTTAGACCTTTTAAATTTGATAGCTACTTATGCACTGGGACAGTTTAGGGATATTAAGTATTTTTATGTTTAAAAGTCCCCAAATGTTTACATCATAAACATTGCGCAATACTATGGTTATAACCATAAAATTAATTTGGTAATTAAATAGTCAAGCTGAACGCAGTAATGTCAAGCACAAATTATAAATGTTCTCGTTAGCCGTCTAAATTGGTACTTCATTAAACGGCAAGGAAAATCTGGGCAAACTAACATTGCTTTGCAAAGCCGATAGAAATTTCTGACCTTTCCCTCCTTCCATTCTTGAGGTGGCCGGTTAAACCAACATGTCCCTTTTCAACTCCCCAGTGTTTAAAAGAGAAAAGAATGTAAAGAAAGCTTGAGGGAAATAATTACAGAACCATGGAAGTGGAACAAGTAGGTTTGCAGCTGCTGAGCATTTGCAAGCAGACTTTATTTTATTTTTCTCAGTAATTGTGCTTCTCAGATTAAAAAAAAAATTCTTTGTCAGAAATACACACAGAATGTATAGAGCCAGTGTTGAGCACCTGATTTTCTAAGTGTGAGTTTCTCTTCTCTTTCAGTGCTGAACATCTGGAATGTGCCAGGCATGCCTGCCTTCTCTCTCCCTTACTAACTCATCCCATCGGAGCCTTTGTTCTCAGTCCTGGGCGAAGTGCTTCTCCTCAGAAGTCACCTCCTACCCCGTATAAGGGATAAATTACATCAGTCTGCTTCTTCCCTAACGTCTACTTAAAACTTAACCACTCTCTCCATCTTAAACTGCTTCTTCCGGTGTTTGTGATGCTGTACCATCCGGGGTCATTTTGCAATCTCTCTAATATAACAGGAATAATGATTTGCAGATGTGTAACTGCTGTGCTTTATCTCTTTAAAAGTCCTCCTTTCCCAAGGCTTTCTCTAAGGGAAGACAAGGGCAAATCTTACTAAAAAACAAGATTTGGGTCAGATTTGGGGTAGCTTTAGGGTAGCAGGAAAGATGTTATTTCTGGATTTCTTTAGCACGATGAGTCATAAGACTGGCTTTTGTAAGAGAAAGGATTTCTTAGTGCATTAGCTCTTGTTTTGGAAAACAAACACTTGGCCTGGAGGGTGAGATCCCTGCTGTAAGGCAGGCTGATGGGTGTCTTGGCAGGAAGAGGAAGGAGGGACCGTGAGAGGAACAGAAATAAAGAGGAATTTACCCGGGGGGCAGCAGCACTGAATGGCTTCAATGAGCATCAAATCCAAGTCCCAATACTTCAGTCCATGACCTTGGGCAAATTATTCTGACACTTCTTTTCCTCCTTATCAGCCTTATTATTATCCAATGATGATGATGATGATGATGATATTAACTACCTTTTAAAGTCGTTTTCTCATAAGGTGGTTGTCAAGATTACAAGCTAAAGCACTTAAAACCATGCTTGGTACACAGTAAATGCCTTGTTAGTGTTTGTCAAATATCTTTGTGTCTACAGGTCTCCATTTTCCGGGCCTGACTCTTGGAGCAGGAAGGTGTCTTAAATAAGTGACTTTCCACTGATGACCCTGGGGGAATTGCTTCAGAGGCTGTTCCCACCCCAACCTGAATCTACAGGCTGCCACTTCAGAGTAATCTTGACAAGATAGCATGGTAGCCGGAGGGAGGCCTGAGTTTAGTTTGTTCTCTGGAGATGATTTTGTACCCAGATATGGATGGCACTTGGGGGAGGGGAGCGTGTCATGTACACTGAAAGGATGGATATGGAATGAGTTGAGGTATTGGCCGGGCAGCTGACTCCAGCAAGGTCACCACCATGAAGGTAAAATATTTCCCATCCGAGATCACAACCCAACCTCAGAGGGTCTACAGAACCAGACAAAGCCAATGAGGGTAGCAAGAAGGACGAGGAGCTGGGTTTTGATCCTCCCAAGAAAGAGAATAGGCCACAAATTACATCAGCCCAAGGCTAATGTAGAGGCTAAAGCAGAGTGCTCTGAGTTAGGGACTCTCATACAGACACAGGGCAGCAGTACTGGAGGAAGAAGGGAAGTTAGTGATCATGTTGAATACTGAATGCCAAGAGCTCCAGCCTCATGCTCCCATTAGGTTGTCGGAATCCTGTATGCAGAATCATCCAGGCATACATGGAAAAATATTTTCTTGGGGAACATAACCAGGCCAAGATTAAATTGATTTTATTGACATTGGTTATTCTTAAAAAAATTTTAAATACCCTATTCAGAATAGTCTATAAGATCACGTTACAAACAGCCCCCACCACACATAGGCATACATATCACCTGGCAGATCCTGTCAGTTTCTTGCACCCTCTTAAACATGAAAAGACAACAAAGTAGGATCAAATACTGTTGGGTCCATGGTCAAAGGAGCGAGACTGATACAAAGAGAAGGTCAAGCAAAGCTTTATTTTGCGCCAAGCATCGAGAATCAGACTGACCGGCCAGGGACGTCTCTTGCAAAGAGGCGATCTCTCTCTGCCTTACAGACTAGTTTTTGAGGGCAAAGGCCATGTGGTTGGGCCTGGCCACGTACAGGTGACCAATGAGATTGTAACACACAGAGAAAGCTGCACAGTCATGCTAGGTCACACATAAGTGACCAATTGAATTACAATTTACCCTATAGTAGATATTTGAACTAGCCTATCACCTTGGTCAGAATTGGTGCCAAAAAGGCGCCCAAAGGGTGGGGCCCATACTCCTTGGTAGCTAGGGAGACAGTATGCACACCCACTGATTGGATACCTCCACCTGGCCTACCCACCCTTGTATTTGGGCTTTGTTACCTGGGACTGGTTTCCGGGACTTGTTTTTAAGTAAGTCCCCTGCGGGGAAGCGCAGGGACAGCTTAAGTTTTACCGTATAAAGAACAAAATCACTATTTAACTGGATGGAGCTGCTCTGGCTAAATAGGCCCTTACAATACCTTAAGAAAACCTATGACATGTAAATTATCCCAAACAAACAAACAAAAACCATAATGCATCTTAGAGAAAAAAAAATTCTCTTCAGAAGGAAGAATTGTATTACTAGCACTCTACCAGTGAGCTAAGAGATGATACTTAATGCATAGTACAGGACTGAATTGTATAAAGAAACATTAAGAAAATAAGAAAAACCTTTTTCATTTAAAAACATCATAGTAGAATTTAAAATTCTGCTAGGAGATTAGGAAGTTACAACAGAGGAAATCTCCCAGAAAGAAAAACAAAAAAAAAATCAGAGAGGTAGAAGAAAAGGAGAGAACAAGTGGAGCACTGTGAAAAGTTCCAGAAAGACAGAAAGAAAAAAACCAAAGAGATGACTTTGTCAGAGAAAGTTGTGCAGAACTGATGGAATGTCAGTTGTCAGACTGAATCCCTAGCACAATAGATGGAAACAGACCTATATACTGTGAGTTTTCTAAACAGTGGCAGTAAAAAGAGAGTCTACAAGTTGTAGAGAGGGAGAAAGAAACCACACAGATCATATACATAGTATCAAGAATCAGAATGACTTGAATTGCATCCTCAGAATCAAAAAGACAGTGGAACTTCAAATTATGAAAACAATTCTATTCCCAAAAAGTAATAGTCAAATAACACTTTCAAACATGCACAGTCCTGAAAACTTTATCTCCCATGTACCTTTTCTTAAAAAGCCACTGAGGATGTATTACACCAGAACTAGAACATAAACCAAGACAGAGGAAGACGTGAGCTACAGAGAGAAAGTCAACAAAAAAGGATGTAGCAATGTATTTCCCAAGAGGATGGAGAAGGGAGAGCCCCAAACTGGCAGCCGCACATCCATGAGAGATAGGATGATGGGACCAGATTAGAATGTTGTGCCTCGGGGCACCTGGGTGGCTCAATGGGTTAAACCTCTGCCTTCAGCTCAGGTCATGCTCCCAGGGTCCTGGGATCGAGCTCCACATCGGCTCCCTGCTTAGTGGGGAACCTGCTTTCCCCCTCTCTCTGCCTGCCTCTCTGCCTAGTTGTGATCTCTCTCTCTCTGTCAAATAAATAAATAAAATATTAAAAAAAAAAAAAAAGAATGTTGTACCTCAAGACCAGATCTAAGGAGGGTTCTGATCACCAAAATCCCTATTGCTACTGTGTGTACCATCTCTTTAACCTCAGAACAGAATGCCTCAGAAAACTTCACTCAGATTCATGTCTACACCTGCATTAATTTGACCTGGTGTTGAAGTCCTTCTTTTTTTTTTTTTTTTTTTTTTAATGTTCTGCTTTCTGGATCAGCTGATGACTCTCATTCTCTCATTTCTCCCTCAAAGCAAGCAGTCATTTTGACCTTTATGTGAGAGCAGGAGTTTGGCCATGGATCTTACTTAGAAGCAGGAGACTCCATACCATTTCTGGACTTCCAGCCACAGTCTAGGTCTGTCTAATGACCCAATTTTGCCCAGTCTTGTTTCATAGAACTGTTTCATGTCCTTACCACTGACTTCCCCACTGACTGAGAATTGAGTTTTGTTAAACTCTTGGAGCAGTTAAAGTCAAACTATGATCTAGAGGCTCTGTTCAGCTTATCTTCTCTTGGATTCTACTTCTAACAATGGGGATGGTACCATGCCCTTTTGCCATCAGGTTTGTCTTTGCTATGGATTTTTCTAAATTAAACACTCTATTATTTAAGGATATGTACATAGGTAGAAACACTACCAAGGAAAGAAGGAGAAAGATGGGAATATTCTGGACAAGGACACATGAGTGCTCCTGAGATACTGCAATGATTGATGTCTTCACCCAGGTAGGAAAGATGTTGAGAGCATCACCGTTTTTTGGCTACTATTAATTTGTAAATTACATGTTTACAGTGTAATACATATCAAAAAATAAACAACAACAATAAGGAAATAAGGGGGGGGAGAAAAAAAGGCAGAAAAGAAGGAAGGGACAGAGAAGGAAGAGAAGGAGAAAGGGAGGAGGAAGGAAGGAAAGAAAGAAGGAATGATGGCAGTGGGAACATGATTGTTCATCCTTTCTATTTTAGTGATATATATCCATTCACTATGGGTTATTAACAAACAGATTTTTGGTCAACCTCTGTAGTTTCTTTTTTTAATATATATAAATCCCAATTTTCCTTTGTTTCTACATCCTTCCAGCCTCTTGGAAATGTTACCATGCTCTATTTTAGTTCTTTTATTGAAATTTATATCAACCTGACTGAATGCAGGGTAAAGGCATCTTTTAAGATTTTGGTAAAGAACATACTACACAATTTTGCTTTACAGTTTTATGTTTTTGAGGATGTGGATATATGGAGAGGGTTTATTAACTAGGGTTTCCATACACATGAATTTAATGTATCTACACATTTAATTTTAAAATACTTTCCAACAGAGTATTTTATATTTGTTTCTGAGAGAGAAAGAGAGAAAACTCTAGCCTGAGCCAGATTTACCACTATATGTATGTATACTAGTTGCTTATAATTTATCTATATTGAAAGTAGTCAGAACTATATAGCATTACTTAAGTTTTGTTTAGACATTAAAACATTCCTTCTAAATGTCCTTAAAAATACTTAATATATCAGTAACTTCATTAGATTAAACATTTCATTTTTAAGAGCAAATGTCCATGGAAATGAATCATTAACAGTTCAATATAAATTTTTACACTCCATTTACGTTCCTTCTAACATAAAGGCAGCAGGATTGTGGGCAGATCATCATTGTTTAATATTAACTGACACCCTAATATGTTCCATAGATTGTGTTCAGCTTTTCATCTATATTTCAATTAATTTTCAAAATAACTTCAAAGGTTGGAATTATTTTTTTATCTCTGAGATAAAATTAAGCCCAGAGATACTGTTACCTGCTCGAATCATGAGAATAAGTCAATGGCATAAGTGGGTGTCTAAGCAGATCTGGTGGGTTTGAAGCATAAGTCCTTTCCAGGGGAAGCAGAGAAGCTGAAAGAAAGAGTTTCCAACGTGATATGGCCCAGGATAAAGAGCCATAAGGAGGAGGTCACATAATGTTAGAGTCCTGTGCTAGGAAAAATTGGGGTTTAAAAAAAAGCGTTGAGAAGTAGGCAGGGTAGGACAGCAACTCTTAAAACATCACACGTTTTTGTCTATAAGCATCCTTAGCTATCATAACTCCAAAGTGGTTTAATGTTTTTCCAAAATATTGGAAAATTCTGAACTATCGTGCTTTTCAACCCAGTGTCTTCCTGGCATAGCCCAGCATCGATGACGTAGATTCACAAAGGTGTCTCATTTAATGTCCTCAACTCTTCTGTCTATGCACCCTCATGGTACTCATGAAACCCAATGAAAAATAACTTCATCATTTATGTGAAGTACATGTGTTACGAAGACAACCACAGTCTCACTTGGTTGGCCCATATCCTATTCCTCAGGGACAGGTGTCTTCTTAAACGCCCCAGCGTGATCAAACCTGAGAGACTCTTTTTACCCTCCCGGTTGTGATTTCAAATTGGACTCTGGTTGCTCTTTATGCTACCATTTGACTTTCATCCACACCTTTCTCCACGGGTTCTGCCCTGGATTTATAAGTGTGGTCGCTTCACATCTCCACGGGGATTTCAGCTGAGTCATTTGGGGCTTGTACTCTCACACCTTCCTCCATGAGTTCAGTGCTGCTCCGTCTCTTGAAAGCCCCTCTAAGCCTTGTTTTTAGTTCACTAACATTTCCGTCAGTTGACCAGTCCCTATGTTGGTGACAAATAGATATGTGGAGCACATTAGTTTGAAGCCCAACTCTACATGAAAAAATGCCTCTTTTTTTTTGGAACAGTGCAATACAATGTCTAAAAAATAAGTCTGATAACAAAAGTTGATATGTGCTTTCATGTTGAACTATCCTTAAGTTCCTTAAAACAGTTTTCTAAAATATCACAAAATTCCCTCTATCCAAGGTGAAGCAGACTACAGAGACAGGGTCATGCAGTCACTTTCCACAAAGGGCTTTGTTTTTGAGAAACTGTGATATCTTTCAGCTAACTCTTTTCTTCATAGATATCCAGGACATTTGAGTCTAGTACTACACATCCATGATCCTGCAATGAGTGCATTATAAGCCTACAATAATCAGTTCCAAAGTATAAAGCCCTCTAACGTAAATTATTGGAGAAAATTATTTAACAACTCTCTAAGTCTGAGATTCATGATCAATAAAGTGGTGATAGGAACAGACCCGATTTCGGATGGTTGTTGTACAATTAATAGAAAAAAAATTATGTAAAACAGTGACCAGACTGTCTGGATATTTTTTTTAAGTTTTCTATACATTTAACAATTATTAAATTTTTACCATGAGATCCATGAATTAGTTTAAATCTGAATTAGTTTGAATTACAAAAAAATAGGCATTTTTATGTTTTCAAAGAGTAATGGCAATGGAGATTGACCTAGGAAAATATTTGTAAGTAAGAGGTTTTGGATAATACTGCAAAGAATTATTATCCAAAAAATAGGTTTTGGATAATACATCCAAGAATCCAAAGATTTAACATTATAATGGGACCATTCTATTGACACCTTCGGAAAATATTTTTTTTTTTAGTAAACTCAAATGATTTCTGACATTCCACTCCCTGATTATAACTCTCTTAACTTGTATGGCATTGTGGTAAATGAGGGCAATACACAGAATCCAACGGCCTGAGTTCAAATGCTGACTTTGCCCTGCACTGTCAGGGACTTTTGCCAAGTTTCTTTGTGTTTTCCTGAGCTATGCTCATAGTTACTGAGGTGGGCAGAGCTAAAAGCACATATGTATTTATACACACATATTTCTATCCCTGTATCTTGACAGTCATGAGTTTATGCCAATACCACAAATTCCACTCCAAAACATACAATTCATTCAAACTTTCACAATTTCATACTTGTACTCCCCTTCTCCAATGGTGAGAAGCCCGCCTCTCATTACCTTCAATACATTTACATATTTATTCAATGCTCCTCTGCATAGACAATCTCCAGACTCCAGCGTGTGGCCATGTCGCACAGAAGCTTCTCTCTTATAGACTGCCCACTATGCCAGCCTATCATGCCTTTGCCTTGAACCAACACAGTGTTTCTTAACTTCTTTTTATACCGAACTCCTTTGAGAAGTTGATGCAAACTACCTTCCCTTTCCCTAGAAAAAGAGCAAATCTACACAAAAATGTCTATAATGTCAGGAGGTTCATGCCAGTTGCTTTAGGGCATAAAAATGGTTTTGTACATTTTTTAAATCTAAAAAGAACTTTTGGGGTTCTAAGCTTTAGAAGTAGAAACAGAATCATTTCTAAATAAATATAATTAAAATATGCACATTTATTCAAGTGGATTGCTTTTAATTTTTTAGAAAGTTAATAAGCAAATAATACATTTAATGTAACTCTTCTACCCACATATAAGAATTTAAAAATAAATTGAGAGAATTTTGCTTTTAGGAAATAATGGTCTTTATTAATTTTTTTTTTTTTTTACTGTGGTAAGACCACTTAGCCTAAGATCTACCCTCTTAACACATTTTTAAAGTGCAAAATACAGTGCTGTTAACATTAGTCACAGCGTAGTATGGCAGATCTCTCAAACTTACTTATCTTGTACCACCGGAACTTTAGATCCTTTGATAAGCAACTCCCTCTCCTCCTCCCTTTGACCCTGGTAACCACCATTCTATTGTTTCTGTGAGTTGACTATTTCAGATTCCTCATATAAATGCAATCATGCAGTATTTGTCCTTCTGAGACTAACTTCATATAGCATGGTAACAGAGCATGTTTGTTTACTAATGCTTCATGACCAAAATTATCCTGAGTAAACCCGAAGTCAGATTATCTGGGTTAGAATCATGGTTTCAGCAGTTACAAGTATAACGTTGTGCAAATTACTTAGCCACTCTGTGCCACAGTTTCCTCATCTGTAAAATGGACAATCATAGCATCTACTTAACTTGTTGTTTGTGAAAATTGTTGCAAAGTGTTTCAAATTGTGCATATAAATTTCAGCAAAATTTAAAAAGAGAAAATGAGGGGCACCTGGATGGCTCAGTCAGTTAAACATCCTTACTTCAGCTCAGGTCCTGGAACAAAGCCCTGAGCTGGGAATCCCTGCTCAGCAGAAAGTCTGCTTCTCCCTCTCCCTCTGCTGTTCCCCGTGCTTGTGCTCTCACCCTCAAATAAGTAAATAAAATATTTAAAAATAGAAATTAAAAAATAGGGGCGCCTGGGTGGCTCAGTGGGTTAAGCCGCTGCCTTCGACTCAGGTCATGATCTCAGGATCCTGGGATCGAGCCCCGCATGGGGCTCTCTGCTCAGCAGGGAGCCTGCTTCCTCCTCTCTCTGCCTGCCTCTCTGCCTGCTTGTGATCTCTCTCTGTCAGATAAATAAATAAAATCTTAAAAAAAAAAGAAAGAAATTAAAAAATAGAAATAAAAGGAGAAAATAAAGACAATACTTCCTCACTATTAACATATGAAATGATACACTATAACATCCTACAACCATTTAAATATCAAAAACTGTGTCTATACAAACAACAGTGCAAACATTCTAAGGATCTTCTGGTTGTATATAGAGCCAAATTACCAGTTTCGTACTCACGTACAGCAGAGCGGCCAAAATGGCCTGTTTGCCCCATCTCTACACGGACTTTTGTTACGCAGCCGTTGGCTTTAAGAAAGGTTAGCACGGTTCTCAGAACCACATTGTCATGGGTGTATGGTCACAGATTAAAATCTAAACCTCAAATCTAAAGTCAGTTCAGTCAAATCTATGAGACTAGAACAGGGAAGTAAAATTGTCTAAATTTGCGGGGGGGCAAACAGGCATCCATTTTAACAGAATCCTCTTATCTTTTCAATAGGTTGTCTTGGCATTTGTAGTGGCTTTAGGATAAACACTTAAGAAGTGAATACAATACTTATCTCCCTCACCATTCAGACTGATGATTGTCGTTTGACAACCTAAGATGAAAGATCTATTCTGAGTGCAAATACTTATTACTACGGATGTGAGCATTTTCAAAGACGAACCCAATGTACAATTTTAGGCCCATAAACTGGCTTCAATTACTACTATTCTCCTGTGAGTGTTTATATTTCAAAAGTATTTGGATCGGAAAAATATAATTTTTAAAAAATATCGAGGCCATTTGTGTTCCTTTGGGTTACTTCTGAAGCTTAGATGCAGTGTTTATCAAAATTGTTTGTCTTGTAGAGGTAAGAATGACATTTCTAGACTACTAGCTCCATATTTAGGAATGGTCTGTCAGATAATCAGACCTATAAATAAGAACTGGAAGCAGCTGGAACAGAATTGGATTCCTCTGGATAATTGCCTTATATGTCACCCAGAGAGAAGCAAGTACTCCGTCTAAAATAATGTTGACTGATGAGACAGGACATGTCTTTCCACATATACCACACATTTTCACAGGGGAAAAAAAGCTCAATGTCCAGAGACATTTTAAGTTTCATGACTATGTACTTTGAAATCAAATGGACCAGTTTCTTGAAACCTCAGCAAAAGGAGGCAAAATGTCAAGCATTCTTATAATCAATACCATGTTCATGTTTTGGAAACTGAATTTCCCAGGAAGTATAACAGATTATAAAATAAACAGTTCAAGTAGAAAAGGCTCAATTATACATATTTATAAAATGTCTGCCTTTGAGTTAATTACATAGTACTATTCGTGGCCAACAGTGGGAAAACATACCTTTGGTTTCTGTAAGATGTCTCTTCACGTCAAGGAAAATAATGAGTACATTAAGAAAGCACTTTGGAGGGCGCCTGGGTGGCTCAGTGGGTTAAGCCGCTGCCTTCGGCTCAGGTCATGATCTCGGAGTCCTGGGATCGAGTCCTGCATCGGGCTCTCTGCTCAGCAGGGAGCCTGCTTCCTCCTGTCTCTCTGCCTGCCTCTCTGCCTGCTTGTGATCTCTCTCTGTCAAATAAATAAATAAAATCTTTAAAAAAAAAAAAAAAGCACTTTGGAAAGTGATAAAGAATGTGTCAGTTAATCAAAATAATCTCTAAAGTGGCCTCAACATTCACCTTTATAAAACCAAACATAAAGTTAAATATCATCATGAAATCAATTTTTGGTGCTGGTATATTGGTGAAGACACAATCACTCATATATATAGAAAAAAAAATGCAAAACAGTACATTAGAAAATAATACCTAGTTGAAGAAACTTATCCCATTTGAGAAAATCTGCTTTTATATTTAAGAATTATTTCCTCTGCCCTTAGAATTATAAATGATTGTAACTAAATGTAGTGTTCATTTCTATTGAGATGCTAATTTATTTACTTATTTATTTTAAAGATTTAATTTATTTGAGAGAGAGAGCATGAGCAGGGGGAAGGTAGAGGGAGAGGGAGAGCAAACTCCCCACTGAGCAGGAAACTGATGTGGGGCTCAATCCCAGAACACTGGGATCAGGACCTGAGCCAAAGGCAGACGCTGAACCAACTGAGCCACCCAGAGGCCCCTGAGATGCTAATTTATAAGCCACATTGATCATGGAATTTAAAGGAAAAAGCAGAATAAGTAGAGCTACAATATGATACTAAAAGAAAACTTCTAAGAACATAAATTTTGGACATACACCTAAAATTATGATTTAAGACCAAGAAATGCTGCTTTTAGTAAATATTTTTTCATGTCTGAAGACATGGGATATGGAGCATAAAATAATATCTGAATTCCTTTTATTCATTTATTTAGTAAATAATTATTGACTACCTAAATTATTCATTATAATTAATCCCTATCCAGAGGAAGCAGTGAGATATGTATACAAATAAGGAAATAGAGTAGCTGCTGTATGCCAAGCATTATAATAATCACTGTATGTTATCTCCAATTATTTAAAAATGCTGCCTGGTATGGGTTAGAACTCCTCTTTGCCTCTGAGACAACTGAGGGTCAGAGAGGTTCCCCAAGGTGCTCAACACCTAGAATTCAAACCAAGTTCAGTGATGTTGCTAAGATTTTTCAAGTATGATGATGGCATATAGCTATATTTCAGGAAGAAATATCATATTTAAATTCAAACTGCTTTCAGAACTGAGAGAAAAAATGTCTTTGTGTTTCTCCATCCCTGTCTTCTTTTGCCTTACTCATCTTTTGAAATATAGCTGCTCAGGATAGATCACTGGCCAAGATTTCACCATTAGCAATTGGTTCCATTGGCTATTTCCTTTCAACTAACCATATACATAAAACCAACTTTTTAAAGGATTTTTATGAGTTTAGAGAACTAACTATAGGAGTTGTAGTTGCATTTTTATATTAACTACTGTCACTCTAAAAATAACTTGGTTCCTACAAAGTCAATATTTAAAACTAACTCCTTAGTTGTGATTTGTAGGTTCTATGTGGAATCGTCAATAAAGATTTTAGTTTATGAAAGTGAGAATGATAGTCTAAGGGGGGGGTGCCGGTGGCATCATGCAAAGCATCTAAAATTTGATAGTAAATCCTCAGTCTTTCTGCCCTTAAGAACCAGAGAACAGAGTTCATGCCAACCACAGTTTTTGGAAAGGAGGGTGTGGGAATCCTAGAAAACAGAAGGTAAGAGGGGAAAGTCCCACATTTTGCATATAAAATTTGCCAAAATATTTGGCTATGAGACTATGCATGATCTAAAATTAAATCATCCAGTTAAGGGTAAAGGACCTGAGTTTTGATATGACCTCCCTCCCAAAAGGCAGGGTTTGCAGTTTAAATCACGTTAACCACGTTAACTGCTCAATAAAACTAAAATCAAGATTCTTCAGAGGATTACAACAGCATTCTGGGCCTCTGCAACATCACAGTAACACTGTTTATTATATAATCCAGGAAAATGTTACTCATTCTCAAAAGAAAATGAAATAAATGGAAACTGATATTAAGATGATCCAGATGTTGGAATTAGCAGACAATTTAAGCAGCTTTTAATTACTAAGCTGCACAATATAAATGGAATTATGGATCTAATGAATAAGTAGATGTGAAATCACAGCAGAGAAATAAGAAGTATACAAAGAAATCAGGTGGAAATTCCAGAACTGAAAATTGCAATCCTTGAAATAAAGAATTCACTGGTTGTATTTAACAGCAGAAAGGAGATGAAAGGAAAGAAAAGAATCTGTAAATCTCAAAATAGGTCAATAAATATAGACTAGTATAGACATTATGTATTATTTTTTCTTTTCTTTCTTTTTTTTTTTTGGCTTTTAAGGTTTTATTTTAATTCCAGTTAATTAACATACAGTGTTCTATTGGTTTCAGGTGTATGACATAGTGATTCAACACTGCCATACATCACCTGGTTCTCATGGCCACAAGGGCACTCCTTAATCCCCATCACCTATTTCACCCATTCCTCCGACACCCCTCCCTTCTGATTACCATCATTTTGTCTTCTACAATTTAAAGAGTCTATTTCTTGATTTCTCTCTCTCTTTTTCCCCTTGCTCATTTGTTTTGTTTCTTAAATTCCATATATGAGTGAAATCCGATGGTATTTGGTCTTTCTCTGACTGACTTATTTCACTTAGTGTTATACTCTCAAGCTCCAATCATTCCATTGCAAAAGGCAAGATTCCATTCTTTTTTATGGCTGACTAATATTCCGTTACATATATAACATGATATCTTTTGATGAATCTGTGTCCATTCATCAATCGATGGACACATGGGCTTCTTCCTTGTCTTGATTTTGTAAATAATGCCGCTACAAACATAGGGGTACATGTATCCCCCTGAATTAGTGTTTTTGTATTCCTTGGGAAAATAACCAGTACGGCGGCAATTGCTGGGTCATTGGGTGGTTCTATTTTTAACTTTTTGAGGAACTTCCATACTGTTTTCCAGAATGGCTGCACCAGTTGCATTCCTACCAACAGTGCAGAGGATTCTTATTTTTTTCAAATAAACACAGCATAAAAATTTCAGTAGCCTTGGATCCTATCTGAGAAAATGATTTAATTATTCTCTCCTATAGGATGATCTGTAATATTGTGTTAAGCCAAATTTTATAAAAATGCCTTAGCTGAAAAAACAAAGAGCAATAATAAATTTATTTGTGCTCTATGTTGTGGTGAGTGTTTAGTTCTACATGCTGATATTTTAACAACCTTTGCATCTATCAAACGTATTCCACAACATAGCTTTAGTTCCAAATCATGTGATGCTATTAATGTTAAATGTTATTTTTATGCACCATTCAAACTCTGGTACATTCATTAAGTCTAAGTTCTTCTTCGTTATGCTTGCAGCCTGAGTGACTCAAGCTATGCTTCTCCCAAATTCCACAAAGATTTATTTATATATCAAAAATGACAAGTTTTTAAATTTATAATGAAATATATACTGGATTCCAGGAAATGGTCATTTATCCTATGATGTTTTATTTCCTAATATAAAGCTACCTGAAGAAAATAAGTGAAAATCAGAAGCTTTTTGAGTATTAGAATCAGAGCAAAAGTGTGGTCTTAAGAGAGATTTTCACGAAGCAACACAGCCTAATAATGTTCCTTTCTTCAAAAAAATGTAACTACAACTTCTTGGGATAAAATGGTCACTAATTATCCTTAGCTTATTTAACATAATAATCTTTCCAATTTGTTTATTGTTTACATTGGTCTATTGATATAAAAGTTATCTAAAGTCTTCCATATCTATTTGTACTCTCAGAAATTTGCACATGGGAATTCAAAAGAATATAAAATTAAATACCAAAGAGCTAGGATCAATAATCTAGTATCAACACGTACTCTCCTTCATAATGTATGGGAGCATTAATAGGAATGTTCCTTTTCCCCAGTTTCCACTCTTCTGAATTCAGCAATAATCAGTGATTTCTGATTTTCAAACTGTGTTCGATTTCTTTAAAAAAAAAATTACCTTTTCAATCTTCCTTCAATGTAAAAGACTTAGGTCAATTTTGTGGTAGTGTAGACCCTTGTAGTATGTATATACATTCCCATTTGAAGTGTTTTTCCCTTATTTCATCTTTTCTTTGAATTCACAGTCTAAGAAGAAGAACAACAACACTAGATCCTGTTATCCTTCTAATGTTCAACCTAGTGTTCACCTTGGAGATCCAGGCTTATAATAACCACTCTTCAAGTCCTTCGTATTTAAAAATACTTTTATTTCTAAAGCTTCAACAGAACATTTTCTTGTGATTAGAACCAAGAAACCAGCAAAATCTAAAAGCACGTTTATCTTGTTTAATTTTGCTAGAGCTTTACTCTATATGACAGTCAAATTATCTACTTCCCTTTATTTTTGAACAAATGAAAACAAAGAACAGATATTACCCATTTGAGCAAAAGTAGTTTTACATCACATTTTCGTTCACAGTAACCCTAATGAATTCTCGTTATTGAAGTGATAGATGATCAATTTTTGAGTCAGAGAAGCAGTTCAAAACTAGTTCTTTTACTTTCAATTGCTTCCCTAAATCTCCATTAGGATCATTCAGACCTTCTTTCCCCCACTTCTCCTAGGAAGAAATGACGGTTTTTTGCACAGAATAATAATGACACGCTTTATTCTAATAAAAGGAGTTTGCATTTTGGAAGTACGGGTATGATAATGATGGAGACTAAATTAAATATGCGCTACCCATGTAAATAGCCAGCATTTCTTCTGTAGTCTCCTAAGGCCATAAACTGAGCATTCACAAAGATGAGATTCCTCATGGCGCTGACAAAGTGAGGCTGAGCAACAGAAACGAGAAAAGCTCTAACAGTAGTGGGGCTTTATACACCATGAGTAATTTAAGATTAAAAATGTAGCTTTATCTCAGTGTGAGGCCAATGTTAATAACTAGTTCTATTCAAGGGAGGTTTCAAGAATTCTATAATTGAAAGTTGCCCAATTGTGCATGGACTAACCTAACTTTTGAGGAGCACAATTCATCTTCGTCAGTATTTCACTTAAATAACAAAGTTTCCAGAAAGCAGCAAGTGCCTTTTCTTTGTGTATTATCAACTTTGATGCCCTGAATGTGTTTCTGCTTTGGCAAATGATGGTACATGTAAATAGGACTCTGGCAGATTCTGATTACAAAATCAGGCAGGCAGAAAAATTCATTTATGGTTAAAAGAACAGCAAATGTTGTAATACTCGATCTTCAGCAAAACAATGATCATTTTACCTACAGCTAACTTATCCGTTGTCATGGCACACATTTTTACAAGTTAATTTTTTATGCTTCTTTAGATTGATTCTTTTTACCAGAGCAATGTTTTTTCAGCTATCTTCATTTATGTTCCATTTTCTGATTATTGAGATTTTGTCTGTTAAACTAATTATATTGGAACACCAAGTTCACTTAAAAAATGAGAAATTACAACTTCCATAATTGCATGTTTATATGAGTGATATGAAAACCTCCAGTCATGATCCATGGGTGTGTGTATTACAACAATTTCTTTCAACTTTTGACAGATATCCCAGAGGGAAAAATAAAATAAAATAAGGTCTCCTTTATTGTTTCTCACAGTGAGATTCAGCTTTATGTCTACTTCTTTTTTATCTACTTGACCAAACGTAAGTCTGGACTCTAGACTCATTAAGGTGCAACTTGCAAACCTCCATCGAGAGGAAGTTAATAAGCGTCTGCACTCATGGCATCATTTAATGTCTCCCCTTCAGTTATTTGAGATTATCCTGAGGCTAGTATTTGTCTGACAAACTTAGATTTATTAGATATACATGTCCAGAATTTGCAATTTAATATCTTTTTTAGGTTCACTGAGATAGGTCAACTTAAACATACAGGCTATTTTCCAACATTGTCACATTCACGGTATTGAGCAAAAATTTCTCATGAGCTATTGAAATATAGCATGCAGGTTGGAATCTTGGCATGATTGTTCGCCTGTCCATCTGTCATCATTATTTTGCCCATTCACATTGTGATATACCAAGATGAACTGGAAACAGAAGCCAGCAAAGGTCTGAATGAGGGATCTTGCCTTCAGGACACACAACCAAACTTATTTTCCCCTGTAAAATATTCCTAACAGAGAGCAAATTGATGACCTCTTTTGAAAGGATGTTTCTAATGGTTGTCTTCCAAAAACAATCTGCTTGGATTTGTACTTTGGCTAGATTTATATCCCATAACCAGATTTATAACTTCTAGTTTCAAGTCTTAGATTGTAATATGCAATAATTTTTGCAACATATTATTTATTTACTTATTATTTTATATTATTAATTGTAACCAGGGACAACTTAGGTTAGTATTTAGGAATATACAGTTTAGTAAGAGCATGAGACAGTCTGAAAGAAATACCTTAGCTCAAGGATTTCATGGAAAGAAGGTGAAAGATCAATATGAACATGAGAAGGTAGTGGAGAGAGTAAAAAAATCTGAGGTTCAGAGATAGAATCAGATTAGGGACCAGAATGTAAATTCAGGGGCCTCATTTCAGAGCAGGATAGCAAGCTTGGAGTAACCTGGATGAATTTTTCCAAACTGTATTTCCATTTTGGTGCCTTAAATGTACAGTGTTAAATAATCTGACATTGGTACTCCATGGAAGTAGATAGCGATCAATCGAATTTCTTCAAACCTTATAAAATTCTAGAAACAATGCTGCTTTAGGCACGGATAATTGCACTGACCAAGTAACTGGATAACCTGGAGAAAAATTCTCCTCCTTTCCGTGTTTGTCCCAGTAGCTTGAACAGTCTACGTGATGTCAACTTCTGAGTCTAGGGACAGTAGAAAGATGAAATATCCACAAACTCCCCCCAGTTTTAGTACTTTGAAGGCCAATTCATAAAGCATTAAACTGTGAGAAAAACTTTCCTGGGGGTGGATACAAGTTAACGAGGATTTAGATTTTTCTTGAAGGTCAAGAGTCAAAACGATCATTTCACAAAGAAAAATCATATCCTTGTTGGTATTCTCCGTTACTTCCTATCCCTAGGTATATGCTGAAATACTAAAATCTCCTCTCGCATTTAAACAAAACTTGTATCAGGATTGCTTATTCTCAGCAAGAAAGATAAACTAGAGACAGAAGTAAAGGCTTTTTCTCTAGGGACTGCTTAACTTCAAATTTAATGACAAGTCCTAATTTCTCCTGGATATTGCATGAAAGTAGATGTTACGTACTGAATATCTGTGTCCTCCAAAAACTCATATGTTGGGATCCTAACCCCCAGTGAGATGATTTTAGGAGGTGAGGCTTTGGTGAGGTGATTGGGACAGGACGGTGGAGTCTTCATTAATGAATTTAGCACTCATTAAAAAAATAATAATAATAACACCCAAAGAGCTTCCTTGTCCTTTTCATCATATGAGGATGTAATATAAAGACACCATCTATGAGCCAGGAAGCAGACCTTCACAAGACACCAATTTTGGATGTTCAAGCCTCCAAACTGTGAGAAATAAATGTATGTTGTTTGTAAGCCATTCAGCGTATAGTATTGTGTTAGAGCACCCCAAATGGGCTAATGATAATTTTCAGATACCTGTAGCAAACATGTTAATAGGGGAAATTAACTATGTATATTTACCCAACAAATGAATTTATGTGGAGAGATGAATTATAAGTTTCCTTCCATAAGTTATATGAGTGGGGTTCACAATTCTATGTTCTGTGTTTCATAGTTTATAGGTCTTTCATGTTTTATTTTATTGCTACTTTAAATTCCATCCTATGAAATATTAGGCCACTATTTTAAGAAAGATAGAATCTGTTTATGGTTTGATTTCTTTCGTGCTGCAATATATGCTTTCACACCTTTAAAAATACATCATTCTACTTCATTTTCTGAAGAGTTAGAATTTATGATTATCTTCCATTGCAGGCAATGACTTCAACTTACAAGAAGTGTAATGGAGACTCTTTTTTCATTTTTCAAGACAAAAAAGACTCAGCCTTATTGTGTAGGTTTTGACTCCCTAGACAGCTTCACCAAGGTCAACAATCTTACATAAAAGTGAGATGTAGAGTTTTTAAGATTTAAAACCCAAGCAGGTTGCATGATCACCATCAGAAGTAAACTATATTATTACAAAAAGCTCTATAGTGCATTAGTCAATTAATTATCTTTCTAATGGTTAGTAACTCTTCAATGTGCCATTTGTTGTAACATTTATCCAATATGGTACTTTATGTGGATAATAATGAGGAAGAAATAAAAATACACATCTAAACTGTCCATAGAGGTAATTATGTTGTCAAATGTACAGGTAATGAGAAAGTTTTCTAAGCTCTTGAAACTTTTCTAAGTTTTTGTTTTTGTTTGTCAATTTTCTCAACAAACACTATTTTTGAAAGCCAAGTTCCACACACACACACACACACACACACACAACAAGTCACAAAGACAATCCTGAGGATGTGTTTAGAAACATAAAATTTAAAAAGCCAATGTGAAGTGACTGCTGAATGTAGGAAAATATTTTATTCTGTATTAAAAGTAATAGATGTCTAATATTATAGGGGAAAACATGTAACTGAAGTCAGTAGTCAGCAAGTTTCCTATTATTTGATAACCCTGTGGCTTTGTGGATTTTTTTCCCAGAAATTAACCTTAATATTAATATTAACCTATATATGGTCACTTCTGTAAGTTGGTGGATACGGATATGACCCCTCTACACCAAGAATTTAAAAATAAGAAAAATCACATTGGCCACTGAACATTACAATATGGAAGTAAAAGGTGATGACTCAGACTGTAGAAATCACTATTATGGGGACACGGTTGTACTTAGGGTTCATATGACTGGTGCATTGTCTACTTTTTCCAGTTGTGAGGCCAAGGACCTTGTAGTCATCACTTCCTCTTTCTATTATTTATATTTTACTTCCAGTCCTCCAGCAAATTCTAAGAGCATTACCATCAAAATCTGTCATCACCTCTATGATCTCCATTCATTTTCAAGGAGTGAATTTCTTTAGGTAAGATTGTTGCACTAGCCTCTTGACTGGTCTTCCTATTTCTGCCTAGTGTCTCTTCAAGCTGTTGTCAACACAGCAACCAGAGTGACACTGTTAAGATGTGCATTAGATCAAGTGATCTTCATCTTGAACTCCCTCAAAGGCTCCTGAGTTATTCAGAGAAATCAGTGTCTTTAGAATGACTTAAATGGCCCAGTAGAATCTTGCACTTTTTAATCTCTACTTATGCCCCCATCACCAAATCCCAGCTCATCTTCTGTTACTCATCTCTTTGCTCACTCTCTTCTGGCCACACTGCCTTTTCATGAATATTCAAAAGGCCAGGTCCTTTTTCAGGAGTACAGCCCTTTCTGTTCCCTTACCTGGAGCACTCTCCATCATTGAGCTTGTTGCCAACCTTCCTCACTTTCTTTAGATCTTGATTCCATGCCCTCTTCTCAGTATAGGCTTCCCTAATGACCCTTAAAATGACGTCACTGGGGCACCTGGGTGGCTGAGTCAGTTAAGTGACTGCTTTCTCCACAGGGTCCTGGGGAGCCTGTTTCTCCCTCTCCATCTGCCCATGCCCCCCACAATCATAGTCTCTCTCTCTCTCTCTCCTCTTATTCTCAAATAAATAAGTAAATAAATAAATAAAATGATATCACTGCTTACCCTTGACCTCTTCTCCCCAACACCCCAATTATTTTCTTGATTTATTTGCACTTACCATCTAACCTACTACATAGTTTTATTTGTTATCTGTTTCTCCACATTAGAAAAATCTATCAGAATAGATATAGTTGTCTATTTTATTCACTGTGGTATCCCAGCACCAAGACAATGCTTTGTACAAGGAAGAAACTCTACTCTTATTTGCTGAATGAATAAATAAAGGAATGGGTGAATCATAGAAGGAAGATTTAGAAAGCGACAGATATGCAAATTTCCTGAAGATAAAATATAGCTTCCATATCAAGACAAGCCCAAATTTAATAAATTCACATATGTGAAGATAGAATATATCAGAGAGAAGGGCAATAGGGAGCATGAACATGTAGGCATAAAGCATCCTGAACACAAAATTTATCAGTATTTTCTGCCTTGTGAAAGCCTTTGCAAAGGATTTCCAGCCTCACTGGTGATTTAGTGAGCTCGATATGTTAGGTTATCTTAACTTAATGCCATTAACATTAAATTCTCCTAATGAACTTCCTTAGCTCTCACTTTCACCCATCAACCTCTGGCTCCCCCTTAGGTCTGCTCATAGGTTAAAAATGATCACCTGGAGTGGGACTTACGATTCAGATTTGACTTCCTATGTGATAAATACAGGGAGAGAATGCAGGTATTTGAAATCTGATACATAGGTTCAGAGATTAATAAGCCCAATTCTTCTTTTATTTATTCCTTCATTCAATAACCACACTGATGTAGGATGCTCAACCATCCCAGTTTGTCCAGGACTGAGGAGGTTCTTGAGATATGGGACCGTCTCTGTTAAAACTAAGAAAGTCCTGGGCACCTGGGTGGCTCAGTGGGTTAAGCCTATGCCTTCAGGTCAGGTCATGATCTTGGGGTCCTGGGATCGAGCCCCGCATTGGGCTCCCTGTTCAGTGGGAAGCCTGATCCCCACCCCCACCTCTGCCTGCCTCTCTGCCTACTTGTGACCTCTGTCAAATAAACAAACAAACAAATAAATAAATAAAAAGAAAGTCCTATGGAGACTAAGACAAGTTGGTCATCCCAGCTAGTACATGTCAGATGCTGTAATAAATGTTAGGAATAAAAATATGTTAGTATTACATATTTCTTTCTTTGAATATCTGAGAAATCCCTTTATCTCTTACATTTGCCTATAGGCAATCAGTTTTTATTTTCTCAAGCATATCAGTTAAATTCAACAGGTCTCTATAAACATTTTGGAACTAATAATCTATTTCCAATTGGAAAAAAAATTAGAATTAGGGAAACAGTGCAATAAAAGTATGGTAAATTTAATTTGATATGGTGAGGATGTATTGAGCATATATTTATTTGTCAGACATGATTTGGGTGCTAGGAATACATATGATAAATTTTTAAAATATGAGCAGGGCTTAGCAGTCTCTAAATAGCTTCTTAGCTCCAGTTTAAATTGTCTGGGTCTTTTTCCAGGACATCTGCCCATCAGAACAGACTATCAAGGGGAAAAAAAAAAATCTCATTAAATATGTATCCTACCCTTCATGCCTTGTGGGAGCTAGAAGAATCAGCCATTATCTGTTTTTCCTAGCATCCAACCAAAAGGTCTAATTTCTCTAATTCTAGAAGCAATTACAGGACTATAATTGACTGCATCCATTTATTTCAGAGAGCAAGAGAGAGTTACTTTTATTATAAGCATTAAAGAGTAAAATCACCTACAGAGACAATCTCACAGTATGGAAACCGATTCACACACCACAGTTCCAGCCAAACATCAGAAACTCTGGTTCTTTGGCTGTGTGTAGGTTTCTTTAGTCTCTGCTGCAGGTGATTTAAGAAGTTCTATTACTACCATGAGTCCTGTCTGGCCTTTGCTGAAAATCAACTTTGTTCAGCAGCATTAGTTCCCCATTATCTTTTGGAGAGGCATGAGAGCCAGGGTCTAAACAAAAAAGAAAGACCATCTTTATTTATCCCAGCACTTAAAGACTTGAAAATATCTTTCTCAGCAACAAATCTGTAACAACAGTCTTTGAGTAGGAACTGCAGCTTTTCTTTAGATCTGGAGAGAAACGTGCTTATGCAGTCTTCTGTTAGAAATTCTCCATCCCACACATTATTAGAGACAACCTGGTGATAAGTCTTCAAAGCTAATACACTAGTAGCTGTATCTTAAGTTTTCCCTCAGTCCTTTCTTCAAAACTGTTTCCAATTGTGACTGTCACTCTTCCCGTGCCTCCCTGGAGAAGTTTTCAGTCAGCAAATTTAAGGGCTAGTCACCATGGTGATGCTAGTACGTTACATAGACTAATTTGAATCTTCAGTCAAAAATGGAGCAAAGCGATAGCAAGATAGAAAGCATTTTGAGAATTACGGAATTTAAATAACATTTAATGTTCCAAGGAACCCCCTCAAACAAACGATCCACAGTGAAACTTTCATCGTCGCTCCACTCATCAGGGCTTTACACTGGATATCTCAAAGTTCTTAAACTCTACATGTCAAAAATGAAACTCATCATGACCATCCCTCAATGAGCTCTTTCTTTTTCTACACTCCCACTTCATTCCAATTAATGGAGCTACAAACCATTTATACCGTGGGCCCAGGAGCTAGTACCAATTCCTCCATCGTCACCATGTTTGCACAATTATCCACCAGTGAACTCCACCAGGCAATGCACAGAGACGGGAGAGACTGTCCACTGAGACTTTAAGTTCACTGTCAGTTCATGTATCTGTTAAACAGGCAACAAACAGTGCAAAGGTTATACGCAACTAAACTTAAACCATGACTCAACTGCCCAATGGCCTCCTTAATTTCTCCCAGTTTTATGCCAGGAGAGTGACAGTCAGGGCAGGTTACATTGAAAAAAAAAAAAAAATTTTTTTTTTTTTTTAAATCCATCATTTGAAAAGCCCAGATTTGAGGGATGTATATCTCTTGGAGTATTTGGCAAAGGTGGGAGCCATGACAGTACTGAGGGTTCACCATACTGTGGTATAAAGAAGTGTACCCTGGTTCCATTCACATAATCCCAGGGTATTTGCCCTCCTGCTCCATCGGGTCTCCTGAGCTGTCAGCTCCGCAGATGGGTCCATGACTCACCACCCCCCCAAGGCTGTCTACTCGGGCCTATTGCCTCCTATCCCTTCCCACCGCCACTGCTTTGGCTCAGGCTCTGACCACCTCTTAGCCCTCAGGCTCACCTCACCGTACCCCATCATCTGCAGGGCAATAGTTAGCTTCCTAAAATGCAGGCACCTACCCACCACCTGCAGGTTCAAAGCACTTTATGACCGCTTGCCAAATCAAGTCCAAACTCCTCACTGTGTTACAAAAGGACTTGTGGGCCCTAGCTCCTGAATTTTTTCTCTGATTACTTCCCTGATTACTTCTCACAACTGTCTCACGCAACATCTCCTTTCCAGCAAATGCCCATATTGCAGGTCTATGGCTGTGGCCACAGATGTGGCTCTGTGCCTGCCTTTGTACGCAGTATCCTTGCTCATGCCTTTGTTATTCAATGGTCACGTATTTACAGCCAATTCTGTGCCCAGCTGCTGGGCTCCAAGGATCCAAAGTCAGGTAAGACATGCTTTTCTGCAAAAAAAAAAAAAAAAAAAAAAAAAAAAAAAAAATCTGATATTTGGGAGAAATTCAAACATATAAATCAACAGGCATGATAGAAAGTGATAAATTTTTAGTAAGGTCATATAAAAATTATTATAGGAGCCCAGGGGAACATTCACTAAAAGGATGATGGGAGGAGGACGGGCACTGAAGATTTCTTGATATTTTTGTTAAATTTTTACAGAAGTTTTACATCATACAGTTGCTGGGAGCTATCCTGTGTAGATCGCCACTCTCAATTCTGGGCTGATAGAAGAAAGCCCCATTTTCTAGTCTAGGGGGATTAGTGAAAGGTTTGGATCTCTCAAAAGAGGTTTTTGTTTTTTCTCAGTTGGGATTTGGCAAAGCCTCAGAACACGGGGGCAGGGGGAAACATTGCGGGGCACCTGGGTGGCTCAGTTGTTAAGTGTCTGCCTTTGGCTCTGGTCGTGATCCCAGGGTCCTGGGATCCAGCCCCACATCGAGCTCCCTACTCCACCGGAGGCCTGCTTCTCCCTTTCCCACTCCCCCTGCTTGTGTTCCCTCTCTCACTGTGTCTCTCACTGTCAAATAAATAAAATCTTTAAAAAAAAAAATGACCAATGGGTATCACAGGAAAACCTTTCATGATGGCAAAATAAAGTCATGGAAGAGTCCCAGCTCTCATCACTGGTAAACACATGTGAAGGACAATAGTGTTGTGTCGTAGTTTGTCCAGGCTTCTGTAACAGAATACCACAGACTTGGTGGCTTAGACAGAGCAAATTTATGTCTCACAGTTCTGGAGGCTGGAGATTGGAAGGCAGTGTGACAGAGTGACAGAATGGTCAAGTTTCAGTGAAGGTCCTCTTTGGGGTTTCAGGTTACTGACTTCTTGCTATGCCTTCGCATGGTGGAAGGGGGAAGGGACCTCTGAGGGTTCTCTTCTGTAAGAGCACTGATCTCACTCACAAGGGCTCCACTCCCATGGCCTCAGCCCTTCCCAGAGACCCCAACTCCTAAGACCACCACACTGGACATTAGGTTCTAACATAAAAATTTGTGGGGGAAGACAAATATGCAGACCATAGCATGTGGGGTAGAATAAAAGTTATCTTTGTATTAGCTGCATAACCCTTCACGTGTTACTTTCAGATCTTGACTCATCTCAGGTGTGTTCCAGCTTTCTCCAGCTGTTGTCTTATCAGCTTTTACTCCCAACTACCCACCTGAATGATGCCAACCAAACTGACCTGGAAATGGTAATCTTTCTTACTAAGTAGGTAATGGTAATGGTAATCTTTCTTCCTAAGTAAGCAACCAATGATAATGGATGGAAGGATGGATGGATGGATGTTTGAATAGGTAGTATGCATGCCTGAACATTTATGGGATAGTCTCTGTTCTACTTTCTTCTACTTTACCAGTCCTCATTATTTCTGGGGTAGTAGATAATTGAATAAATGCAGAAAGGAAATCAATATGGGAAATGTATATAAACAATTATTGAAACCTCGGTTTTATGTTCCTTTCTTCCCTGGCAAGTGTCTATGACTCCTTCAAGACCCAGTTTAATAATCTCTCCTCTATGAAGTCCCCCTGACTCCCTGCTGATTTGATCATTACCTCTTCCATGATAAAACCATGTGGTAAGCACTTATAGCTGTAGTTGCCACAGTATTATTTTTCTCAAGTCCCACTAGACTATGGGCACCTAAGGACTGCAGCTTATGTAACTATAGGTTTTCTCATTCTATAGTCATAATAGCATAGGGTCCTTTTATTAGTCTGACGTTGCTAGGGGAGACTTTGTTCTAGACAATAATCTTTGATATCTGAAATAATTAGAATCATGTTTCTATTTCTAAATTATTACCACTTTTTTTTTTTTTACTACTCTATCTTCTTAATCAGAGTATACTGAACTTAATTTTGGACCCATGTTTATTATTTAGAACTGTTACTACAGATGCATTATTGAGCTCTATTAAAGTATGGAATCATGCTTTCTTGCATTTTTTACAAATATTTTAGTTGTGCTTTGTAGTATCAGGCAGCAAGCTCATGGGCACTGCCACCACTGCTGGGAGCAGGGGACAGCTTCCCAGGAGCTGCCCCTGAAACTGCCAGGGTCTTTGGTACCAGCTATGGGATCCATGCAGTCACTGGGGTCTAGGGCATAGCCACTGCTGTCAGGGGCAGCAGGGTCGATAGGATCATAGGCATCACAGCTGTTGGCACCAAGACTGTCTGGGTCCTAAGGCCACTACTGCTTCTGGAACCACTGGGGTCACCAGCACCATCACTGTCACCACTCTGCAAGTCTTGTCCCTGATCTCCCCATTTCACCACCTCCATGAAGTCCAGTCCACCCAACTCAGATGTACAGATGTGTGGCTCTGCTGTGCTTTGCAGAGAAACCTTTGTTGAGTCATGGATGTCCTAGTGGTTGTAGACTGAAGGAGATAGTCAAAGGGAATGACTTATGCTGATGTCACTCCTAAGGGGACATTCTGACAAGTAAATTACATGGCCGTAAGACTTGTATTTTTGCTCCTCAAAGACGTGAGAAAGAACTAAGAGTTATCCTTCAGCCTCACGTCTCCAACTCTATTCAGGATGAGTGAAGTCCTTCCAAAAAGTGAGGCCTGCAAATGGAGAGCCTGCACTTAGATGTGATAATCAACAAGGAAGATAAAATAAAAAGTAATAAACAGATAAACAGTAAAAACTAGCCCAAAACTTTCCCACTGATAAAACTATTTAGAAAAAAATGTTAATTATTGGAACTTGAAGCAATAGATATAATCTGTTTAAAGCCTTGCATCTTTGACCCAAATTTATTCAATTAATTTGCATCTAAAATAGTAACCTTTCAATGGTGGTAGTGGTGGTGGTGGGTGTGTGTGTGTGTGTGTGTGTGTGTGTGTGTATGCTCTCAAATGGCAAGTACACGTGTATAATCAAGCAAACCTTCTGCTGCCCTGTTGAAATAGGAATCAGTGAAAAGGAACAGATGTGGGAAATGCTGAGGGCAAGTAGCAAGTGTGTATGCCTACAAATTTAGCAGAATCCTTGCTGGAGAAACAGTATAATTTTTTCTTCAATTCATTAAACATTATTAGAAATTATCTTTTTACATCAGAGGAGACATTTGTTTCATGATCTGTTGAACAACTTCTACAAGAGATTTAAACTTATTAAGTTTTCTTAATTCCCATTAAATTAATTCAAAATTTAAGCTGCAAAATGCTCAGATATTTGTCCAGAGCTTTTTCCCAGTACAAAACAAAATGCCAGTTTATTATCTAGCAAACATATTCTAATTTGCACCAAAGCATAGTACACACAAAAATCATGACACAGCATAACAAAAATCATCAGCTATTTCCAGAGTACTTTGAGCATAAATTGATATGTTTTGTGCTTGGTATTGGATATATTGAATTTTCTTAATAGGAACTGGTCTATGTGGAGATTTTCCCTAGAACTAAAATTTAATACTGTTTTATGAACTATAGACATGGCTTCTCCTCATTAGTACAATTAAGAATAAATCTATATGGTAGTTTAACTGTGATTCATAATTTAAGAGAATAGCAGATTGTTCAGGGCTTAACATTTCATCACTATAATTTTATTGTTGCCATTTGTAACAAAGTAGAATTTCTATAAAAACTGAATGCACCTTTGTCAACACTTAATAAGCTAGCTGCCTAAATTTTACAGTAACACCTGAAGAAATTAAAAATCAGCAGGTATTTCAACAATCACCAAAAAAATAAAGTTACCCTGCAACTAATCATCACGAAGAGGAAGAGGGATTGCTTATGTTGGTTTTTATTTGTGTATAATTTCAGTAAATGTTATGGAATGCTTTATGATGTTATTTGCCTGTCATTTTGATTCCTATTTTTACTGGCTTTTTTCTTTATTCTTTGATGGTATACTGACCTCGTGTAATAGAATCTGCAATCATGTTGCCTTATTTTGATATTCCATATGGCATTTGTTTGTTTGTTTGCTTTATCTAGAGCCTTTAAAGTACTTTCCAAAGTAGAGTCCATGAACTAAAAGGGTTAGATGACCTGAAAGCTTCTTAGGGTCATAGAATCCAAGGCCCAGTGGATCAGAATCTAGTCTTTTTTTTTTTTTTTTGACTGGGTACAGTATACTTTATTGATGGTACATGACAAGGTAGGGCTCCCCAAGCCCCTCCCCTTCTTCAGGGGGTCTGGGATGGAAATAGTGGAGGTTGGGAGATTCTCAGTGTTTTGGGGGGAAAGTTAGGGCAGGGATTCCCCAGCAGCTGAGGGCCTCTCTCTTCCTCTTGCTTTGGCTGGGGCTGGTGGTTCAGGGGGCTCTTACTCCTTGGAGGCCATGTGGACCATAAGGTCCACCACCCAGTTGCTGTAGCCAAATTCATTGTCATACCAGGAAATGAGCTTGACAAAGTGGTCATTGAAAGCAATGCCAGCCCCAGCATTGAAGGTAGAAGAGTGGGTGTCACTGTTGAAGTCGCAGGAGACAACCTGGTCCTCAGTGTACCCCAGGATGCCCTTAAGGGGGCCCTCTGATGCCTGCTTCACCACCTTCTTGATGTCATCATATTTGGCAGCTTTCTCCAGGTGGCAGGTCAGATCCACAACAGACACGTTGGGGGTGGGGACACAGAAGGCCATGCCAGTGAGCTTCCCATTTAGCTCAGGGATGACCTTGCCTACAGCCTTGGCCCCACGAGTGGAAGCTGAGATGATGTTCTGGGCAGCCCCTTGGCCGTCATGCCACAGCTTCCCAGAGGGGCCGTCCACAGTCTTCTGGGTGGCAGTGATGGCATGGACGGTGGTCATGAGTCCCTCCACAATGCCAAAGTTGTCATGGATGACCTTGGCCAGAGAAGCCAAGCAGTTGGTGGTATGGGAGGCATTGCTGACAATCTTGAGGGAGTTGTCATACTTCTCATGGTTCACACCCATCACAAACATGGGGGCGTCAGCAGAAGGAGCAGAGATGATGACCCTCTTGGCCCCGCCCTTCAAATGAGCCCCAGCTTTCTCCATGGTGGTGAAGACCCCAAAGGACTCCACAACATACTCAGCACCAGCATCGCCCCATTTGATGTTGGCGGGATCTTGCTCCTGGAAGATGGAGATGGACTTCCCATTGATGACAAGCTTCCCGTTCTCAGCCTTGACTGTGCTGTGGAATTTACCGTGGGTAGAATCATACTGGAACATGTAGACCATGTAGTTGAGATCAATGAAAGGGTCATTGATGGCAACAATATCCACTTTACCAGAGTTAAAAGCAGCCCTGGTGACCAGGCACCCAATACGGCCAAATCCGTTCACTTCGACCTTCACCATCGTGTCTCGGGCACGTGGCTGGCACTGCACCTGAAGATGCGGCTGTCTGTTAAATGGGAAAGAGCAGAGAGCCCAGAATCTAGTCTTTAACAAGACCGTTGGGTGATGATGTCTATGCACATTATAAAGAAGCACTACCTAGGGCATAGAATTCATGCGCATATTATCGGACTTTGTAACATGAACATTCAATATTGAGCCTGGGAACCTTGCAACTGAATTTCTAAATTGGGAGAAAAGAATTATATCAAAATTTTGCTAACTTAGGGGCGCCTGGGTGGCTCAGTGGGTTAAGCCTCTCCCTTCGGCTCAGGTCATGATCCCAGTGTCCTGGGATCAAGTCCCACCTTGGGCTCTCTTCTCAGCAGGGAGCCTGCTTCCTCTCTGCCTGCCTCTCTGCCCACTTGTGGTCTCTGTCTGTCAAATAAATAAATAATCTAAAAAAAATTGTGCTTAGATAGCTATGTTGATGTCTGCAAACTTACATCCCTTCAATGCTTTTTCTTTCTTTTTTTTTTTTTTATAATAAATAACCATAAGTGAGCAAGAAAAATTTAAGGCCCCCAAAAGTTTGGGGCATCAAACTTTTTCAAGTGTCATTTAGAGTATTTCACAGAATCTTCATTCAATCAACAATGGCAGGCACTGTGACTATAAGAAAGCAAAAATTTCATAGACACAGTCACGGCCCTCAGGTAGGTTACGTTCTGGCAGGAGATATGGACCAATAAGCAGGTATTTATAATAAAATTTAAAATCACACCCAGTATGAGTGTGCACAGCGAGATACATTATTCTGAAATGCTAATCATTTCTCCAACATTCTCATCCACACTGTGTCAGGGAGAATTCAGAACCCTCTTTCTATTGTTTTTATTTTTCTCTTTGTAAGTCACTTTTATTGTTGTTATCAACTAGACTCCAAGGAATTAAAAATGAAGGCTAGTAAGGGGAGTGGATCAACAGATCCCACTACCTCAACAGATTTCAAAAAGAACAGAGAAGGGACAGGGCCTCCAACAATCTTTCAGTCTTCACGTGGGAAACAGGGAGAAGGTTGATGTAATATGTAATCAGAGAGACAGACATAGGATGTCTGGACAGAGAGACAAGAAAAGGAGAGTGGTCAGTAGAAGAATCTTAGAACACCATTCATACTCAACACCTGCAACTGAGCAGAAGGCAAAACCTACAGAGCAGTTGAGCTGATCTTCTAGTAGCTTCTGGGTGAGACCCCATCAGCAGCAGCTACCAGTAAGTGACCCTAAGTTTGGCTGAGCAGCATGCAGCAATCTCCCCTTTAATGGTCCAACATCACCATGCCACACAACAACAAAATAAATTTTAAAAGATGGATCACTTAACACCCATGCAGCGGACAATGAGAGTGGTCACAGAAAAGCCCCTTGACCTGGTTTGAGGTAGGACTGAACAATGTATGTGTTTACTATGTGTCAGGTATGGGTACCATATTGCATTTTATACTCCTTCCAACCCTATAATGTAGATGTTATTATTATTATTAGCCTTGTTGAAAAATGAAGAAACTATTGCTCAGAAAAATTAAGTGACTTGCTAAAGAAAACACAGAACTCAAATATAGCAAATGGGAGGCTCAGGATCTGATTCCATAACAGTATTGTTAACTTCCATGGTATAGACATAAATCATGAGAGACAGGTGCACATCAGTATTGGGAAATTATTATGCAGAAAGCTTCTCTAATTTTGACTTGGGAAGAGAGAAGAAACATGCTGGAAGAGCTGAAATCTATGCTCTGTCTTCAAGATAAGGAGGCCACTGAGGCAGAGACAGGATATTCTAACAAATGGAATTGGAGTTTGAAGCATGAAGGCAAGCTCTAAGGTGGGACACACCCTGGCACATGGGGATGGGAGTGCAGAGTAGAGGGCAGTGGGTAGGGGGAGGTGGAGTGAGGAGGCTGGAGACATGAGGGCTGGGGAGCGGTCTTCTACTGTGAACTTCAGTCATTTCAGAAGAGATATGAACTGAAGATTTTTACCCAAGGAAATAAACCAGACAAAAATTAACTGCTTCAAATAAACTGATATGACTTGAGAGCCATAATAATAAGAATATAATATTGGAGATGAAATATAGTTCTAAAGAGCACCTTGTGTATAGCCATTATTGTATCATTTACCACTGAGTGGTTTCATTATGTTCTGATCCCAACCCAACTGTTCTCCAAAGTAAATGTTTTCAAGGCTGTCCTGATACTTGGTACGTTAAAGGATATGTTGGTTGGACTGAATAAAAGTACTAAACGTTCAAAATATTTTAATGACATTTTTCAGAAAAGGAAACATGAATGGCCTTAACCATATGAAAATACACTCAACCTCCCAGGACCCTGAGATTACAACCTGAACCAAAATCAAGAGTCAGACACTTAACCAACTGAGCCACCCAAGTACCCCAATATATAATGAATTTTAAAAATAAAGGTACTACATATATGAAAAAAGAACAAGTTACTACACCAAAGATAAAATTAAAAAACAATACAGAACTTTGGAAATATTTCCTTTCCTTGTTGTCTCCTTGTCCAGACCTCTTGCCTCTGTCTCTCTGGTTACATATCACACCCACCTTCTCACTCTTTCCCATGTGGAGGCTAAAAAACTGTGGGAGGCCCTTACCCTTATAGATGGCCATAACCAGATGAAGATAGGTTTAACCTCTTGCTTCACAATAAGAGAAGTATAAATACAAACTAAGAGTGAAGTAGGTACTCTTTTACCCAATCAAGCGGTAAAAGTCAAAAAGTCATGTCTTGCTGGAGGCGAATTTGACAAAATCTGTCAACATTTAAAATTCATATATCCCTTGATCTATGAAAGTGTGAATGACACATATTTAAGAATCTCCATCTCATCATAACTTTCCCTCTGCCATACATTCAATCCCTTGCTTTCTGGATCCCTCTGTGCCGCCTTCTTCTTCCTCCTCCTCTTCTTCTTCTTCTTCTTCTTCTTCTTTCTTCTTCTTCTTCTTCTTCTTCTTCTTCTTCTTCTTCTTCTTCTTCTTCTTCTTCTTCTTCTTCTTCTTCTTCTTCTTCTTCTCCTCCTCCTCCTCCACCTCCTCCTCCTCCTCCTCCTCCTCTTCCTCCTCTTCCTCCTCCTCTTTCTTCTTCTTTTTTAATTTTCTCACCTTGTAGCAAGCCTCCAGATAATCCTAGGATAAAAAGGATTTTTTTTTTATTCCTTACATGTTTTAAATGCCTTTGTTCTAGTATTGCAATTGTATTAATTTGGCTAGGTGTAGAATTCTAAGTTGTGAGTAATTGTCCTTTGTCTTTCAGTTTCCAGGATTAAAATTAACAAGTCTAAAACCTTGTAGATCTGTTTTTCTCTTCTAAAAAGTTTCAGAATCTCTTCTCTCTTTTCCTTATCTTCTGGAGAAATTTCACAATAATGCACTGCTGTTTTCATTTCATTCTTTTAAAACTCATATGTCAATATTCAGTGAGCCATTTCAATGTGAAAGCTTTAGTTCTGGAGAATGCTTTTGTATTTTTTCCTTAATAACTTCTCCGCCTCTGTGATCTCTGTGCTTCTTCTCTGGACATTCTTCCAATTGCATGTGAACAACCAGGAATGATTGAAGTTCTAGTCTCTCCCTCCTCCTTTTCTTATTACTAAAAATATCACACCATTCTAACCTTGTTGAATTTATTAGCTCATTTAATTCTCACAAGAATACTATAAAGAACATTTACTGGGTGAGCTTGGGTGGCTTAGTGAAGTGATCGGCTCTTGATCTGGACTCAGGTCATGATCTCAGGATGTGGGATGAAGACCTGCACTGGGCTCCATACTCAGCACAGAGTCTGCTGGAGATTCTTTCTCTCCCTCTCCTTCTGCCTCTCCCCACCCCCCCCCCACTCTCTAAATAATTAAATAACTAAATATATATTTTTAAAGAATATTTATTATTATCTCATTGTATGGGTAAAGAAATTGAGGAAGAGAGATGGTAGATAATTAGCCTGAAATTTTACAGCTAGTACGTAGCAGTTAGCTTTGACCATTTTTCCTCTTTGAGAAGAAATTGCTTCAACTCACTTTACAAATCTTCAGTTGATATTTTTTTCTGTTGTAATATTGCATTAACTTCCAAAGTTTTGTTTTGTTCTTTCATTTTTTTCTTTTGGGTGGTGACTTGTTCTCTCATATATCTTTTTTATTTTTAAAATTCATTTTAAATTGGAGAAACTGAATGGCTCAGTTGGTTAAGTGTCTGAGTCTTGATTTCAGTTCAGGTCATGATCTCAGGGTCCTGGGATCGAGCCCCATATCAGGCTCCATGCTCAGTGTGGAGTCTGCTTGGGATTCTCTCTTCCCTTCTCCCTCTGTCCTAACCCCCAGTCATGCTCTCTCTCTCTCTCTCTAAAGTAAATAAATAAAATCTTTTAAAGAAATTCATTATAGATTTTGGAGTGTCTGGCTCTTTACAAACTGTTTTTGTGAATTTCACATTCTCATTTTTTTGTTGTTTTTGTTTTTGCTTCTTTTACATTAAAGTTTTCTTCAACTGCTTAGTGACAATGAATGAAGCACTGGAGACAGAGTGGTAGCTCTGTGTAAAATGATAAGATTTGTTGATTGATGGACCTCACTCTAGTATAGTAAAACATACTGGTATTTCAGCCTCTCCCAGATACTTTGATTTGATGGATTTGCGATGAGACACAGACACAGACTTCAGAATACTTAAAGTTTCCCCAGGGAGATTCTAATATGCAGACAAGGTTGAAAATGACTAATCTTGGAGGAACTCTTAATATCACTTGGGGCTAGTTATTTTATTTGAGGAGATGATTTACCATCTCCTTGGATTAGGAGTTGAGGTAAGACACAGGACAAGAATATCAGTAAGATGTCCACATGCAGGGGTGCCTGGGTGGCTCAGTGGGTTAAGCCTCTGCCTTCAGCTCAGGTCATGATCTTGGGGTCCTGGGATCGAGCCCCACATTGGGCTCTCTGCTCAGCAGGGAGCCCGCTTCCCCCTCTCTCTCTCCACCTGCCTCTCTGCCTACTTGTGATCTCTGTCAAATAAATAAATAAAATCTTTAAAAAATCTTTAAAAAAAAATGTCCACATGCAGGCATAAAGTTGGGGAAAGCAGTGAGATGGGCTTTTGTTATGTGAGTAAACCTACAAAATCCTACACTTTTAATAGGGAGTCCCACATCCATCCTCAAGTGTCCAGGTCCCAAGTGCAGAAAACCTATAATTTCACCTCTCCAGAAAGTATAACTCCAGTCTTATGCCAAGGGAAAATGGAATCACTTGACTGTGGAAAGTTGGGGAGAAAACCTGGAAAGTTTGGAAACATACCATGGGGGCACCTGGATGGCTCAGCAATCAACTCTTGGTTTCAGCTCAGGTCATGATCTCAGGGTCCTGGGATTGAGCCCTTCTATGGACTCTGCCCTCAGCAGGGAGTCTGCTTGAGAATTCTCTCTCTCCCTCTTTCTCTGTCCCTCCCCCCACTTGCTCATTCTCTCTCTCTCTCTCTCTCAAATAAATAATAGACTTTAAAAAAATACCATGAATCAGTTTCAGCTTGGGTATCTGATCGTTCACATTTTAGAGTCTTTCTGGGATTTCGTACTTCACCAGGGGAAATTTGCTCATTTCTAGGTTGTCCCCACCCCCTACAACACAAAGCCAACCTTCTCTTTTTTGTTGACTCAGTTACCATGCACCATCTCCATTTCAGTTCCCAGAAGGTTGACTTCTTTTGTCAACTCATCTGTCTTTGTCATTTTTTTTTTTTGGTCTTAGTGTATTTGTGCCTTTTTCCTTCTTTATTATAATTTTTGAAAGGTTTTAGATAAAATCTAAATGCTTACTCATGAATCTCCCTCTTACAGGTTCTAAATCCAACAAGGAATGATTGATGAAGAAGGCGAGCATCAAAGCCACGAGATAACATCAAAATATGCAAGAAGAGAGCAAGTAGTCTTAAGAAACTTTGTTGATATTTCATCTGTGTTTAAACCACAAGAAAAGATTTTAAGGAGCTGTAGTCCAATAAGACCAGCACATGTGGTTCCTCTATCATGCCCTGGGATAACAGTTCTTCCAGTTTGACAAGTGGTAGACTATTTTATAAATAGTTTGTTAAAATATTTCTTTACATGTTTGCCTCAACCTCTTAATAGACTGTGGATTTCTCAGTTTTGCTTGAAGTGCCTAATATAACACATGATACCTAGAGGATGGCCAATTAATTTTTTCAGAGAAAAGGAGGAAGGGAGGAGGCAAAAGAAGGAAAGAGTGAGGAGGGAAAGGTGATAGCTGTTCTGAGTCACTTATTTGAGATCTAGAGACACCTGCCCCAAGGAAACTGCAGGTTTGACCGGACCCACTGTTATTGCAGGTTTACTATGTGCTAATCACTATGTGTTACACTTTACACATATTCTCTTAGATTGCTTGATAACCCTAAAAGATAGGAGATATCATTCCCAGGTGTAAGCCTAGAAAACTGAGGTTCTGAGAAGACAAATAAGTTGTCCAAACTCACAGTGTTAAAATGGGTTTGGAATATACTGTTTTTCCTGACCCCTTCCCCCAAGCCTATGCTGAGAACCCAATGCTATACCAACTCGTAAATCAGGAATGAAACTCAATTCAATAGAGTTGTCTTTCCTTCATAGGCAGAGTCATCCTGCATATGAAGAATGTCGCACAGCATGGAAATCAGCTTGTGGAAAGGAGGATTAACATCATTTGCAGGACCATTTGTTCATTAGTTCTTTTTTAATGACCCTCACATACTGACCAGATCTACTTAAATATAATAGCCCTGTAGAAACAGACTCTATCTAACCCAAAATCCTTCTACTCCAATTTAAACCCGTCTCTTCTTCTTTTATCCTCAAGAGAAAAGGGAAATATCTGATAATCTTTCTTTTAATAAGACTGCTGCACTTCTGAAAAATTGTAATTTATAGTGTCCCTTACCCAGTAGCAAAAAAAAAAAAGAAAGAAAGAAAACTCACTGTACTCAGCATTGACCAGCCTCTTGTTATTTATGTATTCATTCTTTATTGGATTTATATAGTATCTTTCCCCTGAGGAGCTCAAGGTTCTCTTCGAGAACTTTGAAGCAGCAAATATTATCTCAACATAATGAGCCTGACTCTATCTCCTACAGAAAGAAAGCAGAAGATCATAAATTTAGCCAGAAAAGGGTCACTAATCTGCAACAAACCAGGCCCAGTTTTAAATACAGAGCACCCAAAAAGGGGGCATGGCCACTGGGAATAGGAGCAGAGCCAGAAGGGGATTTTTCCCTGAAAGGCATCCATGTAAAAGAGTATTATCCATTTTTCTTGCCCATGAAGCTCATCTCTTGTGAATGGGAGATCCCATGGGTGGGAAGAAATAGCAATGGGTGGGAGAAGAAACGATGTGGGAAGGGCAGTTCTTCCAAGAAAGACAGCGGGGAGGAGGGAACCAGGGGATGGGGTTTATAGCAGATCCTGACCTTGAAGTTATACCTGCTGTTTTCTATGATTTAAATACAATTACCAATGGCCATGGTGATAAACCACCTGAGAGTGATGCTTTTAAATGTATTTCTTTACACAAGCTCTATTTAAACCTACTGTGATGGTAAAGAAATTAAATAGATCGTACAGTTAAGATCATAAGTTAAGAAAAACGCCCACCTGTGAAGAATTTCATTGTTAATGTGTGTGCGCTTTGCTAGGAGTTTCAGCAACCCAGATACAAAAGCATAGATTTTTTTCCTTTTTTTCCCCCCTCTATTGTCCAGAGTATTGGAGTCTATTTTATGGGATTCATACGCTCTGAGAAAACAGACTACCTTATCAGACCCACGATCTTGAGTCCTTTGTTCCTGATTCTGTGTTGCACCTGGTGCGGTTTTTCTGAAGAATCCAAGATTAAAGGGTGGAACACCCAGTCAAAACGCCCATATCAACGGACACTATTTTTTAAAAAATCAAGGTGATATAACTCCCTAATAAGAAAATCTTTCTCCATTGTCTCAGGGAGAGTACTATCAAAGTTGGAGGGAATGTTTTATAAAGCTACTCGGAAAGAGGCAATGGGGTGAGGCCTCCAGTGAAATGCTTGAGTAATAAAAGACAGTCATGAAATATCTTTCTGGGAAGAGTGAGTCTTGTCTTAGCAGGACAGAGCTTTTACTTTAATGATTATCGTTGCGCAGAACTACGGAAGAAGAAGACAATCTCCCTCCCTACTCTTGTCCCAGCAGCACCATATGGAGGTGAAGAAATTAAGCTCTAGACTCATAACAGAACTGGTTTTGCTACCAGGCCTTCCTCCTTAGTTGCTGGATGATTTTATAAAGTTGCTCAACTTCTTCGAGCCTCAGTCCTACCAATAGGAAATGAGACTAGTAATAATTTCTGTTTTATTAAATGTTTGTCTCTTGATTCAATGAGAGAATGCACACACAGTGGTTGATAGAAGGCATGATTACCTAGCCTATCGGCACTCTACAAACATTAGCCTTTATCAGAATCTTCAATATTATATTATTATAGATTCAAATTTTATCTACCACCCTTATTAAAGATAAGAAATAACCACATTGACCTCTTACCATTCCCTAAACATAAACTCTCTTCAATTTTTTTTTTAAAGATTTTTATTTATTTATTTGACAGGGAGAGAGAGAGATCACAAGTAGGCAGAGAGGCAGGCAGAGAGAGAGAGGGAAGCAGGCTTCCCGCTGAGCAGAAGCCCAATGTGGGGCTCGATCCCAGGATCCTGAGACCATGACCTGAGCTAAAGGCAGAGACCCAACCCACTGAGCCACCCAGGTGCCCCAACTCTCTTCAATTTTTTAATCATTTTTCTCCTCAATACAAAAACTTGATTTTTCATAATAATTACTGTTTATTTCAGTTGTTATTTGACTCCTCCACCTTACAATAAGTACCAAGGGGGCAGGTCTGTATTGCTTATCCTATATCAGCAGCCAGGAACACTGCAAATACTAATACAATTCCAATGAATAGGAGGGATAGGCTTGGCACAGAGTGCACGCTACGTCAATCTTTATTTTGATAAGATATGAATATAAATAAATGTGTAGGTCCAAAGAATGGTTGGAAACAACCCCCTTTTTGTGTGTCAGTGCCTGCTGTGTTGTATGGGCCCTTTCTTATACAGCAGGGAGCACAGTGAGTGACAGCTGCTTTATTACTGATGGTTAATGAATTATGACGGCTTAGCATAACAGAGAGGTGAGTAGATTTGAAGAGGGCCAGGTTGATCCAGCAGAGTGATTTAAATGTTAGAAAATAGGATTTAGGATGAGAGGCTGAGGGAATTGGGGTTATTTAGCCTGGAGAAGAATATGGGAGAATGTTATACAGAAGACGAAGGCCAGCTGTTCTCCATTTTTAAAGACTAATCCATGTAATGAAATGCAGGAGGTGATGTGTTAAAATAAATTCACCAAGGGACTGAGGATTCTTTAAACATACATTTATGTTATGACGTTGGGGAACTCTCAAATTTAAATTATACTAGAGAATTATAGTTGGGGAAAAATCACAATGGAAATAGCTATAATTAGTCAAAACACAAAATATGCAAACAAACCCGACTACCTTAATTGTTTGGAGAGCCCTCACTTAATAAATTTGTTGTACACTTATTATTTCCAGGATAATTATTTAAGTTCAGTAAAATTTTGATTCAGATAAGACTCATCACAGGATTTTTCCCAGGAAATAAACTAATCTAGACCTTTATGGGCAAAAGAAATATGCAAGATAATTAATAGCATAAAATTTTATATAATCTTGATTCAGTAATAAAAGTACTAGGATTTGATGATCTGGAATAATGATCTAACTTTCATCTCACTTTATGTAATTTCCTTTACAAAACATGTCAATTGTATCACATTATGAATGCATTAAAACAAATCACGATTTCAAAATGTATCATTTTATGAATCTCTTAGTAAGGAATTATTTTACAACTTAAAAAGTAATCTTCATATGAACAATTCTGATGCTATATATTTAATGACAATTTTAGAGTTAACAGACCTGTACTAGAAATATATGTTCTGATTTTACTCAAAGGATGGAATTTTGCCTTAGTCACTTTTTTCATGGGACTTTCTTCCCTCACTGTGGGTTTTAGAGTTTGCCTATAGAAAGGAATCAGATTTTATTAGATATTTTTTGAAAATAATTACTTCCACATGGTGGGTATGTACTGAATATAAGCACTGTATATGTTTCTATGCCTCACAACTGTCCTTAAAATCAAGACTACTGCAGTGATTTTCTAGGTGAAGAAAATCTAGTGGGTGGCATTGCTGGCATACCATCAGAAGATATAGGACTCTAGAACATATGCTCACCACTTCCAAAAGTGTTTATGAAAAATAATCACACAAACAAGTAACAGTGATCTGGGGAATTTTAAATAATACATTCTATAAATCTGGAATTCAAACTGTAGGCAACAGACTTCCAGAGCTGTTTGTTATAGCATAGTGGTTAAGACTACGAGCCTTAGCAACAACTGGCTGGCTCAGTCAGTGAAGCAGCTGCCTCTGGTGTAGGTCATGATCCCAGGGTCCTGGGACTGAGCCCCACGTGGGGTTCCCTGCTCAACAGGGGAGCCTGCTTCTCCCTCTTCCTCTGTCACTGCTCATGTTCTCTTTCTCTCTCTCTCAAATAAATAAATAAAATCTTTTAAAAAAAAGACTCTGAGCTTTAAAATTAGACAGCTTGGGTTCAAGAGTTGACTCCAACTTCATGAGTTTCATTCACTCTCCCGCTCTGTGAGATGGATTTGATAAGAATTATACCTACTTCTTTAAAAAAAAAAAGATTTTATTTATTTGAGAGAGAGAGAGAGTAGGCACTGGTGGGGTGGGGGGATGGGATGGCAAAGGGAGAGGGAGAAGCAGACTCTCTGCTGATCAGGGAACCCCACACAGGGTTGATCCCAGAACCCCAAGATCATGACCTAAACTGAAGGCAGACACTTAACCCATTGAGCCATCAAAGTGCCCTGAGTTATACCTACTTCTTAAAGCTGTTTTAAGGATGCAGTGAAGTCCTGAATGTAGAACACTTATCACAATGCCAGGTATACAATAGACACTCAATAAATGTTAAGCCAACACTGAACTACATGTCTTAGGCAGACATAGGAGCCTGATGTTCATTTTTACATAACAAGAGAATGAAATTCTGATTTTCAAATTAGCATATATGCCTTTAACATATTATTTCACTATCTCCCTTTTTTTTTTCCACTCTCATACTTCCCTTCCAGTTCTGTTGTTGGAAGGGAAGATAGTAAAATGGTTGCAGGATCCTGCCTTGTTCGCAAGTGTTTTAATTTGGTATGTTAGCTCTCTTGTGGATGGCGGCTGTTTAATAATGCATTTTCCAAAAAAAAAAAAAAGTGTATCTTTTAAATTAAGTTGTTTACATTTCAAATGCAATATGGTAAAATTCAAGTACATTGTCATTATTCCAAAGCCTTAGGTTTCACGCCTTCAGATTGTTTGAAAGATGTTTTTCCTCTTCCTAGCTGCCTACGTGATCTTAGCAGATACATGAGCACCATCTGTCGGCCAAAAGGAGTCATGAAGTTCATTTATTTTTCTAGGGGCGGTCTCTCAACTACTGTCTTGTAAGTAAGTCGTCGTTCTAAAATTGACAAATGCAGATAAAATTTAACAGTTACATTGTTGATTTTTTTTAGTGATTTTAGTCTGGAAGGAATGAATTGAGAAGTTTCTTTAATTGCTCCCACAAGAACTTGAAAAATGAAAGATATAGTTTAGCAAAATGTAGTTTAACAACAAATTTTGTGGACCCAGAATCCTCCTAATCTTTCTCCTTCTAATACACACCTCTCCAAAAATGTCAGATTGCTGTGTTCTTACAGATCTCATTATAAGAACTACCCAGTACCCCTCCAGTGTTCCCAGATGATAGGGAGTAGGGAGGTTGTTCAGGCCAGAGTCATTCAGTCCTGAGGCTGGGTAGACCCCAGCCCTTTGCCTTTCTCCACATTGCGCGCCACTCTCAAGCTTTATATCGGCCGTTTTACTAGTGTGACACTATTTTTCTACTGTGACACTGTGAAGACCTTTTCTCTTACCATTCCCCTAACAACTTGATATTTTTTAAATCAATATATTTAAAAATCTGAATTTATATTTATTCAACGTCCAAGAAGATTCTGAGTAGCACAAATGTAGTAAGGTTACTGTTTCATGTCTTTGGAGAAGCAATAAAATGAGAAAAAATCTTGTTTTATTCTAACTTACCCATATGTTTGCATTTAATGAAAATACTGAAAGACAAATGGATCACTGTAAATGATTAAGAATTTTATTATTTTTAAATGCTAAAAAATTATGGGTACTAGGTATGTATCATTGTTTCTAGTGGTACAAAGTTTTCCCAAGTCTTAGAATTTATGCATTCTTTTTTAATTGGGAAGAAGAGGCATGCTACATAAAATTATAACTCTCTCTTTCATTTTTGTCTTGTAATATGAAGTAAAATTTTAGAAATTTTATTGATGAAAAAGATAAAGCTCAATCTCTTGTTCCTAAGACTTTGTGTTTCATATAATAACGTTAATAAAATAGCACAAATCCAAAGAAGTAACAAATTCATACTACAGAAGGGTAAATTCATTAGAAAAAAATAATACCTTGATTAAAAGACATTTTATGTGATATCTTAACAGCCGGTCTTTGGTCAAGCTCTCTGGTTTCATTCTAAAAGAGAGATACGTATGCAGCGAGTTTATCAGAGAATGCTCTTGGTACCAAAACCCTTCCCAGCAAACCAGAGAAGAAAGCTTGGGCTCAAGGAGTGATTGACCTATGATGCAGTTCAGCAGAAGGCTAGCCAATTCCTGAGGGAATTCTAGAGCAAAGATGGCTCCTCAAGGTTATCCCAAATTTAGGCAAGGGACCTGAGCCTTCCTAGGGTTTCGCTGAGTAGTCGTCAGGGTTGGGCTGCCCCTCAGGGAGAGGATGTAACCTTAAGCAAGGCAGCTCATTTGAAGAAGTCCAATTCCGGGTTCTGTCAGGCTCAGTAGTACCAAGAGCTGGTGGATAAACCTTCGAACCTGAAGGGACATTCTGGGTGGTACACCTCAGTGTCTATTGCCTCACTATAGTTACATAAGGGAAAATTCCCCATTGCTTATATTTTTAGTTTTTTGCCTTCTTCACTCATTTGATATATCCAGCCCATCCTTGAAATGCAAATACCATTTAATGTAGACTTAAAGTGAAGTCTAAGATAAAGATGTTAGACTTACAGACTCTGAGTGCCGAGTGACTTACCAAAATTACCACTTCTTGAGCAGAACAATTGCTATATATTTTTATTATTTATTTATTTATTTGACAGACAAATCACAGTAGACGGAGAGGCGGTGGGGCGGGGGAGCAGGCTCCCGCTGAGCAGAGAGCCCGATGCAGGGCTCGATCACAGGACCCTGAGATCATGACCTGAGCCGAAGGCAGAAGCTTAACCCACTGAGCCACCCAGGTGCCCCAAAACAATTGCCATATTTTTAAGTGAAAGAATAAACTCTTGTGGAACTATTTTCAATGCCAGTCTTTTAGCCGCACAATTCCCAAACCTTGTGCCAAGGGACTCTGGGGCACTATAGCATACTCACTGGAGAACCATGGAATATTTTTAAATTTCTAAGAAAACACAAGAATGTCAGACAGTGTATGAAATACTACCTCAAAACAGTTCACAATTTTTACATTAGCTCAAACTGTATTCCTTTCGATGATGAATTTTTGTAGAGCCGTAGCTTCTGGGTAAAAAATTCCTGGCATGAAAACATCAATGTGAACCAGAAATGAAGGTGGCAAGATCCAATCCAATTGTTAAGGCTTGAAAAATTGTGCAATACCCCAAACTGCACACATCCCTCTAACAAGCAATTGTGATTAAGCAAGAAATAGAAAATATATTTTTTTCTTTCAATGTAAGTGTATTGCTGTTTAAGATGATTATGGAGTTGTTGGGACATAAATATGTATTAACACCTATGGGTGCTGAAAAAAAGTCACTGAGCCACTAAAAGTGTCATGAACTAAGAGAATTTGGGAACCTTTCTTTTAGCATTTGATCACAGTTGAAAGAAGAATGTATATAAAGCTACACGCATGGATCCAGAGCTCCCTATAAGACCAAAAAGTGAGGGGACGGGACGGAGGGGGTGGCTGAGTGATGGACATTGGGGAAGGTATGTGCTATGGTAAGTGCTGTGAATTGTGTTAAGACTGATGAATCACAGACCTATACCCCTGAAACAAATAATACATTATATGTTAATTTTAAAAAAAATTTTTTAAAAAGACCAAACAAGTGACATTTTATGCCATTAAAATGAAAGATGTTTCTTTCCACTTTAGAAATACAGAGAGAGGAGAAGGAAAGGGAAGGGAAGGGAACAGAAGGAAAGGGAACAGAAAAGGGCCATATCCCCGAGATTAAGTTCAGCTAAAAACAAAACAAAACAAAACAAAAAGTCCAGACTAATGGAAGCACTATAATGTGGGTGACTCCACAGCATCATTAGGGACTCAAACACCTAGGTTTTCTGCTCTACTTCTTCAAGATCAATTCAAGTTCCAAGATGGTTTTTGGAGCACTAATAATTTCATCAGGCAGAAAGAGGAAAAGAACTGGCCCACTCTCTCTTAAAGAGAAACCTATAGCCCATATGATATTTCCTTCACATACCGCTGACTGGAGGTAAGTCAGATGTGAGGTGGCCAATAAACCCAGGTTTGCCTGTGATTTTCCCAGTCTTATTACTGAACATCCCCTAACCTTGAAGACCTGTCAGTCCCCGGCAAACCAGGATGATTGGTCACTCTAGTCACATGATCACATCTTGCAGCCAGAGACTAGAACGACTAGTTTTTAAGCTGTTAAACAATGAACTCAATTAAAAACAAGCTTTTCTACTAAAGACGGAAAAAATGGATGTGTAACTAATATACAGGAATGTAATAGACATTGCTAATAGCAATGTCTTCTGTAATGGCCAGTCATCAAAACTTTGGGCACATCAATACTTAAAGAGATGAATAGAGAGAAAGAAGGTCATTCAGGAGATTGAAAAGGGACTGTTTAAGATAAAGAAAAACCATAACAAGTGAGAGACATTATGAAGAAAGAATAAATTCCAAGAGGCAAGTTTTACCATATAATCAAAAGCTGCAGATAAAGACTAAAAGTATCCCCCAGTTGAACTGTAGCTAAAAAGTAATATAGCCATGTGTTGGGGTCCAAGTGCTTGTTAAGAAGAGAAAAGTTATTAAAAACTGGAGGTGGGGGGGAGTCTGGGTGGCTCCGTGGTTAGGGACTCTGCCTTCGGCTCAGGTCATGGTCTCGGGGTCCTAGGATCGAGTCCCGCATCGGGCTCTCTGCTCGGTGGGGAGCCTGCCTCCTCCTCCTTTCTCTCTCTGCCTGCCTCTCTGCCTGCTTGTGATCTGTCTGTCAAATAAAATAATAAAAAAAAAATCTTAAAAAAAAAAAAACTGGAGGTGGGGGGGAGCACAGAAGATGAGAGGAAGGGCCAATGAAAACAAACTTCACTTATAACAAAACTTTACCAGTATCAACATTAGATCTCAGGTTGATCCTGAGAACAGAGGTGTTTAATTTCTTTCCCAGCCTTTAAGATATAATGGACATATAACATTGTGTAAGTTCAAGGTATACAATGTAATGATTTGACATAGGTTGTAAAATGCTTACAATAGTAAGGTTGGTTAACCCATCTACCACCTCACATAGTTGCAATATTTTCATGTGGTGAAAATTTTAAGATCTACTCTTTTAGCAACTTTCAAATATACAGTATAATGCTGTTAACTATAGTCATCCTTCCATCCCCAGAACTTACTCATGTTGTAACTGGAAGTGCCCTATGACCACCATCAACCAATGAGAAGTCACCTCACCCCTGTTAGAATGGCTATTATAAAAAATAAAAATAAAATTTTAAAAAAGAGCTAACAGGGGCATGGGCTGGCTAGTCAGTTGAGAGTCTGACTCATGATTTTGGCTCAGGTCATGATTTTAGGGTCATGAGACTGAACCCCATGTTGAGCTCCAAGCTTAGTGTGGCGTCTATTTGAAATTTTTTTTTCTCTTTCTGCCCCTCCCCTTGCCTAAATAAATAAAATTTTACTACAAAAAAATAAATAAATAACAAATACTGGTGAGGATATGGAGAAAAAGGAATCCAGAGCATGTTGGTGAGAATATAAATTGGTACAGACACTATGGAAATTAAAATGACTCAAAAAATTTAAAAAACAACTACAATAGGACCCAACAATTTCACTTCTGGGTATAGAGGTGAAGGAAATAAAATCAGAATCCTGAAAGGATATCTGCCCACCCATGTTCATTGTACTATTCACAATAGCCAAGACCTGGAAACAGCCCAGATGTGCTTTATAGTTACCAAACACTATGCCTTAACACTCTGTGAGAACATATATATTCTTTGCCTTGGACTCCTTATTTCCTCTGACAGAGAGCTTCCTATAATTTAGGTGCTCTGACCTGGCTGTGTCTTTCTTTCTGGCAACATCACAAAGTACTTTATCTGTGCCTGCCATAGACACTGCCCACTTCAACACGTGTTCAGTGAGAAAGAGAGGATCAGGGGTTTACTCTCAAGCTTTCCTGTCTATGATCATAAAATTCTTGACGTGATCTTTCAGAGATCATGCTTCTTTATGAAGCAGAAGTTATGGTTTCTGATGGCTAATGAAACATAATTTCATTTAAAAAATAGGATTCCAACTGCCTATTTACTCAAGCTTGCTCACTCAATTACATCACCACATAACGCTTACTTAGGATTTCAAGTTCGTTTGTCACCCCTCTGCTTTCTCCTTATGTATCCATTTCCCACTTCCTTCACTTCTTTTCCTGTCCAGCTTAAATTTCATGGCCAGTCACATCAACCACACTCTGTTTCAACATCCTTACTTCCCCTATCCTCCTTGTCTTGGCAAATCTCAGCCATGATCCATCCAGCTGCCCAGTTTGTCCATGTCAGCAGAACGGGACCTGAGCATCACTAAAGAAACTCACACTGCACTCCTTGTAGACTCTCTCACCCATTCTTCACCAAGAGCTACTCTGTTCTCAAAATCAAACCACTTTCTCCAGTCACCTGCATTTTAAACTCAGCAAATGACCTTGCTTTCAACCTCATAGATCAAAGAGAAGCCATCCAGTAGGAACTACTTCAGCCTCAGCACAGCTGCAAAATCCTACCATTCTTTTTTTTTTTTTAAAGATTTTATTTATTTATTTTACAGAGAGAGATTGATCACAAGTACGCAGAGAAACAGGCTCCCTGCTGAGCAGAGAGCCCAGTGTGGAGCTCAATCCCAGGACCCTGAGATCATGACCTGAGCCGAAGGCAGAGGCTTAACCCACTGAGCCACCCAGGCGTCCCCAAAATCCTACTGTTCTGATGGAAGTGGTGGCTCTTTCCATGCGTGCACTGGACTTTATCTTCTCTGGTTTTCTTTCTTGAAATCTTGTCAATCGCCTGCTGCCATACTCCACGCTATTTTGTTTTCCTTTTTTAATTCCTCCCCCATGCATAAGCAAGCAAAAATCTCTCAGAATTTTTTTAAAAAATCCTTTCTTGAGTCCTTCATTCCTACTTTCTCTTTGCAATCAGGTATCTCAAATAAGTTGTTCATGTTTGCCACCTCCATTTATACAATCCCAGTCATTTTGCAATTTACTCTAATCTAAATTCTGTCCCTAACACTCCACTGAAATGACTTTCAGTGAAGTCACCAATGACCATGATGTTCCTGTATCTAATGAATATGTTTTATACCCTTTTGCATGGACAGTGAGTCAGGACATGGTAGGACTTAAAAGAGTATCCAAGTTGATATTATGTCTTTGCCAAATGCTGGCTGTGTGACATAGGGTAAGTTCATCAGTATCTACTTTTGTATGTAAAATGGAGACATTAGGGGAATGTACCTAAGAGTTGTTTTGAAAAGTAAATGAGATAAAGGATAGCACAAAATATATGAATAAACATCAGTTTTTTGGTAATTATTTTTGTCTCTCCCTTTTACAGGAAACAGTTTTTCAGGAATTTCTCATATTTTTGCACATCTTGAGAACAGAGACACTGATTTTTTTTTGTTGTGGAAGATCTTTTCAAATATTTCTATATACCATACCTTCTTGGAAGATAGAGACTTTCCTCAGAGAGTAAGGATTTTATTTGCTGCCCAGACTTAAGAAGTTATATGAACCTCAAGCAGGATAATAATAAGAGGACACACTTCTCTAAAAACAGGGGCAACGGTTTGAACAATTTACAAAGGAGTGCATTTAAATGCCAAGACACGCTTCGTCATGGCCAGCAAGGCCCTGTATGGTCTCCCACAATCTGCCTCTCGAGTTTCATTTCCTACCGCTTTCTTCGTCGATCATGACCCTTCTTCCCGTTCTTGCAAAAACCAATTCCTATTCATGCCTTAAGCTCGATCTCTGTGTTTCTCCCATTCTCTGGAATATGTTGCCTCCATCCTCAAGTGACTGATTTTTCACTATTTGCAGCTCCTGATTACCCGAACTAATTTTATTCTCTCCCTCTCTCTCCCTGTCACATTACACTCTTTAATTTCTTCATAGCACTTCCACTATTTAATATCAGCTTCTCTGTTCATTTGATTTTTTTCCCCTTTATTAAGTTGAGCCTCTCCATAGCATCTAAACTCTATTTGTGTAAAGCTATTATATGTCTTGTTCAACGCTATTATCTCAAAGTCTAAAAGAAAAACTGACAGAATGCTCAACATTTGATGGTTAGATAAATTAACAAGTAAATGTATATATATGTCATACTAATCACTGACTTCATGAACTAAGACACATAATTATATTTAGACATTTATATCCTTAGAATGTTCTCTTGTTGTATCTATCTACCTGCACCTCTCTAGGTCCAGCTGTATTTTTGTATCTACATAATGACTTTGTAGATTAACTCTGCCGTCAGTTATTTTCTGAATTTTGGTGGTTTCTTTTTTTTTTTTTTTTTGGATTTTCTAAATTCATACAGCCTGAAAGCTTCAGCATCTGTTTCATCATTTCATCGTATGTTCTAAACCATTGAAAATTAAAAAGCTTAATTATTTGTTTCTGTATGAGACTGGGTTCTCCTTGAAAGCAGTCCTTTTTATATCTGTTACAACACATGGTGTGTCACTGAACAATATTCATTGATTTACAGGTTGGTTGATGATGAATTTAAGATAAGAGATTAAAAGTCAAAACAGGTAACAACAATTTATAAATTAAGAAAAATGGTGATAACAGGAAGGAGGTTATAGCTCTCTAACCACCTGGGATACATGGCTGCCGTCCTTTATGGAAATTAGCCTCAGGTTCATGGTTCTGAGAGTAACTGTCCAGTTCATTTTTCTCCTATTCTTTTTCCTCCATCTTCTCACTGAAAATAAACAACACTTGATACGCTGGTGATTGTTAGTGTCTGACTGCCTTTGAATCACTTTACTTTGGTCTGTCTCCAAAGCTGTGAATTGTTGTCTAAACCATAAAAGAAAAATTGTGGTACTTGGCAAACTCTCCTCTTCTTAAACCATCCAAAACCTATCAGTCCTGTAAGTCTTGCTCAAATTCTTACCCTCCCCAAAGTCTTCCTGGGCTGATGTAGTCCAAATTAATATTCCTCCAACACTTCTTGTGTATCTCTCTTTGTTCTTGGCATGTGGATAAGTAAAAGTTTCCCGTAAATCTTCACTGAATAAATTAATTATTTAATCACTCAGGCAGCTTAGTATTTAAGGTGTAAGAAAATAATATACCCCAAATCTATTAGAAAATCAATATATTTTCAGAACTGAAAAGAGAAAAATAGAGAATCCGTAAGTAATTAAGGGATGCAGAGGGATAAGCAATACTACAGATATGTAAAACCTAGGTTGAAGAAAAATAAAAGTGTATCAGGCACCCAAAAATGTCAGATGGATCCTCACTTTAAAAATTAAATACATATAAAAAGAACTTACTATGAGTTTTAAAAGGAAAAGCGGATCCTTTATCAAAAGCAAAAGTGATCTGGCTCCGCTGCGGTACCATGTGAAGGATTAAAGAAAACCTAATGCTCTTCAGACACAAAGGTGACAAGAGACTGGATAAAAAGAAAATTGAAATGTGGAATACAAGAGAGTTCACGACACAAGGAAAAAGTAAATGGAAAAGGAGGGAGAAAAAAGTAAAGGTGAAAACAAATCATTTATCAAAAGGTGAGCTAGAAAATAGGGACGCCTGGACGAAAAAGAATAAAACACAGCCGTCCTCTCAAGAGTGTGCAGAGCAAAAGCAGACTTAGCTGAGGAGATATAAAGTAACTGCCTGAAACCCGGGGCGCTACCCCGGGCCAAAGAAGAAGAAGGACACGATTGATTGACACACGTGGGGTGGAAGCTGAGATAACGCAAAGCCGCTGAGCTCCACGAAGGGCTTGAAAGATAACCTTGGAGTATATTAAAAGACTTAAACAAAAACAGGTGAGACACAAAGGGAATACATCAACTGCCGAGAAAAATACAGCGTTTCCACTGCCCCAACCAAGAACACTCAGTTAGCATGAAGCACGCATCTGAGAACACACGGTGCATACGGGGTTGGAAGGCGTCCCAGTGCAGGGAAGGGGACCCAGGCAGGAACTTGAACCTGCAGGAGCCAGCGGGAGGTGGCTGAGCGCCCCGGACTCCGAGAGGGACAGGGTGACACACTCGCCCAGGCAAAGGAAAGAAAAGGCAGCGAAGTGATAAACAGCATCCCCCAGATCGGATCTGAGGTTTGCAAAAACCCAAAGTAATGTTTGAGGGTTTGCAAGGGAGGTGGGAAAGGGATGCTGTTGGCACAAAATGAACTCAAGGAGAAGTTTGTGACATTTTAGGGGGAAGGAAGAGTTGAAGATGAAATCACGAAGTCTCACAGAACTCAAAAGTCTTTACCAGGTTTTCATGGTAGAAAAGTCGGGTATCTTCCAAATTGAGCTGGGACACTGACCTTCTATAATAAAAGGTTGGGACCCCAAGGGTGGGGCAGAAAGGCAGGAAAGGAGGGATTTCCTTATACAGATGCCAAAAGCTTCACACACCTGTGTCTTGAACCAGGAAAAATAAACTCAGCAGGAATCAAATGAAGAAAACTGAATTAAATTACATACTCAAAATAAATAATCTTTCTCTTACAAAAAGAAAAAAAGAATGAAGCTATGTAAGCTTGAAAGAAATATTTTGTGCCTGCATGTTACAAAATAAATTTCAAATCTGTGGAGAAAAATAGAGTAAATAGATTAATAGAAATAATAGTAGAAAAAAATGCAGTTTGAACCATTTCAAGAAAAAATAAAACCTAGCCTAGCTCACATCATATACCCAAGTTAATACCAAGAATGATAAGTATTTAAATAGAAAAAATAAAATGCAACTTAAAAAATATAGTAAATGTTTATCTAGTCTCAAGCATAGAATGACCTTTCTGAATACACATATGAAAATAAATCATACATTGACCAAATAAAGTATTTACATGTCAAAAATCACCATGAAAAATACAAAAAGTAAGTTCAGAACAAACCAGGAAGACTATTTACGACCTATATTACAGTTACCACTTTTATTATAAAGGGATCTCTCCAAAATAACTAAGGAAAAAAATATCCTAAATAATGAGAATAAGCAGTTCACAAAAGAAATACAAATAGCCCAGAACTCTTAAAATTTTTTATTCCATTATTATTTGAGGAAATATGCAGTTATAAAATAATATGATAGCTCGTTATAGCTATCAGCTTGGAAAAGAAAAAAAAAAGGAAAATAAAAGAAAAACCAAAACAAAATCATGGGATAAAACTCTATAATATCAGGATCTCATATAAACGAGCGCTCATATATACTCTACCCATGATTCACATGTAAGTGGATGCATGCTATCTGGAGGGCAATTTAGCGACATGGATCGTAGCCTAGCAGCTCAATTTAAAATAGGAATTTATCAAGATTAAAAAAAAAAAACAGGAATGTGAATGAAAACTAATATTTAATAATCTAATTGGATCAAACAAATCACTCAATATGCGTAGGGTAAACTATCATCCTAATATGTTGTCTTGATATATTGTCCTAATATGTAAAAAATGAGGTAGTAGAAAATATATAATAACATATAATAAAGTTACAATTATGCTACATGGGTGAAAACATGACCAGTGACCATCCTGAATACTTAGTTACAAGCAGTTTTTATTTTCCTTTTTATTATTCATACATTTTCTAATATATATATAATAAATCTAATAAATAAGCATTCTTTTAGTAATATGAAAAACAATGTAAAAATGTGATAGTAGACATTTTAATGCCTTGGGGGAACAAGTTATAAGACAGGATGTATATTATATATTTATGAAGAGAAATGCTGTACACTCACACACACACATGCATACGTACTTTATTTAACTCCAGGAAATTGTATTGAATTCCAGGCTATTTAAATGGGTCATTTTTTCTAATCATCCACAAGAAATGTGTTAGATTTGAAAAATGTCATTGAATAAAAAATGCTTTCTTGTTAAGGTAGAATAATTATTAAATTGATATTTGCAGAAAATCAAAACACAGGAACTGCAAAGCTGTCCTTGTATGTGTATAATTGAATGAACGAAGAAAGGTAACTCAGAAAAAAAGGAAAAACAGTGAAGGAATGAGTTGCTTTAATCTGGTCATGCAGAAAAACAACTACATGGGGAAAACTTCAAGAAAAGTAAATACATAGAAAATGAAACAAGAGGAGGATATGTGCTATGGTGAGTGCTGTGAATTGTGTAAGACTGATGAATCACAGATCTGCATCCGTGAAACAAATAATCATTATATGTTAATTTTAAAAATGATGTATTATTATGACACCTTAAAGAAAAAAAAAAAAAGATGAAATAAGAGATCAAAGTAGATTTTCCTGGATCAAGAGTGATGAATGCCCTTCCCCAAAACAGTAGGGGACAGCAGTCCATGTGGAATTGGGCATTAAGACGACACATCAGTAGTTCCAACGGTGGGGAAAAGTAATAGAATTTTTTTTTTTTTTTTATAGAGGTACCAGGGACTGGAGGGGAAGAGAATGGGAAGGTTATGGATTAAGAAGTACAGAGTTTCTTTCTTTTTTTTTTTTTTAAGATTTCATTTATTTATTTGACAGACAGAGATCACAAGTAGGCAGAGAGGCAGGCAGAGAGAGAGGGGAGGAAGCAGACTCCCTGCTGAGCAGAGAGCCCGATTCGGGGCTTGATCCCAGGACCCTGGGATCATGACCTGAGCTGAAGGCAGAGGCTTTAACCCACTGAGCCACCCAGGCGCCCCGGAAATTAATAGAATTTTTAAGTTGAATGAAAAGATCATGTTCTGTGAACATTTTTAAAATTCACTATTGAACACTTGAAGAAAATCATTGCTTTCAGTGTTGTGGTAAGGAGAAAGGTGAAGATTTTGAAAGAAAAAGAAAGAGAGAGCCAAAGAGAGGTACTCTACCCTTAGAACCTAGCAATCTAATGAAGGAACAAGAAATAGAAGTGCATAAATAAATAGTGTGGCGCCTGGGTGGCTCAGTGGGTTAAAGCCTCTGCCTTCAGCTCAGGTCATGATCCCAGGGTCCTGGGATCGAGCCCCGCATTGGGCTCTCTGCTGAGCAGGGAGCCTGCTTCCCCCCTCTCTCTGCCTGTCTCTCTGCCTGCTTGTGATCTCTGTCAAATAAATAAATAAAATCTTTTTAATAAATAAATAAATAAATAAACAAACAGGTATGTATTAAACAATGTTGGGTTAAGGTCAAAGTATGTAGTATCCACCACAAAGGGCAAAATAGCTCAGGATGAAAAAGTGAAGGGACGGCTGGGCTAATCCAGAAAGTTTTCACAGAGAAAATGGGATTCTGAAGATCCTTTGGGAAGTAGAAAATGGGAAAGGCGATGTCACAACACACATCACTATCCCTTTTCCAAAAAGGAAGATTAAAGCATCTCAAGGAAAAATGGCAGCACATGTCTGTTCTGCCGTTCTCTTTGTGAGGCAGAGAGGAAAGCAGCGCTTCTTCACGTAGGGAGTAATGCTGGACCCCACGGAATCATCTCCAGCTCTGTAATTGAGGGGTCTCCCTCCCCCTTGCCCTCCATTAGAGAGTTAACGGAAAAACCAACAAAAAAACAATCGAGGATGTGAACAAAGTTAGACACACACCCGCGTCGTGTCCCTCAGGTGTAAAGGGTGGCAAAGAGCAGCGAAGACAAAGTTAAGGCCGTGAGCCAGCTAAGAGACGCTGCCTCCGGCAGTCTCAGAGGTGACTTCTGTGAGAAGCGTGGGCAGAAAGTTATGCTTCTCCATAGATGCCAACGTTACAAAAGAATGGGGAAAACGGACCTACAGTTCCCAGGGAGAGTGTCTGATTTACGTCCGAGGAAGAAAGGAAACAGCTGGAAATCAGAGAATGGTCCTGACGTGCAGAGGTGTGTAAAGAGAGAATTCCATTCCTGTCATGCTGGCGGCACTTACTGAGGGCGCGTGTTCTCATTTGACCCAAGAATGAATGAGAAAGGCAGTGTCCTTGGAAAAATTGATATCCTGGGGTGACCAGAGATAGGAGGAAAATGCCTATAAATAAGGATAAGATACAGTGTTTGTTGAGATAAATTGTGAGAAAAGAAACGGGAATATCTTGGGGGGGGAGGAAAAGAGGGAGGGGGGCCTTAGGGTTCCTTTATCCCACTGGGGAAAAAAGTCAGCAACCCCTAGAAAAAGGGGGGAAACAGTAATGGTCGGGGGGCCCATGAGGAATCAGGTTTGCACTTAAAGAGAGATCTCACGACATGGACTTACGAACTGGAAAATGCCTACAAGACCCTGCCCAGGGGTGCCTGGGTGGCTCAGTGGGTTAAAGCCTCTGCCTCCGGCTCAGGTCATGATCCCAAGGTCCTTGGATCGAGCCCCACATCAGGCTCTCTGCTTGGGAGGGAGCCTGCTTCCCCCTCTCTCTCTGCCTGCCTCTCTGCCTACTTGTGATCTCTGTCTGTCAAATGAATAAATAAAATCTTTAAAAAAAAAAAAAAATAGACCCTGCCCAGCCTGACCCAGCATTTCTCTAACCTTGCTTCCTTTCTCCCCCTCACGAACTGCACTCCAACTCCACAGACTTCCTCCCAGTATCCCTGCACACCAGCGCACACTCCCAGGTTATGGCATTTGAATTCCCGTTCCTGTCACCAGGAATATCCCTCATTCAGATATCAACATGGCTCACTCCCTCCCCCTTCGACTGGACTTTTCCGGACACCTTTTAAAACTGCACAATCCGGGGCACCTGGATGGCTTAGTCAGTTAAGCATCTGACTTTGGCTCAGGTCATGATCCCGGAGTCTTGGGATCCTGGAGTCTTGGGATCGAGCCTAGCATCGGGTTCCCTGCTCAGTGGGGAGCCTGCTTCTCCCTCACCTGCTCCCCCTGCTTGTGCACTCTCTCTGTCTCTCCTCTCTCTCTCTCTGTCAAATAAATAAATAAAATCTTTTTTAAAAAGTAAAATAAAATAAAATGGCAAAATCCTCCCCACCCCCGCAATACATACACACCAGTGCCCACAGACACATTTTTTATCACCATTCCCTAGTGTGGGTTTTTACCCCCATAAACATTTAATGGCTCTCAGTACTATAAACTGCATTTTGCTTATCCACTCAGCCATCTCTGTCTCTCTATCTAAGATGTAAAGATTATGAAGGAAGCAATTAGTGTTCATTTCTGTATTACTAGACCTAGAAGGTTGCCTGACCTATGTGCTCTATAAATATTCAGAGACTGAATGAATACTTAAAAAATTAACAGTGTACTAGCTTAGTATTCAAATAGAAAAAGACTGAAAGTTTCATGCCCTAAAGAAAAAAGGACAATTAAGCCATGGACAAAAAGAAGATAATGTAGGTGTTTCATGGTTTTAGTTAGCTGAAGACTACATCAATGGATAGAAGCTGATATGGGAGGAAGTTTCCATAAAGACTTACTATTTAAGAGGAAAAACAATTCCCCTTCCAGCACAAAAGGGGAGGATAACAATTCTTTAGAGATATTTTCTGCACCAGGGGAAGACAGTTCCACTGTTCCCAGATAGAATTTTTATGAACTGAGGCAAGTAGGTAGAAGACCAGACTGGAAGGGAAAAAAAAAAAGATAACAAACGGAGTTGATATTTGATAATTCTTGTGGAGACAATGAGGGATGAGGCGCACCACAGATGAGAAGTACACATTGCCATTACCTCAGAGAAAATTCTAAGCAGGACTCTGAGAAGACCAAGTAAATACGCTGAACGTGAGGGAGAGTGTCTATCCCTACAGCACTGCTGTTTTGCACTGATGAGTAAGCAAACCGAATTCGCGAGATTGAAAACCCAGGTCATCGTGGGACACAAGGAGTCAGAAGATGTTGGCTCTGCTAAGTAGAGGTACTTCAAGAAAAAGTTAGAATAACTTGTTGATGATGAAGAAGAACTACATAATTTGTAGACATTAGAGACGTTTAGAGCCCTTCTGGTGCGTTCTGATAGAATAAAAACAGTCGTGTGAGAAATTTGCTCATTTCTCCATAAGCTTAGCAATGAGATCAGATTGTGCACACCAGACGGCACATTCACCGTGTCCTCCTCATCTTGACGAGCGTGGAACTTGGCACGAGGCCTTTCTCTTAACACACTCTGAACAAATGTTTACCTGATGTAATAATGCATATACGTGAAAAGGCAAATAATGACCCCAGAGTCTGTTTCAAAAACCAGGCACAACACTCCATATTCCTACTGGGAAGGTGAAGATTAAGAGGGACGCTCGCAGTGCCAAACAGTAAAATCCACACGCCATGCAAGAGAATAAAGTCAGAGGTACCTCAACTAAGAGAACTAGAAACATCTCTTCCTCTCCTCAAGCAAGAGAGGCAACTTGCTCTCCTAAAGCAAGAAGTATTGATAGATGTTTGCAATGAGCAAAGATAACACACCCGAGCAGCATGTGAGGCAGAAAGGTGTACCAGGGGCACAGAGAGCAGCAGTAATAAGAGAACAGAAGGTGACGGTGTTAGACGTCTGTGCTGGGACGGAGAAGAGCCATATGCCCCTGTGGCACATCAGGGAAAAATACAACAGACTTGGGCACAAAGGCAGAAAGATGACTCACGGGGGATGGCTTATAAAGATGCCGCATTTCCCTGGGAGGAAATACAGGGCATCTGGGTCACATTGGGAACAGATGAAACATACAGGGGGTGGGGGGACTGTGTGTCTGGAGTCCGCAGAGGCGTACGGGGCTGAGGCAGAGGGTGGGGGGAGGACGAGGTGGAAGGACCAATGCCGCTAACCAGTGCTAGGAGCAACAACAGTACTCTTAGGAACACTGGAGGAAAATAAAATATTCCCGAGTCTCACTAGGGGAAAGCGAGGTACTTTATGCTAACTGACAGATATAAACACTATTAGGAAACCATTGTTACAGGTGAAGCCTTAAGACATTTATCAAGAATGGAAATAATAATTATAAAGTGAAGGAAAGTGGATATATTTTGTGCACTGGTGACAGGTGTGTGACAGGGACTTCATCCCACCTGAGTGTTTTGAGCTCACAGAAGGGCAGATGAACAAACCATAAGAGACACTTAATCTCACAAAACAAACTGAGGATGGCCGGGGGGAGAGGGTGGTTGGGTTATGGACATTGGGGAAGGTATGTGCCATGGTGAGTGCTGTGAAGTGTGTAAACCTGGTGATTCACAGACCTGTACCCCTGGGGGTAATAACACATTATAAGTTAATGAAAAATAAAAAAAAAAAAAGAAGGACAGATGAGAAACATAACCATGAGGAACATGGCAGGGGAGTGTGGAGTCTACTAGGGAGAAAAGAAGAAAATCCGAAAATAAAATCCTGGAATGCACTAGAAGAACATTTAAAACATCTGAGCTTGGGCAGATCACTAAAGATACTTCCAGCGTCTAGAAGAAACAGTACCCATGGGATTGACTGAGGGAAGAGAAGAAGAAAATCACGAGTTACGAGAGTGAACAGAGGGTGCCTCCAACTAAATACAGATATTATTAGGCTCTTCTAGGAGACAGTAACCCAGATTTTACGTTTTTTTAAGATTATATTTAAGGATTCTAAATGGGGAAAAGTATTCATGAGCCTTCGTGTATGAGTGTCACTAGGGAACTAGTTTTATGGAATATTGCTGGGACATGCCACTTGCCCTCACAACGCACTTAGTCCTATGTGAAGCACTGATTATTTACCTAGAATGTCAATAAAATTGCTTGGCATATAATAACATTGATTCAGCTTTGGAAGCATAAATGTAACAGATCGGGGCTCCTGAGTAGCTCAACTGGTTAAGTGTCTGTCTTCGGCTCAGGTCACTATCTCAGGGTCCTGAGATCAAGTTCCACATCAGACTCCCTGCTTGGGTGGGGAGCCTGCTTCTCCTTCTCCTTCTTCTGCATCCCTTGCTTGTGCTCTCTCTCTCTCTCAAATAAATAAATAAAATCTTTAAAAAAAATAAATGTAACAGATCATCCTCTCCCCAGGTCACCAAAATTTGATTCTGTGGGTCAACCTTCACCTAAGGAGATGACCTAGACAAGTCATTTCAGGAACGACAATGTGCGGCACATGGCGGCCCCTGCAAATTCCAGCATTCACCACTTGCAGTTGCCCTGGGATGCCTGGCTGCCTCTCTGGAATGGGAAACTGTGTTTCTTGCAGAGAAAATACGGGGCTGAGCTACAAAACAGAAAGTGAAGGCAGGAAATTGAAGAGGTCAGGCTTTCTGACAGAAGGGAACTCTGCATTTATTGTACAAAGAACAAAAAAGGCTGACCCGGTACCACTTTTGTCTAGTGTTACCTGATTGGTAGGTCATCCCAGGAGCCAGAAGTCTTCCCTTGTCCTAGGCTCTCTTCTCCTGCTTGGGTCTGTGTCCTGTCAGGAACAAGTCTTGTCTTTTCTATCCCCAGTGCCATTGCTGTGGTTCCACCCCTCCATGTTTCTCTCCGAGACAATAGCTTCGTAACTTGCCTTGCGGACTTCTGTGTTGTTACCTTCAAAATATATCCTCTGCTGTGACCAAATCAATCCTGTCTTACTATATCAGCTCCTTGCCTATTTATTTGCCTTTAATAATTTCTCCTGACATGTAGAAATGAAGTTTATGCTCCTACTAGAAAGTGGAAAGGGCAGATAATTTCATGACCTCTACACACCTGCTTTTCCATACCCATTGTTCCCAGCTCCCCAACCCCTATCCATTTAATGACTCAGCAGCGCTGAGATGCTTGTCAGCCAGCACAGACCCTACTGCCCCACACCTCAAGACCTCAGCCATGCCAATACATCTCTCAGAAATCTCTTCTTTCCTTCTCTATAGGATGACCTACTATTTCTTTAATGGTCCCACCTAGGGTCACCTGTCTCTGTGAAGCATTCCTTCTTATGTTCAGGATCAATAATCCTCTCTTCGGTCCACTCATATAATGTTGGCACTGTGCATAGCACACTGGAATTTAACTACTGGTGTAAACATATGCCTTCTCTTCTGGATTGTGATTTTCTTAAGACAAAGACTATTTCTTATGCATCATTCTAATCTCAACATTTTGTAAAATGCTAGGTGTAGTCAGATTAAAATCTTTGTTTTTCCGTCTATAGAGTACAAATTAATTGGATGAGAACAATCTAGAAGAAATGGAGAAGCACTAAAAGTGCCAAGGAAAATAATAATAGAGCAGATATTAAAAGAAAATTAAATCAGAGAAGTTAAAATGTCTTGAAATAAAAATAAAAAATACAATAATTACCTAAGAAATTTGATTTTTGTATCAAAGTGGCAATCCATCTATGTTTTAAGAGGTCTGTGATGTCTGAAAATTATACACAGAAGTCATGAAGATTCTCTGTGAGAAAATGATATCTATATAGAGTTACCCTAACTAAAATATAATATCTGTGTTATGGAAAAAGAAACAGTGATATACTGCCAAGATAATAGAGAATAGCAAAGTGATTACTGACTGTTTGAATGGAAGAATATAATGCATTCTGCCTGATGTACCAAATAAAAGAGAAGTTTTATAAGGCAGCAGGAGAAATGAAATGTTCAGAAACTCTTAACCACAGAAGAGTAAGTACAATAGCCTGAAGTTCAAGGAAGAGTCCCAAACCATAGACATAATATGAAATATGAAATTGATGAATAATAGATAGAAGTGACGATAAATTTTATTTAGCATGAGAAGAGAAACGGCAGTTTATCTGCTGAGCAAGGGGAAAAGACCATATAACTTGGGACAAGTAGAAAAAAAAGTGATGGTTTCACACACTGAGAATAGAGAAGAACTTTCTGAACTTGAGCAGACTTAATAGAGAATCCCATGATGAAAAATAAAGGGAAGAATTTGCCTGTGGGGCCATAACACTAATACTAGTGATATTATAGGATAGCCTCATGGAGGGAAGGGTGCTGCTCCTGGGGAGCCAAAGGAAGTATGGCCAAGAAGAAAGAACCAGCCCCCTACAGCAAATAAGAGCCTCTAGACAGAGAAAAAAGAGTAGAGAAGCTCTGGCCCTCATTCCCAAAAGAATAACATATGGTGTTGGTAAAAATGTGAGAAAGACTAAGGGGTAAAGGATATAGAACTAAGAAAACACTAGGTATGTAAAGGAAACACTTTGATTTTAGACAATATGGGAGAAATCCAATGCTAAAAACATGAGAAAATTTGATACACCAGACATACAAAAAGAAGAAAGAAAATATCACTCTTCTAGACCCTCCACAGGGAGGGAGGAAAGATAAACATTTTAGGCTTAAGAAACAACGTTTTCCTGAGAAAAGGAGTAAAATTTTCGAAAGAGAGTTCTGAGAATATGTTGGGGAAATGAAAATATGAGTAAATTGAGTAATAAAAAAGTGTAAAGGGAAATTTACCATGAAATTTAATAAAGTAAAATAGGAAACAACGAACGTGTATAGAAAGAGATACAGAGTCTCCACCTAAATGCAAGTTCCCAAAGTCAGGTTTCTTTAGGAGAGACAGGAAATGAGAGACAAAGATGGTGAACAAAGATGGGGTAGCCAGGGAAGAAGAAAGAAAGAGGAAGCCAATCAACCCTTCATCTTTCCCCAGTCTATAGGGTGGCCAGCCTATTGTAAATACTGAGACGCAAGGAAGTTATGCCATACTTCAGTGGACTTTGAAGAAGATTAGTACACTGGACAGGAAATCCTAGGTTTGTTTAGTTTTTTGTTTTTTCAAATTTGAGAATGTTCTGTGAATAAAGATAACGTTAAGATGTTCTTTTTTTTTTATTTTTTATTTCTTTTCAGAGTAACAGTATTCATTGTTTTTGCACCGCACCCAGTGCTCCATGCAATCCGTGACTAATACCCACCACCTGGTTCCCCCAACCTCCCACCCCCCGCCCCTTCAAAATCCTCAGATTGTTTTTCAGAGTCCATAGTCTCTCATGGTTCACCTCCCCTTCCAATTTCCCTCAACTCCCTTCTCCTCTCCATCTCCCCTTGTCCTCCATGCTATTTGTTATGCTCCACAAATAAGTGAAACCATATGATAATTGACTCTCTCTGCTTGACTTATTTCACTCAGCATCATCTCTTCCAGTCCTGTCCATGTTGCTACAAAAGTTGGGTATTCATCCTTTCTGATGGAGGCATAATACTCCATAGTGTATATGGACCACATCTTCCTTATCCATTCGTCCGTTGAAGGGCATCTTGGTTCTTTCCACAGTTTGGTGACCGTGGCCATTGCTGCTAGAAATGTTAAGATTTTCTATTGTTTAGGATTGGTCATAAAAGCTGTGAGGTCTACCCCAGTTTTTATGTAATGGCAAGGGAAAAAATTCACTACTGAATACAATTTAAATGGAGAATGAGACACCAAAACAATATTGCATTTTAATTACATCCCCAATTTTGTGTACATTAAATATACCGTTAAGGGGCAACTGGGTGGCTCAGTCAGTTAAGCATCTGACTCTTGATTTCGGCTCAGGTCATGATCTCAGGCTCCTGAAGTTGAGCCCCACGTCTAGCTTCCCGTTCAGCAAGGAGCCTGCTTCTCCTCTCTCACACCCTCTCATGCACTTTCTTCCTCTCTCTCAAATAAAAAATAAATAATTTTTTTAAAATTCCAGTTAACTATATTTGTTATTGATGTGCGTTTTCATGGATATGTTTCTGTATATGCATACCAAATGCATATACCCATCTACACTGTGAAAGGGCCAGCACTAAGTGCCATGGAAAATGAAACTAAGCACAAAACATTGTGCATATCTTTTAGATAATTCTGATCAAGTTGAGTAAAGTGAACATGAAAAAATGGAATACTAACAAGGGAATTAAATAACTTATGTTAAAAAGCAGCTTAAGAAATAGCACATTCTGGGTGTTAGCCTGGGTGGCTCAGTCAGGTAAGTCTTTGACTCTTAATCTCAGCTCAGGTCTTGGTCTCAGCATTTGACTTCAAGTCCCACATTGGACTCCATGCCCAGCATAGAACTCACTTAGAAGAAGAAAAAAAAAAAAAAGAAAAGAAAAGAAAAAACATAATTTCTTGCTATTATTATCAAATAACTCAAAAGAAGTATAGATAGAGGGATTTAAAGCAAAATTTCTGGAGTTACCTGGAGAGATTTCACAGGAGAAGAAAGTCCTGTTAGCTAAACCTGGAAGGAAGTTACCCTTAATCATGCAGAAAAAGAAACAGAAGCAAGGATTATGACTTCTGAGTACAGAAACACTGGAAATAAAGCACAAGCAGATAAAAGGTTATATCCTGGGTACTATCAAGAAGAAGAAAAAAATCAAATAATTACTAAGTACTTCTGTGGGCTGCCAGGCAATCTGGAAAACCCATCATGACCTGTCATGGTGCAAAACGTGAAATTAAATCTGAACATTATGTGTTGCCTTGATGTCTGGTAAACGGGGAGGGCCTAAAATGGCCCAACAGCAAGTTCTGCCTCCTGTTCTTCTCCGATGGATAAGTTGCCCTCGCTGAACAATACTCTTTCTTGAAGGACCAGGCACAGTTCTTGTTCATCCCTGAATAGCAGGTTTTGGTACCCGGCCAGTCCACAGAATTATTCAAACAAGGGAATGACATCCTCTCACTGGGACCAGGAGATACACTGTCCTCTTGATACTATGAAGCCTGCCTCCCACCTCACCTGGCTGTTCACTCTGTTCCTAAGTGCAACCCCTACATGACCCCTGTGCCATGTGGCATCCACCTCCCACAAGTTGTGAGTGTGTGTGACTTATAAACTGCCATCAATCTTAGCTGTCTGATGCCAGGTGTGTCTGTTTGGTCATTCCCATAACCCTAGCTCAGGGACCTCTCTCTCACCAATGGGCTAAAGAAGAAGCAATTAGGGGCGGCTGGGTGGCTCAGTGAGTTAAATCCTCTGCCTTCCGCTCAGGTCATGATCCCAGGGTCCTGGGATCGAGCCCCACATAGGCTCTCTGCTCAGTGGTGAGCCTGCTTCCTCCTCTCTCTCTGCCTGCCTCTCTGCCTACTTGTGATCTCTGTCTGTCAAATAAATAAATAAAATCTTTAAAAAAAAAAAAAGAAGCAACTAAATAATCTGCTTAAAAAGAAACAAAAACAAAAATAAAAACAAAACCAGAAACAATGTCTTGACCTTATGTCAGACCAACCAAGAGAGAATCTCTGAGAAGAAGGGACTTAAACACTCCACCCCAGTGATTCTAAAGTCAACCCTGAACTTGAGAACTACTGTCTTAAAGGAAAGGGCACGCTCTCCCTTTTCACCATTTCCATCTTGGACTGTGCATGCAAGGGCACCTTAAATATGGTAGAACAAGAAGATAGAAGAACTGCACATCCTTGAAATCTCCCTGGATCCTCAAACAAGCCTAGAGTTTTATGTAAGATCTAAATGTCTGTCATCTTCTAGCATGCTAGGACAGGTCTCTTTCACAGCAGCCAAACCTACACCTTTGCTAAAACACAGACTTTGGTCATGATTCCTATCACTGTCACCTACTGGGTTATCTACTAACAGACAAATTCCTGAACACCCTCCTGCTGAACTACTGATCTCATCTTCAGAAATGGAGGCAATTATTATTTCGCACCCATTTAAGGAGGAATCATAGCTAAGAATTTTAGAGTAAAGGCCAGGCATGAGTGGACCAAAATTTAAAACTATTCAACTTTGTCTAGATTCTACAACCAACAGTTTCTGCAAACAATAATGGTCACATTTTACAGATAAGAAAATTAGATCACAGAGAGGTTAGGAGAAGTTCTCAAGGTTATACAGCTAGCAAATGGTAAAGCTGGGGTACTAATCCAAACGCTTCATCTTCAGAATCTGTGCTTGTATCTATTATACCATAATGAGGACCAATTAAATAAGAATTAATATATGGAAGCACATACTAGCATGTTTATCACATATTAGACATAAATAATTCTTTCATCCTTCCCTCTCTTCTTCTAACCTTCACTGAACAAACACCCTTACACACCCACATGCACTCATACACACACTTATACTTCTTTCTCTCTTTCTGTCATGAGATTATTTAGAATAAAAAGTAGTTTTCCAGAAAACGATATTGAGGCAGAGTTGGAAAGCAGTGAGGGGAAATTCTTTTGGCATGGATAGGGACATAAAATCTCTACCTAATGTGAAAAGAAGATACTCCATTTCCCCCACCAATCTCCATCCATCCCCCATTCCAAAATACAAAACCAAATGTTTATCTACTGTCCCAACACAAACTTCAAAATGTAAAAGTGAAATGAAAGTTCATTGATAATACTTATAAAAGTAAAATAACATGCAAACTTTTCTTTGTCCATAAACAGAAGTTAAGAACAACATTCACATGAAAAATACTCGGTCCTGAAAATAAAAAATTAAATATAGATGCCCCAAGGGCCTAGAAATGTCACAAATGGAATGCATGCTGAAAAGAGATGTCCCTCCCTAAACACATTAAAGGAAAAGCCTGTCACATACTAGACACATAGACAGGAAAAGAGGTCCTGGCGGGCAGAGAGAAGAGTATACTCCTGGAGGCATATGGTAATAAAGATGAGACACTTGAATACAAAGAGGAGTATGACTGACCCACATGTCATAAAAGATGACACACTTGAGATGCTATAAGGGGAAAGATGACTTATCAGAGAAGTTAGCAGGTAAAATATGGGATGTTTCACTATTACAGAGACGGATGTTGGCCTGTGAATAGCTCTTCTGAGTCAGGTTACCATGCTTCTTTTGTTCCTTTCATGTTGGGGGTGGAGTGAAAGACCTTATAAGGAAGTCTCCTGAGATCTTCCAATCTGACCAGTATTCCCTTGTTTTTACTGAATGCATTTAATAATTCAACAAAATGTGTTTCTGAATCTGTTAAGAATAGCAGTATGATTTTTATTCCAAGAAGCAGTAAGCAAAGCCAGAAAGTCTCCAAGCAAGTCCAGGAATATACAAATAAGGGAATTTTCCAATAAATGGTTCCAATAAATGGTGCCTGCCATCTTGGCTTTACGACATTGTTGAGCTGTCTACTTCTTCATCCATATTAGGCATATCATACTCACTGCGAGTAAATTCACCTTTACAACTCTACCCTTAGAATGTGTTTGGGCTCTATTCTACTGTGAAAGGTGAACAAAAAGTCAGTGAAACCCCACACTCATTGTGGTTCCAAGATAGGCTAAAACTTTCAAAATTCCAAAGCCCAAATTATTTTCAAATATTATTTTATTAATCGACTAAATAATAGATGTCTGTCTAATAAAATGCTTCAAAGGAAATTTTAAAATAAACAACTTCTCTAGAAAGTGGGAGAGGAACTGCCGCTGATCTGGGCTTTTTAAGGTCCTACCTATGCCCTAAGTGGGACAGGAGGCCATTGCTTGAAAAGTATCCCCCAAACAGCATCAATTGTGGAAGTGTATCGAGAGGTACTGTGTAGCACTAAGTAAAGGGAGGGTTCATCCTATCTGAGTCACTTAGTAGCTCTGTGATTGTGAGTCACCTAAAATTTTGATATCTCAATTTCATCTTCTGTAACATCAGGATCGTACTAGCATACACATCAACGGGTATTCATAAGGATCGAATGAGTTAAAATCTATACAGTGCTTAGGATAACATATTTGCTATTATTATTATTATCATATGATCTTTTATAAATGCTCCCCTCAGCTTATTACCTGGATATAGCCCAAACCTGAACAAATTGAACCTTGATTCTTTCAAGAAATTCAAAATCTCAAGATACTGTGATTTTTCCTGGCAAATCAGCAGGAACTAAACAACAATGAAAACATTTAGTGCTGTTAAAGGAAGGCTCAAAGCTACCTCTTCTCCCTCTGCTAGTGCAGAGCTAAGTTGGTACAACCACTTTAGATCTTAATAAATTATTTTGCGGGGCACCTGGGTAGCTCAGTGGGTTAAAGCCTCTGCCTTCGGCTCAGGTCATGATCCCAGGGTCCTGGGATGGAGCCCCACATTGGGCTCTCTGCTCAGCAGGGAGCCTATTTCCCTACCTCTCTCTCTGCCTGCTTCTCTGCCTACTTGTGATCTCTGTCAAATAAATAAATAAAAATCTTTTAAAATAAATAAATAAATAAATAAATAATTTTGCTATATTTTCTTGGAGAAGAATGGAAGAAAATATGCCAAACAAAAACAGTGGTCACTGATCTGTGCTGCATGCAGTATGTAAGCATTATTTTGCTCACACAAAAATGTCCAGAATATGATCTTAAAGTCCAGATGAAAATACTCATAGCGCAAGGTAGAAATGTATAGGTATCATAAGAGACATCGATAAAATGCGATGCAGAGTTAACGTTGGAAAAGTTGCTTCCAACGAAAATAATTGCATCAAGTTTCAGGTGATCATGGCATTTGTGCAAGCTGGAATCTAGATTGTCAGAGAAGGAACCTGGCATAATATTTGGTAGTAGAGAAAAAGCATCAGATAGAGGTCAGGACTGGGCATATTGAGGAAACAGCAAGCCATCCAGTTTGTCTACCCACTGATACAAATGGACATTCTTTGTGATGTCCTGAGTCGGATCTGGAAAATCACATGCATCGAGTCATGTGACATGGGGCATTTAAAAAAAAAAAAAAAAGGAAAGAAAAAAAAATTGGGCAAAATGATGTTTAACCTTTTTTTTTTTTTTTTTTGGAGTAAAGCTTTAAAACCATGATATTTTTAAATAAAACTCCAAATTTCTGGAATTTCTAACCTGAATATTGGTCAGAAGGGGCTGCATCCCCTTTGAGAGGGAACGTGCTTTCCGGGGTCTTCAGGCACACAACGCATGAGCCCTGCACCCACCCCTCATTCCCGCTCTCTTGTCGCCCTTTCCCACAGAGGAGTCTGCCGTCCACAGAAGGACATTAGAAGCCTGATGAATGGAAACACTGGGGTATATTTCAAGACCAGATTGTCTCTGTACGTTTTTTTTTTTTAAATAATGTGATTTATTCATTCAGTAATTTATACCAAGGTAGATCATATCCAAAAGCAATGGCACCTCAAAGCCACTGTGTGCATACATCCTGACCTGGAGGAAGGGAGGTAGTTGCTGATTTTGTTTAAATGTGTTTTTTGTATTTGTTTTTTTCAATTTGCCCCCCCCCCCAAATCAAAACCAGCTCCGATGTTTTATTTCTTCTCTCTGTTCTCCATTACTTTTTCCTTTCTTTCTTCCAAATGCTGAAGGGAAGCATGGCCTGTTCTTTCTTGTGGATGCTTGTCCTGAGGAATATAAAACTCTTTTAAATGTTTAATTAGTATTCATTACCTAAGATTGGTCCTTTTCCTAGCCCGTGATGTTAATACTTTCTGACATGTATCAGATTAGTATGTTTCCTAATGTTCTTTAATGTCTTTCCTTTATGCTCTAGAGCTCTCCCCCACCCACACCCCTCATTTTCACTTTGAACCACCATGCTCTGAGTCTCTCAAAGGAGTTGATCTAGGAGAGATTCTCTTGAGGTTTTTATGGTTTATTTAAAGAACGTACATTTGTTTTCTATATAAAAGAATTTCCATGCAAAAATAGATTATGAAACATAAGAAACAGTAGATGCATCAATTTGAGAACAGCAGTCTCTGTTCCATAATGATAATAATATGAACATTTATTGAATGCTTATGAGCCAGTCCCTTTCTTTAGTACTAAATGAGTAATAACGCATTTACAATAATTAAATGAACGCTTAGGAAGGAACTCTTCACAACGGTTTCAGCTTCACAATGCAAGAGGTAACTACTATTTTTCCTTCCACATTGTACAGATGAGAAATTGAGAAACAGAACACAAAATCACTTCCCCAACACACCACAGCTAGCTGGGAGCCCAGCCAGGTTTCAAAGGCAGGCAGTCTGGTTCCAGCACCCCACCTGTACCCACAAGCCCATCTGCCTTCCACCTGTCCCACCCCCAGTGGCTCACAGACGGCCCAGCACACGGGACATGGTCCGTAAGCGCTCACTGGCTTCATTTCAATTTCATTATGAAACACTAAGATAAGTATAAAGGGTCAGATAGGAAACATGGAAACTGCAAATGTGTAGTTATCATTTCAGATGGCAGAAGACATGATAAAAAAAATGTTATATTAAGCCCTTATCTATGACTCTTTCCAGTTCCTTGCTCGTTCTGTCATTTTTTGACATTCACACAAGCACACCTTGAAAGATGTAAGATATAAGTGATTCTTATAACACGATTCTGTTTTAATCAACCACATATTTTTATTTTTAAAAATTTGAAAATATAAAAAAGTACAGAAAAAAATCGTAAGAAATGGCCATGTTTCCATCACCTCAGATTGACCAATGTTAACATATTTTCTTTATCTTTCTTTCTTGGTAAAATAAATAAAACTATGAAGAAAAAGTTGCAGTGCCCTTTAGGGGACACAATTCTTTTTCCTTGGCATGATCTAGTTTTCTTTGATCGAAGATGCTGGTTCATTGCCAAGAGTGAATCTCTTTCCAGCCAAAGATGAATTTTCCCTTATAACTCACCCCCTCCCTAAATAACATATAGGAAGAAGTGTGGTGTCTCTAAAACTATCCTTGCAATTGCCTTGCTAAGGTCACCTAAAACAGCTGAATTGTCTTTAAATGTATTAGTTTACAATGGTTTCAATTTTTTCCATTATGCATTAGGGCAACTTAATAATAGTCTATTTTCAACCTCACAAATACTCCATCTGAAATATTATTTATAAACCAGTGTCTCTGAAGCCACATTGTTGAAACCTTGAGATTTTCCCTTATCTTTCTCATGAAGTGTTTTTAGATCTCAAGATGGTTTCCAGAGAAATTCTCCACAGAAAGTACAAGAACCAAGAAGTATTGTTTAAGCCTCATACCCGTCAACAAAATCCTTTACTTTTATCAGCTGAATGGTACATCTGTGAGGAGCCAAGCTTTATCTTTTCATTCCTCTTCGCATGTTCTGCTTTTGGGAAAAACTGTTGAGAATGTATCACCTTCACGCCTCCATTGCTTCCCTCATCTTTTGTTCCCAAAAGAATGCCCAAATATCTTATTCCCGCCATATTCTCCTGCTATTAGTTTCCAAAAACGTCTCCTAACCATGAGTGTCTGACAGCTTCTTCACTTACAAGAACTGAGTATCTTCTCTTTGTTGCTTCGTATGGAAACAGTAGCAGTTCAAGCATCATAGACTCGATCCCAGCAGGATCCCGACATCCCTGGGCTGCCAGGTTGTGCACAGGCAAACATGAGAGCATGTAAAATTGTAAGACACTGCATAAATAGTTGCTTTATTTTTTATACAAAAGGTATATTTTAATTAGTTACATCCTTACCTTGCCTTATAAAAATCATCACTATTTACAACACAAGAATCACAGATTCACACATGCCGACAAACACTAGAATTTAGAGCTACATGTGAACATGAAGGCAGGGATGACTACCTTAGTAAGGTGTATAAAAGACTATTATTTTTATCATAGATGCAAACATACTCATACACACATCTAGAGGTGAAATTGTAGGTGAGAACGTATAAAATCAATCAGGGTTCCTATTTAGCTTCTTACACAAGAACATGACTGCTGAGGATGAGAAAATGAAACGAGATTAAACAGTTAAAAATGTATCCAGAGATATGAAGCATAGACACAACCCTAATGTACTTGAATGTGCCCCATTACAGACCAGCACATGCTTCTGCAATGACCTTCTGCTAACGAGATTGCATACAGCTGGTAAAGGAGCCTTTATCTTTATCCACTTATAACCCATAGACTGGACAAAATTGTCTCCTTGAAGACCAAGGCCTGGCTCAAGCACATTTTGACATGGGCCAAGATTTTGTACACAGCCCTCACTGAGATCAGACAACGTCATCTCTGGCCTACTGACCATTTACGTTTCCCAAAAGTTTTTGTACTATTCCCTCTAATACCCAAAAGGGCAGTCACTTTTTTTTTTTTTTTAAAGATTTCATTTACTTATTTGACAGAGAGAGATCACAAGTAGGCAGAGAAGCAGGCAGAGAGAGAGAGGGAAGCAGGCCCCCTGCTGAGCAGAGAGCCAGATCCCACGACCTTGAGATCATGACCTGAGCTGAAGGCAGAGGCTTAACCCACTGAGCCACCCAGGCACTCCCAAGGGCAATCACTTTTAGTGTTCCCCATTACAGGACTACCTACCATGGCCTTACTCAACATCTTCTGGAGGAAGAGCATTTCGCACCGATACACAATTTGCTCTGAAATTTCTCCTCCATCTAGAATAGCTGGGGATTCTACATCAACGAGGCCCCATCTCACAATCAACACAAACCCTTCTTCTGATGTCACACCCACTGCGCTTCCCGGTAAAGCTTCCCCCACGTTGGTTAGAACTCGCATCTAACCATGCCTATCACTGCTCTTTCTGACTCGACTGTCCTTTACTCTCTTTGCTGGAGGTTTGATACCCTCATCATGGTCTCCACGGGGAATTATAACTTGGCTGGAAGCCAAGGGCCTTGCTTCTGAGTCACTGATTTGCAGGACAATCCTACAAAGGATGACACACATTACTGCAACTCTCTGGTCACCGCAATATAACCTCAGTTCACTAATTCCTACATTGGGAAGCACAACAGTCTTGGAAAGGTTCCTTCAGCTGTCCCACGTGTGGTGTGGATACGTTCATGCAGAGTCTCTTGCACTCTGAGCATAGCCTGAAGTCCGCTCCAGCTGGGGGCCTACGTTCGTCAAGAGACTGTCTCTCCTCTAAGGCTAAGAACCTAACCCTAAAGTCTGTTCAGCTTCACAGATGCCTAAAGCCATAGACAGAACCAGCACTGCTATCTAGTTAGAACTAGAGTCAGTGTCCCCAAGATGGGAAAATCTGGTCACCCTATAGTGTTCCTAACATGGACTCATGAAATTCCACAGGCCTGAGTTACTCACATTTATCACATTCTTAGAGGCTATATCTTACATTAGTGGTGAGTCAAACCATATTTTTCACTCACTTATGTTTTCTAATGGGTAAACTCCACAGGCCCTTATCTGTCTTTCTACTCATGAGCCCTTCCTAATTTATCTTCATTTTTCTGATACTAAAAACTCTGCTCTGTTTAGTGTTCCATGCACAATATCTTTGGAGCCCTATGAAAGGAAACTCTGTATACAACTGCAAAATATCGTTGCCAGGTTTTCTTGGCCTATTATTCTGGAAATACATATTCAACTATATTCATCCCTTAGTGTTTTCTACATCGGGATAGAGACTTTTCCTCCTATCATACAGTGTTCTGTGTTTCACTGTATTTTATGATATCTGTTTCACTTTATTTTACAGTTTTGTGCCATTTTAAAACCTATTGTGCTATTCGCTAGTCTTAATGGTAATTCCTCTCTTTTCAAACCTTATCATATAAAAAAGGTAACATTAGGTATTAGAATATGTGATGTGCAAGAGAAAGCAAAATAGACCAACTGGGTAATGGCCCACTTTCAATAATATCACACTAATTAGTTTGTAAGAATTTCCTACATTAGATTTTTATTCCTAATTTCTACATCGAGTCTGACATTTAAGTGAGGAATCCATATGCTGTGATGTCTTGTCAAATATTCTGCCAAACAAGCCAAATAACGTTCACACTAACTGACATGTTTCAGATACATAATTGTAACTTCTTTTGAGCCCAAGGAGAGGCAAAGGGAGAGAGAAAAAAGAAGACGTGACTAAAAAAGTAGACTTTTTTTTTAAAGTAGACATTTTTTAAAATGTACATTTTGGTATAAAAGGTTTCCCAAGCTTATTTTGCCAAGAATGTCAGCCAGTTTCAGAAAGTTATTCGTTATCACTGTTTTGCTTGTGTGTTACCAAAATATCAAGTTTCCTAGCATAACAGAGGATCTAATACTACTATGCCTTCCCCACAATGCCATACCCATCTCTTACATCCCTTAAGGGCCTGGAAGTTTCTGGTTCATCTCAGAATATAGAACCTCAATCCGTTTCCAAAAAAGCGACAAGTTAAAAAAAATAAAAGAATAGAAAGATACAAACACAAATCAAAACCCAGAGGAAAACAGCACTTTGGTTCAGCCTACTTGTGATGTCAAATCCTGGTCGAGTTCATGCAGCAGTTATAGCAGACAACTAAAATTCAGAGCCTTGCTGGTGTTTTGTTTATGTTTTTTAAAAGTCTTGCATTTTATTAAAATGTTTCAATATTTTTAAACTGGGGAAATTGCTAATAAGTTTCCAAAAGAAAGGAAAAGTGTCATGAAGGAGATCTTAGACTACCATGAAAATGAGTCATTAATAAGAATTACTTCTATGAAGGAGATGAATCTATTTGCTTATTTTTTCCTTATAGTCCTGGGGACATCACCAGTCAGGAATAGAAATATCTGAGCAGACGTTCCTTTTCTTTAGTTTATTTTCAATGTCAAAGAATAAAGTTTTGGGTTTTTTTTTTTTTTTTTTTTTTTCAGCTAGAACATAACTCCAACACCACTGTTTCCCCCATAAGTCACCTGGAATTAACCACAAGTTTTTTTTTTTTTTAACATGGTAGTAAATCAAAACTACCATCCTAATAGGTTGAGTTAACTGTTCCAAGCCTCTGACGTATTTGTCAGCCAGAAATGGGGTGGTATGCCCTTTCTTCATTAACTCAATAGGCTATATCCAAACCCTCTGTTCTATTTACATCGGCAGCTTTGGTCTTTTGTATAAGTTGTACTAAAGGAAGAATCTGAATTTGAATGATCAAAATTACCACAATTTCATCAGGCAGGACTTTACCAAGAAAGGTGCCTGAGGCCATGCCTACAAAGCTTAAAGTTTCCTTCCTTTGCCAGAAAGATGAGATAGAGAGAGAGAGAGAGAGAGAGAGAGAGATAGATAGATGTGGGACAGAAAGAGGGAGAGGAAGAAGAAACAGATTGAGAAAATAAAGACAGTACAAGTGCTGATAGTGTCAATTTTAGAAAGGGGAAGTACTGCAGAGTACAGTGAATATACCCACCAATACTGTATTATAATCATTAAGCTTGGTAAGAGATGAGATCTTAATTATTTCCATCACAAATAAAGGAAATTTCATGACATGATAGAGGTACAGTCACTACAGGGGCAATCATATCACAACATACGACGTACCAAATCTACATGTTGTGCACCTTAAATGTACACAATGTTATATGTCAAATACATTTCAGTTAAAAAAAAAAAAAAAGGAAGGGAATCACACAAACTTTATTCCATTGTCTCTCTTCAATTCACCAGGCTGGGACCCAAGGTAGCCGTCCTTATTACCCTAACCAAGATACTCTAATTGTATGTCTTCTTTCTACTTTATGATACATGGGGAATCTCAGTCTCTCTAGCTGTGTCTTACATTCTTTCAATAACCCCTGTTGTCTACAGAACAAGGTTCAGACCTTAGACATCCTTTCACGAACAGACTTCTTCATCCCAATGTAGCCTCGGGTCCATGACCCTTCCCTGCACCGAACTACATCTATTTCTCTATGAATACCAAGACCTTTCCTCAACCATCCCTTTACCTGGGTGTCACAGCAAGGCGGTCCTACTCTGTCTACCTTGGAAGTTCCCTCTGCCTTTCAGGTCTTCGTAAAGTACATACAGTTTCAAATCCAATCAATTTTCACTCCCTTGAATTATTTTCCAATTTCCTCTTCTGAAAAGATCACTATTTACTTTTCTCCCCTATGGTCCTAGAGCATGTGGTCTATATTATTTTATTTTGTGTCCTCTTTATATTTACGTGTGTTTTTTACTTACTAGAGAATATGAGTTTTGAGGTCCCTGATGAAAAGTTCTGACATATGGTGTGTAATGAATAATTGTGGGATGAATGAGTGGGGAAATAGTCTTTTCTTTTTAAATCTTACTTCATCACACAAAGTTAAAGGAAGTTTTACATTATGGCTAATTAAAAAACATTGAATACTTAACTCTATTCATAATTCTAGGCTGGCCATAAAACAAATTGTAAAGAAGGTAAACTTTTCCAGCTTTTGCTCTCTTTAGGTTAAAATTTTCTTCAGTTAAGTTAAAATTTTCTTTAAGTTAAAATTTTCGACCTGAGTGGCTCAGTCGGTTAAGCATCTGCCTTCAGCTCAGGTCCTGATCTCTCTCTCAGTCATGATCTCTTGGTCCTGAGATCAAGCCCTGTGTCTGGCTCCCTGCTGAGCAGGGAGCCTGTTTCTCCCTCTCCCCTGCCCCTGCTCATGCTCTCTCTCCCACTCTCTCTCAAATAAATAAATAAAATGTTTTTAAAACAAATTTCCTCAGGTCTTTCACATCTAAGTAAACTTTGTGCTCCTCCAACTGCCCAGAACTCTCTGAATTTTTCTGAGCTCCAACCTAGCCTCCCAGAAGTCTCCTTTTCTAGACTCAACTTTTCCCCTGAAATTCAGAAAAACTGAAATGGTTACCTTAAACTGGGAAACATAGGAGATCAGGTGTCAGAAGCCTGTTTCCTGGAGCTACACAGAAAAGTAGTGACTTGGCTAGTAGGAAGGGAAAAAGTGGTTCCAGTGACGCTGGTCCCATACTTGGGGGTCTTTTAATGAGAAGAAAACAACTTCCCCTTGGCTACCTCCTCCTAAAGACAACAGAGCAAAGCAAAAAAAAGACAAATCTTCTTCTATTTACAAGAACATGTTGTCTTTTTAATTCTTTTATTCATGTAAAATATAGTAAAGTTAAAACAAATAATAAAATAAAACATGCTAGAGAGGATTTATGTTTATTACATTTGTACAAAAAATTTCAATTATGTGAATATAAAAACTGATCTTCCCTTCAAAATTAATAGGTTAGAGTCCCATATTTCATTTTGAGCAAAAACTCAATTTATTCTAAGAAGTGAAAGTAGAGTACATGCTGATTTCTCTCCACACTTGTATCCAATAGAAAGTAAGCAGGGATTCTTCTATAAATTCTCCTTCAAATTCTTTGTAGATCAATGAAGATCAAAGTAAAGCTAATTTAGAAAATCCTAGCCTGGCACTAAAGTTATGCTGCAGGAAGGGTAAAAATTGGCTTACGGAAAAAGAAAGAAAGAAAATGATTTTTTTTTCTTTAAATGAAAAGTGGTAAATATAGACTCTGTGTAATCTATTAGAACACACATGGTAGAATCAGAGGAGAACTAAACTCCAGATGCCAGTTGAACAACTCCAAGTTGGGGGGAACTTAGAATCCATCTTGTCATTCATAAAATAGGGATAGTGGTGTACAATCTGAACTAGCCTTCTGGACAGAGAGCAAAGCATCAGAGAGATCATCACTCCCACCTAAACAAGAACAAGCGAGATACACTATAACATTATAGTTTTAAAAAAAGAAAAAATTCAAGGGGCGCCTAAGTGGTGCAGTTGGTTAAGCAACCAATTCTTAATTTCGCCTCAGGTCATGATCTCAGGGTCATGAGATTGAGCCCAGCGTCAGGCTCCATGCTCAGCACAAAGTCTGCTTGAGATTTTCTCTCTCTCTCTCTCTCTCTGCTACTCCCTACCCTCACACGTGTGCTCTCTCTCCAAAATAAATAAATAATATCTTTAAAAAAATAATAAAATTTTAAAATTTTAAAAATAACAATCCATTCAAGAGGTGAGGCTACAAAGAAACCTAAATGAACTAAATTCCAGAAAGTGATGAGACTTTCCTGGGAGAGAAGAGACCTGCGTTGCTCTCATCCCATACAGCATGGCAAAAGGAAACTACCAGAGACAGTCCAACTTCCAATAATGTTTAATAGCTTTGTACAGGCTACCCGGTCAAGGTTAACGTTCCAAGGATACCCAGTCACAGAGCAAGTTTTTACTGCCCGCCAGCCCTTCCTTGCAGGCTTTGTCCAGCATAGGGGAGAGAGTGGCCGAGCCTCTGAGAAGAGCCTGGGGCTGAAAGAGAGCCCCTCCCCAGGAACTTGGGACCTTTCTGCATGCAGGACAGAACTCTGCTAGCAAAAGCTGATGGTCATAATACTAAGACACAAAGCCAGCTTACTAGGCCTCATGAGCAGAGAAGTAATTGTTTAAGAAAATTAGCAAATTAGGGGCACCTGGGTGGCTCAGTTGGTCACGTGTCTGCCTTCAGCTCAGGTCACGATCCCAGGGTCCGGATCAAGCCCCACATTGGGATCCCGGCTCAGTGGGGAGCCTGCTTCTCCCTCTCTCTCTGCTCTCCCCCTGCTCCTACTCACTCACTCTCTCTCTCAAATAAATAATAAAATCTTTTAAAAACTTAGCAATTAAATCCAACAATATGTACAAAATTAACTCTATTTGGAGTTTATCTCAGGAATGCAAAAGTTACTTAAAGAGGTGAAAACAGTCAGTGTATGTCATTCATGTTAACATATGTCATGCTGCTAATGTGGCATGTTAACAAGTGACAATAATGGGTTATGATGTAAACAGAATAAAGGGTATAAATCTCAAGATATGCTTTAAATTTAATACTGGTATCTACTCAAGGTTTTTAAAATTTCTCAGACAAATAGGAATACAAGAGAACTTCTTCAGGGCATCTATGAAAAATCTATAGGTAACATTATACTTAGTAGTCATTATAGCTATTCTTAGTCAATATATAATATCTATTATCTACATACAAAATAACTATATTTCAATTAGCTGTGTAACATACCACTGGAATATAAAATACAATAACTTACATATAACTTGAAAAACATTTCAAAAGTGTCTATAGTAAACACTAAGAAACCATGCTGATCGCTTTTTGGCCTTTTGGCTAAGATCAAGTGTAGAAACCACACTGAGAGAAATTGGATAAGACATTAATAGATACATATTCAATGCTCATGCATTAGAGAACATCATATGTTAAGATGTTCATTCTTTCCCAAAGTTTCCAAACTTTGGAAAGTATCAACTTTGCTGATACTCAAAACATCAGTATGACTTTTGCAGAAATAAATTGATTTTAAAATTTATATGGAAATTCAAAGGATCTAGAGTCAAAAAAACAAGAATAGACTTGGAGAACTTACACCACCACCTGATGTCAATAGTTACAATGATACGATAGTAATCATAATGGTCTAGGATTGTCAATTATGAACAAATATAAACCAATGAAACAGAAAACCCATAAAGAGATCCACACATATAATATCAGTCAATATTGGAGAAAGGCAGCAAACATTTCCGTAAGGAAAGCCAAGTATTTTTAACAAATAGAGGTGAAATACATTGATTTCCTAACATAAAACAATCCTACCTTATTCAATATACAAAAAGCAATTCAACTTAGACCATGAACCTAAGCATAAATAGAAGAACCAAAAAGCTTCTAGAAAGTATTTAGAATATCTTCATAAACTTGGAGTTAGACAAAGAATATTTTAAACAAGATTGTAGAAACACTAACCACAAAAAGAAAAAAAAAAAAGACAAGTTGGACTGTACCAAAATTTTAAGTTTCTGTTCATCCAAAGATATGATAAAGAAAAGGAATAGGCAAATAAAAAGAATGAAATCTTGCCATTTGTGGCATGTACATAGAGGGTATTGTATCAGTGAAGTAAGTCAGAGAAAGACAAATACCATATGATTTTACTTATATCTTAGAATTTAAAAACAAAACCAATGAACAAACAAATCAAAAGCAGACTCATTAATGCAGGAAATAACCTGGTGGTTACCAGAGGGGAGGGGTGGTAGGAGGGAGAGCAAAATAGGTAAAGAAGATTACGAGTTACAAACTTCCAGTCGTGAGATAAATACTTCAAAAGGATATAAAGTAAGCATGGGGAATATAGTCACTAATATTGTGATTATTTTGTATGGTAACCTATGGTAACTGGATTCATTGTGGTAATCATTTCATAATTACATAAATGTCAAATCACTATGTTCCATACATGAAACTAATATAATATTACATTTCAGTTACACTTCAGTTAGAAAAATAACAAGAAAATGAACAGGAAAACCACAGTTTAGAGAAAAAAAAATATTTATGACACATATCTGACCAAGGATACAAATACAGAGCACATAAAGAACTGTTTTGAACCACTAATTTAAAAAATAAATAAATAAAATCTTTAGGGGCACCTGGGTGGCTCAGTGGGTTAAAGCCTCTGCCTTCAGCTCAGGTCATGGTCCCAGGGTCCCCTGATCGGAACTCTGCTCAGGGAGCCTGCTTCCCCTCTTCTCTCTGCCTGCCTCTCTGCCTACTTGTGATCTCTGTCAAATAAATAAATAAAATCTTTTAATAAGTAAGTTAAAATTTTAAAAATAGGCAAAATCCTTAGACACTCACTTTTCAAAGCAAGATAAACAAATGACAACCAGACTGAAAAATTGCTCAGCTCATTAGTCATCAGGGAAAGGAAAATAAAACTTCAAAGAGATACTATTTCACATCCTATAGAATGGCTAAAATCAAATCACAATATCAAATTTGGTGAGAATATGTAGGAATCAGAACTCTCACATGTTGCTCTTGGTGGAAATAGAAAATGGAGAAATGTCATCTTCTTATAAGATTAAACATATGACCCAGAAATACCAATCCTAGGTATTTACTGAAGAGACATAAAAACATATATCCAAATAAATCTTAGTTTGAGAATGTTAAAGGAGCTTTAGTCATAATTGCTGAAAGTGGAAAAGTTCCAAATGTTTATCAGTTTGAGACAGGAAAAATAAAGTATGATATATTAATACAGTGGAATATTCCTCATCAATTAAAAAAAAAAAACAGACACAGCCACCAAAAAGAATGAAATCTTGTCATTTGCAACGACGTGGCTAGAGCTAGAGTATATTACACTAAGTGAAATAAGTCACTCAGAGAAAGACAAATACCGTATGATTTCACTCAAATGTGGAATTTAAGAAACAAAAAAGATGAACAGGGGAAGGGAAGGAAAAATAAAATAAGATGAAAACAGAGAGGGAGACAAACCATACGAGACTCTTAACTCTAGGAAGATAGTCTTCTTTACCCCAAAGTGTACTGACTTAAATATTAATTTCATCTAAAACCATGAGAGGCTCTTCACTCTAGGAAACAAACTGAGGGTGGCTGGAGGGGAGGTGGGTGGGGCGATGGTGTCGCTGAGTGATGGGCACTAAGGAGGGCACGTGGTGTAATGAGCACTGGGTATTGTATGTAACAGAGGAATCACTGAATTCTACCCCTGAAACTAATAATACAGTATATGTCAACTAAATGGAATTTAAACTAAAACAGACAGACAGACATAGTACAACATGGAAATGTAAAAAAAAAAATATGTTGAGTGAGAAAAAAAGCCTTACACTAAAGAGCAGAATGTGTTTATAATTACATGAAGTTCAAGAACATCTAAAGGACAGTAGTGCTGGATCTGCGGTTTTACTTTCCATGGTTTTAGTTACCCATGGTCAATCACGGTCAAAAGTAGAGGATCCTCTCCTGACGTAACAGTCAGAGGCTCAGTAGTAGCCCAACACGGTCACAATGCCTCCATCATCCCCTCACCTCCTCTCATCATGCAGCATTTTATCATCTCTCAGCATCACAAGAAGAAGGGTGAACACAAAACAATAAGATATGTTGAAAGAGAGAGAGAGAGACCACACTCAGATAATTTATTATACTCTATTTTGATACCATTCCATTTTATTATTAGTTATTGTTAATCTCTTATTGTAATTTATCAATTTATCAATTAAACTTTGTCATAGATGTGTGTATGCACAGGAAAAATATAGTATATATAGGGTTTGATACAACTTGTGGTTTCTGGCATTCACTCGCGGTCTTGGAGCATATATCCTACTTTGAATAAAGGAAGCATTACTGTGACAGCAATTAAAAATGGTTCTCCTGGGATTGTGAAGGGTGCAAAGGGACACATGGCAACTTTCTGGAATGACAGACATATTCTACATGTTGTTTGAGGTGATGATTACATGATTATATGCAATTGTCAAAATACATCAAGCCAAATCCATTAGATGATTATATATAAATATCTGAACTTAAAAAGTAATGTATGTATATAATAAAGAAAAATGGTACATATTTCATTGATCGTTTCATAAAATTCTTAATATAGCTCTATATATACAATAAATTAAGTCAGAGCTTAGCACAGTGGCTGACAACCGAAATATTTTATTTTGATGTTATCTTAAAAATGCTGCCTTGATGTGGTGCCTCAGTGGCTCAGTGGGTTAAGCCTCTGCCTTCAGCTCAGGTCATGATCCCAGGGATTCAGCCCCACATCTGGTTCTCTGCTCTGCGGGGAGCCGGCTTCCCTCTCTCTCTCTGCCTGCCTCTCTGCCAACTTGTGATCCCTGTCTGTCAAATAAATAAATAAAATATAGATTTTTTTTAATGCTGCCTTGTTCAAAGAAGTGGGCTTGTATACGTAATTTAAAACAACAACAACAACAACAACAAAACACCTCTCAGTAGAGGGACAGGGTCATCGAGGCAATCCCTCCCAACAGTTACCATCCACATTCTCCTGCACAGGTATTTGATCTCTTACAAAACAGAAATCATTACCCCTGAAAGTGGAGATGAGAGTTCAAAATAAGTGTGTTATGAACATTTCAAAGACCTAGAAAGATGTTTGGAATCGTGAAGATTAACAACCACCAAACGGGTTGAGGGCAGTGACTGTGATTTTTTTTCTTTCCAGGCTGCTCCAGTCAGCCCAGTCCTGAAGCAGCAGGAGCTAAAGTGTTCCCTTCCCAAGATACAGCGGAGCTCGCGATGCAGCCTGCCGTGCCCTGTCTGGGAACGGGCGTCTTCAGATCGTCCGGGAATCCTTGCAAGCACGCTGCTGGGGGCAACAGAAGTTCCCTGTCCGCCTGGTGCACCTCTAGAGAGGCTCAACTCAAGCCAACAGAGAAGCTAGAGGTGCCAACAGGAGCATCAGGACTTCAGATTGTCCAGGGTGCAGACCCTCCCCTGAGGACATGTAAGGAAATTACATGGTTTTGTTGTGATCTTAACCCCCTTTCCATTGTTACTACAGTTCTTACTGTCAGTGAGCCCTAAGCTGAGATGTGTTCAGCTTTTATATGTTTCAGTCATTGGTGCCTTGCGCCAATAAGAAGTCTAGATTAGGGGCGCCTGGGCGGCTCAGTGGGTTAAAGCCTCTGCCTTCGGCTCAGGTCATGATCCCAGGGTCCTAGGATCGAGCCCCGCATCGGGCTCTCTGCTCAGCGGGGAGCCTGCTTCCTCCTCTCTCTCTCTCTGCCTGCCTCTCCGCCTACTGTGATCTCGTCTGTCAAATAAATAAATAAAATCTTTAAAAAAAAAAAAAAAAAGAAGTCTAGATTAAATCCCCTTGCTTTATTTTTCTTTAATCAATCAAGAAAAAGTAATACCTTTGTGTATTTTCAACTTAAGACACGTTATCCAAACTTACCTGAAGGTTTTATTCAACTGTTATTTGATTTAATACTATTCTGAAATATATAAATATATAAGGTTCCTTAGAATAATGCTGAGAAATACATCATCACAAAACTCTTCTCTCTGATAGAGCTTTCCTCAAAGAATGATCTGGGGGAGGAAAACACAGTTCTACAAAAATTCTATGGGCATGAGCTTTAGGGAAATGTTCTACTCCTCAACCTCTCTACTCATAAGTACACGAATATGAGAGGTCGATGCAGGTCCTTTAATAAAGGACTCCAGCCTATCTGAACACGGAACTCTCTTTAAATAAAACACTCATTAATATCCACACTTGGAAAAATACTAAGTCATCTCACGTGGTTTTGTGATACTTTGTGCAAAGCTGTGACTAATGACCTGGGCTTCCGCATCAAGGGAAAACTTGGAAGTGGGGTTCAAAGTTTCATCGCGAATTTCACTATTCATTTTGTAGAAACAACTAATTCGTCATTTGATGCTGACATTCCTGGAGTTTATTTCCCAAGGCAGAAAGTTAAAAAAAAAAAACAGAGCAAGAATAGAGAGAGATACTGTTAGACACAGTGGATACTGTTAATGGCTCTAATTTAGGACTTAGAGTTATTTTTGACTTTGGTGAGTTACAGCATCGACAATGAAGACGTAGTTATATTTCGGAGACAGAAAGTTTCTTCCTGCATCTGAACACTCATTAGCCTTGGAGAAAGAAAGTGTGGTTTTCTCTGAGCTTTGTATGATTTTGAGCAAGAAGGTTTACTCCCCCCCTTTTTTTTAATCCCATGTGCAACATACAGTTGATAATATCAGCCCCAGAAATCTAGGTCTGCAGTGGGGATAATATCCAAGGGAAGGGGTGCATTTAAATTTGTTTTGAAAAATCCAAAACACTGGTCAAATGTGAAGTATGATTAAGATATAAATATCAAAGGCAGAGAAGCTGGACACATTGTAGACAAAGAAGGTCAGAGACCAGGAATGACTGGCAGTTTTCCCAGGAAGTATGTAATTGTTGCTCCTTTTCCAGCACAGGCTTTCTCTTAACCCTTTGGGGGCGGGGGAGCCAGAGACGTTTGCCAAAATGGCCAATAGCTGGAAAATGCACTATTTTACTTCTTTTCAGTCTTAAAACAATCAGAGAAATATCCCTGACCTTCCAGTTTGGCCAAGAAATTCAACAGAGAGAAATACAAGTGAATCACAAAAAAGTTCAAGAATTTGAATTTCCAAGAGAATTAAAGGAATTTATTACTCTACCTTACCATTCACATGTGTGAAGCTGAAGATACTTTGATACTTCCAACAAATGCACGTTATATTTCTGCACATATGTAACTTGAATATCAGCTCTCTGTTTTCCCAAATCTTACAGCATAATGAGGATAACCTTTTTAGTAACATTTGAATTCAAAAGGCTTACAAAATCACACTAATTCACTGAGATCTGAGAGCTTACATTTTTCTGTGTCCTTTCTACTCCAGTTCCCGTCTTTGTCTGAAGCATTCATCTCTCTTCTAGGTCTTGCCCCAATACCGTGCTGGTCTCTTTATCCCCAAATACTACTCCCACAGAACCTGAGCCTCAATTGAAAGTTTATGGGCAATAGAAGAATTAAACTGAGTTACTTCACAGCAGATAAGCTTAAATGTTGTATGTAGACATTCCAGCTTCAGACATTTCCCTGAAAATACACACCTTCTTTGAGAATTTTCATGGACTCTTTTTTTTTCTGAGCTACTATGAACCCTAGCTCTTTTCTTCTTCTTCTGTCTTCCGTAAGGGTCTTCCAGAAATGAAGTAAATAATGTATATTTTTGCACTAATGAGAATCACAATTTACTATAATTTAAATATAAAGATTATAGGCAGAAATAAAGTGCAGTTTAAATATTAACCTGATTTTTCTCTCTCAGAAGAAGGTAATGGGGGAAGAGAGCTTAAGGGAACATATGACTGCCCTTGCCTTCTGAAGGTTATGGATGAGCTAAGAGTATAAAGCCATGAAGGGTAAAATCCTGGAGGAAATGATCTTTTGTTAGCAGGAAAAAAAACTCCTTTTTTGGGAGGGCAGGAGGGGAGTAAAGTTAAGTCTTGATATGATTTTGTATAAACAAGAAAGGACTAGATTTCTTTGTGTAATGAGGTAGGAAAGTTGTCTTTTTTTTTTTTAAGATTTTATTTATTTATTTGACAGAGATCACAAGTAGTCAGAGAGGCAGACAGAGAGAGAGAGAGAGGGCAAGCAGGCTCCCTGACAAGCAGAGAGCCCGATGTGGGGCTCGATTCCAGGATCCTGAGATCATGACCTGAGCCAAAGGCAGAGGCTTTAACCCACTGAGCCACCCAGGCGCCCCAGTTGTCTTGTTTTGTAAAGCTGAGAGGTAGGTAAATGTGTATTCACTTTATTAGTCATAAATACATCTATATACACATTATATTTTGATTTATAAAAAAAAAATTCATTAAAAAAAAAAAAACTGAGCCATGGGGCACCCGGGTGGCTCAGTGGGTTAAGGCCTCTGCCTTCGGCTTGGGTCATGGTCTTAGGGTCCTGGAATCGAGCCCCACATCAGGCTCTCCGCTCAGCAGGGAGCCTGCTTCCCCCTCTCTCTCTGCCTGCCTCTCTGCCTACTTGTGATCTCTGTCAAATAAGTAAATAAAATCTTTAAAAAAATTTTTTTAAAAACTGAGCCATTTTTCCAAAACATAAAAAAGTCTGAAAGCTAAAAGATAAGCACTCCAATAAATCACACTTAGTTCCATTTTTTTAATTAGATGTGTTGTTAAAGATTGGCTGGATGGCTCAGTTGGTTAAGCATCCAGCTCTTGATTTGGGCTCAGGTCATGCTCTCAAGGTCCTGCGAAGAACCCAAGGACCCAGCACGCCCAAGCCAGTGCTGGGCTCAGTGCTCAGTGGGGAGTCTGCTGGACATTCTATCTCTCCTTCTCCCTCTGCCCTTTCCTACACCTGCCTCCCATTCTTGCTCTATGTAGGAAGGAAGGGAAGGAGGGAGGGAGGGAGGGAGGAAGGAAGGAATGTTTTAAGAGTATAGGAGGAAAATGGCTGCAAAAGGTAGTTTGCTCAGTGGATCTCTCTTTTTTTGTTTCTGCAGAAAGGAACAGCTTAGGGTAAGTTTCATGCCTTAGTGGACCTGGCCTGCATTCAGGAGTGAAGGACTTGAGTTCTAGTGCATACTCAGAAGATAAGATATTGTGAACTTGAGAAAGGCATTTCTCTGAAATTTTATCTGTGAAGCAAGGATTACATTTCCAAACTGGGAGTGTTTACCAAATTCAAATTCTTATTTTATAGGTAAAGAAATGGAAGGCCAGATTGATTAAAGAACTTGATCGAGGACACAGATGTTCTGATCACAAGGCCTTGGGTACAACCCTGAGCCCAAGCTTCCAGTGCTCTAACCTCGCGAAAGGACTGGGCAGAAGCAGCTGCCCTGTGTCCCTATCAGAGTTCTGTGGGGTCCAATGTGGGTGAAATGTAAACGCACCTCAAGGACGATGTTCCTGGGCTTTAAGGGCAGAGGGGTGCCTTCTCATTTAAGTGAAAAGTTCTTACTTTTGACCTAAGATGGGTTGCATGGTAGATCTACTTGTTTCTTTTTTCCGACATTTCCCCCCTTCTATTTTTGGAATTAAATCAGTATTAACGCTGGTTTGTTTCAGAGCGGAAGCAAGTTAGTCACATTCTCTGGTCAACAGTGCCATCTGGTGACACCTAGAAGATCTCTACATTTGCTTCTAAGAGAAAGTTCTAGGATCACATGGGCCTTCAAGCAGCATCAGGCCACAGGAGCAGGTTAAACATTAGGTTGTTTGGTTAAACATCTCAGTCCTTACCATAGTGGGGGAGCTCAAGAAAGCAGGAAGAGGATTATAAAATAAGCTTTAGTGTATCTGATTATGAAATAATTAAAGGGTATTTATCCTTTCCTTCACCTTTACTCTTTTCAGTCCTGAAGCGATAGCCAAAGAAGGGGCAACTTTGGAAGAACAAAATGGAAACAACAGCAACAGCACCAATAACGAAAGGAAATCCCTGTTAATATGTAGTTTGAGGTTCAAAAAGCCTGAACACTTGTGGCAGACAAAAATGTGAAAGAATGATCCAATCCAGACAGGGAATCCTGTCTCCGGCGGGCGGGCAGGGCAGGGGAGCTGGGGACAGGGGTTGTGGGAAATGCAGAGAGAGTGGAGGAGAGGCGGGTACTGAGTCCTTCGGTTTCACTGGCTTCACAGCTTCCAGGAGACAGACTCAGTCAAAGGGTGACCCCCTCATGAGTCTCAGCACCGGATGCCGTGGAGAGTTGGGCAGAAATTCTTCCTCACTAGCAGTCAAGGAAGCAGTTTTTCCGGTGTTCACAGAAGCACTTGAGACTACGCACCTGAAAGGTCAGGGAGTCAGGGCCCTGAGGACAATGACCTCGGTTATTTCAGTGGATGTGAGCATGGACTGATGACCTCAAAGATGCGCTGGTTCTTCCTTTCTCCCTCCCCACCACACCGGTACTAAATACACTGTGATGGTGAGTTTTGTGTGTCAACTTGGCTAGGTCACAGTACCCAGATATTGGTTAAATGTTATTCTAGACATTTCTGTGAAGGTTTTTTAATCTTTTTAAAATTTTTTTAATTTAAATTCAATTAGCCGGGGTGCCTGGGTGGCTCAGTGAGTTAAAGCCTCTGCCTTCTGCTTAGGTCATGGTCCCAGGGGTCCTGGGATCGAGCCCCGCATCGGGCTCTCTGCTGAACAGGGAGCCTGCTTCCCCCTCTCTCTCTGTCTGCCTCTCTGCCTACTTGTGATCTCGTCTGTCAAATAAATAAATAAATCTTTTAAAAAATAAAATAAAAATAAATTCAATAGCCAACATATAATGCATCATAGTTTCAGAGATAGAGTTCAATAATTCATCAGTTGATATAATACCCAGTGCTCATCACATCACGTGCCCATCCACCCAGTCACCCCATTCCCCACCCACCTCCCCTCAGCAAACCTCAGTTTGTTTCCCAGAATTATGAGTCTCTCTGGTTTTAGGTGAGATTAACATTTAAGTCAGTAGACTTTGAGATAAAGAAGACTATCTTCCATAATGCAGGTGGGCCTCATCCAATCAGTTGAAGGCCTTAATAGAAAAAGGCTGAAATTCCGAGAAGAAAGGGAATTCTGCCAACAGACCTCTTTCAAACCCAGACCAGACACTGTATCCTGGGTCTTCAGCCTGCCAGCCTACTCTCCAAGATTTTGAACTTGCGCCTGGTGATCACATGAACCAATTCCTAAAAATAAACATCTCTCTATATACAGAGACTAAGATACACATATACATGTACACACACACACCACCCTACTGTCCTATTGGTTCTGTTCCTTTGAAGAACCCTGACGATGCATAGGTTCCCAGAGATTAGACACAACTCTGGATAAAGTATACATATATGATAGCAGAAAAGACTAATTGATAGTGAGATACTGTTACTCCTGGTGGAATGGGAGATCTAAATAGGATTGAGTTGTTATACAGAAAAAAACTGTTGTAATTTGTTTGGTATACTCGGGTGCATATCTGTTGCCTCAGTGGGAGAGGAGAGTCACGGCAGAAATGTGGTTCTAGGCTTGCGTAAGTGAATCCAGAAAAGAACCGTCAAGTTCTGTGATTTTGCTCTTCTTTTGTAGCCCTGACCTGTCAGACTCATCAGCAGCATTGCTTGCAAAAACTGGTTAAATGTCATTTCCCATTAAAGGAAATATATAATGTAAAACTAGTATATCAGTTTCTGATAATTAAACCAAAAGTTGTCTTTAACCATATGTCCGAGTGACTGACTACATCTGATTTCATCTCAAACTATGAACCTTTAGAGCATATTGTTACCCCATGTAGGAGAGCTGGTTCTGTTTTTGTTTTAGGAGATCTGTGTTAATGAGATGATAAGCTAGTTATTATTTTGATATGACAATTCTCATATGAGAAGTTGCTTTATTTTTTTCCACACGGCCAATGATTCATATAAGAACAAGTCATATTTTGCCAACAGTTTTTAAATCATCTGTGCTTTATTTTTAGGTTTCATATTATAAAAATCATTTTGCTGTCTTTACTTTGATTTGTTTGTCACCAGGTTTTTTCCTCATTAATTTTTGATACGACTCAGGAAATTTTTTCCAAAGTAAAATGTTTTCAATTTATTTTAAAAATATTCTCAGTGATAATTCAAAGACACTTCCCCTGAATGCATGTTAAATTTGTATGTGGGTCATGCGTCTATCAGAGAGTAGCTTATATTAACTTTTAAAACAGAAAATATCTATATCAGCAAGATATAGCCCATGAGAGATATACTGTCATTTTGATCTAATGCGCCTGTTTGCTGCATCTATCTGGGAATAAACAGAGTGAATAGATTTGGCCTGTGGAACGTCTGAGCAGTGAGTTACCTAAAGGAACAGGTCAATAGCAATACTCGAGCTATTGTGACAAAAGTCACAACCTGGGCTGACGGAGGTTGTGAAGGGTCTCAGGGATCCCTCTGCCAGAGGTAAGGTAATACATCTTAACACTTCACACGTATTGGATAAGATCCTTTGGAACTATTTTACCAGAGAAAACTTTAGAAAACATTTTTCTTTTCATCTACTGAGAAAGATGACAGGATAATATATTATCTCAGGGGTAGAATAACAGTAAAATTTTTTAAAGCATTTTCATATGCTTTGTACTTATGCCCATCCATCCTGATATCCAGAAGTCTTTAGAGTGTGTTCCCCAAAAAACAAAACAAAACAAAACGAACAAACAACAACAATAACAAAACGAAGATAACCTACTCCTATCGAGATCTATAAAAATAATAATTTTAGGTTTGATATCCATATAAATAAGGGCCCAATAATCAAATATACAGTGAAAAAGTTGGGATATTTTGAAAGTGTAAATGATTTTATATTTTCAGAAAGCTACTTTGGACTTCCTTTTAGTCACCTCTGTGCTATCTAATTTCCTTGAGGTCTAGAGCATTTTAATTCCATTACCGGATCTGCCACAGAAGCTAACAGAGCCTTACCTCAGCCTGTTCCCAACTGAGGGTCATAAGAGTTCTCCTCAGGTGTCTCTCCTCGCTCAGAGTGGCTTGGAAGTTAAGTCCTAGTGCTGGAGGGTGGTTTGTGAAACCCTCCGCACAACAATGCGAATTGTCTTTCCTTGATGCCCAAAGCAAAAGTGACAACCAAGCCACCTAGTCTCAAAACATAACCCATGTTCTGCTCTACTTGAACAGAAAGAGTACATTCGGGAAGGTACCGTCTACTTCCTTGGTAGGTGTCTGGACACTTCCTTGGTAGGTTTCTGTGCTCCAATCATGTCTGCTCGGTCTTGTATTTTTTTCCTCCAACTGATAATGTACAGCCATATGAACACTCTGTTTCTATTTTTGTTGGTTTTTTTTCTCCCCGTTGTCCATAAATGAGGTTAAAGAAGAACTTGCCAAAGCCAGGTGGCCGTTTGCTGAACTCTTCAATGGTAACTGTTTTAGCTTCATAAATTTTCAACAAAGAACTGTTCTATTAAGACTCACTCAGGTGACTAGCCAAGGGTTACCTTCATCTAGAGAATAGATTACAAACTGAAGAAAGACAAACTTTAACTGTAAACTCGTCAAGTAACAAAATCCACACAGACCTGCACCAAAGGGGGTCTGCTTTCTCACTAGGAAGGGGATGGGGAGACCACAGCCTTCCCAGGCTATTTCTTCAATGACTAACTGAGCCAATAAAGGAGAGAAAAGAAAAGAATTGGTTTAAAAGAAATAACAGGGGCTGCCTGTGTGGCACAGTGGGTTAAGTCTCTGCCTTCTGCTCAGGTCATGATCTTCAGTGTCCTGGGATCGAGTCCTGCATCGGGCTCTCTGCTAGGCAGGGAGCCTGCTTCCTCCTCCCTCTCTCTCTCTCTCTCTCTGCTTGCCTCTCTGCCTACTTGTGATCTCTCTCTGTCAAATAAATAAATCTTAAAAAAAAAAAAAGAAAGAAAGAAAGAAAGAAATAACATCTAGGGAGCTTCATGCCTGTCTTCACTGATCTTTCCGGTTCTTCTGGTCCTTATAACATGGTTCCTCATGCTAAGGGAAGCCTGAAGGATTAGAAACCCTCTTCTTCACCCCTAACATGCAGAGGAGGACTCATCAGGGTCAGAGGGGATGGAACATAACTTCGGCCAGGTGCTTCCATCCAGCTGCCCCTTATTGTACACTGAGAAGAAAGGTACTGAGTTCAATATATGACAAGGTTACTGGAGGAGGGAATAAGGGAAGAAAGCATTTCCAGAATTGAGAACTGAGTTCGGGCTCTGTGATGCTCATTCAAGAATTGGCTCCTCCTTCTAAAGAGAAAACACTGAGACCAGATCAAATTGGTGAAGGTGAACCTCGGGCCCTTCAGGGTGGTCACACTGTGAACTGGCTGCAAGTGTTCAGATGCGCTTATGAGCTTGGAAGAAGGGCTATGTGTCCAGTGCATTTTTGGCATCATTTTATTAAGGAAAGGAAACAACCTTTACATATGTTTGGTGGATGCACAACTCTGATGGGGGTGGGGGAGGGGCACACTAAAATCAGAAACCAAATAATACAAGTTAATTCTCCTCATTACATGATGAACACTGTCCAAGGAGCTGAGAAGGATGCAAAGAAATATGAGCAAAGATCTTCTCTTCAGAAGATTAAAATTCTTGAGGAAATGAGCAAAATGTTCCAAAATGGGTAAATTGAATAATTTCCACAACACTACTATGGGGTTGAGGTGATGGTATGGAGGGCAGTGAGTCGATTTGAAACTGCCATGGTAGAGGGAGTAACAAATCATTCCTAATAGTGCACACGACATTTTCAGGATGCTTTCAATATGGAAACAATTCCTTTTCTGCCAAAAAGCATAAATATACATGAAATTTCTCACCAGACTTACAGATATCTACAGCACATATTTTAAGAGAACACATTGGAAGAGGATGAGCCTTATATAATATTTTTTAATCAACCAAGATACATATGTAATAGCTTATTCAATGAGAATTTGGGTCTCAGATATTATTTTGGTGGGGTGGGAGGTCTCAGATATTGCTTTACCAATTGCTTCATTTATTTATTATTCTATCGGATTTATTTATTTTAAGTCTTAGTGCTACCACTTAAAATTTACTCCCTGATTTTGGTCTTCAATGTTAGATTTGTCACTTTCCTTTGGGGACAAAACCCCTTCTTGTGGGAAGGGCCATTAGAGTGGCTTCTTGTAATGATAGGGACAAAAGGCAAACCCTCATCCTTTGTGGAATCTTTTTCTCAATGTTCCCCTCAGCTACCCTAGAGGATCCCTGAGGGAGATGGGACCCTGGCACTAAGCTGCCCCCATGGCATGCTTAGTGGCTCTGAAACCAGACTTGGCCTTAGCACTGAGGGAGCTCTCCCAGGTCAGCTTTTACAGGCAGTGGGTTTGCTGGCACAACTGAGCCCTTCTGCTCTCTCCAGTAGAAACAGAAGATGAGCCACAAAGAACATTGATTCTTGGACCTTGTGGATCTTGGAAATGTGGGCAATGGGAAGCCCTCTGGTATTAAAAATCCCTTGTACTTTTAATGATAAAGGAAGCAAGGAAAGTAAGCAAGGTCTTGTCCTGTACTCCAAGCTAGTAAAAGAGAACATACTGATTAGAGTTTCACATGTATCAGACTTGATTGCAAAACAATTTGGAACATGAAATAGTAGTAGTAACTATCATGTGTGTGATGCTTGGCTAACGCAAGCCTGCCTTCTAAAATTTTTATATTTGTTTCTGAGCGTATGCCTGGGGAAATTTCTGAAAGCTACTCACTGAGATATTAAACTTGGCAATGTCTGGGAGGTAGGATGTAGGGTGATTTTTACTTCATAGCACTGTGCATTTGAGTCTTTTAAATCAGTACACACAATTTATGTAAATAGAAGTAAAGCCATTGTAAGCCTACAGAGTAGTTTATTATGGTTAGTATTATGAAAATAAAGAATCCCATATATATAAAGAATAAATATTTCTATGTATGTTATATGTGATGATGCTCGGCGATTAGACTTACCCCTTATTTCCTGTACATATTTACTTCCTCCTCACAATGATAGTATGACATGGAGAAAACATGGCAGGAGAGACACAGCAAGGTCTGATGTGTTTGATGACTATTGGTCTCTCCCAGGTGACTAGAAACTTGTCCTTGATGGCTGTCTCACTTGCTATGGAGGAAAGGTCAGAAGCCACACCAGGAAATGAAGGAGGGTAGACTAGACGCTTGCCTTAAATTGCTTGCCTTAAAATGCATCCAGCATATCTCTTCCTGTGGCTGACGCCTAGCATCATCGTTAGTCAAAAACGGCATTGAGCTCAGCTAAGAAAAGTCAGCACTACAGTTGGACTTCCTTTACCCCATCATCTGTGTAAGTTAGGTTTGCAGATATAGTCAAAATTTAGTCTTTCCATAGCCAGGGTTTTGTTTAATTTAGAGAGATAATCAAATGTTGACAGAAATGACCAATACTCTATTCAAAAAATCTAATCTTTATGGCCTTTGTTAAAGAAACATGAGACAAAACTGATGACCATGAAGATTTATATTTATTAATCTAGGGGGATTTCTTTCTAGCTTTGGAATCATAATAGTTATTTGAATTATGGCTGCGTAATAGAGACTATTGAATCAGGGAGTTCCCTCATGGTTAACACTCATTAATCATTTTTATAATTAAAAATCTATTTCTCGGGGCGCCTGGGTGTCTCAGTGGGTTAAGGCCTCTGCCTTCGGCTCAGGTCACGATCCCAGGGTCCAGGGATCGAGCCCCACATCGGGCTCTCTGCTCAGCAGGGAGCCTGCTTCCTCCTCTCTTTCTGCCTGCTTCTCTGCCTGCTTGTGATCTCTGTCTGTCAAATAAATAAATAAAATCTTTAAAAAAAAAATCTATTTCTCAACTCAGTCTACTTTTCATATTTAAAAAATATCTATTAGAATGAACCTTTCCAGGTTCCCAATATGGGAAGTTTTTTTTTAAGTGATTAAAAAATAACAAATTTAAAGTTTTTACTTAAAGAATGATAGAGAAAAGGGTAAGTCCAATCAACTGAATATCATCACATATAATATAGAGAGATAAATATTTATGCTTTATATGTATGGGAATTCTTAATTTTCATAATACTAAACATAACAATAAACTGCTTTATAGACTTCCAATGGCCTTAGTTCTATTTACATAAATTGTGTGTACTCATTAAAAAACTCAAAAGCAAAATACTATAAAGTAAAAATTGCCCTGCATCCTACTTCCCAGACATCACCAAGTTTAATATCTTAGTAACTAGTTTTCAGGAATGTCCCAGGCATCCACTCAGAAACAAATCTTGCCCACATAAACACTCACGAAATTTACATACTAGTATGCTATCATGGAAATAATTAAAGACTACCCAAATGAGACTAAACAAAGGTAATTTATTCAGAGTTTGCTGTAGAAAGTGATTCAACTACCATCACTTGCTTTTGGCAAGGCTCAAAGGCAGACAGAGATGTGAAATGTCTTATAGGGGAAAAAGAAAGTTTCAGGTGTTCTCTGATGGGGGGAGGGTTATTGGCATGAGGAAGGGGGTGTTGCGGGCTACTTAGAGCCAGGACATGTTATCTGCTTGGTTAGGGGGGACATGTTTTGCTTTCTCTGGATGGTTCGGAGTTGGAGGAGGTAAAAAGAAAATCTGGCAGTCGTTGACCAAGCCCTCCCTGTTCTAGGCTATTAGCTGCAGAAGCGTGGTTTGGCAGTGAGCAGGTAGGAGCTTCCTAAATACAGAGGTTGAAAGTCAGAATTCTATTGTCCCATATGGTCTGACCATTGTCTATTCCCATATTAAGTTTCTCACTATACATGATTTGGATTTCATGTAAATTTTTCTCCTTTAACAATAGGTTCAATTAATACTTCCTGATAACACTATTATTAATGGCTACATATTATTTCATTTTATAAATATGTCATACTCTGATGCCTATCATAGATATGGTACAATACTAGCCCTCTTTTTATGTCAATTGAAGCATTTCCAATTGTCTGTATTTTAACACTGAGGAAATAAGCGTCCTTGAAGATAGTTATTTTATATTTTTCCATTTATATTTTAAATATAAACTTCCAGGCACGTACATGTATGGAATCTGAATACAGTGTGCTAAACTGTTCTCTAATTAAAATGCTTATTAACTCCCTATGTGGATGGAAGTGACAGATACCATTAAGTCAGTCACTAAAAAAAATGGTTAATCCTGCAGATGGCAAATGTTCATCTACTTATGAGGTAGAATATCTCAGGTTTTTGTGGACCATTTATACTTATTCTTTTCTCAATTGTGAGTTCATGTTATTTGCCCATATTTTTATTGGTATAATCTACTTTCCTTTTGATTTATGTGCTATTTTTCATGTCGTGAAATTTTTCCAACTTCTCATTACTCTTTTAATTTTTAAATGGTGTTGTACTTTGTTTTTATGATGCAAAGTGCTTCCTCTAATGGTATTTAGAAAGTTGCTAAGATTTTATGCCTACATATTAAGAGTGATGTCCAGATGGCACTGTTTTCTTTAGAGATAGTGAGGACCATCAGATTTAAAATGCTGACCTTTATTTTTATTGTTGGGATTAGAAAACAAACTCATTTAAAAAAAGAAGGAGGAGAATATTTTCTAAATCACTCCATAGAGGGTAACCAAATATTCTTTTTTTTTTTTAAGATTTTATTTATTTATTTGACAGATAGAGATCACAAGTACGCAGAGAGGCAAGCAAAGAGAAAAAGGAGGAAGCAGGCTCCCCGCTGAGCAGAGCCTGATGTGGGGCTTGATCCCAGGACTCTAAGATCATGACCTGAGCAGAAGGCAGAAGCTTAACCCACTGAGCCACCCAGGTGCCCCAAATATTCTATTTTTACTCAAAGAATAAATATCTCAGTACTTAGGCAATGCTGTATCACCCACCCACACAGGCTAAATAGTCTTTGATATACTCAACTTCTGGCATTTTCTTAGCTTAATTTATTATCCTTAATATATAATTACATAATCCAGGTGAACACTAACCCTTCAGGCTTTCTTTTCCATTCTTGCTGAGATCTTAATTAGCTATTTAACTTGCCCAGGTACAGACAGTTGAACAGCCTTCAGTGAGTGAGCTCTGAGTGACCAGGGCCAATGGCTCTTCCTCTGGTGGGGAGGTCTCCAGCACAGCTTGAGTGTCCTTAATCTCTCTGCACAATAGACCCACTCTCAATTCTCTTCAATCTGGTAAGTAACAATCTCCTACAAGAGTCTTGGCAGTTTCAATATTGACTATAAATTGGAATTACCTAAGGAGTGTATAAAAATGTTTCTTAATGCCTCATTCCATTACCAGAAACATTAATCTAATTGATCTAAAGGGACCCCAGCATCAGTATGTTTCAAAAAAATCTCTCCAGGGGACTCAAACGTTCATCCAGCATTAAAACTCATGTCTTATATTAACTCATTTTTCCCTTACTTTGTATCAGTATCCCTTATATATTATACAATTTGTCTTCCACCACATACCTGCCAATTTACAATGATCCCAGGATGATGTAATTTGCTAACTACTTCTACTTTTTAAAATATTCTCTTACCTTTTGAGCAATTTTAAATATAAAATGAAAATAGCTTACAATGATTAAGCAAACAGTTTTCCTTCAATATTCAAGTCATCTAGTTGGTCTTCATTCACTCAATATTCACAATCTTATACTCAGAAATATTTATAAATACTACATCTGAAAGGGATCCTAGATATCTAATTATACTATATCATTACGTTTACATATATATCATTACATTTTACATGTAATGAATCTGAGACTCAAAATTAATAAAGGGATTTTTTCATAATGCTAAGCAGTCCTTCAGTGTTAGATTTTGGCCTATGACAATCAATATTGTATTAAATGAGTTCTGAAACACAGTATAAGAAATGAACAACAAAACCCACACACATATACACTCACATACATGACATATAGTTTCCTTGGGTCATGAACTTGGGAGTGGTATAGCTAGTTACTTCTGGTACACTGTTCCTCATGAGGCTGTAATCCAGATGTTTCAGGTCTGTGGTCATTTGAAAGCTTGACTGGGGCTGGAGGAGTGGCTTCCAAGCTCACTCACATGGCTGCTGCCAGAAGGTTTCAGGTCCTATTCACAAGATCTTTTCATAGTGCTATTGTAGTATCCTCATGACTTGGCAGGTGGCTTACCACAGGAGCTCATAATCTAAGAGAATGAAATAGGAGCTACAACCTATAGATGAAATATCTTTGAAAACCATACCCCATCCTATTTGCAATATCCTTTTAGTGACACAAAATGTTTTTATTCACTATAGGAGGGGAGTACCCAAGGGCATGAATGTCAAGAAGTGACACTCCATTGGGAGCCATCTTGGAAGTTTTATACCACAGGTATCTTGGCACATCATGCAATTTTACCTCATAAGTAAATCATAAATTTTAGGTCTTTGGCAGTACTTTATAATTCAGTTAAGTTTTTGCCACCAATAATATAATAGTTCATGTCTTGTTATCACTTGACTTTTCATTATTTGACAATGTGTCATCTAGTAACAAGTTGAAAAATAAAGCTTAAAAACACAGTTTCAATAATCTGTGATGCTTTAGCAAAATCTGCATTGATCTCAATTGACATTTTTGGTGTTTATCTTAAAAGGATAATTTTTTTTCAGTGACCTGAGAATTCTAAATTTAAAATTTTATTTTCTAATTTAAAAACATTTTTAAAAGTTTGTCTCCTCAAAATAGATATGCAATCTCTTCTACCCACAATACATAAGATTATTTTTCTCATTGATCAGGATACCTGATCTATATCAGTATGTCACTTACATTCTAGAGATCAATCAGTTCTCATGTTTGAGATGATCATGAACTTCAGGAATGAAGCGAGATGTGTATTAGCAGGTTTTTTTTTATGTTAAAAAGAATGTTAACATTTTAAAATTGGGGGTAGAAAAACAATATTTTAGCTAAAATTTACTTTAAAGGAAAAAGCAGTGATATTTAAAATCAGTCCTTAAGTAATGTATAATTTCAAGAAAGATGAAATTTATAATATTGGTAGAATGACTCATTTCTCTTATCGCTTACCACTAAAAATATCAGCTATGCCTGAAAAATAAATGTAAGGAATTACACGATGTGAATGTCTTATTACTAATATAATCACTTACAGCTTATTGAAATAGGACCTTAATAACTACTCTTACAATTTTAAGGTATATTAAACTACTCAAGTAATTGTAAGCTAATGGTAAGAGATGTTATTACTAGAAGTAACATGGAAGCAAGGACTCCCCAGTTCTTGAGCCAAAAGCCTCCTTCTGATGAGTTTAATATAGTTTATTATGAGTTTAATACAGTTTTTCATTTTCATATGGTAAAACAAAGCATAACTTTAAATGACCTTCATGGCAAAATCCTTAAAAACTCCGGGGTCACTATATCTTTATAAGAAGGAAAGATGCCAGTGTGTCTGTGAATTGTGTCTCAATGCATTTTTATCCCAGTTTCTGAGTCCCTATGAGCCTTACCAGCTACTTGTTAGTTAATTAACAGTCTAGTTCATCCCAAAAAGTGCCTAAGGGAAGTAAGTATTGCATTCGTATGTACAGTTTGTATGGATGGGGGTGGTACTTTCCATGTCCATGTCTTTAATGAATTTGCCTCTGTTCTTCTTGGTCTACATTTCCCTATCTGTGTCTTTCTGAGTTAAACAATTTATTTTTTTTGCATCGCTATTATATCTCATTTCATTCCAAAGAAGATTTGAGGCAACTGCCTTACATGATATGCCCAACTTTGTGCATGTCATGTATGTCTCATATATCTCTGCTTTTGCCTTTCCCTCTCCTCTTCCTACCTCATTCCAGGACACAAATGGCCCTGTATTTAACAATCGTTTGTTTTTTGGTTTTTTTTTTAATAATCTGTATTTAAACATTTTATCTCATTATTCATCCCTCCTATATAGTCTTATCATCAGTTCTGCCATCTGAATCCAAAAATCTGACTACACTTTTAGTGACTGCAGGGTGCTCTAGCCCCACACTGAGTCTCAGATATATCACAACTAAACTCTGCAGAAGTATGCTCCTTAAATTTCAGATCACAGCTCTGGTCCCCAAGCTATTCAAAGGTCAATGGGGGTGGTGGTTTAGAGGTCATGCCCTTGTTCATTACCATTTAATGAGTACAGGTGAAAATGGGAAGTCATCACAGATTCTTGTCAGATTGATCAAAATCCTCTTTCATGAGCTATGGAAATAAGATTTCTGAAAATAAAAGATGGGGGCAAAGTGCTTAATATTTCTAACAACATCTTGGGCTTCAATCTCTTATTCCTATGGGTAGCATTTTGTGATAGATTAAAGATGGCAGTAAATTTGGGGGCATTTCTTTCATGGAAAAGTAGATTCTAAATCTCCTCTCCTTTATTCTGCTTGGCCTTAGTGACCAGCTTGACCAATAGAATGCTGTGGAAGTGAAAAGATGAGATTTCTGAGGTTAAGATACAAGTAGCCTTTCAGTTTCCTCCTATCTTTTTTTTTTTTTTTTTGAATATTGTCTCTGAAAGCCATGTGCCACCCTGTAAGAACTTAGACTACCCAGAATCCACCATGTTGGAGAGGCCATGTTGTGGAAAACCATCCCAGCTGAGCCCTGCTTTCCAGCCCCCCTACCAAGTTTCAGAACATGTGAATTTAGCCATATTGGGCCCTTCAATCTAGCCCATCCGCCAGTCGAATACTAATGAGCAGTCTTCATAAGTTGATGTACATAAAATAGAAGAATCAGCCAACTGAACATCGTAAATTCCCTACACGGACATAAGGTACAATAAAATGGTTGTTTTAAACCAACTAAACTTTGAGGTTGTTTATTTTATAAAAGTATGTTGCTGGATACCTTACTATCCTACTTAAGGTCTCCCCTTCCCTGACTTGCAAGTGAAACTTCAAATCATTTTTTGATTTCCAAATAACACAAGCATCCAACGTTCAAATGTCTAGTTTCCCTTCCTATGTGCAATCCTGGTGAAAGGATGGGGTGGGGAAAGAGAGAGAATGGAGATAGCTTCCAATCCACAAAAGGTGCATAGTTTATGTGTATGACTTTTTCAACACCACATTCTATGAGAAATCCACTTGCTTCTACTGAGATATTTGAGACCTACATTTAACCCACCAATCTCTCTATGACTATATCTCTTTATGATCAATTATTGTTGCTTTGGGCCTATATATTAACTAGGTTCCTTCTAGTTATCCAGTAAAAATTCTATACTTAGAAGCAAATTGAAAAAAAAATTACTATACTGAGTTTTATACCATATAGACTAAATATTTGCTTATTGAGGGGACGCCTGGGTGGCTCAGTGGGTTAAGCCGCTGCCTTCGGCTCAGGTCATGATCCCAGGTCCTGGGTTTGAGCCCCGCATCGGACTTTCTGCTCAGCAGGGAGCCTGCTTCCTCCTCTCTCTCTGCCTGCCTCTCTGCCTACTTGTGATTTCTCTCTGTCAAATAAATAAATAAAAATCTTTTAAAAAAAATATTTGCTTATTGATTGACTTAATCTTTAACACAAAGATCTCTTTCAGTAAATCTTTATTTCCTTATGTCTGTGTGGCAGGAGTAGAGCAACTGAACAAAAGGATAGTTGTGGTAAATGAAAACAGGGGAGTTCTGCCTTGTTCTACTACAGAGATCACTCCCTGTTACTGAAATGTTCAATAATTTCAACAAAGGAATCCCTGAAAGGTTACTTTTCAAATATGGCACTTTTTTTTTAATTACTGAAAACAGAAAGAAAAATAGCTAGGGGCTACAGTCATGGCAGAGAGCGTTCCATAAGATGAATCTCTTCACATCTAATAAACCCTAATGGGAAATATGTATATTACTCCAGGAATGTACATAGGTACACATTGTGGAAAAAATTCTTTTCCCCTCAGAGCCCCATAGCCCCAGGACACTAAACGTTCAGGAGTACCATTCACATTTCATGAAGCTGTGCTCCAGAAAGTGGCATTCACAGAGACATTAAATGGAGCCCCCTTGAATGGCACAAGCCAGAGTACTTCCTCCAGTTACCGTCTCTCTGTGTCTTCCTCCTTCCTATCCTCTTCCACCTACTCCTGATGACCTTCTGAGGTAAGCTAATAGTTCTCAGCTTGTGCTCAGAAAATGTACCTTCATTCTCTGATTTAGCAGGCCCTGACTGTTTTGAAGTAGATTGGGGTCTTTTTCTCTTATTGAAAGCACCAGTAAAGTCAATATTCCGGGAAATGCACTTTTCAGTGTAAAGCATGTTAGCTACCATTTTTCTAGTGTAGACTGAGAGTCGGGGGGAGTCCAGAGCTGCTCGATGCAGGAATTACTTTGGCCAGTTGATTGAGCAACTCGTGACTTCCCTTTTTTCTCTGTGAAGCTTACCCACAATAAGAAATATTTAACCAAAGATTAAACACGTGGTGGCATTCTCCTGGAGAAAGACAAATAATGGAATCAACACCCCCCATGTTGTTAATATCACCTGAAAGCCCCTGATTATCACTGATTTTACCTGCATTTTATGGCTTTTCCATGTCAGATTTGGGATTAACAAGTCATCAGGGAACCTAATAAATTAGAGGAATCCATGTAGCCACTGCTAAAGCTTGGCTCCTAATGAACCAGCCATTTCAGTTGTGTGATGCCAAAATGAAATGCCGGAAACAGCTACCTTCTGTTCCAGGACAGGGAATCTCTCCCTAACAGCAACTACTTGACTTTTGGGAGAGCCTCAAAGTCATCAGACCCTCAACTCTAATTCTAACAATATGAGAAGATAGTGAAGTAGTTGGAAGATAAGATATCATACACACACACACACACACACCATGCACACAAGCACATTCTGGGTTTGTTCTGTTTTCCCTCCTCTGTCCTCAGACAACTAAAGTAAACATTGAGTGTACTTAAGATAATAGAGTAATATTCATTGATTTTTGTCCAGGATACTATACCAGGTAGTACAATATCCTACTACATCCGAATTTCCTCTAGTTTCACACTAAATTTTAGTGCCTGTGGAGTCACCCTAATCATGTTGCTGGGGACTTCTATTCCTTAATCACATGCTACAGTTCCAAGTTGGGCTATTTCCTTTCTCCATTTTCCTGCCTCCACCTAAGATAAGGACTCACCTGGTAACACAGAAGGTACAAGCTCAGAGAGTTGCCCACATCTCCAAGGAGAGTAGGCCCACACATTCAGAGTATCATGTTACCCTAATCTCTTTCACAGGGCATATTTTATTGACTTGAGAATAGGGCAGACAAGAAAAAATAGATCAACATGTTAATTCCTGTCGCTATAAATAATACTTAAAACACCATCTGCCTGAGCAAAGATTCACCACTACGCATTGGTGAGAACATATATGGCCTGATTTCCCAAGACGGTCCATTTGTAGGCGCACCACCCAAGCCCATGCACGCAGGAGCCCTCCCTCGCCCTCCCCAGGATAGCACGTGGGTTCTGCTGTTTCCTCTCCCTGTTTCACTACTCTCACCCAGTTTTTGGCCTCACACTGTCTTAATTTCTTAGCCAAAAAATATTCTCTCATCTCCATTCTATAACTGACTGTATTGCTACATGAGAACCATTATCAGGGAAAAAGAAGTGAAAGCACTGTCAGAATCATTAATGTCTCCAGGCTTTTCTAGGTCTGGGAGAGTTTACTATTCAAATATTTCCTGAGGGTAAATATTGTTACTCCTTTCAGAGAATTTAGGAGAGACGGAATCAGTCTAATATGGGAAAGAAAAAAAGAAAAGCAAAACAGCAAATATTTCCTAATAGGTTGACCGAAGTTCGTAACAACTCTACTCAAAATATGACATATGTCATCCATCTGCAAACAAAAGGGGGGAGGCACCAGGAGAAACCAACCCCAGGAAAAACCTGCCAACATGTTAATCTTGGACTTTCAGCCCCAGAACTGTGAGAAAATAAATGTATGTTGCTGAAGACACCCTGTCTGTGGTATTTTGCTACAGCAATGAAGCAAATTAATACAGGGTCCAAGGAAAGGAAAATATTCCTTCTAAAGTTTAGGTCTCATAGATGTCCAATATTTTAAAAACAAGAGAGAGAAAAGAAAAATACAAGAGAAGTTTTACATTTTCGTTCCCAGTCAACTAGTTCCAAGAGGGACCAATGTCCTCATTGAGAGGAAATGTTACTTCCCCTGGAAACTACAGCACAGTCGAGGTGATGAGTCAGAAACATGGTATTGCTCTTTTCCTCCTCTTTCCTCTCCTGCAGAGGAACACACAAGAACACATTCTCTTCCTTTGATAAAATTTACCTAAAATACTTTATACCCCAAAATACACTCAAAGCAGAAGCTTCTCCAAGAGGGCAGATTCTTGAGCAATTCTTATCCAACTTCCTACCCTACAATCCTAATAAAACCTTAGGAAAGATTTTCAAAATTGACTATCACTTTTCAAGTAACAAGACTAAAATGTTAAACTTGAATTCTGAAATACTTACAGTCAGTCTCCCTGGGAATAATTAAACCTTGGCTTTGTGCAGAATTTCTCTATTGTAACAAACTGAAAAATTGTATTAAGTATAGATGAATCCTAAAAGCCTCTTGTATTTTCACAATTCTATGTCCCTTAGCCATTGCTATTATTATATTTAACTTTTTTGTCAGTGTTCATCATGTTCACTCTTCTATTACTATTTGCCCTGTAAAAATTTGTGCATAGTTCTCTTCGATGAATCTCTAAATCTGAAAAAGAAAGCATCTCTTTGCAACTGCGTTAACACGGAGTTTATTCTTAGAAAACCTCAAAGGCAAGAGCTGTTCTTACCAACTGCCTCCAGTTAACATCACCTCCTCCATCCATAAGCCAAACTCTACAAGAACTGAGCATGTACAGGTCATAATCTTAGAGTCATGAGATTGAGCCTTGCATCAGGCTCTGCACTTAGTGAGGAATCTGCTGGAAATTCTATGATTCTCTCTCTCTCCCTCTGCCTCGGCCCCTCCCCTCTTCTTTTTCAAATAAATAAATAAATCTTTACAAAAAATTGAGCATGTAATCATCAAGCCCACATCTGAGGGGACAAGGACACTGGAATATCTGTCCCTGGGATAATAAACTCCTTTTAGTTTCCTTTGTTGTTAGCAGGACACGTGGGTGAACTTTGAATGATGTCATATACCTCCCCTCAGATCTCAGATTCCTCCCCTCTTTGAATTGAGTCGTCATTAATTTAACACTTTGATAATACATTATTTAATAAATTTTAGGTTATATAAACTAGCTAACAATTGATACATATCACGTGACCATTTCTTTCCCTCAGCAGGGGAACCTCATTCTTATCACTAAGCTTAGTTTTATCAGCATAAACAGTAACCTGAAGCGAGAGTGGAAAGTTTAGTCGGTAATTTGAGTCCTTACAAGGAATGATGTGTGGGATTGGTGCCCTGTGGAGTATTCTTTGGCTCACAAGTTGCTAAGAAGGCCCTTGTTACTGCCAACAGCATCCACTGCTTTGTATGACAGACTCATTGCTTTGTATGCCGTAGCTTTGTTTGTGGGAGGCCTTGGTAAAATCTTATATGAAACCCTATCGGCCAAGATCTCTTCACCATCTACTTAGCTAAGTAATGTTTTGCGTGGAAGTAGAAAGGTAGAAGAAAATCTAATGTTGTAGACAGCTTTGAGGAGGGAGATGCACAGCATGTAGCGATCAGGGGGCATCGTGAAAGAGGAGGCTGCCTATTGTTATGATCCCAAGAGAGAAAGAGAGACTCTTACCAGACAGGTGAGAAGACATAAATCATGTATTTTCTGAGATCCAGCACTACTTATAAAGTGTATAGTCAAATAATTAATGTGCTGTCCATGGTACCACTACAAATCTGCTTTTCTTATATTACTCAATCCATTATTTGTTCCATTTCCTAAATTCAGTGGCAAACTTGGCAAGAGAAGGGTTTCTCATGAGAATATCCCATTTCTTAGGAGCTTTTAACGTCATATAGTTACTCCTGATCTAATAGACAGGCTCTAAACATTATGTCATTTTTGGTATTGTACTCTGAAATGCCCTATTAAATGCCTCCTCTCCTGCCTCAATATTTATAGCTTCCAAATAATTGTAGAATATCATGCTTTCCAAGTAGCCTAAAGTAACTGCTCAGTTCTGATCTAACATCTTTCAGTAGTTGACTGTAAATCACCTTCTTTGTGCATTAACTTTGAATGGATTTGGAAAACTATGAACTCACACAGGGCATAAAAATGAAAGAAAGAGTCTGACATACCTAATTAGTCAAACATCTGTCTTTCAGTTTTAGTCTCTTTGCCTCTGATAAAACAGAGGCAGAATTCATAGCCACCTGGTGATCCTAGCCCTTCCAAAAGAAGAATTAGGACTTTGTTGTCGTCAACTCATTAAAGACTTGTAGAGATTGACTTGGTAGCACAGTGGCCCTTCTTCGATATGTTAGATGTTTTGTCTTCCCAAGAATCACACAAAACTCTCCCTGCCAACAAACAGGGCAGCTGCAGTGTCCAAGTGACACCATCCTGCTTCCCTTAGTCACAGCTGGGACTCTCATCCAAAACTGTCAAAGTAGCAAGTCGTCAAGATAGTTGTAGAAGTTCCCTGCTGCTACCATGTGTCCTTCTGCTCGTTTTCTAGCACAATGAAAATGACACTAATTCCTTTCACACTTAAGATAATAAGGCTTAGGGGTGCCTGGGTGGCTCAGTGGGTTAAGCCGCTGCCTTCGGCTCAGGTCATGATCTCGGGGTCCTGGGATCGAGCCCCACATCGGGCTCTCTGCTTGGCAGGGAGCCTGCTTCCTCCTTTCTCTCTGCCTGCCTCTCTGCCTGCTTGTGATCTCTCTCTGTCAAATAAATAAATAAAATCTTAAAAAAAAAAAAGATAATAAGGCTTAAGTTCTTATTTTCTCTTTTTTATTTTCTGTCATCAATAGGACAAGGAACTGATAGTCTAATAGAAGAGTCCAGGGTTAAATCTCTTTGAAAGAAAACATGGCTACCTCTTGGGAACCACTGGCTCTTTCCATTGTGTATGGATAATGAGGCTGGTGAAGGGCATCGGGAGGACAATCCCTGTTCCTCCCCAGCTTACACTAGAACTGGAGCAGGAAGGAGAGCAGTGAATAGTGGTAGCCAGTAGCCAGGGCCACGCCACTGCAGGTAGCAAAGAAAGGCTCTTGCCACTCAAATGTTTGTTTTGGCTTTCCTCTCCTTTTTTGTTGGAGAACATATTAAATACGTGTCAGGTGGGATAACAGCTGCCAGAACATGACTGTTCTGGTTAGAAACAGCAGCATAATGGGTACCATTTAATTTAGTTGACTAAAGGGGACTTCTGAGATCATTGCCTCCAACACTTTCACTTTATGGAATAAGAAAACCAAAACTTAAGAAAACATTTCCTGAGGTTATATCGGGAATTCATGCCAGAGATAGAGACAAAAGGCTTGTTTATCTTTCCCCCAAGCCCATACTTGATTTTGTTATATAACTGAGTCACACCACACACAAAGAAAAAGAAAACCCTTTCTATTACAAAACCAAAGAACTATATAGCTTCTATGTTGTTGAGTTTCTCTTGTTTTGTTTTGAAGGAGAAAAAAAAAATATATATATATATATATATATCTTCAAAATATCTCTCTAGACTCACCAAAAGGAGAAGATGAGTTACTACAAAGAATAAAGAATCTCTCTTGTCTCCCAAAGAAGTGTCTCAGGTATGGGAGTTCAGCAGGTTTTAGGAGTGTAGGAGAGATGAGATGAGTTAGTATCACTTTGGTTCCTTCCGCTTGTAGGGATTTTGTAGATCCAAACTGTGTAAGACAGAGAAGAAAAGTTGTAGGCATCACACTTGGGAAAATTGCCAAATGCCTCATAGCCGTTTGTAAAACTGCTATGGTAGATTTTAGAATAATTATCGTTACTACTCCCATAGCATATTATATACAGGAAAAAAAAGCAGTTAAAATCTCTCTCTGCTATGCAACTTAGGTTCAAGAGAATTGTGCGTGAAATTGGCTCTTTAAGACTCCAGCAGCAAACGGATCTTTCAATCTAGAACCTGAAATGAAAGAAGTCATTGGTTCTTCCATTATTGCTTCTTTTGTATTTCATTTCTCTTTGATCGTAAAGATTTTCAGACTTAAATAATAAGCAGAATATAGAGTAAAACACTCATGAGTCCAAAGTGTCTACTGTCCCAATATCCCATTCATTCTGTTGATTGATCTCAAAGTTGAGAGATCGTTAAGAGATTTCCCCTTAAAGTGTGTATTTATCAATATTGAAAACCAATACATTCTTCCTCAAGGGCTTACGTTAGTAAAAACACATTGTGAAGCTTAAAAGGAACAAAATGAACTGTATATAGCTGAGATCCAAACATCTATAACAACAATTTCTAATGTTTTGAAGGCAGAAAATCCTTTAGTCGGACTAGAACAAACCACAGTTGGGCAAGCTAACAGCCAAATTGTTTCTCCCTCAGATGTTGTACCGCTGAGAAGGGACCAAGTTTTAGAGGCATGTGAATTGGAGAGAGAGCAAAAGTTGAGTGTTTTGTTTTATTTGCAACTGAATGCTTATTAATATATGTTGAAAGTCATCCCAAACTATCCTTAATTTCCTCGGACTCCTCATTTGTAAGCATTCAGTCCAAATTTCCATTCTAAGAGCCCCACAATCTGCTCTTCTAGGCAGAATTTTCTTGGTAAAAAAAAACTCCCTATACCTTCCATAGGACTTTTTTTTAGGTAAGGGGAGGGAAAAGTTAACCTTTGGCTTCCCACAGTGAACTATATCTCATAATTTCTAAGCACACAAAGTATTCCCTTTAGCCAGTCTAAGATACAAAGAGTGTCACATCTTCTCAAAAAAACTTGCAATTTCTAGTCTACCTTTTGTGTACCCACAGCTTTTTCACTCTGTATCTTACACATAATTTGGGACTCCTGAAGTATACGGGTTCGCCCTCGCATTTTGACCCTGAGCGCATTTTGATCCTGAAGATGTTCTTGATCTAGCCGGCATTCGAAAACTTGGCTGCTGACTTCCTGACATCGTCAGTGTGTGTGTCTCTATATGTGTTTCTTTTTTTTTTTTTTTTTTTTTTTTTTTTTTTTTTTTTTTTAAGATTTTATTTATTTATTTATTTGACAGACAGAGATCACAAGCAGGCAGAGAGGCAGGCAGAGAGAGAGGGGAAAGCAGGCTCCCTGCCAAGCAGAGAGCCCGATGCGGGGCTCGATCCCAGGACCCTGAGATCATGACCTGAGCCGAAGGCAGCGGCTTAATCCACTGAGCCACCCAGGCGCCCCTCTATATGTGTTTCTTGATCATCTTCACTGTCTTCTTGGCTTTCTCTTTGTCTTTGCTTCTCTCTCTTCCAGATTCTGTTTCACAACATTCCTTACAGTTTTCTCCTGACAGAGCTGACTTCAGTCATTCATGAAAAGGCATAGTGTATATCACTGGTAGAAATAACCATCATAAAATAGAACTAATATGATTAAAACTGCCCAGGGTTAAATGTGATGGACAAATTAAACCTTCATGGAAAAATGTACATCTTCAAAAATTTTTAAAGATTTTATTTATTTGTTTGAGAAAGAACATGAGAGACAGAGAGAGAGCATGAATGTGGGAGAGGAGCAGAGAGAGAGAGAGAGAGAGAGAAGTAGACTCCCTGCTGAGCAGGGAGCCCAGGCATCCCAGGACCCTAGGATCATGACCTAAGCCAAAGGCAGACAGTTAACCAACTGAGCCACCCAGGCGTCCCACATCTTCAAATTTTAATCCTGGGATTATGGGGTTAGTAGAGATAATGACCAGAAAATTATAGTTGATAACAATTAAAATTAATGTATTTGGCAAAATGAAAGAGCTTAATGAATTAGATCATTGTGAAATATAAATAAAATAAACTATTCAAAATGAAGTAAATTCCTATGCCTGTCCCTAGCTTCCTGAGGCTTAGTGGCCATCTTGGGCATTCCTTGGTTTGTAGAAGCATCACCAGGATCTCTAATTTCTCCCCATATGTGTTTACACATTCTCCCTGTAGGTGTGTCTGTGTCCAAATTTCCCCCCTTTATTAGGACACCAGTCATATTGGTGTAGGAGGACCCCCTTCTCCAGTATGATACCATATTAATTTAACTAATTATATCTGCAATGACTATTTCCAAAGAAGGTCATATTCTGAGAGAGTAGGAGTTAAGATGTTAACATATGGATATAGGGAGGAAACAATTCAATTTGTAAGGGCACACTTAAAAAATACATTATCAACAAAAATTTATCCTTATTTGTGTTCTGGACTGCTGTTTAAAAAATTAGGAAAGTGGAGGAAATTGACCACGTAATATATCTCCTGGGAAAACATGGATCAATATGTATGCTATTACTATTGTTTCTTAAGCAAGATGCTACATGACTCTGGACGTATCTTCCCAAGAAAATGTATATGGATCACAAAATTTAATGGATTACAGGTAGTACTCTGTGACATGCCTATTAGAAAACTCACTTGGTGTCCCAATCTTTTATTGCCCTAATATTTTTGTTACAGTAAAAATTAAGAAGCCTGATCTTCGGGACTAGAATGATGTCAGGAAATTTATTACAGGAGACTGTTACAGTCGATCAGATCTCCCTGGGGAGCTACTGAAGGAACATTGCCTTGATTGGAGGCTTTGAGGCCGTCACCTGTGGTGCTCTTAAAGTTGTTTGTCCACTTGGAATGACTCATATATTAGAAAAATTTTAAAGGCATCTTAGAAGCAGAAGTCTTGAAATGCCAGGTGTTGGTGGATGATTACTTCTTACAAGAATAGAAACTGATTTTGACTGTTCCCTGATTTGTGTTATCTAATCTATAAGTGAATGAGCCAAAGGAATGTAATTCATTTTCACCGTAGTATACATGTTTTAAAACTATCCTGGCAAAAAGAAAGAAAGAAAAAAATATATATATACATATGTATATATATATTTATACATAGAGCTATATTATATATATGGAAAAAGAAAAGAGCATACTTGCAAAAGACCATAGTTAAGTATATTGTCGATTGGCAAAAGGAAAATAGATACAAATGAGAGTGGTAAAAATAAATTATAAGGTTTCCTTTAAAATAGTCTTTTGAACCTTAATAATAAGTAAATACATGCAAATTAAAATAGTCACAATGTACTATTTTCACCTATCAAATTACAAAGATATGTTTCACAATAATACTGCCAGTGTTGGTAAGATGTGACAAACTGTACCTTTGTAGAAAGTGCTAGATGGATGTAAATTGACAATTGTCTTTAAAAAATGCTTAAAGCATAATTGTTCTTCTTTTAAGAATTAACTCTAAGTAAAAGTCTCACACAGTGTTATTTCCTGGATACTTATATTATTGAAAGATCAGATTATTTTCAAAGTACAGGGTTGGTACTGGAATACAGGAATTGTTAGTGTGAACATGTATGTACCAAAAGGTAAATTACATTATATCTAGTGGGTCACTTTATAAGCAATTTCTGTTTTCTATTTCAGAACTGAGCTTTCCAGATCCCACAGAAAATAGGTAGCAGAGCTATGGTTTGAAGGATCAATCTCTCTGCTTTAATTTTTCTAGGTTCTCAATGTTATTTAATATATCCCTTAAAAGAAAGTCTGTACTTTTTTCCTAGGATCAGAATGAAAGATGATTGGTGGGGTCCTTAAGAGACCACGAGTTAATATTTCCAGGGGAGGATGACAATATTTCCCACTGTCTTCAGCCTTCAATGATGTACCTCTGGGATAGGTCCTTTAATTGTATTTCTTTCTTTTCTTTTCTTTTCTTTTTTTTTTTCTTTCTCAAATTGTCTTCTTCTTTGTACTTTCTACTTTGGGGATGTTTACTCAGCTTCAACTTCACACTTTTTTTTTTTAATATAAGCTAGCAGTTTTAATTTTTAAGTGGCTGTTGCTCACTCTTATTCTGAGTATTCCCATGGATAGCATCCAGCTGTTGTTTAATGGATGCAGTATCTTCCCTCACCACTTGGATAGTAGGACAGATTATGGAACCAGTCTTTATTTAGGTTTTCCCTCTATTTCCTGAATTATATGTTTAATTTTTTCCTGTTGCTTTATTGGGACCTTCCCTGAAGCTGAAGACTTTCCCCAGATACGTGTGTAAAAGGGGAGGCACTGAAATCTATAGCCCTTGGTCTCGTTCCCACAACATCCCCCCTCCCTTGTCTACCTGAGGCTTAGGGGCAGAACACAGCTAGGGCCAGTCACAGAGTGTTCTCCGATCCTTTATTACTTTCTTTAACCCTCGCCTTGCCTTAGTTAATAGTCCATTCTGGGAAGTCTTTTCAGTTATCTCAGTGGATGTGTTTTCTGTTCTAACATATTACTTAATAAAAAAAAGTACATTTAAGGGACATCTGGGTGGCTCAGTGGGTTAAGCAACTGACTCTTGGTTTTGGCTCAGTCCTGATCTCAGGGTCTGATCTCAGGGTCAAAAGGTAGAGCCCCAAGTCCGGCTCCATACTGAGCACGGAATCTGTTTAAGACTCTCTCTCCCTCTGCCCCTCCCCTGCACTCTCTCTTTCTCTATAAAATAAATAAATAAATCTAAAAAAAAAAAAAAGGTGGATCTTTTCCCTTCCATGGATTCCATACTTTACCTGTAAACCTAGAACCCATAGTGCATATGTGCATCTTTCTAGAAAAAGAACTCATAGATCTTAAAGAATTTATAATCTAAATACAGTTAGAAATAATTCTCTTTGGGGCACTGTGTGGCTCAGTTGGTTAAGTGTCTGACTCTTAGTGTCTGCTCAGGTCATGATCTCAGGGTCATGAAGTTGAGCCCTGCGACAGGCTCCCTGCTAATTCTGCTTGGGATCTTTCCCTCTTCCTCATCCTCTGCCCCTCCCCCACTTGCACTTGCTCTTTCTCTCTCTTTCTCAAATAAATAAATAAATGAAAAAAGAAAAAAAAGAAATGATTCTCTTTAATATTGCATTTATCTTCCTAAGATGTTATGTCTGACACTCTAGTAGCTGATACCTCGTGGCAGAAAGGTAGTGAGTAATGAAGGCGGTGAGCATCTTCTCTAGAAGATGCTGATTTTATTTTAGAGATTAAAAAAGGGGCTGTGACTTTTATATGTTTTCTTATAACTGTCATGCTCAAAAACAGATTTTTTGGTAAGTTTCTTATATAATAATAATCAGTATTACCACTAAGTAAAATTTAATTGGACCAAAATGTCAGTCAATTTCATTATGCCGTCTTAGTGTATATTTCCAAAATAGCATTATGCAAGTGCCGACTATTTCATCCTTTGTTTATAAACTGCATCTCTTTTTCCAAAGGTTCACATGCCTGTAGTTTTAGATCTATGTAGAAATTTTAATTGGAATACCAAGCTTTTATGCTTAAATCACAGATTTTCTTGATATTGTTTTACCATTTTCAATTCACAAATCAGAAGAAAAATATGGACGGGCTAAGTTATTGCCCAGGATAATTACAGTAGCATCTTGCTATACAAAACAGCATGAAACAAAATTCAAAACTAATGGACTAAGTCTCACGAGCATATTGTGTTTAATAATTGAACAGGAAGACAGATATTCAAGATTTTTCAAAGTGACATTAGTAAAAGCTAGTGAAAGGCAATATTTCCTTTTGCAGAACTGATTTAATTTTCTTCCTGTCTTGCTGTGCCTACTATCTTCCATAATTGTTGAAGACAGGCAATTTATACTGAGTGATGGGTAACTTAAATATTGGAACAAAGGCTGATTCCTTCCATTTAAACATGCCAAGATAAGAACAAAATAGGGAATTTGATGTTTCTGTATATGGGGAAACTAACCTTTAGATAATACACAGTATCCTTTATTATTTCTTTTTTTTTTAATTGCATGTAAAAATATTTGACAGCTTTGGCTATTAGATTCATTATCTATTTTCAGCTTGGACTGATGCATCAGCCATGTGGTAGTGGCTTTGTTGTGCCTCCCAAGACTTTATCAAGTAGTTCTCATTCCCTAAAGTCTTCATAGCTTTTCTGTTTTCATCTGTTACCTTTGTCAAATATCTACCCTGTGATAAAATCATCACTTGCCATGATGGTGAAGACACGACCCGGTAAAAAGGACAATAAGGAGAGAGCCTATGATTTCATTCATGTGGACACCTCATTCTAGAATCAACCCCATCATTTAATGACCATGTGACTAAGACACATCACTGGACTGCTTTGGATCTCAATTTACTAATGTGTGAGGGAGGAGAATCACACTTGAACTTCTTACCTTGGGATCTGTGAAGGTTAAATGAGGGGGTGATAAAAAAGTGTTAAAATTTTTAAGTGCTATGTCATTTCAGGCACTCTTTTCTAACATAGAGGTAATAACAGTTAATATATATGCTATGAACCCATGTTATGTTACACACTAAATCCTTCATATGTATTGTCTTATTTAGTTGTTAGAAACCTTATAAAGTGAGGATTATTATTATCTCATTTTACAGACAATAGTCTGAAATATAGAGAAGTTAAGCCTTATAATCTCAATCACACTGTTAATAAGTGATAGATCAGGCTATGAACCCAGGCAGCCTATCCCCTGAGATCATCCTGTTCTGCTTTCCATATAGTTAAGTTACATTGCTTTCCATATAGTTAAGTTAAAAAAAAATTCTGCTACATTGCTTTCCATATAGTTAAGTTAAAAAAAAAAAAGTCGTCTTGAGGAAGTACCATGTTTTAGATAAGCAATTCCACTATGGTACCACTGGAAAATCATCCCCTCCACACCCATCATGTTACATTCTACAGATTCTCTCTCTGTTTTCTTCCTACTTCTAACTCCCTAGAGGTTCATTAAATGATGACTGTCATGTTAAGGTGAATCTATAAGGGAATGCCATGTTTAACTGTCATCTAATTGATGGTTTGAATTCTTAAGGGGGCTTATGAAAAACATAAACCACGAGAACATATTCCATATGTATATATAAGTATCAAACTCATAAACATGAGACAAGTAGAAGAAGCCATGTTCAAAATGTACATAGGCTTCGCTGCCTGTGTGGCATTTCTTTATCTCTCCCAAGCAAATTTCTTTTAGTTTCTTAAGATTATCAATATTTGAGATTTCCATAAGCGCTGAACATCTTCAAGGTAAACTTCTGAGAAAAGTAACTTGTGGTGTCTAACAGGGTATCTAATTGATTGATAATTTTGTTGAATGTTATTTGAATTGACCAATTAACTTCAAAGGGAAATAATAATAGTTAACATTTGAGTGAGTAATCACTATGTGTCAAGTGTATGCCTTATCTCATTTTTATCTCAAAATGACAACATGAAGTAGACATTCTCTTTTCTCTACTACATATTGAGAAGAATAAGGCTTAGAGACATTAAACAATGTCCATTAGTAAAGCCAGGATTTGGTCCCAGTCCTGAGTCCCTCAACAGGTGCTTTAACCACTATACTACAATGGGCCACATTTCCCAAAGCAGGTAAGTCACCAAGCCATATTTTCCTATCACTCTAGCTGAGCCATTCTTTGCTGTTTGAATGACATTCCAAACCCGGAGCTACCCATATTTGTTGATGATTTGCCACGGGTCTAGTAGCACTCCTTTACAGCACAGGAAAAAATGAACAAGTTGTTAGAGCACATTCAAAATATGTAAAGTTGCAAATTATATTTAGAATAATTAGTAACATAGGACCAAAAGCTATACAACCTCAACCGGTTTCTCATGCTCAAAATCTCACTTTATTTTTTTAATGTATTTATATTTTTGAGAGAGAGAAAAAACACACTCTCACACCTGCACATGAGCAGGGGAGGAGGGGTGGAGGGACAGACGCCCTCCTGAGTGCAGAGCCCCACATTGGGCTCCATCTCAAAACCCTGAGATCATGACCTGAGCTGAAATCAAGGGTGGGATGCTTAACCGACTAAGCCACCCAGGCCACTCCGTCAAGATCTCACTTTAAATATAATAATCCATTTTCAGATAAAGATGATCTCTGTGAAGAGCGTTTAGACATTATGCATGCTGGAAATCAGGCACCCTGGGCTGTACCTGTCCGTGAAGGGCATTATTATCGCTTTCTTTTCACAACCATCTCAACTCATGTGACTCCTCTGTGAGCCTAGGTTTTCAAACCTACAAAATGGAATTAGTCTTATGTAGTCTATCTTCTGAGAAGAGATTTAAAGATCAAATTAAATTGTATCTGCAAGATTGGGTGGAAAAGAAACAGCTGGTCACTTAGAAATAGAAAAAGTTCCATCCTAAAACCAGAGGCTCAGAGCTGTAGCAGCGTTCTTAGACATAATCCGGCAAGCCCTCCCCATCTCTCTCAAGAAACAACCAAGCTTCTTTTAAGAAACATCAAGTCTTGCTTGTTTTTGGTGCAATTAGATTTAAGCCTTTTTCACAAGCTGTTGTTAACCCGCTTTTCCAATTTTCTGTAATTTTCTCTTTGCTTTTACCACAAGTATGAGAATTTGCTTACAATTGCAAATATAAGCTGTATGAAAGCAGGAATTTTTTTTGTTTCTTGTTTGCTGATGTATCTGTAGCCATTAGAGGAATGTCTGCCATGTGGCTCAAAAATATTGCTGAACAAACCAAGCAAATGTAATGCAATCAGTGCTAATTTCTAAAGAAATGAAAGTACATGTGTATATTGTACTACCTGCTAGACAGTGGTTGGTGATTTGTGTACACTTCTTCACCTAAGTATTATGAAATCCTAAGAGGGAGGTAACTTTCAGTGGGAAAAAAAAAATACATCACTCCATGCTGTGTAACTTTCAGAGTCACTTTTTGGTAGCTGAAATAGTGAATAACTTTAATAGCTACCGTTCTAGTGGGATAAGATCATTAAAGGACTTCCCCAAGTATGGGAAGGCTTGCAATGTAGAAAGAGTCTGTAATCAAACATATGTCAAAGATGATGAGAAAAACAACTTTATTTATAAGCAAGACCTGCCAGCAGCTTTATTGACTGAATATGCGATATAGTTCCTATGAAAACTTACCTGAACCAGATTTTCTCCAAATCTGCTTCACTTAGAGAGCCTACATTGAGAGTAGCTAATATTTAGGTTAGTAGATGATGCATAATGTCTCATGTAGATATAAAGTTTTCCTAAATATAAAACTTAATGGAAAATAAGCTTTTGAGTTTAGCACCAAGGGGAATAATTGTCTGATTATGACCTGACTATAATATCTGTAAAGACGATCTCCTTGTAAACACTTGAATTGCTAATAAATTTCTTACTAAAAACTTGAAATTAAATATATAAAGGTAATATGTTCCTGCTGAAAAATAATTTCCTAATGAGCAACTAAGTCAGACAACCTATTTAGCAGAGTTATTATAGTTATTACTAATAAAATTGGCCTCCCATTTAAATGTGGAGAAGCCGTGATGGCTACAATACCAATTATACATTACCCCTAAATTACATATTGAAACTTGGTGGAATTATGCCAAGATGTAATCAGAAGGAATCATGAGGTGAGCAATTTTCAGAGCTCAATTTAATTCAACATCTTTTTAACTGTATCTTCCAAGATTATAATTACACCGAGCAATTGGTTTGATTGAAGGGGGGGGAGAGATCATACTGCTTCATTGACCATCATTTTACATACTTGTTTGAATGAGATTGCACATGATACAATTTGTAACAAGTTTAATTATGAGGAGAGAAGCAACACAGATATTTCTTTAATTTTAGTGGATGTAACATAAAAAGTCAAAGGGCCTTCTTTCTAAAACTCAGTGTCCCAGAGTACATACATTTCTCCCGATTTTTCATGGCAACTCGTGTGTTGATTGATCACTGAAATTATGGGGTGTTGCGTAGAATAAAGGTTGAGTTTCTGAATTTGTCCCTTAGAATCTCTGGGATATTAGGCAAGATAATTGGCTGATATTGCTTTTCTTTACAACTAACATGAGAATTTTGAGCTGTCTTTATAGAATTGTTGGAAAAATGATATACATATGAATGCCGTGCACAAACACACCATCCCACATACGCTGTATACATGGCTGTGATATATAGTGTTAGGAGACAGTTCTCCACGGGTCTCAAATTTTTACACATCTGTGACAGTTTTGGTTTTTTTTTAAAGATTTTCATAGGCTGAAATAAGCATTTTCTTTCTTTTTAAAAAGATTTTACTTATTTATTTGACAGAGAGAGAGAGAGAGCACAAGTAGGCAGAGAGGCAGGCAGAGAGAGAGGGGGAAGCAGGTTCCCTGCTGAGCAGAGAGCCCGATGAGGGGCTCGATCCCAGAACCCTGAGATCATGACCTGAGCTGAAGGCAGAGGCTTTAACCCACTGAGCCACCCAGGAGCCCCCAATAGTTTTTATTCCAAACTATTTTCTTTAAGAATATTCTCAGAGAAAAAAAAAGAAGAAGAATATTCTTAGAGCAAACAGCCTTGAAGATTAAGCAATAGTACTTCCTTTTGGAAGGGAAGAAAGATTTGTCTCCTCATGAGCACAATAAAAATATGCCTCCCTTTGGGTCAAAGGATGGACAAGCTTGTTAGCAGCCCTCTTAAAACACTGGGAGTTTCCTAAGCTTGGTGTTCTTCAATGTGACACAAATTGTGTGCACAGCATCCACTCGGGTCCTTCCAATATCACCTCCCTCCATGGAACTGGAGGGCAAGGGAAACCCGCATGAGCACTAGCTCAAGCTGCCTCTCTGCCATGGGTAATGAAGCCCTTTGTCTCTCACCCAGCAGTCAGCATCCCGCCCACATCTGTGAAACAGTGATAGGCAAAGTTGTCGTACTGTGGGATGGGCGACCACGCCCTTCACAGCTCTCTACACCTAGCACGAAGCTAAGCACTTAACACTATTTCTAGCTATTGTGGCTTATGTAATTTTTAAAATACTAGCATGTAATGGGGCACCTGGGTGGCACAGTTGGTTAAGTGCCCAAATGGGTCATGGTCTCAGGTTTGTGAGATCGAGCTCCGAGTTGGGCTCCACACTCTGTTCACGGTCTGCTTGAAAGTCCTTCTCCCTCTCCCTCTGCCCTTCCCACTTTTGCTCTCTCTCTGTCTCTAATAAAATAAGCAAATCTTAAAAAAAAAAAAAAAAAATATATATATATATATATATATACACACACACACACACACACACACACACACACACACACACACACACACACACACACTGGTATTTAGTAAAGGTACCAATAGTCATACTTTCTCTGTAAACTGTATATTGTCGGGGAAGCGTTTGTTAAATGAAATGCTACTCCAACAGATATGCTTACTAAGCATTGCCTGGTCTCTTTGTTTCTCCCTTCTCTCTTTCCTTCACTTCAATCAAAAGCTTGGCTAGGAAAAATTGGAGTGAAAACCCAAGCAGTTGACTCAACCGGAAATCCGGGTCATTTCATATTGTTGTAAAGTAGGAAAATTACGGGTTGAAACCCAGTCACCACACATTCAGCTGAAGAAGCATGCAAAACATGCAAATCTGTCTTTAATTAGCCATTGTGATGGGAGGAATAAAATGATTTTTTGGTAGCTTTTTCTTTAAAGAGAATCTGGAGGCACCTGGGTACCTCCATCTGTTAAGCCTTTAACTTTGGCTCAGGTCATGATATTTTGGGGTCCTGGGATCCAGCCCCATGTGAGGTCCCTGCTCAGTGGGGAGTCTGCTTCTCCCTCTCCCTCTGCCTTTCCCCCTGCTCCTGCTCACTCTCTCTTTCTCAAATAAATAAAATCTTATAAAATAATAATAATAACTTAAAAAAAATAAAAATAACCTGGACAATGTCATTTGAAAACAATATATGAATAATAGGCAAAATATTTTAACTAGGTCCTTCTTCCCATAATTTATGCAATTATGAATGGAATCCTTCAGTTCATGATCATATTATAATAACCAGCATCACCACTACTACTTTTAAATAAATTTAAAGAAAAAATTCTTCCTACACAATTCTCCTTCAGATAATTCTCCTTTTCCTTCCTGTTTTTTCTTTTTTTCTTCTTTTCTGTTTAAAAATAACAAATAGCAGAATCCCCCTCTTCCTTCCTTTAGGGGATTGAAAAGACTCTGTTTCTCAGCCTGGAGCAGAGATTCACATCAAGAGTGCAGTAATTCTCTCATTAAAGTGTAAGCTTTGACTCTCCTTTTTCCATTAAGAGATGTCTTTGGCAGGAAATAGAATGGGATTTGGCTCTACCAGAGCAAGGTTTCAAAGGAGCAGCAAGCACATACCCGTGCCTGTCACTGTCTACCTGAAATAGACCACTGCCTCTTTAATACCTAAAGTCTTACCCACCGCCCTTCCTCCTAAGCATTAAAGTGATTATGATATCCAAAGATGAGTGTGGATAGTTTTGAAGACAATGTTTTAAAGATCAATGGGATTATAAGACTAAAATTTCATACACCAGCCATCTTTATTTTTATCCAGATTCAAGTTGAGAGAGCTCAAGGATGAGGCTTTAAAAAAAAATGGGGCGGGGGGAGAATCACATATTAGGCACCAACATGAACCTTCTTTCATTAGCACCTCTGGATTCATTTGCACAATAACATTTGTATACACATTTATTACAGAAGCTTTGTAACGATCATTCTAATTTGCTTCTGCATTTCTAAAGGACCTTTTATTTTTCTTAACTGGAACAAAGGACAAACTGGTGGGGTAGCAGAACTAACAAATCTTCTATTGAACGGGAGATGCTTTGAAAAGAAGCAAAATAATAACAAGTTTGACTCATCAACAATCTTTCTCCTCAAACATTATTCTAAATAGTCACAATAATCTCGCTGTGATATTGTAGGTAACAAAGGCAGAAGAAAAATTATTTTCTTACTATCTACAGCCCACTGACAAGTTTCTGCCTTTGAAACAGGCAGAGTAACATTCCTCCAGGAACTCAGCTTCCTCAATGTTAACACTTCGCTAAGAGCAAAAAGCAATCTTAGCCCAACCAGGATTCTGTTAAGTCTACTTTAACATATAAAGATTCTTTTTTCTTTTAAAGGTTTTATTTATTTGACAGTGAGAGACACAGCGAGAGAGGAAATATAAGCAGGGGGAGTGAGAGAGGGAGAAGCAGACTCGCTGCCCAGCAGAGTGCCCGGTGTGGGGCTTGATCCCAGGACCCTGGGATCATGACCTAAGCCGAAGGCAGACGCTTAAGGATTGAGCCACCCAGGTGCCCCTTAACATATAAAAATTCTTTTGGAAACTTCCTTTATCTCAACCCAAATGCATGTTGGCAATCATCTTCCAAGCATATAACCCACTGATAATACATCTTAAGACTTTCATGACTGAGTTTTTACTAAACAGTAATAAATGACCTTTTCCTAACAATAGCTACCCACTCAGGATCCTGGAAACCTTGTTTCCAAAATACCTGGGAGGCTTATGCTATCCCTAACCCCCATCCCACTGCTCAAGTATACAATGGGCCACTCCTCTTGATCCCAAGTCAGCACTTTCTGCCAACAGGTCCGGTCCCTGAGCCTTAATAAAATCACATTTTCACCAAAGGTGTCTCAGGAATTCTTTCTTGGCCATTGGCTTCAAACCCTAATGTTTTCCTTCATCAATTGGATCTTTTTGCCAGGATTTGGTTTGGAAATGAACATATTGACCAATGAGAGGGAATGTGCAGGGGAGATTTCCGAGAATGGATTCCATGTTTGTAAATGTGTAAGTAAATATGACGTGCTTTGGAGCCGTGGGGTTTGGAGCCCACAAGCAAGAAAGAATCCTTGGGATGTGTTTGTGAGGAAGTTTTAGAGTATAAGTGAGGTTCGGTGGGGTGAGGTCCAGAGCCAATGACCAAGAAAGAATTCTTGAGACATCTTTGGTGCAAAATGGTGGTTTATTAAAGCACAGGGACAGGACCCATGGGCAGAGAGAGCTGCTGCCCTGGGGTTGTGAGGGGTGGCAGGTTTTGTAGGATGGGGTTGGGGGAGGTGAGGAAAAGGGAGGTTTCAGTAGAACTTTCATATGCTAAAGAGGACCTACAAGATACCAGAGGTCTTGCCATTGTCAAGGTTGTTTTTCCCCTTTTAGCAAGCTATTAACATTAAGATAGTTGGAAGACTCAGGGGCGCCTGGGTGGCTCAGTGGGTTAAAGCCTCTGCCTTTGGCTCGGGTCATGGTCCCAGGGTCCTGGGTCCCAGGGTCCTGGGTCCCAGGGTCCTGGGATCGAGCCCCACGTCGGGCTCTCTGCTCAGCAGGGAGCCTGCTTCCTCCTCTCTCTCTCTGCCTGCCTCTCTGCCTACTTGTGATCTCTGTCTGTAAAATGAATAAATAAAATCTTAAAAAAAAAAAAGATAGTTGGAAGACTCATAAAGAATATCACATAGGTCCCACCCAGGAGTGGGGGTGGGGGAAGGTGGCAGGGTGTCAGCTTTTGCTTTGTCCCCAGCCAGCCTTCTGTTCCCTCATCATTTGGGGCAAAAAGGTGGTTTTATTAAAGCCTAGGGACAAGACCCATGGGCAGAAAGGGCTGCCCTGGGGACTTGAGGAGCATTTACTTAAATACTTTGGAGTTGGAGGAGTAAAGACAAAAGAAAGTTTCCAAAAGGACTTTCATATTCTAAGGAAGGCTCACAGGGTTCCCAAGCCTTTGCTATTGCCAAGCTGAGGTTGTTTTTCCCTTTGGCGAAGTATTAAGACAGTCAGGAGTTTCCTAAAGAAGTGAGTGTTACACTCTGCCTGCTCAAGTATTTGTCAGTGAGCTGCAGGAAATTTAATTTTACCTACATTTTCTTTTGCCTTTGTTCCCCACATCACATAGACATTGAGAAAAGATCTCTTTCTCCTTTTGGCTGTAGTCCTGTGTGTAATGCCGAGCACAGCTGAAACATCTTGAGATCAAGAGCCGGAGAATAAGACCCACACAGAGGATGGCCAAGCAGAGAGATGGGAAAATCAGGAGCCCTTCGATCAATCCCACTGCCTGAACAATGGACTGTTCATAATGTGGTATCCTGTGTTTTGCTGTGCTTTGTTTTGTTTGTTGAAGCTATTCTGAGTCTTCCAGATGAAAATACTGTCAATATGCCATCCAGGGTCTCCTTAATGTCTCATTGTGCAGACTCAGCCCGTCTTTCAAGCCTTTCAATAATGTTATGAAAAGACTGAGATGGAAGTAGATTAGATAATATTAAAGATTTATTTCAATTCTAAGATTTTTCTGCTTATTCTGTAATTCTATGTGTACCACTATTCTTCATGAGTCTCTGGAGTTGCCTATGAAAGAAATAAAGAGAAAACTACCATGTTGAGTATATGCAATAGACTAGGAACTTAGTATCTAACCTCTTATTTAATTTTCACAACACTTTAAGTTTGTTTGTTTTTTTTTTATAATTTTTTTTATTTTTTTCAGCATAACAGTATTCATTATTTTTGCACCACACCCAGTGCTCCATGCAATCCGTGCCCTCTACAATACCCAAAGTTTGTTTTTTTTTTTAATCTTATTTTATTAATTTGAGTGAGAGAGCATGAGAGGGGAGGTCAGAGGGAGAAGCAGACTCCCCATGGAGCTAGGAGCCCGATGAGGGACCCAATCCCAGGACTCCAGGACCATAACCCGAGCCGAAGGCAGTCACCCAACCAACTGAGCCACCCAAGTGCCCCCTTAAGGTAAGTTTTATTGATCCCCATTTACAGACTAGGAAAGAAGTTAAGAAATTCAACCACATAGTTAAGTAAGTGATAGAGGCAGAATTTGACCACAGTTGGTCTTTCTCCAGCATTTTTTTTTCCAGTATAATTGATAGGTCCCCCAATAATGGGTCCGTGATTAAAGGAGTGAAACTGATATAAAGCAAAGGTCAAGCAAAGCTTTATTTCGCGCCAAGCATCAAGAATCACACCGAATGTTCAGGGCCGCACCTCTTACAAGAGAGGGCGACCTTTATCTGTTTCACAGACTAGCTTTTAAGGGCAAAGGCCATGCGGTTGGGCCTGGCCACGCACAGGTGGCCAATGAGATTGTAGCACACAGAGAAAGCTGCACAGTCATGCTAGGTGACCAATTGAATTACAATTTACCCTATAGTAGACATTTGACCTAGCCTATTACCTTGGTTAGAATTGGCACCCAAAAGGTTCCCAAAGGGCGGGGCCCATGCTCCTTGGTAGCTAGGGAGACAGTATGCAAGACCCCCCTGATCGGATGTCTCCCCCTGGCCTGACCCACCCTTGTATCTGGGCTTTGTTACCTGGGGCTGGTTTCTGGGACTTGTTTTTAAGTAATTCCCCTGGGGGAAGGGGAGCAGGGACAGTTTAAGGCTTAAACAACAAGGTTATTGTTTAACCTTGATGGAAGCCTCTGGCTAAATAGGTCCTTACAAATATCTGAAGATATTACATCTTTGTAGCATCTAGAAAGCTAGATGCATGAATGAGGGGAACGAGGTAAGCAAAGGCTATGTAAATAAAAGGTGTGAACCAGGAGTTTGTGCTTTGCATAACTGATTTTGCTTCCTTGCCTCCGTAGTGTTTGACCTCAATCTGAGCTCTTATGAAAAATGGAATAATAAATTATTTTCTAGTGTTATGTGACATTTATACACATTTTGGAGATAAACTGTTGTGGGTTTGGAGCAACAATAACATTGCATGGCAATTCTAGACAGAAGGTAAAATAATTCAAACTTAGAATGTCTGATTCATTATTATTGAGATTAAATAAGGGTGTGGGCATCTGATTTAATGCTTTTGATTCTGTATCTGAATTTCAGAGTGTGTCAACAGACCACATACTGGTTTTGCCATTTGTTGTAGAGTAACAAACCTGTGGAGCTGTGAAGTTATGAAGTATTTACTGATATTTTCCATTACATCACGAGGAAAGAGGGGCATCTGGATGGCTCAGTCCCTCAAGGGTACAACTCTTGATTTCAGCTGAGGTCATGATCTCAGGATCATGAAATTGAGCCCTGAGTGGGCCTCCAAGCTCAGTAGGGAGTCTGCTTGTCAATCGCCCTCTGCTCTTCCTCTTGCTCTCTCTTTCTCTAAAAAGTTAATTTTAAAAAATCATGAGGAAAGAAACATCTTGCCTCCGACAATCATTTCTGTATAATGTTATTGCCATCTCTGGAGAGCAAGAGAGAGCACTCCCAGAAGAGATAAAAGAGCCAGTCTCCTGCCAGATCTCTCTGATCCTCAGCCAACAGCAAGTCCACAAAATGGTGGAGAACAGCTCAAAACAATGACTAAAACTGGGGTGGATAGTTACATAATGTTAGAAAAAAAAAAGAATATCATTAAAATAAAATATGGCCTTCAGTACTGATTTTTATTATTACTATAATCAGCCTACAGGGGAAGATTAAGTCTAAATGTCAGTAAGTTTGATGAGCATTTCTCTGAAATACATTGTCTGTATATTATATGATATGATATGGTAACTTCTCCAAGGAGGTATAAATAAAAGAAAAATGTTAATTATCCTGTAATTAATTATAAGTAGAAAAGACCTAGGTATTAATAATTGCATTTACAACATGTGTTCATTTAAAATTCTAAGAAAAAATAATGATGCATTATAAATGTTTATTTAAAGAAAATTAGAGGCAGATAGTTTGTAGAGCAAAAGCTGTCTACCCAGATATTTGTTTTGCCTTGCATTGTTTCTCACTGTGAGTGCTACTACATTATGCATTTTGACACTTGGTTTGTATTGTGTTCTCTTTCATTAGCCAAATGTTCAATTTGTGTATATCTTGTTTTGCCAAAAATTGTGAGCTATTTGATGGCGGCCAGCGGGCCATGTAATTTTAAAAAACCAAAAAACAAAACCAAAAAGCCCTTAGACTAACATAGCAGAAACTCAACTACGCTAAAACTCATCTGGCACTCTACTAAATGGACCATTATGTTTAAGGTTAATGCTAATCTCTATTTTCCAGAATTCTAGGCAATGAGACAGCATAGTCGGCTAAAAGCAAACCAAACCAAAGAGTCAGTTACTGATACTTGCTGATATTTCCCTTACAGTGCCATTTCTTAAAAAAAAAAAAAAAAAAAGCACAACTAATGGAGGCTAGTGGACAAAAACAAACATTATTGCCCAGTCAGCAGGGGTGTATTAGCGGAGTATCTACTAAGTAGTTTTCAGCACTGAAGGTACTCAGCATCAGTCTGATTAACTGATTAATGTTTTGTCTCCACTACCCTTCAGTAATTAATACTTGTTTTCATTTCCTTTGATTTTTTTTTTCTAATAAGGAAATGATGACAACTTAGAATAATGTTTAAGTTTAGTGCAGGTGTAAGATAAGATAAAGTACATTTAAGTTTAACTTTCATATTTGAAAAATTGTCATCAAAACCGGTTAATCAGTTGCCACTAGAGAGTTCATCTTTCAGCAGTGAAAAAGCTAACTAATGTAGAAAATGGTCTGACGAACTTCATCTTACTTGTTTTGGGTTGTGTGTGCTGTAATTGGGTCAAAGTTTACTATACTTGAATAGTTGTACCTCAAAAACATAATTCCTAAAGTTCATAAATTCCTAAAGTTCATAAAACAAGAGCTAGTAAATGTGAAGCCAGTCACTGACATTTAAATTTGGGGAATAGTGGCAGAATGTTTTCCTTTTTATGATTATGGCAAACTACCGAGCTGATCATTTTAAAGTACATTTTAAAATTCACAAATTGGCATATTTACATATTAAAAGCTAGTGAGCAGAGCTCATAGCCTCAACCAAAGACAGAAAGATGGGGCATTTGTAAGAGTCTGGGATGTCTTAGAAACACCTAGAGTACTGTACTAACAATCTGATGTACAACCCAAAGAAAAACTGAATACAGCAGGAGAAAAGGAGAAGGAGGAGAGTTTTATGTGAATAAGCTGCATCCGGTTGAATACGGAAAGGTCCTGGGGACTTCTCCGCATCAGGTTCAGCGTGTGGTGTCTAAATGTGGTGTCTCTCCCAATCCGATGGGGGCCCCCAAATGTGGGGCGACGGTAAGGTGGAAGCCGGAGGCGAGGATGGTGAAAAGAATTCCCCCCGAGATAAAACAAAGGAGACAGAAGTTTACTGAGACAGAAGGGAGCAGTGAGAAGGAGGGCTCACAAGACACTTCTGCAAGGAGGCAGAGGGTGGGGCCTGTTTTTTAAACTGGGAAGGTAAGGAAATATGGTGAAGTATGGAATTTATCTTTTTCTGATAAGTGTGCCTGGTTTTAAGTAGCCAGTTGGTAAGTTAGGGCCTATGGATATTTTGAGGTACATCACCTGATGGGCCTATCTGGATTCAGCAGGTGGTTGCCCTGGGTCTTTGCCATGAACAGGTTTTCGACGCTGGAGCCTGTTGTCTAAAAGCATCACTATACAGCGCCCCCTGATGGCCATGTTCTAACTTACAGTCTGGGCAGGGGGCAGGCTACTGAGTGTGGCTGACACATGGGCTAACCACATTTTTACAATAACAATATTTAAATGTTCGCTGAGTAGTTTTCAAAATACCCCCCCTTTTTTTTTCTGAATTACAGCACTAAGCAACTTAATAACTTTGATCTGGCATCAAATTATAACCCTGAAAATACTTAATGGTGGGAAATTTACCATCAATGTGAAAACTGTAAGCACACAGGAAAAAAGAGTCATGCAATTAAATGTAAATAAACTCATAGTGTAAAATAGTTTGTTGGTCTTTCCTAAAAAATCAGAATGTCTTTAGTATAAAGTTACACAGGGTTTGTTGTTATAGCTTGCTTTTAAGGATTCAAAACTGTTTTACAAGTTTACTTATGTGCTCAAGTGTCATCTGTGTATGGTGTGATTAGTTTATTTGCAAAATGCATTTCAAAGTTATTGTTTAAGGGATTTATATTATAACACAAATGTGTTAAGCTGCTAAGGCTCTGTTTTGATTTCGAAAAGATATTAAAAACAGTAAAGCTCCCACTTTAAACAAACAAACAAACAAAGATTAACTACTCAACAACCCAAAACAAACGATTCTTTTGGTGTTTAAAAGTTTTTGAAAATGCTAGAGCTAATGCCGGGTACTTTTTATGAAAAGCTGCCACCCAGTGGACATTTTGTGCAAAGCTAGCTTCTTGCTTAATACCTTGATGGACAAGATGTTTAAAACACTAGCTTTTAACCTACTTCAATAGTTACATTCCGAATGGCAACCTAGTAACAATAGCTAAAGACAAAGTGGCAGGGGAAGAAAAGTTAAAGGCTTTTAAAAATTTGAATGTGAAATGATACGGTGATCACAAATGTTTCTGAATTTTACATTTGGGCTAAGGTCAGTGTTAACAAGTGTATTGTAAACAAAATGTGGCTATGTAAAAGTTAATGCAAAATCTGTGTCCTTACCCATCAGTTTCCTTAGTCATAAATGGATATATTATCAAGAGTATCTACCTCACAGGGCTGTTGTGAGGAATGAACAAGTCAATATAAGTAAAGCTCTTAGAATTCCAGTTAGCAATGATCTGCTCCAGTGTCACTGGTCCTTTTATCAGGTCAGTGATTTCCAACAGGGTGAGACAAAGCCCTCCTTGAGCCTTTTCAGATTTGCCGGAGAAGTCTTTTTATTAAAGCATTTCCTCTCTTCAAGATCCCCACAATCTGTATGGGTCACGCTCCCATCTCCCATCCTTTCCTCTCCTGTACTCACATACTGATTCAAGCCTCCCAAACCTCTCTTCTGATAGCAAACAAGCCGATACAGGTGTTCATTGAAAACAAATTACTCAGAACTCTGATACAGATGATTTAAAAAAACCAGTTGTTCTAGCTTGTGGGAGCATTAAAATAAAAGGTGAGACACTTTGTAAATGCTTTAAAAAGGGTGTTTAAGTTCCCTAGTGCTGCTATACCCAGACAACACAAACTCGGTGAATTAACACAAACTTATCTTATGGATCTGGAGAGTCAAAGTCCGAAATGGGTCTCACAGAGCTAAACTGTGAGATGTCAGCAGAATTGGGGCACTTGGGTGGTTTAGTCGGGTTAAGTGTCTGCCTTCATTTGGCCCAGGTCATGATCCCAGGGCCCTGGGATCCAGCCCCACAGCTGGATCCCTGCTCAGTGGGGAGTCTGTTCCTCCCTCTCCCTTTGCTTCCCCCACCCTCCACCTCCTCTCATGCCCTCACTGCTTCTCTCAAATAAATAAAATCCTTTCTAAAATGTCAGCAGAATTGTGTTTCTTCCAGAGGCTCTAGGACAGAACTGGCTTGCTTGCCTTTCCCATCTTCTAGAGTGGCCTGCATTACCTGGTTTACAGTTCTTCCACCATCAAAGGTACCAGTTACAACACTCTGACCTCCACTTCTGTCCTCGTATTGTTAGGGTCCGTGATCAAAGGAGCAAGACTGATACAAAGCGAAGGTCAAGCAAAGCTTTATTTCCAGCCAGCACCAAGAATCAAACCCGCGGTCGGGGACGCCTCTTACAGAGAGGGCGACCCCTCCCAGCCTCACAGACTAACTTTTGTAGGGCAAAGGCCATGTGGTTGAGCCTGGCCACACACAGGTGGTCAATGAGATTGCAACACACAGAGAAAGTTGCATAGTCATGCTAGGTCACACATGAGTGGCCAATTGAATTACAATGTACCCTATAGTAGATATTTGAGCTAGCCTATCACCTTGGTCAGAATTGGTGCCCAAAAGGCAGGGCCCACATTCTTTAGGGAGATAGTGATTGGATGTCTTCACCTGGCCTGACCTGCCCTTGTATTTGGGCTCTGTTATCTGGGACTGGTGACCATATTTTACCAGTCTCCCAGACTTGTTTTTAAGTAAGACCCCTGGGGGCGGGGGCAGGGTCAGTTTAAGTTTTACTGCATAAACAACAAAATGGCTGTTCAACCAAGATGGAGCCGCTCTGGGTAAATAGGCCCTTATAGTATCTTCTCTGATTCTCCTGTCTTCCTCTTTCATTCATAAGGACACTTGCATTACATTCGGTCCACCCAGATTCTACAATCTCCTCATCTCAAGATCCTTAATTTAATCATGAAATCTCCTTTGCCATGGAAGGTGAAATGCTCTGGGGATTAGACTTGGACATCTTTGAGGTGCCATTATTCCACCTCCCATTGAAGTAAACGATTTTCACAGGCAACAGGAGGAGAAGTAAGCCGTCTAAACTCCTGGGAAACAGAAATCAACATGATTTCATGAAGTACTTAATGGAAATCATCAATAGTCTAAAACAGCCAAATCATATACAACCACAGAGAAGGGGAAATTAATGGACAATTGGTAGCTCAAAATATCACAATAAAGAACTTATTTTGAAATTTTTTGTAAACCAGTAAAGTAAACAAGTTCTACCACTTTCTAGCTGTGTGGCCTTGGGAAATTTACTTAGAGCCTCTTTGAGCTTTGGTTTTCCTCACCTGTTGAAAAGGGGAATAATCATATATGTAGAAATAATATGTGTAGAATAAGTCTACCTTATTACCTGACAGAGTCACCCAAATTGTTTGGTAATAACTGAATTCAAAATGATTTCAAGTTGATCTCTCAATACTATTGATAGAACTTGCTCTATTTTCCAAGGAGCAATGTTAAAATCAACATTCGTATCAGATTCTTTTGCATTTGTATTAGTTTTTGTCCCTATAATCACAAGGCAGTGCCCCTGGATAAAGTGAGCTCAGAGTAATTCCCAGTAACAATAATCAGACTATTGATCGTTAACAAGCATTGAGTGGTTAAAATTATACCAGACACTGCTCTAAATGCTTTACAGATTTTTAAATCTCTTTTAATCCTCACAATAACCCTAACAACATATAGTTGGTAATCTTGGCAGGACCCTTCTCAAGCTAAGACTACTGACTCATGTGCATGTTACTCAAAACAGATTTTGTTGATCAAAAAGAAAAATTACAGTGAGGTGGAATGTCATACAACTTCAGGCAGTGTCTGAAGTTATTCTGACCAAAATGAGTAGCTGAGAAAGGGTGCCTTCTGTAAATCCATTTGTCTGTGCAGTCCTCATTCCAGTATATATATATATTTTTTTTTTTTAGCTGTTTAAATTATTTGCAGGCAGAAGCCCCAAAGGCAGAAAGATAACCTAAATTTCAGCCTGCAAACCAGGAGACGTGTTTGGAGCAGTTCTGGTCATCTCTCTCTCTTACCCTGACCTAGACAGAGGTTCAGTCTGTTTGGGAGAGAGAAACCCTTGTGGCTTCCGAATTAGTCATTCTGCCTGAGTGCGGCTTCTAGTGAACTGAATAAAACAGAGACCAGAATTGGATACTCTGTTGTCAGACAAGCAGAAGAGAGTTTGAGGGAAAACGCCTCCAGCATAAACGCCCTCCACAGGGATGTTCTCAATGAGTGTCTAATAGATCTTGTAACATGGACTCGAAGTTCTGACCATTCTTGCATATCAATGAACGAATCAAAGAAAGGAAAAAAATGAAAATATGTACTTTCTCTTCAGGGAGTGCTTAAACCAAAGTGAACTAGAAGAGTATCAATATATGTGGTTTTCTGAAGACCAGTAATTGTGGTAATTTTTTTTTAAGTTTTTTTTTTTTTTAAAGATTTTATTTATTTATTTGAGAGAGAGACAGTGAGAGAGAGCATGAGCTAGGAGAAGGTCAGAGGGAGAAGCAGACTCCCCATGGAGCTGGGAGCCCGATGCGGGACTCGATCCCGGGATTCCGGGATCATGACCTGAGCCGAAGGCAGTCGTCCAACCAACTGAGCCACCCAGGCATCCCAATTGTGGTAATTTTTAACACGGGAATTATAAGCAAAGGACTCAGAAAATGGCCATAGTATTACCAACTTTCTTCTTCATTAATCTGATAAAAAAGGGCTTGAAGCAGGGTGGAGTTTTAAGAACTGTTATTTAGTATGAATTAAAATGAACCCTCAAGTTTGAAACAAAAATATTATCAAAATAAGTTGTGAGTACATCTTATAGTTAAAAAGATCATGGGGGTGCCTGGGTGGCTCAGTGGGTTAAGGCCTCTGCCTTCGGCTCAGGTCATGATCTCAGGGTCCTGGGATTGAGCCCTGCGTCGGGCTCTCTGCTCCGCAGGGAGCCTGCTTCCTCCTCTCTCTCTCTCTGCCTGCCTCTCTGCCTACTTGTGATCTCTGTCTGTCAAATAAATAGATAAAATCTAAAAAAAAAAAAAAAGATCATGAAAAGTAAAAAAGCATCTTCTCCTTCAGCTTCATCTACTTTATATTAATTACAAGAGAAAATTAATTGGAAGAACCTTCCAGATGTGCAGGCAAAATAAGGACTAGATTGAGGTATGATTTAAGTATCACGGAATGGCCAAAATGAATAAAATTTAGTCCTAAAAGTAGCTGTGATATATGAAACTATGTCCACATGGTTAGTTCTTTGGAAGCCTGGAAAGATGCCATCTACTGGGATTCAAAGTGACATTTTTATGTGCATATATTCACCTATTGCCACTTGGCAAAGAATATTCTTTAAGGAATGAGAAAACAAAACACACGTGATTTCACAGGGAAAAGAGTAAGAACGCCTTAAGGAAATGGACAGTGTGAAAAGTATACTCCTGGCTTGGGGGACTCTGAGCATTGGCTCCTAAAATGGAAAGTTCTCTGTTGAAATGTTTATTTGGTCACCTTAATTATTCAGCACAGCATTTAAGATGTAAGTAAGACTCACCAATGTTTATGAAAATGAATAATGATGATGATGGTGATGATGCTGATAGTGGCTAACGTGTGAATACTTACAGTGATTGGTCAGTCATTATTTGAAGTGCTTCACATGTTTTGAATGCCTTTAATATTTTGAACTTCCCCGTGAGGTAAGTACCGAGGTATACAGGGAAGGTCAAGAACTTGTCCACCTAAGTCAAGCAGTAAGAAGGTATAAGAGCCAGAATTCAAAAGGAGGCAGTAGGATGCCAGCTCTCGTTAGAAAGGAAGGAAGGAGGGTGGTTGGGTTATGGACGTTGGGGAGGATATGTGCTATGGTGAGTGCTGTGAGGTGTGTAAGCCTGACGATCCACAGACCTGTACCCCTGGGGCTAATAATACATTATATGTTAATAAAAAAGAAAGAAAGAAAGAGAGAGAGAAAGAAAGAAAGAAAGAAAGAAAGAAAGAAAGAAAGAAAAGAAAAAGGGTGGACAGAGAGCAGAAATGAAAAATAAAAGAGGGAAAAAGAGACGATCAAAAGAGGAAGAGTAGAATTTCTGCCAATTTTGTTTGCCTCTGACAGCCCCCAAAGTTCAGCATCCAAGGCAGTTCCCCCCTGGAAAACTGAGAGTCACCTAGAGGGCCAGTATTCACTGTCACTATTGTTGTTATTACTTAGCACAACAGAAATTATTTAGAGGTAATTATTATTATCTTGATTTTGCAAGCAGGATTGATGAAGAACAGGTAGAGTTTCTCGGAGGTAACATTTCTCTAGGTATTTCATTTAGTTTCATTAAATCATATAGTACTAGTACTAACAAGCACAAAATAGAAAATGTAGGATTATTTTGCTTTAAATATTTCTTCTCCTGGCTGCCAAGTTTATGTCAACTACACTTAGAAGCTCTTTACTGATCAAAAAGATGTTAATTTAATCACAGAGTGTCTGGAACTTGAAAATAAATAATGACTCTATTTAATGACTATAAAGTCTATAAAATGACTCACTAGGCATTTTAAAAGTTATTTGATAGAAGTTACAATTATTGACACATGAGTCATTAAAAAATAGAATTTTTGTCATTTTTAGGTAAGGTTGTTTATGCATTTCTATAATTGGCTAATGTAAATGATAATCTTACAATGTAATTTTGTCCTGTTTGCATCATTCACTCTGACATTATTGAATGTTAAAAGAAAATATGAAAATGAATTACTTATAGGACGAATGTAAAACCACTGGATTTAGAGCTGAAAGGGACCTTGGAAGTCATACATACTTCAATCCAGAGAAGCCAAGTGTCTTGGGCAAGATGCCCCATCTCCAGGAGGAGGAAATAGTTCTTACATATAGCATTGTCTTTTTACACACCCAACCCTACATGTCTAGGAGATTTTTTTTTTAAGATTTTACTTATATATTTGACACAAAGAGAGATCACAAGTAGGCAGAGGCAGGCAGAGAGAGAGGGGGAAGCAGGCTCCCCGCCAAGCAGAGAGCCCAATGTGGGGCTCGATCCCAGGACCCTGGGACCGTGACCTGAGCCGAAGGCAGAGGCTCAACCCACTGAGCCACCCAGTAGCCCCTAGGAGACTTCTTATAAAGGATATTCCTGAGAGCCCAGGAGGCAGATGTACCCTTTCTGGATTTTCCTCTAGAGTAAACAGGGATCACAACACAATACACGGAATCATGCTCTGTGGCTACTTAGATGTTTGCTCCTTAAAAAGTCCTTTCCTGACCTCCTTACCTAAAATTCATCACTGACACCACTGTTATACACCACATTATCCTTTGCCTCTCTAACCTGCTTAGTTTCCCTTCAAAGCACATTTATGATACAACGTTGTTACTGTTACTGGAAATTGGCTGACTGATGGGTTAGTTTCTTTCTTATTGCCTCCCAGCAACAGGTAAACCACGGGAGAGCAGGGGTCTTATTTCTCCTGTTCACATGGCATCCCCAGTGCCAGGGCAATACCTGGCATATTTTAGATGCTCAGAACACTAACCCCACCTTGGCCCACATCATCAGGGGTGATATACCACTTACACTTGAAGATATAGCCCTGAAAGTTAATTTGCAGAATTTAGAAGAGAGAGGGAGTCTTTCTCTGGATCCCCAGGCTACAGGAATTAGGTAGGCAGAGGGCTCTCTGTGGCCAGCGGCTCGCCAATGAGGGGGAAAAGGTGAGAAAGATTCCCAGAAAAGTTAAGGACCAAAAGAAGAATGGGGAGAAAGGTACTGATAACATGTTTCACATGTAGGGAAGGCAAAACTTTACCTCTCCCCCCCTCTTAGGTTTTCAGTCCACACTCTAACAAAAAGATTGGAGTTTATGAATGTGCACAGTGCACATCCCATGACAGAAACCTAACAGAGGGTAATTTAAAATGGCGGCTTGGATTCCAGCTTCTGTAGCATCTTCAACAGAGAACAATGCATTACAGAGAAATGACAGAACAAATCACAGAGTCGTAGGCTTCCAAGGATGGCAAACTCAGGGAAGGTAAACAGAGGCGACCGTTGAACAACACTGGATTGAACTGTACAAGTTCACGTACATGGGGATTATTTTTTATGTAGAAATACAGTACAGGGGCACCTGGGTGGCTCCTTGGGTTGAAGCCTCTGCCTTCGGCTCAGATCATGATCTCAGGGTCCTAGGATCAAGTCCCACATCGGGCTCTCTGCTCAGCAGGGAGCCTGCTTCCCCCTCTCTGTCTGCCTCTCTGCCTACTTGTGATCTCTGTCTGTCAAAAAAAATAAATAAAATCTTAAAAAAAAAAAGAAATACAGTACTGTAAATGTATTTTCTCTTATGATTTTCTTTTTTTCTTATGTTTTTTTAATTAACATTTTCTATTCTCTAGCCTACTTCATTTTAAGAATACAGTATATAATACATATGACATAAAAATATGTGTTAATCGGCTTTTTTATGTTACCAATAAGCCTTCCATCAACAATAGACTACTAGTTAAGTTTGGGAGGAGTCAAAAGTTATATGCAGATTTTCACCTTGGGGTAGGGGTTGGTGGCCCTAAACCCTGCACCGTTCCAGTGTCAACTGTATATGGGAAAAAGTAAGTTTTATTTGCAGATTCCTCTGGAGGATATTGGGGTTGACTGGAGTGTCACCAGAAAAAGAATTTATTTCCTGTCTTGAGATAGAAAAGGGGAAGCTTTTCTGGGGCTTGCTGCTTCTTAATTGCCTTCATGTCAAAATAATTTTTATGTCAAAGAGGCCAAAATATGGGGTGACATATTTTGGTTTCCTTCACTTACTCTGGTCCAATCAAGCCTAGATTCATTCAGTTCCACAAGCCCTAAAATTTCTTCATTTGCTTACTTCCTCTAAATCCTGTTCCTGTCATTTGCAACTAAAAAGGTCTCAACAGTGGAAATTATATGAAGAACAATTACGGTGCCTTGGCTCTGGTCTGTGATTTACTGTGATATTTTGTCAGATGTAGTTTCGAGATTTCTCTTAATTGACTTCAGGGTTTTTTTTTTAATTGCAAGGGAACAAAATCAAAAGCAGGAGCACTTATTAGTCACCAGGATGACTTATTTATGACTGAGGCAATGTCTGGAAAAATCAATTTACTGAAAATGTTTCCCACAGGTTTGCAGATTTTAGCAATTTATAAAAGCTACTATAATTCACACAAGGAAAACCTTCATTGTATTTCCAATAATTCATTTTGATAAACTTGGCCCTGATTGTGTCAATTTTGTAGAGAAGTGTGCGTTTAAAACTCACATAGTGCATAGGCACTGTTTCCTATAACAGCATATAAAAGCTGACAATATATGGCATCTAGAGGCTGTGCTGACAACAACTTGCGTGTGTGTGTGTGTGTGTGTGTGAGAGAGAGAGAGCACGTGTGAGCACTCCGACAAGATACGTTTGAGAGTTAGGTTCTTGCTACTTAAATAAGATGATATGGATATTGGAAAACAAGCAGCGTATCTTGTAGGAAATGAAAAAGTTTAAAAACAAACAAACCCATCACTCCTGGCCAGGTGATGGTCCCATACCAGGTCCATTGCTGGTTTGCTTACCCCTTCTACCACAGAGCTACTCTGGCCTTCGTGTGAAGTGAGTTCTGAAATCCACACAATATATTATTAGAGAACTACTTCAGTTTATAAAAGCCGATATTCTACTTTTTTAATATCGAAGCTTTTTCAATATGCTTAATTTATTTATTTCTCAAGGTGTTGAATCAATGTGGTGGTACAATCCAAGTATCAGAGGGGATTTCTTACAAATACTCTTTTTTTTTTAAGATTTTATTTATTTATTTGTCAGAAAGAGTGAGAGAGAGCACACGCAGAGGGAGCGGCAGGCAGAGGGAGAAGCAGGCTCCCCACTAAACAGGGAGCCCGATGTTGGACTCAATTCCAGGACCCTGGGATCATGACCTGAGCCGAAGGCAGATGCTTTAACCCACGGAGCCACCCAGGCACCCAAGACATGTATTTCTGATTTATTTAATTCATTACAACATTTGTTTCATAAAAATGATTCCAATTTCAAGTTGCTTTTAAGATGCATTTTGGGCTTTTAGTCTCTCAACTAAGAAACACTTTTCTAAAATGAAAGAGAATTTAGAAAGTTTAGTTTTAAATGTGATAGCCATGAAGCTCCTGGTGTTCTTAATTTGGAACAGTTTCCTTTCCCTCCTCACTAAATATGAATGGCTTGTTTTAATTTGGAAAGGGCTCCTTTTCCTTACTTGAGGGCTAGCCCCTGGGGTATCACAGAAGTTTGATTAGATATTATGTTGTACTGCTGTAAAAAATACTGACCACTGCACAAAAAAGAGAGGCACTAATATGGAAAGGGGAGGGAAAAGGTCCAGGTGTCTAGAACTACATGCACTATGTTCATATTTAGCCAAATGAGTGTTGGCTCAACAGTAGTGACTGTTTGCAGAACCTTCATCAAATATATGGTAAAGATTTTAAAAAAATAATCAGAAGCAACCATATGCTACCTCATAATTAGTCCTATATAAGCATTGAATTCCACTGAGTTTGTCTCAGAGTACTAGTTAAATTGCTTCACAGAAACAGATGTTTGAGTCTACAAAAAAGGACAAAGTTCAAATACTGACAGGATGTCCTCTTAAGGTTCATCCACTGGCACTGTCCTGGGTCATGCCTCCATTTCATTTTTTTTTTTAAAGATTTTATTTATTTATTTGACACAAAGAGAGATCAGAAGTAGGCAGAGAGGCAGGCAGAGGGAGAGGGGGAAGCAGTCTCCCCGCTGAGCAGAGAGCCTGATGTGGGGCTCGATCCCAGGACCCTGAGATCATGACCTGAGCCGAAGGCAGAGGCTCAAGCCACTGAGCCACCCAGGAGCCCCCATGCCTCCATTTCTTACCTGATATAGTGTAACAGACTCCTAGCAACACACCTACTACCACCAATCTCTCTCCCAACCAATCTTTTCTCAAAGACAATCGCCCTACTGAGCCATGCATGCACTCCTATTTAAAAATCTTTTAGTGATTGCCTCAGTCTATAATACTATGTCAAAATCTCCAGTTTGGCATATAAGACCCTTATAATATGCCTTTTAACCTATTTACCTATTTTTCCTTTTTACCACCCTCTTCCAATCCCAAAACCACCCACTCCAGACAATCACCATGTGTGAGACAATAGGAAAAAATATATATATACATATATATACACACACACACACATATATAAATATGCATATATGTATGTATATGTATATGCATACATATATGTGTGTGTGTGTGTGTGTGTGTGTGTGTGTGTGTGTGTGTGTGTGTATCTGCCCCTAATTTCTGACACAGAGGCTGGAAACCCTTATAAGTTCTTGGGTCATAGGAGTGTCTTTTGTTATAATGAGAGGACTCTGGGTGGGCTTTTAGATGGTTTCCAAATAAGGGTGGTCACCAGAAAGACCAAGCCATGAATAGAAACTTTGAATTTTTAGCCCCATCCCACAATCTCTTGAGGAGGGAGAGGGGCTAACAATAGAATTAAATATTATTCAAAGCTTCATGATAAAGCCTCCATGAAAATCCCAGAGATCTTCCAGGTTGGTAAACATATGCAGATATGAGGGAGGTGATGTATGCCAACCCCACAGAGACAGATGCTCCTGTTGTGATCAGTACTTTTCCAGACTTACCCTATGTATCCCTTTAACTGGCTGTTCATCCATATCTTTTATCATGTCCTTTAATAAATTAGTAAATGTAAGTGTTTCCCTAAGTTCTGTGAGCTGATCTAGCCAATTAATTGAATTCAAGGAAGGGATTATAGGGACAGCTGATTTATGGCCAAGTTGGACAGAAGTTGTGGGTAACCTAGCGAATTGCTACATGTGATTAATATCTGAAGGAGGGGGACAGTCTTGTAAGACTGAGTCCTTAACCTGTGGGGACTGACACTCTTCAGGTAGCTGGTGTCAGAGTTAAGTTAGATTGTAGGACACCCAGCTGATGTCATAGAGAATTGTTTGTGTGGAAATCCCCCACACATGTATTTGGTGACCAGAAGTGTTAGAAATGAAGTGTTTTGGCATGAGTAGTAAAGGCTCACAGGAGCAAATAAACCAATTCTGGGGGGTAAGGTTGAAGCAAGGGCCCTTTGCCTTACAAGGAAATAGGAGATCCCCTTAGGCTCAAGATCTTTCACAGTAACAAGGCAAAAGCCAATGAACAGGGGTAGAGATGGGGGGGAATGATCAGGAAACTCTTTCCTGTTAAAAACCTTTCACAGGAAGAAAGTCCCATTCCCATGGTCCAGGAGTATAAGATTAGTGTAAGACTGAGGATAAACCAAGGCAAACAAGAATCCCTTGCCTTTACCACAAGCCCATCAGGAGTGATAACCAACACCAATCCACTGTTGGGAAAGGGACAAGAAAGAGAATGGACAGAGGCTCCCTCTTAAATTCAGGCATGCAGGGATTACTGAAAGTCAGAGGTAGAGAAAACCTAAGGAAAAAACTGGCAGCCCAGGTCATATGGTGGTCTGAGTCAATGAAATATCCAGGAGCAGCCAAATATTGTAGAAAGCTGTACCCTGTAGGCATTCTGCACTGGAGGAAATGCACTGGCTAAGAGGGGGGAAAGAAGGTGGGCTTTCTGGGAACCTGCTCCTTTATACTGCAATGTCTCTCTAGTGCCCACTATTAACAAAATTTAGTTCTATGCCAGCTCGGGGGAAAAAAAAAAAAAAAAAAAAATATATATATATATATATATATATATATATATATATATATATATACACACACATACATATGGGGTCCAGATCTATTTTTGTGAATGAGATAATGAAGCATAAATTTGGGGCTACAAATTAGTAACTGACACACATGGTATGTCTTTTACATCTCTTTATTTTTATTTTAATTGTATGTTTTTATTTGAGTGGACTTCTTATAGACAGCATACACTTGGGTCTTGATTTTTAAAAATAGAACCTAGGCGCCTGGGTGGCTCAGTGGGTTAAAGCCTCTACCTTAGGCTCAGGTCGTGATCCCAGGGTCATGGGGTCGAGTTCCACATCGGGCTCTCTGCTCAGCAGGGAGCGTGCTACCCTTCCAATCTCTCTGCCTGCCTCTCTGCCTACCTGTGATCTCTATTGGTCAAATAAATAAATAAAATCTTTAAAAAAATAAAAATAGAATCTGATAATCTCTGTCTTATAATTGAGGTATTAGACTATTTATATTTAATGCAATTATTGGCATGGTTAGACTCAACCATACGATTTTGCTTGCTGTTTTCTAGAAAATTATTTTTTGTTGTTTAGTTGTCATTTTGTTATTATTGCTGTTGTTCTGTTTCCCCCTTTCCTGCCTTTTATTAGATTAAATGTCAACTTATACGTCAATTAAAAAATATGAATTGGGTGACTACTGCAGTATTCTATAACAATTCAACCAAAATGATTGTGGTGTTCTCATACTTTGCCTTCCTAAAAATGAAAAATCATGGAACTGGAGAACTGTTTCTATTCTGTATTAAGAATCATATTCCAAAGAAATGGTCAGACAAATGTTTGTATCAGTAAATTGTCTATCACTTTGGCTCATCTAGATATATTTCTTGTGATGAAGATTTGGGGCTGACTGATATCCAGTGTTTTGAAAAACACTTAGGACTCATTTTCTCCAGAGAATGAAGATTATATTTCTGGTATTCTGGAAGCTCTATCTAACACCACTGGCATAATTTGGGGAAAAGAAGAAACACAACATCCTAATGACTCAATTTACAGGTAATCAATTATAGCTATTACTCTGTTCACACTATGTAGCCCATGCTTACCACCTGGGTATTTTTTAGACAACAAAAGAGAATTACCATCAATGTATAAAGGAGATGTGAACACCAGAGATCTGCACTCAGTGTGACCATACATCAAAATGATATGTTGCTAAAACAGCTGTCTGAGTATAATGGAAAACAGGTTATGGCCACCTGCCCGAGAAGTTAGCTATGTCTGGAAATCAGCTTGGGAAGGCAAAAATTTTCTGAAGAGTTAACTGAGTAATGACTCTGATGGAGCATCATTCCATATAATAATGCTAGTAATGAGCTTATTATCCCCTCACTCAGGACAAATGGTTGGATATTTTAATCCCTATTGAATCCTCGGTCTTTAAAAGTCAGTAGCCAGATTCAGTAGACATCGAGGTAAAGAAATGAGCTTGTATGTAAACTATGATGAAGACTAAATATGACAGGATGTATGGCTGGATGGCAAAGCCTTTAATAATGTTCTCTAATGAACCAACTGCCAGAGATAAAAAGAGAATGTATCATCCCTATGTGGTAAGCTGTTGGGGTTGAACAGATAAGAAATAAGATGTCATCCCTCTGAAAGTGGATGGACAGTATCAATTACAGAGGAAATGTTTCTATATTTTGTGCTTTTGTAAGAACAAACTAAACCATGGGGCATAATATTTCAATTTGAACACATGAAGAATTGTTCTGATTAATTCCCATTTCTTTCAAACCTGGTGATGATGGAATGGGATTTGGATTTATAGTTTTCAATGAACTTTATATAATGATTTATTAACTTTTAATGAGAATTCAATATATATTGACTAATGGTTATGAGAGGCTTTTACTCATTAATAATACAAGATTTTTAAAAGTACTCTACTGAATATATTAATCAATATTATCATCAGAGAACTTGTTCCAAAATAGAAATGGTAGTGTAGCCAAAGTCATCTGTTTTAGTTCTTCCTACACTTTACAGAACTGTTGGTACACAATTTTGTATAAATAAGAATCACATTTATATCTGGTTGTATTTAGGTTTCAAACTTTATGAGAAGTCTCGTATTTCAATTTCAGTAACTAACCCACATTTCTGATTTAAGGTTGCATGACATCAGGGGTAAATGGGAAGGACAATCCAAGCTCTGGGTTCCAACAACCCAGTTTCCTTTGGATAATGTGAAAGAAAATCATTATATTGTTGACTTTCTGCTTATGGTGACAATGTGGGAAGATAGTCCTGCCTAAAAATTTGATAGCAGGGAAAAAAGAAACAAAACAAAACAAAACAAAACTAATCTCAAATCTTCTGCCAGTTATTTGTCTAAAGGTGAAGATTGCTCTGTTCTTTGGAAAGTTACAATAATGGCCTGATCTACTAAGCATCAGTAGGCACTGGGCATGGCCTACGTTAAGAAACTTTCTCTATGAAAGGTTAGATAGCAAATATCATAGTTTCAAAGGCCACATGGTCTCTGTCAAGACTACTCACCTCTGCCATTGTGGTGTGAAAATAGCCACAGACCTGGCTGTGTCTCCATAAAACTATGTTTCCATAAAATCTTATTTACAAAGACAGATAATGAGTCAGATTTGACCTTTGAGCCAGTTTACCAATGACTGGTTGAGAAATAATAAGATAAAGGAGAATTGAAACAGTTCTGCCTAGTAATTGTGGAATCTTCCATTGCAGATCTGGGAAATTTTAGCAGATTATATTATCACTGTTAGGAGTATTATCCCTGAGAACATCTTGTTTTATCTTAGGAAGGGTGTGTGTGTGTGTGTGTGTGTGTGTGTGTGTGTGTGTGTATTGTATGAGAGAAAGAGAGGGGACGAGGAGGATGGAAAGATATTAATTAAAGAGTGTTAAATAAAGGTACCCTTTAGAGAGGAGTGAGCAGATTTCAGGGATCCGGGAAATGGTGGTAAAATACACAAGGAGTAGGAACAACAGGAACCACTTTACCTGTTTTAAGGGAAGACATGATTTACAAGGGTCCTAATCAGAGCTAGACCTCTGAAGGAGGGATAACTTACATGAAGTGTGACCATCTAAGATGCAAACACTTTCAGAACTGTGGAGAAACAGGGAAAAATAAATCCCCTGGCCACTGTTTCCCTGTGTCCTGAATCTCTTGGTAGCACCTCCCATTGGCTAACACGAATTGCAAGTCAGAGGGAAGGGAGCCCATGTGATGCAGTCTCTCATTTAAGTGTCGCATAGCACATAGGAAAAAAGAAAAAGGAAAAAAAATAAGGAGTGTGAAAGTGGCTTAGCATTATTTCCAGGAGTTACCACAGATGACAAGGTGTTGCAGGATCCACAAGGAAACATTATTTTTGACAATGTATTTGACAACGTATTTATTGCATTTAAAAATGCAATAAAATGCACTTACTAAAGTATACAACTTACTAAGTTTGGGCTGGACATGTACATCCAGAAAATCATCACCCCAATCAAAATAATGAACATAACTATCACTCAGAAAGTTTCCTTGTACCCCTTGGTAATTCCCCCCACCAAATACTTTTCCATTTCTCATGCCCAGACACTGATCTGCCCACTTTCTATGACTAAAGACTGGCTTATATATTCTAGAATTTTACATAAATGTAATCACACAGTATTTACAGTTATATTTACATTCATTTAATTATTTTTACACTCATCTAGGTTTTTTGTGTTGTTGTTCACTCCTTTTTATGGTTGAGAAGCCTTTCACTATAAGGAATGGAATTTGTTTAGCCTTTCACCTGATGATCAATAGTTGGATTGTTTCTACCTTTGGCTGTTACAAATAAAGTTGATATAAATATTTGTGTAACAGTTTTTATAAGAACATGTAAATAGTGAGTGGAATGGTGGTCCCCAAAATATATGCCCAACTCCTAATCCCTGAAACTGTGAATGTGAATTTATTTGAAATAGGATTTATACAGATGTAATTAAGTTAGAGAATCCTGAAATGAAATCATCCTGGATTTAGAGTGGGCCATAAATCCAATGACTGGGATCCTTATGAAATAGATGAATGGGAGCTCTGACACACAAAGACACCTTTCATTCTTGGGGAAAACTAAACCTCATTGTGCATATATTATTCTTTTTTTTTTTTTAAGATTTTATATATTTATTTGACAGAGAGAGAGATCACAAGTAGAGAGGCAGGCAGAGGGGGAGGGGGATGCAGGCTCCCCACCAAGCAGAGAGCCTGATGCACGGCTGATCCCAGGACCCCAAGATCACAACCCGAGCCAAAGACAGAGGCCCAACCCACTTAGGTACCCAGATGCCTGGGGTTTTAGCATTTTAGCATATGATTTTGGTAGGGGACACAAACACTCAGTCCATTGCATACAACTCATCTTTCACCTTTCTCTCATTCTTTTACTTTTAACTTATTTGCGAACTTATACTTTAAAAGCTTCTCTCTTAGGTGGTCTATAGTTAAGTTTTGCTTTTTTTTTTTTTAAATTTTATGTATTTATTTGACAGAGAGAGAGGGAGAGATCACAAGTAGTCAGAGAGGCAGGCGGAGAGAGAGGGGGAAGTAGGCTCCCTGCCGAGCAGAGAGCCCGATGTGGGGCTCGATCCCAGGACCCTGGGACCGTGACCTGAGCCGAAGGCAGAGGTTTAACCCACTGAGCCACCCAAGTGCCTGGTTTTGCTTTTTTATCCAGTCTGATGAACCTTACCTTAATTGGTGTGTTTAGACCATTTACATTTAATGTGATTATTGATATGGCTTGGTTTAAATCTACCATCTTTCTAATTGTTTTCTATTTCTATCTTGCTTTACTATTTTTATACCTTCTTTTGCATTAATTAAGTATATTTGTTATGATTCTGTTTCTCTTGTTGTCTTAGAAGAACAAACATCTCTCTGTTAAGGTGATATTTGAGCAGAGTTCTGAAGAAGTGAGCCTTTTTTCTATCTCAGGAAAAACTTCATAAGCAGAGGGAAAAGCAAGGTGTAAAACCCTGAAGCTGGAGCATATCTGACATTTTGGAATAATAACAAGGTGGCCAGTGTACCTGGAATGGAGTAGAGAAGTAGGAATGAACATGGGAAGAAGATAGCAGGAGACTGAATGCTGGTAGGTGGTGTATGAGATCATCTCAGGCCTTAATAGTTTTCTGGGAGTGTTCATTGAACTTTCTTTGCTTCAGGCAAAGGCCTTTGCCGTCATCCCCACCCCCAAATTAGACAAAACCTTCTCTGAATCACCACCACAATCTGCCTAAGGGAACCTCAGGACCAATCTGTTCATGCCAATTTTCCCATTTTATACTGTTGCGCACAAAAATTCAGGACTTAGGTTTTTCATTCTCTAGTCTTCTCCCCCAGCACACAACCTTTCCAATGTGAGCTTTGGAATTTATGGCCCCTCAAAAGGAAAATTCCCTTTACCCTCACTCTTTTTTCTAAATATTCCTGGCACAGGCTAAAAGCAGGCTCTCCCCTGCAGACACTGGCTCTCTTGCTTCCTTCTCAACTGTAGGTTATTTTCTTTCCCATAATCGTCATACCATGGGCTTGGAGGGGAGATGGCATTAGGACCAGACACCAGTCTTTCCAGATTATTGTCCTTACATCTTCCCCTTAAACTATAACTTCTTTGATGAGTTTGCTATCAGATTAGAAATGTGTTTTTTTTTGGTCAGGTTTGAGGGATGGGATCCAGTGAACCTCTGAGTACTTTTCCTTTTTTTATGGTTTGCCTTTAGATATTGACAATTCTGTGGGAGGTTAGTAATCTATGCCTATGGTTATAACCTTTGATACACAGAGTATACCATTTGAGACATACCCAAATAATGGGTGTATCTACACCCGGGGTGGGTCAAAAGACAACGTAATAACAATGACAACAGCAAATACTGGGCAAATTATCTATCCTTGTGGCTCAGTTTATCTTTATGTGTTGGCTAGATATGGTCTTTTTTCATCTACATAAAGACATAACTGTAATAACTATCTTCCACCTCTCTTGAATTACCAGTTTTTGCTCTCTACTAAATGGTTTCCATCAGTATATAATTATTTCTTTTACCATCTTTACAAAGCCTTCTTTTGACCTTACTTCCCCTGCTTGTCCATTTCTTTACTTTTCTTTACAGCAAAACCCCACCAATCACGCTCTTTCTCCCACTGCTGCACTAGAACTATCCTTACTTAGGTGGTCACCAATTTCCTTCATGTTACTAAATCCAGTGGTCCATTCTCAGATATTTTATTTGACGCATTATCTCACTGGACCCCCTAATCCCTTGGTTTTCCTCCATCTTACCAGAATGCCTGTTTTTCTTGGCTGGATTTTCTTCCTCTCCCAGTCTCCCAAATTAGATAGTCAAGCGCTCTCTCTCCTGATCCCTATTCTTGTCTCATTCTACACTCTCCCCCTTACGATCTTAGTCAGTTCCATGTTTCTACCAGCCATATCACTATTGCTAATCCCTAAGTTTTATTTTGGCAAAGATTAAAAGTATTTTCAGTTTGAATCTCTCTTCCAAATTTCCAGCTTTTATATACAAATATGTTTTGGGATTTCTTTTCCTTCGGTGCCCAGGGTTCTTGGTCATGCAGCTTTGAAGAATGAAGAGGTAGACCAGACATAGAGTGGTTGCCAGCAAAGCAAAGTTTATTGGGAGACAGTACAAAGCTCCTGGAAGAGGGAGGGGACCTGAGAGGGTTGCCACTTTGGTATTTAAATCTAGGCGTTTTATGGGCTTGTTGGCAGGCTGCTTTAATCTGATTAACTTTCCACCTGCCTGTCATCCAATCAGGTTTTGGCCATGTGCTCATCTACCAATCAGATAGTTGTTCATGTGGGAAAGGGTGGCAGGCTCCTTCCATGTGGCGTAGAATAACAGGATGGGATGTTTTTCCTTTTAAGGGTAGTTTTCTCTCAGGATGGGTCCCTTGTCCCTGCCTGCCTGGATAGTCTTCCAACTATCCTCCTACAACTGCCTACTCAACATCTCACTTGAATACACTGAATACTTGAATACCTACTAAGGGATTCTGCATACAATCCCACTGTGGAGAAAGGAGGGGTTTACCTGCCACCATCAAGCAATTCTCTGGACACCAGTAGGGGAGGGGGGGCGCAGCTCTACAATTCAATTCAATTCTGACGCTATCTACTCGGACTCCATAGATTAATAAGAGTTCAGTCCTACAAGAGTGTCCTCTACTTCAGATGCTAATCACAAGCATAGGTTCTTAACTGTGCTTCTAACTGGCCAGCTAGTTAGAGGGTCAGAGGGTCCCCCAACTTACTCTTTGGACTTGAGACACCAGTTGCAAAGTAAGGTTGCTCTCTGTGCTTCTGACTGGTGGTCACAAATCACAGGTTCCTGCAAACCTCTCCTTGGCTTTGATTCATTTGTTAGAGCAGCTCACACAACTCAGGAAACCCATTTACTCTCTAGATCATGGATGTATTACAAAAGGATATACCTCAGGAATATTCAGGTGGAATAAATTTAAAGAGCAAGATATGGGAAAAGGCTACGGAGATTCCATGCTCTCTCAGAGAGTGCCAATACCCCTGAATCTTCACATGTTCACCAACCTGGAAGCTGTCTCAGCCCTGTCTCTTCGGGGTTTTACAAAGGCTTCATTGATTAAATCATTGATCATTGGTAATTGATTCTTCCTGGAGGTGGGAGTTGGGGGTGGTGGGACTAAAAGTTCGAACCCACTAATCACAGGGTTGGGTCTTTGAGGAACCAGCCCCTAACCTTAGGTTATCTAAGTGCTTTCCAGAAGTCATTCATTATCATAACTTAAGAAATGCTTATTGTTCTCATCATTTAGGAATTTATAATGGTTTTAGGAGTTCTGTCCCAGAACAGAGGATGAAGGCCAAATATCTATTTCTTATTATAAATCATACTAGCACGAGCCTTAGTTTAACTCCACATTGCCTCTTGAATTCCTTAAAGGCAAAAATCTGTTAGTAAGTGATCTTTTTTACATTCTTCCAAGGTATGGGCCTAGGAAGAATTAAGCGGCCTTTTTTGGGCACCTAATTTCTATCTTGCAACTTTGAATGCAGAGTTTCAGATTCTGGTAGGAGCAGACATTACGGGTTAGAGCAAGGACAGCTAACACTGTTTAAAATATGAGCAAGTCTATTTAATTTCCTGCTCTTTTAATTGGAACAGTTACTCATCTTCTCAGTATAAAGTGAAGGTTTAAGGTATACACTGCAGAGAGGTCCTGAAATTAAACTGCAAATTCCTGTTATGCCCCTTGCCGGCTATGTGATTTTAAGCAAGTTTCCTGATCATTTTAAGTCTCAGGTTTTTTTTTTAAATTTGTAAAATAGTGGTAATAATAGATGTGAAGGAAAAAAATGACAAGAAATATCTAAACCATCTAGCATGTGATAAATCCTTAATAAATACTGTTAAAAACAAGACCATAGGCCCAAAATGATACCACTTAGGCCAAAGCTAAGTGCCAGGTGGCACCTGACCTGACTGCAGTGTCGACCTCCCCCAGAAATGTAAGTTTTAACCAGCCATTCAGGAATTTTCTAACCGGTACCAATAAAATAATTTGTTACATGGGCCTTCTCCATCCCTCAAAAAGATGAGGTAATTTTTTTTTTTAAGATTTTATTTATCTATTTGACAGACAGAGATCACAAGTAGGCAGAGAGGCAGGCAGAGAGAGAGAGAGAGGAAGCAGGCTCCCCGCTGAGCAGAGAGCCCGATGCGGGGCTCCATCCCAGGACCCTGGGATCATGGCCTGAGCCGAAGGCAGAGGCTTTAACCCACTGAGCCACCCAAGTGCCCCAAATGAGGTAATTTCAATAAGACCCCCTATCCCTCCTTGTAAAGGATGATGATCTTGCCTGAAACAATCTTTTCTTTTGCTACTAATTTGCTTGCCCACTTTCCTTCCTATAAAAACCCTCCATTTTGTAAAAATCCTCAGAGTCTCCCCTCTACTTGCTAGATGGGACACTGCCCGATTCATGAATTGTTTAATAAAGCCAAACAGATCTTCAAATCTACTCAGTTGAATTTTGTTTTTTTAGATTTTTTTTTTTTTTTTTTTTTTTTTTACAGAGAGATCACAAGTAGGCAGAGAGGCAGGCAGAGAGAGACAGGAGGAGGAGGCAGGCTCCCCGCTGAGCAGAGAGCCCGATGCGGGACTCGATCCCAGGACCCTGAGATCATGACCTGAGCCGAAGGCAGAGGCCCTAACCACTGAGCCACCCAGGTGCCCCTGAATTTTGTTTTTTAACAAGACAAAATAGCTATTATTATTAACATCATCATTAACTGAGGTAATATTATAAGCTGTGCTATCCTCTTTTAAATCAAATTTGGATAAAGTCATATCACTGGTATATTTTTCAGCAGTGTTCTTAAAAAATCATGACAATGAAAATAAAATCATAACATTAAGTAGGTCTTCCGTTTGAATTCTTAATGGTAAAACTATTAAAAAACCCCACAATTCATGCTAAGAACTGTTAAACAAAATCCAACTGAGTAAAATTGCAGATCTAATTGGCTTTATTCAGTAATTCAGGAATTGGGCAGCTCCTTAGAGTGGTACAAAATGAAACGTCTTTGGAGGCAAAAGGAAGGTAGGAGTGGGAGGTTAAAAGACTAAATTATTTCAGGCAAGGTTACCTTCCCTCAGGGGAGGACAGAGGCCTTATCTGGCAGGTTACCTCACTAATGCTGATCTGGAAATTCCAGACTAATTGGTTTAAATTTCCACTCCTAGGAGAGGCTGAAACTGCAATTAGGTTCGGCATGAAGGTTTTCTTATTTTTTTTTTTAAGATTTTATTTTATTATTATTATTATTTTTTAAAGATTTTATTTATTTATTTGACAGAGAGAGAGAGCACAAGTAGGCAGAGAGACAGACAGAGAGAGATGAGGAGAAGCAGGCTCCCCGCTGAGCAGAGAGCCGGATGCGGGACTCGATTCCAGGCCCCTAGGATCATGACCTGAGCCAAAGGCAGAGGCTTAACCCACTGAGCCACCCAGGCGCCCCTAAGATTTTATTTTTAAGTAATCTCCACACCTAAGTTGGGGCTCCAACGCAGGTCGCAGGAACAGGATGGCAAGAACCAACAACCATATTCTTCCCACTAACCCAACAAGGCCCCCACAGGTTAGGCATTTAGTCTTGATGGGGCTTAGCAAAAGTGACTCCATATTGGGACAATTTCCTTTTAACAGAATTTAGTACCACGGATTAATAAACTTTGAAACATACTGCACTGTCTTTGTTCGCTTTTGTTGGCTAATATGAAGTGTTATAGTGTTAAGATTTTATTTTGGGGGAGCCTGGGTGGCTCAGCGGGTTAAGCCTCTGCCGTCTGTTCAGGTCATGATTCCAGAAGCCGCATCCGGCTCTCTGCTCAGTGGGGAGCCTGCTTCCTCCTCTGCCTGCCTCTCTGCCTAGTTGTGATGTCTGTCAAATAAATAAATAAAATATTTTTTTAAAAATTGTATTTTTTTTTAAGATTTTATTTATTTATTTGACAGAGAGAAATCACAAGTAAGCATAGAGGCAGGCAGAGAGAGAGGAGGAAGCAGGCTCCCTGCTGAGCAGAAAGCCCTATGTGGGGCTCGAACCCAGGACCTGGGATCATGACCTGAGCCGAAGGCAGCGGCTTAACCCACTGAGCCACCCAGGCGCCCCTAAAAATTGTATTTTTAAAAAGATTCTATTTTTAAGTAATCTCTATTCCCAAGGTGGGGCTTGAACTCAAAGCTCCCAGATCAAGATCTGCGATGTTCTTCGGACTGAGCCAGCCGGGTACCCCCTTTGTGTTAAGATTTTAAAAAATACACTTCAGTAGCCACTAAGTTTTGGGCTTCCAATATATATACTATTTAAAGCAAACACTTTTTTTTATAAAGTGTGCATTTGGGTGTGACTCCACTGAACGCTTACCGTATTCCAGAAACACACTGCCCTGCTGTCTAAGGGTTGTTTGTTGGTGTCCTTTTGTTTCCTTCCCTGCTTAACAAAACAAAAAACAAAACTGCTTGGGGGGCCAGCGTGGAGACTGAAGAGGGTAATACGGTAACGAACTTGCTGCGGTAAACGCTGTAAACAAGTTATAAAATCCCCGAATGTTCACAGCACGGACACCTTCGACGTCCAGGCATCGTCCACTAGCGCTCGGGAAACTTCCTTCACCTCCCAAATCCGTGTGGAGAAAGGAGACAATAAATAAAGTTGCTTAAGGGCAGGCTGCCCAGACTTGCCCCCAAACCGGGGAATCCCGACTCCGGGTGTCCGAAAACCTTACATGTGAAAGGGAACAGGCCGGGAGCGCGCGGGGAGGAGGAAAGACTCGGAATCCCGCCCGAGCGGGCGGCGGGCCAGGAGCGCATTCCCTCACCTCCCTTCGCGCCGGCTCCGCGGGGCTGGGAAGCTCCTCCCCGGCCCTTCCTTCCTCCTCCTCCTCCTCCTCCACCTCCTTAGCGGCAGGGGCGGGCGAAGGGCGAGCGCTGCGGTATTTTGTCCCCAGCGGCGACCCCTTCTCCCAGGCGGGCTGCGGCGGCCGCCGTGGCGGTGGCGGTGGCGGCGGCGGCTGAGCGCTAGGAGAGGTCCGGGCCGGCCCTGCGGCCTGGAGGCCGCGAGAGGCGGAGGCCGGGCCGCCCTCCCGCGCTGCGGGAGCGGAGGGGAAGAGGCGGCGGCAAGGGAGCTCGGTCCGGCCGCGGGGGAGGTGGGGGAGGCTCCGCGCACCTCCCGCCCTCCGGCCGCCGCCACCGCCCCGCTGGCCCAGCCACAGCCTCCGCCGCCGCCGCCGCCTCCGCCGCCGCCGCCTCGGGCTCCCGCTGCGGGCTCGACGGCCCCGGCCGGGGAGGGCGGGCGGCGTGCGCGCCCCGAAACGCCGGAGATGGCGGGAGGGCACTGCGGCGGCTTTGCCGCGGCGGCGGCCGGCAGCGGCGAGATCGTGCAGCTGAACGTGGGGGGGACCAGGTGAGTCGGCGGAGAAGGGGCTCCGGGCCGGGATGCCGCGGGCGGCCTGCAGGGGGCCGACGGGGGCCGGGTGTCGCGGGGACAGGGGCGAAGCGGGGAGCCGAGCCAGGTGGGGCACGCGGGGGGCCCTCCCGGCGGGAGGAATGTCGGCGGGACTCGAGCTGAAGTCTGGGCCCCGGGAGGAGCGGCTGCAGGGCCTCTGGAATGAGCGCGAGCCGGGCCCATGTGCCCGAGTCGCCTTCCTAGAATGCCATCCTAGTCCCTCCCCCTTTCTGAGCTATCGGCCCAAGAGGAACATTAAGAGGCCTTCCTAACCTCACCTTACAGTGTATTTGAGGAATTTATTTTGTAGAAGCCTGGCCTCGTGGTTTAGCTCTTGCAGATGAACCCGCCTTCTCTCCGGGCAACGGGGGGTCGGTTGGCTCGGGTGAGGAGGGCAGTGCTCTTTTCCCCTCCTAATTAAGGAGGGTTTGTAATCTCAGGATTTCGGTGGATGGGGTGCAGTAGATTGGCAGTACGTTGTTGTTTATTTTCAGTTTCTGGGTGCATGGCTTTGGACGATCTGTTCAACTTGCAGGGCAGTGGGGTCCAGAACTGCAGTTTTAACAGTTCTGGAAAGCCTTGGATATTGGCACAGTGGCACAGAGTAGACAGACCGAAACCTCTTTATCCTCTCTCTGCTTTCCAGTCCGTGTCTGTGCCCTTGTTGGGGTGGGGAGGGATCATTTTTGGTGGATTTGCTATGGTTTATGAGTCACTCTTCTCAGAAATGGGACTTTGCCAGCTCTGTTGGAAAGAAGGGGTGGTTGAGTTTAAAGCTTGGTAGGAGATGAACGAGGAAATGCTCGAGAATGTGAAAGGGTTTCAACATGTAAAACTTAACTAATATTTCTTAAAATGCAAAACAGCAGCAGTGTGGGCCGTAGGAATAAAATGTATCATGTTTTAATCCTAAACATTTAATCATTTTCTAAGTGTGCTAGAAAATTCAGCACAAGGAACAGTAATTCTTCATTCTTTCCCTGTTCTTTTCCCTCACTTCCGGAAACAAAACTGTTAAACAGTGTAAGATAAGATACTACATTATTGTGTTATATAGATACCGGTCTTTTGGAGAACATTTATGTCTCCTAATGTAAGAAATGGATTTTTTCCCTAAAATCACATGAAAATTTTGCATGTTTGGTAACTTCCGGATGCAAAAAATGGGCCAACTATTCCACAAGAGTTGGCCTAGAGTGTATGTTAATACTGAGGAGTAGCACTAGAGTCATTTAAAATTCCGGCCCTGGTTCCTAATTGCTAGAGATTGTGGACATCTTTTTTCAGGCATTCTGAAGGACATAACGCTAGTATGATAAAAATTAAATATGTTGTTATTTACTGTATGTTGAAAGTGGGTGGTTGAACGAGTGAATTCTTGTTAATGAGTGTAGAGTTCAGTTTACATTTTTTAAATCATAAAAGGCAGCCATCTTGGAGCTGGAACATTTTATTTTTTTTTAACTGTGTATAGAACAAGATCATAATAGGATCTAAGGTTTTCCTTCTTTTTTTTTTTTTAAAGATTTATTTGACAGAGAGAGATCACAAGTAGACGGAGAGGCAGGCAGAGAGAGAAAGAGAGAAAGAGAGAGAGAGAGGGAAGCAGGCTCCCTGCTGAGCAGAGAGCCCGATGCGGGACTCGATCCCAAGACCCTGAGATCATGACCTGAGCCGAAGGCAGCAGCCCAACCCACTGAGCCACCCAGGCGCCCCTAAGGTTTTCCTTCTATTGGCAAAGAATACTAAATAAGGTAAATGTATTATTAGATTGAACAATTTAGAAAAGATGAAAGTTGTTAGATAGGAATGAAAATTAAGTAAAAATACCACGAACTTTAAATTTGCTAACATGACACAGTTTATGAAATAAATAATAACATGACCTATAGAAAAATAGAACATCCAGCTCCAGGCATTCTGAGAATATTTTCTTGAGTTACTTTCTATCATGGACTCTTGGGAGTGTTTTAGGGCTAGAAGGGATTCAGAAGGCATCTGTATATGTTGTACAGAACATATTAACACAATCACTTAAATCATTGTAAAGGAAAAAAAAATTCCGATTTCATTGTCATTAAAGTTGAGGAATTGCCACTGGGAGAACCACCTGTGGCATAGAATGAAAGTAGGCTCTGAGGTGATAGAGTAAAACTCAAAAGGAGAGTGTACTGTGAGCAGAGAAGCATATGTTACAGGTTAAGATGTGTGTTGTTGTTACTGTTGTGTCTTCCGTGTGGCCGCGCCCCCCCCCACCCCAGGATGTGAAACTGGAAATACTCAACGGAATTACAAAAATGAGCAATGATTTTTATGATTTATTTTACATGTAATGGGTGATTCAGGAAATAGAGAAGATGAGGTTTCATTTAGAGTTAACATTATTTACCAAAAAAAACCCTAAAGAAGTGAAAGAAACCTAATATGACTCAATTTGTGATTAATTCTGTTATGAATGGGTATGATTTGAGGCCTCATGAGAGAAGTGACTTACTTAGCTTAGCATATAATACCCTCTAGTTCCATCCGTGTCGTTGCAAATGGTTAAGATTTCATTTTTCTGATGGCTGAGTAATAGTCCATTGTATATGTATACCACATCTTTTATATGGCATTTTCTTGGCACATTGTGGGTATGAAATAATAAAAAAAAATTAGAAAAGGCTTTCAAATATATTGCAGAAAATTATGCTTGTCATATGTAATTTTAAATGTCATTTTTATGAAGTCATATTTGGATCTTAGTTTTAAATGTCTCTGGGTTTTTTGTTTTTTGTTTTTTTGTGTGTGTTTTTCCCATTTGTCTTCCTCTTGTTTGAAAAAAGAAAGAAATTGGTGGGGTGAGGATCCAGTCCCTTTGCCCAGAGTTTTTGAATTGTTAAACCTACCCCAAACTGCTGATTTTAATTGAAATTGCTAATACAACTTTAAGCAGACCTGTGTAATTTTCTAAGTAACACAGAATCTGAGTTACCTGGCAGATAATTTGCTGAATAATCAGTAAATGTGAAAGATCATAAATTATAATGACCTTATTTAGAATTAATGTGATACCCTCCAGAATACAGTGATTTAATATTATTATCATTTTTTTTTTTTTTTAAATTTGGGCAGTGGATCCTTTTATCCTTCAGTTTGCCATTTACTGGACTTGGCTTTTATTTATTTGGCCTAGTCAGTTTCCTTTGACTGTTGTAATCTGTTCCTCAGTTTCTCTTAAGATAAGATACACATTTAGGAAAATTTGCCTTGGTTTCTTGAAGAATAAACTGCTTGGATTCTCTCTTAATCTGGTTAATGGGCACAGGGACTGCTTTAAAGCAGTGATAATAGTGTTAGATAATGAATGTGGAGGAACAAAGCTGTCTCTTAGGCTCTCTTCTGTTTGAGGACACGCGATGGCAACAGCAACAGGTAGTTGGCTGCAGTAGACTGGGATAAAGTCCCCCAGAACTGGTGCTACTGAGACAACTTGGACTTGATCAAATGGCAGTTCACCTCAGAACAGTGAGCTACTTACTGAGCAGTTTTTGAATGAATGAATGCAACAAAAGCTCAAAAAGATAATATAGGATAGAATATTTGGAAAAGCCTTTAAGGAGAAGCTATCATCTGAGTGGTGTCAAGAAAATGGATGGAGGGGCGCCTGGGTGGCTCAGTGGGTTAAAACCTCTGCCTTCAGCTCAGGTCATGATCTTAGGGTCCTGGGATCCAGCCCCGCATCGGGCTCTCTGCTCCGCGGGGAGTCTGCTTCCTCCTCTCTCTCTGCCTGCCTCTCTGCCTACTTGTGATCTCGGTCTGTCAAATAAATAAATAAAATCTTAAAAAAAAAATGGATGGAGGTGAAGATACTGAAATGGTAAGAAGCACGAATTGTCTGGGGTATTGAAGTATTGTCTTATTAGATGGGACGACATTCGTGTTGGAAAGATGAAACAGGACCCAACGATAATTTTGAATGTTAAGTTGAGAAGTTCGGATTTGTTGTGATGGACTTGATGTTGATTCTTCAGATGGGCATGCTGGAAAGTAGGGTTATAAGAAGCAGTATATGTCAGCTAATTATTTGATTTTGTTGAGAGCTCTTTGAATAATCTTAACTCTGAATTGAAAGTGGAGAAATTTTAAAATAATGAATGTACACTATTGATATAGCTATAGCTGTGTAACAACTTGTAAATTATTAGCCAGCATATTAAAGCAGGTTAGCGAATATTGAAATTTCAAATCATGTCCTTATTCACAATAACAGATAATTTTTAATTGCAGATTTAGTACCTCAAGACAAACTCTTATGTGGATTCCAGATTCTTTTTTTTCCAGGTATTTCATGTAATTCTTTAATACCATTTTTATAGAACTGGATCATTAAAATAATAAAAAAAACCTCCCTTTTCCTGGTTAATGTTTTTATTTCTTGGATAAAAAAATCTAAACTCTTAAAATAGAATTAAAAATTTTTTATTTTACTTTGGAGATAGGATGATTCATTTGTATTGGTCTTTGATGTTTGATAAATAATTAATACATTTTATTCATAGTCAGATTTTAAGAACTAACTCTGGCTTATTCATGTCTTCTAGTTTGCTGAGTGGAAGAATTTCAACACTTCGAGATGAAACTGGTGCTGTGAGTGTAATATGTTGATACATGTTTCTAAATTGAATCAACTGATGCTTGCAATGCTTGACCCTTTATATAATAAGGGTCTATATAATGTGACTCTAAGAAAACAGACAGAAAAGCTAATCTTGTAATAACCGCTAAATGAAAGTGACATATATGTACTTAAAAAGTTTAATTTCTTGTTGTATATAGTTTTTCTATAGTTAATAGACAGGAACTCTAAATGGAATAGTGAATATAACAACTTAAGTATGTGTGATTAGAGGGACGTGAGGATATGAGCTTACATTGTCCAGAGAAGAAGTACTTTTATTTTTTTATTTTTTTTTTTTAAAGATTTTATTTATTTATTTGACACCCAGAGAGAGATCACAAGCAGGCAGAGAGGCAGGCAGAGAGAGAGGAGGAAGCAGGCTCCCCGCTGAGCAGAGAGCCCGATGCGGGGCTCGATCCCAGGACCCTGAGATCAAGACCTGAGCCGAAGGCAGCGGCTCAACCCTCTGAGCCACCCAGGCGCCCGTGGAAGTACTTTTTTTAATCATTAACTAAAACTTTAACAATAAATAGGTGAATATAAATACTAAAATATTTTGATACTGAGTTAGAATGCTAAGATTTGTTAATTAGTGAAGTCCTGTGGTTTCTGTTTGTTGGCGAATAACCTGAAGGACTCGTACAGCAAATGAGGAAAGGAGGGAAGGAAAGAACAGTTAGGTTTTATATAAAAATACTGGCTTATGCATTTAAAAAGCACTTGCACTGTGTGCAGCGTGGTATATAAAATAAATGGCTAGTACTCATTAAAAAAAAAAAAAAGCTTTCTCAATGGAGGCAACAAACTGGCCAGAGGTATTTCTTTGCTGTGATGGGATTTGCCTATGAAATGAGACAGCAAAAGGCAGGTTTGTCCGTATGAGATTATAGAAAAGATAACAGGAGTAAGGTTCTCTACATCTGATCTGCAGTGTTTCTCCAGCTTCTCATTGGTTCTAATGAAAACAAAAGCAAGAATTTATGAAGTTAGAACAGCCTCATTCATTGTATAAACATAATTATAGTATTAAGAGCTTTACCGGAAGCGACCATTCCCCTGTCTAGCTGACTAACCTAAGCTTTAAGAGGTGTTGCGGTTTTATGATCCAAAATAGCACTGGTATACATTCCTGTAGAAAGTTATCAATTATATATCTCACATTTTCTAAAGAATTTTATTTTCTTGGTATGTATACTGTGTTTTAAGAAATGTTTTTTGTCATCATCCCCCATCCCTAGCTTTTGAAGAAATTGGGATAATAGGATGTAAAGGTGTTAGGGGAATAGTATTCTTTTCCAGTTTTTATTTTAAGATTTTATTTGAGAGAGAGAGAGAAGAGAGTGCACTGGAGCAGGAGTGGGGGTGGGGCAGGGACAGAGGGAGAAGCAGACTCCCCCGCTGAGCAGGGAGTCCCACACTGGGCTCAGTCCCAGAACCCTGAGATTATGATTTGGGCCAAAGGCAAATGACTAACTGACTGAGCTACCCAGGTGCCCCTCTCTATTTGACAGCAGTGCGCAGTTTTTACTTTCCTTGATTACCCCTGTCTTACAAAAGTACATTGTTGTTTGAATGATTCACATATGAATCACAAGTTATGTCGCCAATAATTAATATAAGAAGGTGTTACATGTGCATGATGTTCTTGAAATATTTACTGAATTCTAGTAAATGTCAGATAAAAATTCCCCCTCGGGTGTCACTTTTACCAAAGATACCAATAAATACATGCCATTTTTCCTACAAATTAAAATATTATCAATATAATAATAGGTTTTTGCGGTGGGGAGACAGTACTACATTACATGCACAGAGTTAAAATTGCATTCCAACTTTAGAAATACTCAAATTTAAAAGTGGAATCAAGGAAATACAGTATTTAAATAATTTAGTGTTCATTCCCTAAGTTTGTATTACACATATTTATGTTAGTTTATTTTTAATTTGAAAATAAAACAATTCTTAAAAAAATAATTCTTCTTTTATAGATATTTATTGATCGAGATCCAGCAGCATTTGCACCCATTTTAAATTTTCTTCGGACAAAAGAACTAGACTTACGGTAAGAAATGAATCCTTTTAAAGTAAATTCTTATTGATAGGTATGTACTTCTGAAGGTATATTTTGTGGAGAGGAAGGTCCCCCCCCCCCCAATTATTTTTGCTTGAAAGTTTTCTCCAAATTATACTCAACAGAGACCATCCTATCCTCTCTCTTCCTCTAGACTGCTCCCAGCGGCTTCCTAACCAGTTTCCTGCCTTCAGTCTTCAGTTCCTTTGATTGGTTTTCCATACTGTAGCCAACATTACCTTCTACAAATACAGATCTCATCTGGTTGCTACCTGCTTAAAACTCTCATTTAAGGGGTGCCTGGGTTCTCAGTCATTAAGTGTCTGCCTTCGGCTCAGGTCATGATCCCAGGCTCCTGGGATCGAGCCCCTGCTCGGGGAAGCCTGCTTCTCCCTCTCCCACTCCCCCTGCTTGTGCTCCCTCTCTCGCTCTGTCTCTCTCTCTCAAATAAATGAAAAATCTTAAAAACAAAAACCAAAAACCCTCTCATTTAATATGTTCTTGGATTAATGGCTAGGGACTTTGGACTTTATTGTTTCTTAAGGCTCTCTGTGCTCTTGCCTCTGCTGAATTTCTCTTGCTTTGACAGTTTCACCCTTTTCTGTCTTGGCTTAATCCAGACCTCTTCAGTGATCCCTGCTGTGTCCACCTAATACAGGTCTTCCTGGTTTCCTGTCCTGCTACCACCGCAGCATTCCTTACACGTATTCCTGTCTCTCTTCTGTTCCACTTTAAATTCCAACAGGGCAAGCATTATCCTATATATTCTCAGGATCTAACATGGGTTTTTGTAGATAAATGAATGACCACTTAAACTATTTCTTTAACTTTGTAACTTTGCCTGCCATAGTCTGGATTCCTACCAAGAATTTACAATCTAATTTGGATCTTATTATTCTTTTATTCTGTATATTCCCAGTGAACTTTCACTGAGCATCTCTTTATACTTTTTTAGATACAGTTTTTAAAATTCTAGTTGTTTAGGGGTGACTGGCTGGCTCAGTTGGTAGAGCTTGTGACTTTTGGTCTCAGGGTTGTGAGTTCGAGCCCCACTTTGGGTGTAGAGATGACTTAAAAATAAAATCTTTTAAAGAAATTAAAAAAAAATTCTGTGGTTTATTTTACCTGCTTCTTTATAATACTGTATGATTTTTGACTTCTATTCACTGGAATATGGGTTCCTTAAAGGTGAACAATATTTTGGTCTAGTTTGTTTCCTGGGATTTTTCCAGTGTTAAAATAGTGCATATAGTAGCTTTTCAATAGATACTTACTGAATGAATAAAAAAGTTCATTGGAGCTTTTTGTTTGTTTTCTTGGTCTAGATGGAAGTGGCATATAAATTACTAACTGCTTACTTCTTGAGTAGAATTATTTTGACCCCTAGCATTTGATTAAAGAAGCCTAAATTTACTTCTAGTCAGTGTCCTTATTGATTAATCCACCATTAGATAACTCAGGAAAGGCAGAACTAGTTAGAATTAAGTATCTGCATTTACTGAGGTTCTACTTGCAAATTGCCCCCCTGTTTCACTTGAAGAGGCCCAGCACATTAAAATTGTCGGAGTGTTACCTTTTGAAAGAAGATAGGAAGGAATTTTAAAAATACTGTGTTCTCTAATTCTCTACCCTCCATAAAATTGTTGTGATGCCTTTATCACACTTACAATTACATGTTTGTTTCTTTGTCCTCCTCAGGAGACTGGCGTTCTCAAGAACTGCTGTGTCCTGAGCCTCCTTGTAATTAGCCAGTCTACGCTACTGTTAACGCAGAGGGTATCGAACTAGAGTAAGAAAGGTTGAACTGTTCCTGTGTTAAACCAGTCACAACCAGTGACAAATAAAAGCAATTTAACACTGAAGTTGCATATGTTTATTAAATACAGGGATTTTTTTTTCTTGAAAGACTTTTTCAGAGCAGTTTCAGGTTTACAACAAAATTGAGAGTGGGAAAAGAGATCTCCCATGTATTTCCTGCCCTAGTCCCACACATACATAGTTTCTCTCACTATCAACATCATAACCAGAGAAAACTCATAGTTTATATTATAGTTAACTCGGGGTGTTGTGCATTCTGTGGGTTTAGACAAGTGTATAATGACCCATGTCCATCATTTTAATGTCATGCAAAGTATTTTCACTACCCTAAAAATCTTTTGTGCTCTGCCTGTTGGTCCCCACTCTGTGCAGTCATTGATCTTTTTATTAGCTCCTTTTCTAGAAAGTAATATATTGGGAAAAATATAGTATGTTGACTTTTCAGATTACCTTTTCTTTCACCAATACCATACTGCTTTGATTACTATTAGCTTTACGGTGAATCTTATAGTTGCGTACTGGCAGTCCTCCAATTTTATTCTCCTATTGGGGGGACTTGACTCTCCATATAAACTTTAGAATCAATTTGTCATTATCCATAAAATAACTTGATAGAATTTTCATTAGGATTTAATTGAATTTTAAATGAAGTTCAGAGGAACTGACATCTTCAAAATACTGAATCTTTAATCCATGAACATGGAATACCTTTCTGTTTGTTTAGTTCTTTGATTTTGTTCACTAGAGTTATGTACTTTGCTTCATAAAGACCTTACATAGTTTTTGTTAGATTTATAACTAAGTATTTAATTTTTTTTTTTTTTTTTTGCTGCTAACATAAGTAGTATTATGTTCTTAATTTTCAATTCCATTATTCATTATTGGTACATAGCAATTGACTTCTTTATACTAACCTTGTATTCTGCAACCTTACTATAATCATTTATTAGTTCCAGGAGATTTTTGTCTATGTTTTTGGATTTTTCTACACAGATAATCATGCCATCTGTGAATAACCGTTGTATGTCTTCTCTTCCACTCTGTGTGCCTTTATTTCACTTTTTTGCCATATGGCATTGTTGAGAATTTTTACATCAGTGTTCATGAGAGATACTAGTCTGTAGTTTTCTTATAACGTCTTTGGTTTTGGTATTAGCGTAATGCTGGCCTCATAAAATGAGTTAAGAAGTATTCCCTTGTTTTCTTTCTTCTGAAAGAGATTTTAGTGAATTGGTATGATTCCTTCCTTAAATGTCTGGTAAGATTCACAAGTGAGTCCTTCTGGGTATGTTACTTTCTGTTTTGGAAGATTATATTATTATTGATTTAGTTCTTTTAGTAGGTATAGGTCTACTCAAATTGTCTCTTTTTTCTTGCGTGAGTTTTGGCAAATTGTGTCTTTAAAGGAATTGGTCCAGGTTCATTTCATCTAGGTTATCAGCTATGTGGGAATAGAATTGTTCATAGTATTCTTTTATTGTCCTTTTAATTTCCATGGAATCTGTAGTGATGCTGACTGATTTCTTTCCAGTTAATATTTTTTAAGTAAGGACAAATTATAACTGAAATCTAAAATGAATCATTAGTATTGTAAACTTTTTTTTTTAAAGTATCGTAAACTCTTAATCTTCTGTTGTTTTTACTTTTTGTTTTCATATTATTTGACTATACTATGACATCTTCTGGTTAGCCTAACTCTTTCTCTCCTTTTTTTTTTTTTTTAAAGATTTTATTTATTTATTTGACAGACAGAGATCACAAGCAGGCAGAGAGAGAGGAAGGGAAGCAGGCTCCCTGCTCAGCAGAGAGCCCTTATGCGGGGCTTGATCCCAGGACCCTGGGATCATGACCTGAGCCGAAGGCAGAGGCCTCACCCACTGAGCCACCCAGGCGCCCCTAGCCTAACTTTTTCTAAGGCTAGTCTTTTTTCCCCCTCCTCTTACTTTATAGTTTGCTTTTATTTTTGTTCTAATGAGAGGAGAAACACTTATCTGAATTTCTTTGTTCAATAAATATTTATTACATAATTATTATATATAAGCACTATGTGAGGTATACAAAAATAGAAGGAGGTCATGCTTGTAGGGAGCTTTACAGTGTAATTGGGGCACTTAAAATATGTGTAGAAATAATTACTATGAAAATAGAAAAGCGATTAATGCTATACAAGAATGATTTCTACTCGTTTGCCCTATTAGGTACTTACTGATAATTAACTTATACTAGACCTTTGAAGCCCTAATCTCTGAGTCACCCAATTCATCTGCATAGGAATGGTTTTTATGTAAGGAACTGTTTTTCTTGGCTTGCAGTTTTTTTATTTAGACATTTTAAAATGACTGAAGATACTAGGAATAAAGTAAGTTTTAAAGCCTTATACTTTTTTCACATTAAGAACCTAGTACTTCTTCTTCCTCTTCAGATGATAATCCAAGTTGCTGCTACTGGGGATATATATCATTTATCTGTTTTTTCTTTGTAGGGGAGTGAGTATTAATGTTCTCAGGCATGAAGCAGAATTTTATGGAATCACTCCATTAGGTATGTGTTGTCCTGATATTTTATATTTATGATTTGACCTTTCATGTAGCAAACTTGCCTAATGAAATATATTTTATACTAGGTCCTGTTTTTTGATGGACTAGTTCAGTGTGCTTACTTTTTGTGGTTTTTCATAGTAAATAGATGTCAATTGATTTAACTTAAACATTTCCCTTTTCTTTCCTTATCCTCTTGAACTAGAGAAAATAAAAATGGAGTGCTGTTTTTCTGTTTGCATGTACTCTTGACAAGTGTGCTTTGAAATGTTTTCAGTAAGAAGGCTTCTCTTATGTGAGGAGTTGGAGCGCTCGTCTTGCGGCAGTGTCCTTTTCCATGGTTACTTGCCTCCGCCAGGTACTTCTCATTGATTTAGTCTTTTGAAAAATGGTTTTTATCTGTAAGCAAGTACAAACACGTATATTAGAAAATCTCTGTTTTGATTATTGAGTTTCTCACGTAAAAATATACTGGAAATGTTGCGAACTTTAAATTTAACAGAAGTCATACTGTATGTTAGAGCAGGGATGTGCCAGACTTCTTCTTTTCTGTAAAAGGCCAGACAGGCTTGTGAACTAACTACAAGCTCAGTTCTGCCGTACGCTCTATGGAAATAAATGGGTGGACCAGTACAGCTTTATTGACGTAAACAGCCATGGCCCATTGTTTGCCAACCCCGGTATCAGAGCACTGGTTGTCAGTCAGTTGTCCTTTTGGTAGAACCCCAGGAGCTCTGCAGAAATAGGTCAGTATATAGGAAAGAGGCAGTGGATCGTGTGTCGTCCCCGCCCCAACCTTGGTCAGTTAATAGAGTCTGCCTTTACCTGTGTTAAGGTGGGCTTCTGAGCAAGATTTCCTTCCAAAAAAGACTGCCCTGTCAAATAAAAGACATTGACAATAAGCTGTAAAGAAGTTGCCATGATTAAGTTGTACCGCACACAAAGCTTCCGTACGGTAAATGCGAACACTGGCGATAGACTGAATGAATCAATGACTGAGTTCGGTAACCTAGAGCTAGGTAGAAATGGTATGCAGTATGATAAATCTTCATTTTATTTATCACATAGGACGTCAAATATCAGAAAGCTGTTGAAAGAACTTAATTCATTTTCATTTTTGTTGTTTTTTTATGGTAATTATTTGCAATAAATTGCTATATTGGAAGATATGTTTTGGCTATGATGAAATTCACATTTGTATATTTCTTTGATACCATGTAAAATTTTAAATTTTTAGTAGGTGGAACTTAGAAATAAATTTATCTTATTGTTTCTTTTTATAGGTATCCCCAGTCGTAAAATAAACAACACAACTAGGTCCTCTGCTGGTTCTAGGAATGGCCTGAATTCTGCAGAAGGTGAAGCTCGGGGGAACGGAGCCCAGCCTGCTCTCTCTGGAACAGGAGAAGAGACTGTGCGGCTAGGTAAGCAAAGGCCGCAGAAATAGACAAAAATGCGTATGTTTTTAGTTCTGAGTGACACTGAGTAATTATTTTTTAAAAATGTAATCTTTGCCTCATCTTTCTTTTTAACATTTATATCTTGAAAAATCTCGTTGAACGTAATTTTTATTTCAGAAGTGTGTGGTGATCTGTTTGCTCTCAGCCTCTGGGGATTGGCAAACTTTTTATGTAAAGAAACAGACAGTAAACATTTCGGCTCTGTCTGAACTGTTCAACTCAGCCATTGCAGCGTGGAAACAGCAAAGGACAACATGTGAACAAATGTGCATGTCTCTTTCAGCAAAACTTTATCCAAACAGGCAGAAGCCTAGAATCAGCCCATGGGCCATAGTTTAGCATCCCCTGCTTTAGAACATAAAGTATTTCTTTTTCGAAAACCAACAGGATTTCCTGTGGATCCACGAAAGGTGCTAATAGTTGCTGGCCATCACAACTGGATCGTAGCTGCATATGCCCATTTTGCTGTATGTTACAGGTACTGTATAATTAGTAATTGTTTGCTTGTGGAGATAGGGTGGTTTTTAATAACTGTGATTTTATATTTATAGACTTAAGAGTGGCTTGTCATTTTTTTCCCTGCATATCTTGCCTACTTCTGTATCTCTTCATTGGATTTAGTTTGTTTTAATTTTTATAGCTAATTGGTAAGATTTACAGATAGCCTTTGTCTATTTCCCACTTGCTATCAACCGATATAACTAAGCTATCTTGAATTTACCTTTTTTTTTTAAGATTTTATTTATTTATTTGATAGGCGGAGATCACAAGTAGGCAGAGAAGCAGGCAGAGAGAGAGGAGGAAGCAGGCTCCCTGCTGAGCAGAGAGCCTGCTGCGGGGCTCAATTCCAGGACCCTGAGATCATGACCTGAGCCGAAGGCAGAGGCTTTAACACACTGAGCCACCCAGGTGCCCCAGAAGTTACTTTTTTTTGCTTATTATATACAACCTCTGAATCACATAACTGTTGTACTAAATGACTAGGCAGAATTATTAATGTGAGCCCTGTGATTTTCTGTGAATAATGATTTCAGTCTTTTGTACTCTATACTTGGGGGTAGTGAGACTCTGCATTGGTCATGACTACCAAATAGCTGGGAATGAGGTAGGGAAGCAAGACAGTTGTGGGGATAAGTGATACAGTTTAATATCTATAATGTGTGAGGCTCACACAGACACAGTTTGGTTTTATTAATTCTTGCATTCTCAGAAACTAAAAGAGAATGAGGAAGAGTATAGACCAGTGATTTTTGTTTTTAAATTGGGGAAGGTATAGGATTCTTAGTTCAGAATCACTGCAGACAATGTTATGATGACAGAATGGTGTAGAAGCACATAAATGGTTGTGATATTCTAGCTTAGACTATGATCCCACTTAAGTGCTGAAAAATAATATATAAACATTTTGTCACTGTTGAGTTTAGATAAGAAAAAAGAGCCATAATAGGGTAAAAATATTTAATAGGTCTTCTAAAGTTTATAGATACATTTTAAGAATCCAGATTTAGGGGCATCTTGGTGGCTCAGTGGGTTAAGCCTCTGCCTTCGGCTCAGGTCATGATCCCAGGGTCCTGGGAATGAGCCCCTCATCGGGCTCTCTGCTCCACAGGGAGCCTGCTTCCTCCTCTCTCTCTCTCTGCCTGCCTCTCTGCCTACTTGTGATCTCTGTCTGTCAAAGAAATAAATAAATAAAATCTAAAAAAAAAAAAAAAAGGGATCCAGATTTATTTTTTTAATCTAAGTTTATGGAAGGTTTGCCATATGTGTAAAAAAGCCTTTTGTAGGGGAACCTGGGTGGCTTAGTGGGTTAAAGCTCTGCCTTCGGCTCAGGTCGTGATCCCAGGGTCCTGGGATCCAGCCCCACATCCTGCTCCCTGCTCAGCAGGGAGCCTGCTTCCTCCTCTCTCTCTGCCTGCCTCTCTGCCTACTTGTGATCTCTGTCTGTCAAACAAATAAACAAAAATTAAAAAAAAAAAGCCTTTTGTAATGGTAATCTCTGCTTTATGTTTTCATTGCAGTAGGGATTCAGTGCCAACTTTTCATTCTGAGAGCATTCTTTGCTTTTATTCCAGTTAGCAAATCCTGTGGAAATGACTTCGGGTGATTTCTTTGGGGGATGACTTTTATATGAAGCAAGACTGATTTGAAAGAAGGATTTTCTTTTCCTTAGGAAGTGTTTTGAACTTAACTTTTGGATCTAAATTGAGAAAACTGTTTTAGACTTTACTTTTTAATTTGTTCATATATTATATACATATTTTTATTGATAATAAGGAGTTCCAGAGGAATTATGAAACAGTTACAATAAATCCAGGTGTAACTTATGTTACTGCTCAGCAGTGCTAAAGATTGCTACTTGCCAGACAGAGGCACAGAGGCATGCAGTTAAATTACACAGTTTTACTCAGCGAATGACAAATACAAAAAGAAGGATGTTGTTACATCTTCCATTCTTTGCATTTGCTTTTGACTATGACCTACCTTTGCTTTCACTGGATGTCACTGATGACAGACTAATACGCATAGTGACAAAGGAAAACAATTGAGGATATATTACATTTCCTCATGTACAGTTAAATCATTTAACACAGTGGCAATAAAAAGATTTCAAAAGAAATACTCAAATTATTTAAATAGCATAATCTTTTCCACAAGTTGTTTTTCCACAGCTTTTTGTATTAATAAATTTAAAACCCTAAAAAATGAAATAGTACATGGAACCCCGGTATGTTCTCACCTAGATTCACTAATTTTCTACATTCTCAGGCTTTATTTTTTATATATATTTATTAATGAAGATTTGTTTCCTTTTTTTCCCCAAAGATTTATTTGAGAGAAAGAGAGATCATGAGAGGGAGGGGCAGAGGGAGGAGGAGTCTCCAGGAGACTCCATGCTGAGCACAGAGCCTGACCAGACCAGAACAGACACGGGGCTCCACATGGGCCTTGACCTCAGGACCCTGAAATCAGGACCTGAGCCAAAACCAAGAGTTGGTCACTTGCTTAACTGTGTCCCAGGCGCCCCAGAAAGTAGTTGTAAATTGCTTCCCTCTTGGAGCTTGCATTTCTTTTTAGACGTTTAATCCATGTAGAATTTATTTACTTGTGGTTTATGGTGTGAGATTTAGGAATCTCTTTTCTTTTCTTGCAAGTGGGTAGTAACTAATTATGTTCTAGTTATTTATCACATAAATTACCTTCTATATTGAATTTGAATGCCCTTCTTTATTTTGCTTTATATTTATATGTATACTTGGGTCTGATTTTAGACTGTCTTCTGTTTTTCTGATGTATTTTATTTATTCCCATACAATTTGATGTACACTGTGTTTGCATTAAGTTTCAGAATGTTGTTGGACATGACTCCTCCACTGTATTTTTTTAAGATTATGATGTGGAAAATGCATAGCTGTCCTGATTTCATAGTGTTGGTTCAGTGAGCAGGAGTGAGGAAAAGAGATGGAGTACTGTTCAGAGCTCATTCTGTCTTGTTTTATTTATTTTCAGTTTTGTATTATTTGTATGGAAAATCATAAAGCATACATTTTTCTAATCTTTGTGTTTAATTTTAACTTAAAAACAAAAGTGTCATATCAATAGAGTTAGATTTTCTAATTGTTATAATCACTGTCAAATATGTGGTCCTGATTCTTTTCTTCTTTTTGGCCTCTCTTTATTTTATAATATCTTAATTTCTGTAAAGATAACTTAGAAGTAGAATCTCTGTGAAAGAGTAGATCACATACAGTTTTGTTATATTTCTGAATTAATGATCACAAAATCACATCATTCACCTCATTAAATCAATATAGCATCTCTTTATTGAGAACTGTTAAGAGCCTGGTATGTGCTCGCATCCATGTAGCAGCGTATTGTCATTATTCTTGAAGTGCTGGCAGTCCCTGCTTTGTGCCCAGTTGGGGAGTTCCTAAGAGCACCTATGTTTCATACCTCAGTGCTTGTAAATGTTTAGTTTATTAAATGATTTTTTCCATTTGTTGGTCATAACACATCCCATCTGGTGGCCAAAGTGGGTAATTGCAGATCATACAATGCTTAGGAAAAATTGTATGCTTTCTTTAAAAAAATTATATAGTTTCTGTGTATTCCTTTGAGGTTAAGGAAATCATTAGTTACTGAAATTAATAAGGCCAAATTGCACTTTTGTGAATTGTGGTTGTATTACTTTAGCATACATTTTTACACAAAAATGAAGCTGAAGTGATTCCATTTAGGTCTTTAGGTAGCCATCATTTATGAATACTGAAGTTTGTGTTTTGCGATGAATATGTCAGGTAATATCTAAATGAGTACTTATTCTCCTCACGGGTGTTTATTCTCTTTAGGTAAGGCAAATAAAAGCTTTACAGTTTTGTTTGCATAGTTGTTCGGTAACTTTAAAAATAGATACTCCTTTGTTAAAGTTTATGTCATTCATTGTGATTGCATAACTCTTAAGTTCTGAATGTATGAAGGCTGGCTGTGTAATCATGTAGAATATGTGTCTGAAAGACTTATATTCAGATAAGGCAGAAAAAATTATTAAAAATTTATCAGTATGTTTTTCAGAAATTAAATATTAAAAAGCATTTATATTCACTGAACTGCAAATCTGAACCTTGGTAGGACTTTATTTATGGGGAATCGATAGGCTCATGAAATTTTTTCATTTAGAAAGAAACCTTTAAAATCTAAGGGTTTCCAAAGCCCTACATTTTATTCATTTGGTTGCCCAGGATATTGGAATGTGTAGTGGTATACCAGATTACTCCTTTATCTTGGTTTGCTTGGATAGATTGTTAACCTATTATCTGAAGTACCAAAAAAATAATGGGTTGATTGCAGGTAGTTTCAGTTAATGACTGAATAACTGATTAATTACCTGAAAGGAATAAAAATTATCCTAAAATTCTGATTTTTATTGACCATTCCTATCAATAGATGATGATGGTAACACTTTTCTGTGTAGAAAAGTAAAAGATATTTTTTATTTTATTTTAGCTGTTAAAACTTTTTTCCTATTTGAAGGATTTTTCTGAACTTTTCTTTGGAGAAATACAGAACTCTAGTTTCTTCTTAAGTGCTTTATATGTCCTGTGTGGATAAATACAAGGTAGCTTAGGAGTAACAGTCTGGCTTTGTAGAGGAAATACGTTGGCAAAATTTTATATTTAATAAATATAGCTGTGATTAAGTTTTTTGGTGCATTTCTTTGTATTTGTTTAATTGCTGCTGAGTCTAACTTTTGTTTCCATTCTTATTTAACAGAATCAAAGAATCTTCAGGATGGCAACAAGTGTTTACGAGTCCATATTTGGACTGGACTATTGAGCGAGTAGCTTTAAATGCAAAAGTGGTTGGAGGTCCACATGGAGACAAAGACAAAATGGTTGCTGTTGCTTCAGAGAGTAGCATCATCTTATGGAGTGTCCAGGATGGAGGGAGCGGAAGTGAAATTGGTAGGGAAAACCTTGTTTATGCTACATTTTGCTGGTACATACCATATTCTGAAGTTTAAGAAGGATTGCCTATCTTTATAAGAACTAACCTGGACTATTACTTAGGAGAGCTGCCACATCATCTTGCCAGGGTTCAGTGGTAATAGGACCACCCCATATGAGAGGAAAGATCTGGAAGAGGGGGAAGAAGTTAGTGTTTTAGGAGCGAGGGTAGAATCTTTTTACCAATATGCTCTAGCTGAAACCTGGCTGCTTCATGAGACTGTGCTTTTCCTGGATCCCAGTTAGAAAGTGATGACTACTTTCTCTCCAGTTCCTCACACTTTAGGGCCTGAAGATGGGCAAATAACTTTCTTGCTTTTCCTCATTTGTTGCTTCGAGACCAGATATGCTCAAACCTTTTAATCTCAGAACTACTTCGTACTCTTAAAATGTCATTCAGGACCACTAAGAGAGTTTGCTTGTGTAGATTATATCTACTGTTACTTAGCATAATGGGAATTAAGACTGAAATTTTTATAAATATATATTAATAAGTTTAAAAATAGCAATAACAAACTCATTGCATGGTGACATGAATAACATTTTAATGAAAAATAGCTTTGTTTTCCAAAAACATTTGTGAGAAGAGTGGCATTGGTTTACAGTTTTGTAAATCTCTTCAAAATTTTATTGACTTCTGGTGCCTGTTTGTGAATTTGTGTGCTGCATTATGTTTTTTGGTTGAACCTTATGAAGAAAATTTGGATTTATGCAGATATGTAGTTGGAAAAGACATTTTTACAGTCTTTTCAGATAACCATGGACATTCTTTTTTGCTACTGTCATAAACATATGAAATCATGTCAGTGAATTTTGCATACTGTTAAAATTCATCAGTCTGTTTTACACTTTGAATGGATCTTTTATCCATGCATGATTTTGTTACATCATGCATTGGTCATTTGGAAAATGTTGGTTTACTGATGTTGATATCTTTCATTGTCCAATATCCCCCCCCCAAAAAACCCCAAATCACACTTATTACTATAGCCACTGACCACATCCCTGAATTCTTACATATTGGGAAACCATCACATTGACTGTGGCAGATAAGTTTTCCAAAATTCTAATTTTCACTTGAAATATTGAATTTTTATCATTGAAATAAAAACTTACTTGGTTCACTTTTAAGGAAAGTCTACCAAGTACTCAAATCTGAAGTAGAAGAATTTGTCATCCTTTCAAATAAAAATGGTATTCTGTGAAAAGAACAGCTAGGTTAGCTCTCAGCTCCAGTGTCCAGAAGATGCTTTTTCTTGACACGTAGTACCTAGTCACACAGAATAGTAAGAACGCATACCAAATTAAGATTTAGTATTTACTAAATTAAGATTTAGTTAGTACAAATTTTTATACACACTGCTTCATCAAGGACATTCTGAAGTTAAACTGGCCTCTTTTTCTTTCCTTTGAGAGTGTGTGGCACAGACTTGGAAGATTACTGAACAGTTGGGTTCCCCCCATCTCACTCGTGCTAAGATGCCTGCTGTTTTCACTGACTCTGCTTTGCGCCGTCAGCGCAGCTGTCAGCACGGATGTTTTAGGGGAAAGCATGAGATTCGTGAAAGTTTTGAACACTCAGAATATTTCAACACATGTGTTTGTGGCCAAACATTCACACAGAAGATCTTTAATGACTGGCTGGTGCTGGTGCCAGATTAATAGAAGTAAAATCCCAGGGTCGGCTACGGCTGGGTATTCATCTGTTTGTAGCCCTGCTGACAATGTGTCATAGGTCTGCCCCATCTTTAATTCAGGCCCTTCCTGGGTGACGGCAAAGAGGCAGCGCGGTGACCTCTCTTACTGACCTCCCATCTAGCAGGCATCGGCATTGTCACGTCTCAAGGCTGTCGTGGCTTCGCAGCGGTGGCGCGCGCCGCTCCAGATGCCCGGGTGCCATAACTTACCCTGTCTGGTGCTTCAGGGCCTTTTTCATTCTCAGGGTGAAATTTTAGAACAGTTTCTGGCTTTTAAAGACTTTTTTCACATCTTCATTTAAAGTTTTTTTTTTTCTTTAAACTCTGAATATTTGGTCTCCATGAACCCACAACTGGCATTACACCAGTTTGCAAAAATGTCCTGTTGCGTAGCGCAAATAAGGCAGGTGATCAACATCTATAAAGTTGGGGGAAAGGTAATTTTTATATTTGGTATTTTAATATTTCTAATATTTATTTCCTGTTTGGCTCAGTGTTGGCCCAGGCCCCCTTCCAGGTCGCATGGATTTGTTGGCCCTTAGGCTTGGGTGGTGCCACTGTGGGTTGAGCAGCTACCCGTTCTAATGTTTTGGTTTTGAAGCCAAAAATCTTCAATGAGTAGATGAAAAATGTATTAAAATAAATTTATTTTAAAATATTTTAAACAGTTTCAGATAAATTTTTAAAAATTCATGAAAGTTGGTGCATCTGGGTGGCTCAGTGGGTTAAGCCTTTGCCTTCAGCTCAGGTCATGATCTCAGGTCCTGGGATGGAGCCCCGCATCAGGCTCTCTGCTCAGCAGGGAGCCTTCTTCACCCTCTCTCTCTCTGCCTCCAGCTCCCCCTGCTTGTGCTTTCTCTGTCAAATAAATAAGTAAAATCTTAAAACTACAAAACAACAAAAAACTTATGAAAGTTTCCAGAGCATTTTTAATAGTAATATTGCAAAACACAGCAAAATGTACTTATTTTCTTGTTGTGTTTCTTTGTAGGCTCAAGGAAAATTTGGATTTTAAGATAATTTATTGGACAGAAATGCCATTATAGAGATTATAGCAACTAAAACCAAGACATCCAGTTAGAACATGGTGGAAGTATTTAGAACAAACTAAGTTAGTCTTGGGGAAACTTACAAAGTTAGTTATATCCTAAAGCTACCAACAGAGATAATTCTAGAAAACTTAAGAATAAACACATAGATTCTGTTAGCTGTCATCATGATGACCCCATCATGTCATATAGTGTTTGGAAGATTCCTCTGTATACTTGAGATAATGAGAGCAAAAAAAGTAAATAGTTCTTTAATATTACATAAAATAGTCGTGACCTCTCAGACTTCTAGAATGAGTCTCAGAGACCCACAGAGATTCACATACCACACTTTGAGAATTACTGTTCTAGACCATTTTCCTTTCCTTCTCTCCCAAGTTCCCATCCCACCTCCCTAGATTTCAGATCTCATGCCATCTGGACTTGTACTTGGTGTAGTAGTGTTCAGCTGCTTCTGGGTCACTGTCCTTTATTCCGTTGAAGTTATCAGCTCTAGTTCCCCAGCTCAAAAAATTCTCTGACTACACTGGGATCTTCACTTAGTATTTCCCTTTTTTTTTTCAAGTTTAGATTCTGTCATTGCAGTCACCGCAGAACAGAGCCTCAATTTTTCTGCACCACTTTTTTTGCTGTTTTCACCTGGAAAAATCCCAGACGTGGCCAAATCCACCTTTCCACCTGAATAACTAAATAGGATGAGGGAAAAGAAATGCACACACACACACACACACACACACACAGTAATACTTAGTCTCAATTCATGACCTCTGCCCTGAGGTGGGCCTCTAACTGCAACCCAGAAATCCTATGGCATTATCCTTGTCAGTTCTGTCACTCTCCTGAATGACTATTTCAGCTGTTTGCCTTTTCTTTAGACTCCTAACACTGTGTCCTTCTCATTGAGAAAACAGAGAAAATCAAATCCTATCTGGCCATCTATGTGTGTCTGCTCATAAACTCTATTGTCCCGTTCGTCTCCGTGATTAAATGGTCTCTGCTTTGATCGAAGGCTAGTGCTTTGCATTTAGCTGTAGACTAGGTCCTGTTTGCTCTCACCTGTGCAGAGACGTTGTTCCAGTAGCTGCGTCTTCATTCTCCTTCATTGTAAGAGCTTCTCACTCTTGGATCATTTCCACCAGCACACACCATGCTGTAATTCTCTGTTAAGAATAACAACAAAACTACCCTCCAGTCTCTTCCAGTTCTTGCTCCATTTTTCTGTTTTCCCGAAGCAGAAGATAAGAGTGACCTGGTCTTGTTTCTCTGTCCGCTTCTTCTGTTTTTTTTTTTTTTTTTGAAGTTGATCTAATCGTTCTTTTGCCCATACCACTTCAGAAAACTGCTCTTGTTAGTACTACCTGTGGTCTGTTCTCGGCTAAGTCTCCTCTCATTAAAACTTCAGAGCAGTGACCTGATACATTTGATACAGTTAATGATTCTTTTTGAAGTCTTTCCTCCTTTGGCTTCCAGGATACCTTGTAATCCTGATTTTTATCCTACTTCTCTGTTTCTTCTCAGTTCTTTTAATAGTTCTTCCTCAAATGACTGATTTCACAATGTTGGCATGCCCCAGAGTTCAGTCCTTGGACTTCATCTTTCTTTTGTATTTATTGTTACTGATCACATAGACTAATGGCTTTGCCTTCTGTGTGCTGATGACTTGCATGTTCATATATCTCATCTGAACCCCTCCTCTTGAACTAAAGAATTATGTTTGTGTGAGGGGTCCCTAAGACCACTTCCAGGTTCAGTGATTTGCTCGGAAGACGTCTGCACAGGATTCATTCAGCAAGAGCTACTTTGAGTTATGATTTCTTACAACAAAAACATACAAGCAAAATCAGCATAAAGACATGGAGGGTGAAGTCTAGTGGACGCTAGAAATGAATTGTAACACTACCTGTGTAGTGGCTACCGGAGAAGCTCATTAGACACTTGGTGCCCACGTTTTTTCCTGGGGCTCACACATAGGCTCCCTCTGCCTAGCACATACTAAGGGTCCAGATTTCCAAAAGGAAAGCAGGTGTTCAGCATAAACCCCATTGTATACATAGTTGAGGTTTTTTGTCACCATGGATTAGATTTGCCTTGTCTGGAATTTCATGAGTGGAAATACAGGGCGTGTATTCTTTTGTGTGTGGCTTCTTTCATTGAACACAGTGTTTCTGAAATTGATCCCTATTGTGTGAATCAGTGGTCCGTTTTTTTTTTTTGTTGCTGAGTAATAGTCCCTTGAATTATTGTGCCAGAATTTGTTCGTCCATTTATGTGTTGGTGGACATTTGGTTTATTTCCAATGCAGAGGTGTTAGGAATCCAAGATTCTTAAGTCTTTCTCTGGACGTGTTTTCTTTTTGTTTTGTGAATAGGTTTTCTCAAGGTAAATACCTAGCAGTGGAATTTCTGAATCATATGAAAAGTGTATGTTTAGTGTTAGAAGAAACTTACACACTTGTGTCCAAAGCAGGTGTACTATTTTACATTTCTGCTAGCTGTGTATGGGATGAGTATGCAGTGATTTTAATGGTGGTTTTAATTACATTTCCCTGTTGATGAATGATACCGAGCCTCTTTTCATGTGCTTATTGACCATTTGTATTATTTCCTTTGGGAAGTGTCTTTAAATCATTGTTCTCTTTTTATGAGTTTGTCATCCTGTTACTGATTTGTAATAGTTCTTTATATATTCCAGATTAGAGGTTTGCAACCAGGGGGTAATATTATCCCCTAGGGAGCATGTGGAAATGTCTGGAGACAGTTTTGATTGGCACAGCTAAGGGAGTTCTCAGTGTATGTATCTCCCTGTCTTCCTCCCTCCCTTCCTCCCTCCCTCACTTCCCCCTTCACTCCAAGGCCTATCCCTTTCTCTTCTTCTTTTCTTCTTTTTAGGACTCAGTTCTCTATCAGACCACTTGATACTGGCCTTGAGATCACTGAAGCACTATTTTTTTGTTGTTTTCTATTTCTTTACTCCTCATTCTTTAGATAAAATTTTTTATCTGTCTTTAATGTATTTTGCCTGTTTTCTTCAGTATTCACTCTGAAGTTAAGCCCAACTAGTGAGTTTTTTGTTCAAGGTACAGGACTTTTAAGCTCTAAAATTAACTGTCGATTCCATTTTAATTTGTTTCTCTCCTGAGATTTCTTATCTTTTTACTCATAATGGTCTACTTTTTCTTAAATCTAACATGTTCATTAAAGCTGTTTCAGTTTTGTTTTTTTTTTTTTTTTTTTTTTTTTACTTTAATTCCAATATCTGGATCATGTCATAGTTTTATTTTGGGTCACATTTTTCTGCTTTACATGTATAGGAAGTTTTGATTTTATGCTGGTCATTTGCATGATACATTATATAGGGGACATGGGATATAATCTTCCTTTAAAATATGTGAGTTTTGTCCTGGCAGGCAGTTACATTACTGGAGGATCTTCCTGATCCTGCTTGGCTTGTTATGCTTCCTTAAGGGGAGGTAGCCTCCCTCTGCTCATTTATTTCAGGGCTTGGCTCCTTTTCAGGGGTGTGGTCCTTACTCCTAAAGTGTTGGGTTTTTGGAGTCTTTACTGAGGAATGTCTGAGGTGTTCAGCAAGGGTTCTCCATTCCTACTGAGCTGGAACTACTGGCGTCTACCTGTGTAATAACCTCTGTTATCTCCACTCAGCGCTCAGTCCTGGGACAGCCTCTTTCTCCTATTTTGGGGGATGCTTCCCCTGCCCAGGTGCAGTCCGGCCTCTGCGAAGGCATAGGAAACCGCCAGGGAGCATGTGGAAATGCCTGGAGACATTTTTTGGTGTCCCCTGTGCAACCTCTGTGCAATCCCCACTCCCGTCCTGGTGCCCTTGCCCCCTCCCTTCCACCTCGCCCACAGGTTCTAATCACCTCAGCAGCTGCGCACTCTGGTCTCCACCAAAACCCTCTTCCATTCAGGGAGAGCATCAGTCTGCACTGGAGTCTTGCCTCCGTGTGGGTGAACGCAGGGCTTCTCTCCGCTGTTTCCCAGCTTTCAGCCTTCTGCTGCCTGTTGTCCAATGTCTGAAACAGCTGCCTCATGGAGTCGGGCCACTTTGTTGTTGTCGCCCCATAAGGAATCATCTGATGCCGTTTTTACAGCATCATGACTGGCCGTGGAAGTCCTCCCTGACAACTTTAGAAAAAAAAAAAAAGCTTTAATGTTACGTATTCAAATTATGATACACTGGTAATTATACAGAGAGAAATTAAGTGGTGATTTCTTTTTTTGTTTTCCCCCTTTTTTTTCAAGTAGCCACTTGTAACAGACCCGTAAGGGAAGGAGGTTTTGTGCCTTGCTTTGTTTGCAAAGGCCAGTGTGGTAGGCCACTATGTTAGGAGATGGTGCATAGTAATTTGTTCACGTCCAGTAAAAGAAACCATTTATTATTACAAATGTTCTTCAGAACTTGACAACACCATCCAGAGAAAATTGCTAGGGCTGCCATGTCCGTGATAGAGCGCTTCCAGAGGTTGGGCCGCTTTCATTATAACCTGTATAAGGCAGCGCTGCGGGATTGCTGCTATGAGCAATATTCTGCTGAAAGGGTCCCCAAAGACAGGAACTTGTCATTACTTGTACTGTGTCTTCCCTGTGGATAGTGGCCCAGATTGTTGAGCCTAAGTAGGAGTGACACGTTAAATTTCTTGAGATCATTCAGAATGTCTTCCTTGATTTCCCAGAACCTCATCCTTCTCTAGAGTCATGTTAGACGTTAGTAGTTGGTTTTCTTGTTTTTTATTTCTACCTTTCACGTGGGCCGTAGTCCGGAGTATATAGTTGGCTTCACATGTTCTGAACGATTGTTTGGCATCAAAATTAAAAGACTTCCTAAAATTGGATGTGAAATGATGATTTTCTCTTTGAAGTGGCAAGCTTATTTCTCAGCTAATCTGCTTAAAGAGTTTATTAGTTTTGTGTGTGTGTTGTGTGTTATTTTGCTGGGGTTTTGTTTTGTTTTGGTTTGGTTTGGTTTATCAGTTGGTCTGAGATGGTATAATTCATGTGTATAAATGCATATTTTACATAAATTTTTAAAAATATATAGAAAACATTCATAGCGTACTTACCTCCCCCCCACCCCTTTCCCTGGTATTTATCAGTTTTTCCTCCTGCTACAAGCCTGGGTTTTTCAAGATTGTTTAAGAATTTTCTTTTCTTGGGGCACCTGGGTGGCTCAGTGGGTTAAAGCCTCTGCCTTCGGCTCAGGTCATGGTCTCAGGGTCCAGGGATCGAGCCCCGTATCAGGCTTTCTGCTCGGCAGGTAGCCTGCTTCTCTCTCTCTCTGCCTGTGTCTCTGCCTACTTGTGATCTCTCTCTCTCGTCAAATAAACAAAATCTTAAAAAAAAAAAAAAAAGGAATTTTTCTTTTTCTTTCTTTTTTTTTTTAAGAATTTTTTTTTTGGGGGGGGCACCTGGGTGGCTCAGTGGGTTAAGCCTCTGCCTTCGGCTCAGGTCATGATCTCAGGGACCTGGGATCGAGCCCCACGTAGGGCTCTCTGCTCAGCGGGGAGCCTGCTTCCCCCTCCCTCTCTGCCTGCTGCTCTGCCTACTTCTGATCTCTCTCTGTCAAATAAATAAGATCTTTAAAAAAAAAAAAAAAAAGAATTTTTTTTTTGGGGGGGGAGGTTTATTTTTAAGAAATCTCTACACCCGATACAGAGCTTGAACTCAAAACCCTCATAGCAAGAGTCACACTCCGCTGACTGAGCCAGCCAGGCACGCCTGCTTAAGAATTTTCAAGGTGTTTTTTTATTGCTGCTGGTTTTGTCTTGTATGTGGTAGAGTTCTGAACAGAAAGAGAAATACCCCGCACTGGTGTAAGAATCAAAAGAAATCAGTTATCTTTTCTGGCTTATGCTTTTAATACATGCGCAGTTGAAATTAATTGGTTTGTTTCTTCCCATGAGTCTTCAAAGCCTTATGCCGCTTGTGTTCCTATTATGTACTGTCCAGAAACAACTGTAAAGGGACATAATGCCATACCAGGGTGATCCTAGAATTCTCTCCTTTAAATATTCCTTTGCTATTAATGGGGATATTTGCTCCTTACTGCCTCCTTCACCTACATCCCCTCTCCCCTTTCTTTGATTCCCTGGGCTTGCCCATTCCCGACCCCCATTTGATGAACCATTCTCCTTTTAAAAAAATTCAACTCAGGTGGCTTCTTTTCTATGAAATATCCTAAAACCCACTTTTCTTACCCCATTTACTCCTCATGATGTTGCTTAACTTTGTGCATCCTTCAGCTGTTGTTGGATTTATGTTGTAATGGGTTGTTTGCATTTTTTTTCTCTTTTAAACCATAAGTCCATACTAATACCTTGTCTTCTCATGTTGCTTAATTCCATGGCCCACTAAAATGGATTAAATTGAAATCTGCAATGCTGGGAACCAAGGAGTTTAAAATTCTGAGTAAAGTCCTGAATGTTTTTGTTTTTTTTTTTAGTAAGATTTTTTTTTTTCCCTTTCTGTGTGTGTATGTGTGTGTGTGTGTCCCCGTGTCTGGATTTCTAGAAACGTTCTAGATGGTTGAGGGTGCTAAGTCTGTGTCTTTAGATCAGTGGTTCCCACTTCATTAGCAAGCTGTAGCTAAATCTCTTACAGATTTTATAAAAATGTAGTGGGTTTTCTGATTTAGCAGGCCTTGGATGAATCTGAGGATTTTTTTTTTTATTTTACTCACTATAAATCCACCCGGTTATTTTGATGGTCACCCAAGTGTGGGAACCACAGCTTCAGATAATAGGTGTTTTATCAGTGTGAGATTCCTCAGGGCAGATTTTATCTGTGTCAGTTGTTGAGCAAACTGCTAAGAGCTTACTGAGTTTCTTGGTTTTGGTCTCCAAAGTGTCTAGCATGTCACTTATGGAAATGAAAACAAGTTTAAATTGTCACCTTCACAATGTTTCTAATCTGGGTTTTGAATAATTCTAAAGATAGGGACTATTTAACCTCTTTATTTTTTGTTGTCATTTAAGGAGTGTTCAGCCTTGGCGTTCCTGTAGATGCTCTCTTCTTTATCGGGAACCAGCTGGTGGCTACGAGTCATACAGGGAAAGTGGGAGTGTGGAATGCTGTCACTCAGCACTGGCAGGTTAGTTTTAACTAAAGCATTTACAGAAATGAAAGTGTTTCTGAAAGTCATGCTGATTATGTATTTGCTTTATTTTTGTGGAATTCATAGTGTCTTATTTACTTATTTTCTATTGAGGTGTAATTAACATGTTAGTTTCAAATGTACAGCATAATGATTTGGTAATTTGTGTATATTGCAAAATGATCACAATAAGTCTAGTTAACATTTTCCACCACATTCAGTTATATGGTTTTTTCCTTCTTATGATGAGAATTTTTAAGATTTATTCTCTTAGCAACTTTCAGATATACAATACAGTATTAACTATGGTTGTCATGCTGTACGTTACGTCCCCATGACTTATTTTATAATTGGAAGTTTGTATCTTTTTTTTTTTTCCCCCAAGTAGGCTCCACACCCATTGTGGGGCTTGAGCTCACAACCTTGAGATCAAGAGTCCCATGCTCGGGGTGCCTGGGTGGCTCAGTGGTTAAAGCCTCTGCCTTCGGCTCAGGTCATGACCTCAGGGTCCTGGGATCGAGTGCCGCATCGGGCTCTCTGCTCAGCAGGGAGCCTGCCTCCTCCTCCTGTCTCTCTCTGCCTGCCTCTCTGCCTGCTTGTGATCTGTCAAATAAATTAAAAAAAAAAAAAACTTTAAAAAAAAAACAACAAAAAAAGAAGAGTCCCATGCTCTATGTACTGTGCCAGCCAGGCACTGACCTTTTTTTTTTTTTTGGCAACATGTATCATTTGACTCCCTACACCCATTTGGCCCACCCTCCACCCTGTGCCGCTGGCAACTACCGGGCTGTCTTGTCTATTGATTGGTTTTTATTTTGTTTTGTTTACTTGTTTGTTTTTAGATTCCACATAAGTAGATCATAGGAAGTTGTCTGACTTATTTCATTAGGTATAATGCCCTCAAGGTCCATTCATATTATTGTAAATGACATGATTTCTTTTTTGTGTGTGTGTGTGGTTGAATAATATTCCATTGTATATATATAGTACATGTTCTTTATCTCTTCATCCATTGATGGACACTTAGGTTGTTTCCTTATCTTCACTGTTTTAAACAATGCTGCAGTGAACATGGGGGTGCAGATATCTTTCTGAGTTAGTGTTTTCATTTACTTCAGATACATACCCAGAAGGGGAATTGCTGGATCACATAGTCATTCTATTTTTAATCTTTCTAGAAACCTCCTTTCTGTTTTCCTTAGTGGCTATACCAATTTACCTTCTCCAACAGTCCACGAGGGGCCTCTTTTCTCCGCATCCTTGCCAACACTTGTTATTTCTTGTCTTTTCGATATAGCTATTCTGACAGATGTGAGGTGGTAACTCATTGTGGTTTTGATTTGCATTTCCCTGATGATGAATGATGTTGAGCATGTTTTCATGCACCTGTTGGCCATCTGTAGGTCTTTGGAGAAATGTCTGCTTAGATCCTCTGCCCATTTTTTGTTTCTGTTTTTGATTACACAGAATATTTATTTGTAGTGGTAATTTACTTCTAGATACAGATTTGATTATGTTTTCAAGAATTTTAAATTACTTCAGAAAATGAGTGAGTATTTTAAACTGTGTTTTGACATTTCTTCATTTCTCTGAAGTGTTTTAAGTTCCGTGCTTTGGGAATAGTAGTCCAGGCAGACTTTTTTCCCGAGTGAAACACAGACCTTGTGAACATACAAAGCCTTTTCAGAGAAGATAGCAAGCTAAATGACCTCAAGTACTTGAGAGGAACAAGGAGTATAAAAGGGTTATTAGTTATTACCTAATTCTGAAGGAGAGGAAAAGTTAAAGTACTTTAAGCAAAGAGTAACATGATAAGATCCATGTTTTAGGAAGCCACAGGGGTAACCAGTATGAAAGCTGGGCCGGAGATGAAGGGGGTAATGGCGCAATGAGGTGGAGAGATTTGACTAAAGACAGCGGTGGTAGAGATGGCAAAGATGAGACTCTTTGAAAAACATTTCATAACCTTCCTAAAATTATAGGATTGATACCTGGTTTGGGTATGGAAATTAAAGAAGGAGAGAGAAGAGCTGTATTTCTAGTTTTGGAGTCCTAGTTTTGACAGATAGATAGTGATAAATGGAACGTAGGAAGAGAAGCAGATATAGTGGGGGACAGTGTGAGGAATAATTAGATTGGTGACATATGTTTACTTTGATATTCCTAAGGGTATCCAAGTGCAGGTATTCAGTACACATTTGGAGAGAACCCCTTTGCCACTTAGGAGCCAAGAAAGGGCTAGGAAGAAGTACTTGGAAGCCACAACACTTCCGTGATAGCTGAAAAATAAGAATGGAGAGGGTTTTCTGTTAAGTGGTTGTACGTAGGAAGACAGAGTTAGAACTCTGGGAAACATTAACATTTCAGGGACAAGATAGGAAACCACAAAGGGACATATGTGATACGATTGAGAAATGACATTAGTCTAGGATATGATTTGCAAATATAATTAGCTTTTGGGTTGGAGAAAGCCACATTGTGGGAACTGAAGAATTAAGATCAGAGATTGGAGATAGCAAATTCAGAGTTCACCTTTCAAGAGGTTTGGTGAAGGAAAGCAGGGAAACAAAGTGATAGCTTAAGATTGAGGCTAAATTGTGGTAAAGATGTTCATTGCGTTATTTCATCTTTTCTCTAGGATGCGAGAAGCTCGAGCATGCTTGTAGTCAGAGAGGGGAGTTGTCGGAGAAAGCACACGCAGAGTGAAAGAGTGGAGAGGATTTCTAGTCCCATGGAAGTCAGGAGCGTGTGAGATTTAAAACTGTGAGGAGGGGTTTGCCTGGCAGAGACCAGAGCTACGTCTTTCTCTGACAGAGTAAAAAAGGAGTGCTGAAGAATGTAAATTCCGAGGAAGAGAAAGAAGTGGCAGTAGGTATCAGGGGTTGCAGAGATGAGAAACCATACGTTTGTAGGGGTTCTGGGGGATAGAGCCGTGTGAGTTTCTCCGTTAGTGCTCGGTGCCAAGAGCAGAGCACTCGAGAGTGGTATTGGCCGGATCCGGGATCGGAGCTGTAATAAGGTGGATGTGACACACCAAGGGATGAGAAAACCTGAAGATGCAAAGTAGCTGAAATTGGGAGATCAGGAAGTGAGGAGGTGCGGTTAGGCAGAGCAGGACGCAGCGACGTCAGGGGGCTGACGGATATTAATGCACATTGACGACCTGAAGGGAAGGAGAATTGTTGGGAAGATAGGAAGTTGTGGTCAAAGACTTAATTTAAGATTTTGGAGTTGGGACAGTTCTCAGTGATCCTAATGTAGAACTGACTTGAAGGTAACAGTGTCAGATCTGGGACTCAGCAAGCTGAAAGGGCGGTCAGTATGTCCAGTAAGGTGCCAGGAGAGTAGTAGAGAGTAAGAAGAAACGCACCTGTGGCCCAGATGCCCAGATCCTAGCAGGGGTGATGGGTGATGGGTTGATCTGGGTGTTACAGTCCAGGTAGAAATAAATGGTGGTTGAGTGTCACGATGAGTTGAGCTTGTAGAGCAGCATTCCTGAGATCTGGGGCTGATGGTGAGAGAAAATTAGGTTTTATGTTAGATGAGGGAAAGAAGTCCCGTTTGTAGGAAAAAAAAAAAATATTAGCTGGACTGCGCCTTCCCTATAGGCACAGCAGGAAGCATAATAGTTGTCACACACAGTGATGGGCCGAGGAGAGTAGGGAAGGGCTGGTTTCAGTGGATCCAGAGCGTATGTCGAAGAAAGGTGGGTGGATTCTTCAGCTGCTGATTTTTCTGTAAAGAGGAATGTTAATTTTTATAATTAATGGAAGATTTGCTTTCAGGAAGCTTTATTTGACTAATTCTGTCAAGTCAAAGCTTTTAGCGGGTGAGGGAGGCTATACCACCTGTAAAACCACTCAGGTAAAGAACATGCTTCCTTATTATCTTTTTTGTTTTTTTTTTTAACCAGTATTTTCAAAACTACATGTAAAAGTTTTCATATCTTTGGGATCCTGAGAACTGTACCAGCATCCTTTATTCTTAAGCTTTTAGTTTCCGGTGTAACCTGCTGCTCCTTGTTTGGTATCCACATGAGTTCAGAACGTATCTGACAGAGTAGGTTTGTTACTGCATTTTAGGAAGACCTTGGGAAAGTTGAGCATTCATGCAGCAAACAAGCCTTATAGGCCAGTGGATGAATTTTGTTGTAGTGCAGAGCAGAGACAGTGTGTAATGAAGTCTCAGCGACTGAAACGCAGATCTCACCCGACACTCCTGTCCTGAGGCTGACTCCTGGGACGGCTGTGACTCTGGTTGTGTGACTCTGGTTGAGTAGGTTCTGTCTGGCCTTCCGCAAAGGTTCTGCCCATGAGTAACACATAGAGTACACAGGACAGCTGTTGTACATACATCAAGATGGATTTGAAGTCTGTAAATCAGATGACTAAGAGAGAGTGTGTATGTGTGTCAGTTCTGCAGGCTGTTGTGAAATTGTTGGTGTAGCGGTTTTTATTAGGACAGCTTCCGTAAGGTGGGAGGGGCGGGGGAGGGAGAGGGAGAGACTCTTAAGCAGGCTTCACACCCAGTGTGGAGCCCCATGCTGGGCTCCCATCATGGAACCCTGAGATCAGGACCCCAGCCAAAATCAGGAGCTTAGCTGACTGAGCCTCCCAGGCTCCCTAGGACAGCTTCAGTAGGATGTTATTTTATTTTATTTTATTTTTAAAGAATTTATTTATTTATTAGCACAAGAAGGAGGGAGGGAGAGAGCAGGAGTCGGGAGAGGACAGAGAGAGAAAGAAAAGCAGACTTAGGCTGAGCAGGGAGCCTGACACGGTGCTTGATCGCAGGACCCTGAGATCATGACCTGAGTCGAAAGCAGATGCTTCACTGACTCATCCCTCATTAAGATCTTAATGAAAATTTTATAAAATCATCTTACCTGATTTGAGAAAGAGAAAAGAAAATTGATTTTTTAAAGAGATGTTTTAGTTTTTTGTTCTTTTTTTTTTTGCTTAAACTTATAATCTTGAATGAAAAAGCCACTAAAGAAATGCTCTTTGGAGCACATAGGTGGCTCAGTTGGTTAAATGTCCGAGTCTTGATTTTGGCTCAGATCATGATCTCAGAATCTGAGACCCAGGCCCCACCCCCTCCTGGCAGGCTCCCCTGCTCACTGGGGAGTCTGCCCCACCCCCTGTCTTTCTCCTCTCTGTCCCTCCCCCTGCTCCTGTTCTCTCTCCTCCCTCCCTCCCTCCCCCTGCCTCCATCAAAAATAAATAAATAAAATAAATGCCCTTTGATAAGAGGGATTTTTTTTATACCTTGAAGGGGAAGGACTGGGATGAAATAAACATCAGCAAAGAAATCGATAGTAAATCTGGTAAATCTAAAGTGATTAGTTAAGTCATGGATGAGGGTTAAAACATGCTGTTAAAAATGATGACCTAGGTAGAGACTGTGGTTGAAAGACTAGGGGCCTTGTCTTGCTTGGGAACATAGATTGATTTTTTTTTTTGGACTGATTGTTTTCAAATTATATATCATTTAATTTTGCACATAAGAGAGATCATCACTGTGTGCTGCCTTAGAGGGAAAATCCACTTCCATCGTAGCTTTGTGACCGTCCTGACTCAGCCACATACCTGCATTAGTATAGTTCCTCAGGTTCTCCATGCGAAGTTGTTCGGGTAAAGAAGAGGAGGCCACAGAGTGACCGACTCGCTTATGCTGGGGGAGAAGAACTCATTCCCAACTCCTGTAACCTCACTCGTCCCCTGCTTTCTCCGTTCTCTTGTACTGGGGGGGAGGCCTGAAGGCAGAGCAGGATTTGGGTCAAAGGTTGCAGAAAGAGAAGTGGGAAGGCTCTAACCCTGGAGCCCATGGTTCTGGAGAACAGACGGTAGAAATGTTTGTCTGAGCTGTGCCCTGGGATCTTGGAGGTGCTGCCTCTTGCGTTCAAAGGGGACCTAAAGGAGCAGGGATCTCATGCCCTTATCTGTCCCCATCTTCCCACTGAAGATTCTGGGGTAGTGGTTGAAGCTCTTTCTGGAGTGCTAGAACCCAAGAAATGAACTTGGCATGAGGAAACTGGTCATCCGTGTTAAAGTCGTCTTCCCTCCATTCTCCAGATGTCTTTACTCATATGAGTGAAAAGCTCTGTGTCGCTCTCGACGAACTTGTTGGCTCTGAGGAGACCCTGACCTGGGATCAGCACAGGGGGTGGTAACTGAACCGGTGCTATTTCTGTGTGTGACCCCAGAAGGGTCACATAGAAGCGAGGGTCATGTGTCTCCAGCTTTCTCGGAATCATTACTTCCAAGTTTTAGCTTTTGGTTAAATGTGTTCCTTTTATTTAGAAGGGACCCAGATGGTGTGCTGGTACACTCGGTTTGTCAGGCATGCCCTTCCCTACCTAACTCACGCTCGACTTCTTCGATTTTCAAGTTTCACTTCCTTCCTGAACTCGTCCTTGATCTTTGCCCTTCTCCCTGCATGGGACAGAGCAGAGAATGCTCCCTTCTCTGATGCTGTCGCACACTCTGTTGCAGCGCCCATCACACTGTGATTCTCTTTTCTTCCCTCTCTTGCTCTCAGGTTTTTTTCTCGCTCTCAAGCTGACGAGCTCTTACGGAGCATGTGTGAAATCTCACATCCCTCATCCAGTCGGCTTTCTCCTTCTCTGGGCCAGAACCCAATACATGGGAAGTAGTTCACTTAAACGTCGGCTCTGCAGTTGCCCAGGCATCTCCTGCCCAGTCCCAAGTGGGGAAGATTCACTTTCATCTTTCTTAATTGCCCCTGCTCTAAAACACATCGGTTGTTTGGTTTGTAGTAGAACTGTGCCCTTTGCTTTTCTTGTAGCACAGATACAGGCAGTTACTAATTTTTAACTAGACCGATTTGCTTGGGTAGGTGTTGTTTTTATTCTAGCACTTTAAGAAAATGAAAGTTTAAGGGGAATTTTTGTCTTGCCATTTCCTAGGAAACAGAGGTAGGGTCTTCGGTGGAAGGAAGGTAGAGAATAGCATCTTGTCAAAGACGCAGTGGTGAGTTATCCAGGGATCTGTACTGGTAGTTCTTCAGAGTTCCCTGTGGAGGTGTTTGTGTGTAAAAGTAACTTTCTAAGCACTGTTTAGATATTGTTTTTTTTTTTTTTAATATTTTATTTTTTAAATTTTTAAAAAAGATTTTATTTATTTATTTGACAGATCATAAGTAGAGAGGCAGGCAGAGAGAGGCGGGTAAGCAGGCTCCCCGCTGAGCAGAGAGCCCAGTTCGGGGCTTGATCCCAGGACCCTGGGATCATGACCTGAGCTGAAGGCAGAGGCTCATCCCACTGAGCCACCCAGGAGCTCCAGTTTGTTTTTGTTTGTTTGTTTGTTTGTTTTTTTAATTAAATAATCTCCAAGCCCTGTGTAGGGCTCAGACTCAAGATACTCAAACTCATGATTGAGTTCCTTGCTTTACTCAGTTAGTCAGACAGCCCTAGTGAGGTTTTTTTTGTTTTGTTTTAGTTAAGAGTCAAAACTTTCAGCAAATTGAGCAGGAAATGTAAATGATAATTAATACCTAACATCTAATAATAATCTTCCTACGTCAGGTTCAAGATGTTGTTCCTATAACGAGTTACGACACTGCTGGCTCATTCCTGCTACTGGGATGCAACAATGGATCAATATACTACATAGGTAAGTTTGTGGCCATGTAGCCTGGTCCTATTTAATATGATTTTTTAAAAATAAAATACTATTTAAAAAAATTTTAAATAGAAAGGGGCGCCTGGGTGGCTCAGTGGGTTAAAGCCTCTGCCTTTGGCTCAGGTCATGATCCCAGGGTCCTGGGATCGAGCCCCACATCGGGCTCTCTGCTCAGCGGGGAGGGAGCCTGCTTCTCCCTCTCTCTCTGCCTACTTGTGATCTCTGTCTGTCAAATAAATAAAATCTTAAAAAAAATTTTTTTAAATAGATGCACTATTTTAATACTTAAAATGTTTATGTTTTAGATATGCAGAAGTTCCCTTTGAGAATGAAGGATAATGATCTTCTTGTAACCGAGCTTTACCATGATCCTTCAAATGATGCCATTACGGCGCTGAGCGTTTACCTCACACCCAAAACAAGTTAGTACCCGGCAAAATTCTTGACCTTTTTTTGAGGATGTATGTGTATTATTGGTTTATTATGCTAAATCTAATAATAGTTTCTTTTTGAGAACTGCAGTTTGGAGGATATCGTCTCTCCGTCTGAAGTTCATATTTGGTCATGTATTGAAGCCAAACATGACCCGTAAGCAAGCATAAGTTGAGGTGGGAAATGAGGACTTGTCCTCTTCCGAGTTATATTGAAGTAAAACATTGCAGTATTAACTAAAGTTACTAAAAAGTAATCTGTACATTTACCTTCCTACTTACTGTAGCTGATTTTGTTTTGAAATTGGGAGCTTTTTGTTTTTTTAACTAAAAGTGAGAAAGCTTTCAGACTGTTAATTTCTGTTGGAAATTGCCTTATTTCCTTGGAAAGATTTTAATTTGTTATGGAAAAAAAAAAAAACATTTCATTTGGAGGTTTAGTATCTGTAGCTTTCAGTCTTTCCAAGACCATTGCAATGAAATTTTATTAAAAATTTTTGTGTTTTTTATATTTTTACATTCTAGATCAAAAGAAAACGTAAGTGGGAAATTTAAAATTTATCTGTAATGAATCGTAGTAAATATTAACGTGTCTAGCAGTATTAATATATTTGAATGTGGCACTCATATAAAATCGTCACTTTATTGAATTCATTGAAGAAGTGATCTTCAGTGGAAATATTTTAATGTATGCAGCTGATTTTGATTAATATTACAGTAGGATTTCAGCTGTCTTGTGTTAAAATGGGTCCATAAACACAGTCTTATGTGTTGGCTGCTTGTGTGCAGCAGTTGACAGAGTTGAGTGGTTGTGACAGAGAGTACGGCGCGAAAAGTTCGAAATATTTGCCATCTAGCTTTTTACAGAAAGTTTGCTGTCCTCTGCTATAGAATGAGATGTGCTTTTCTTTTCAATCAAGTTTAAAAGGGAGGAAAAACCTTGGCAGTGGCAGGGGGAGAACGGGGTGACTTTTTAGGTTAGAAGCGTTTGCTACAGTGTGTTCCTTCTCTTCTGATTCAGGTGTTTTCAGGTGAATCCGGCAGAATAACTATTAAAGCTAAAAGATTCTCTATCTGTGAACCTCTTAAGTATAGTGGTCACTGAGCTCCATTCTATCCTTAAATATGTAATGGAGTCTGGACACTTGTCTTTAAAAAAAAAAAACAGACACAGGTGAGCTTGACAGTGAGCTGTGCGTAGTTAGAAGACACACCGAAGGTGAGGATGATGTAAGCAACGTCATGGGTGTATTTGCTTCAGAGCTAAGTGTTTTGAGTCTGTTAAATAGTATATACGTGCGTATTCAAGAAAGAATCAGTAATATAACAAAAGTAAAAGTAAAACACATGGTTATTCCAGGCTAGAAGTGGTAATGGAATATTGCTTTAGAAATACTGTTAGGAAATACTTAGTGTGTCAGATTTACTAATTCTTTAAACATTTGTAGAAGACCTGCCATGTCTCAGGCACTCCGTAAGTTGATACAAATAAAGCGATGGTTGTGACTGAGTCCCTGTCAGTGATGAGTGGAGACAGACTTGGAAACAGAGGAGCGGGTGTTAGAGTGACGGCGATAGACCCTAACAGGCAGCACGGGGAGGGCTGCACGAGTCCATCCGGGAGGGAGGCCTGGGAAAGGACTTGCGAAGGAAATAACGATTTTAGTACGGTGTCTGTGCCGGCCTGGATTTGGGGCTTGTGAAGGCACCGAATCCAGCTCTGTCGCTTTTCTCCCAGGGCAGCTTTGTGTCGTCATCTGATGTGTCCCCTTTCAACTTGTGCCCTCGTGCAGGTGTCTCTGGGAACTGGATTGAGATTGCCTATGGTACGAGCTCTGGAGCGGTGCGTGTGATCGTGCAGCACCCGGAGACGGTGGGCTCGGGCCCGCAGCTTTTTCAGACTTTCACCGTTCACCGAAGTCCTGTTACAAAAATCATGCTGTCCGAGAAGCATCTGGTATCAGGTAAAGTCCTGGTGAGGAGCTCTGTCCCCTTAAAACCTTGTTTGCCTGTGTGTAATTTTCTAGACTCCACGAATGGAAAGAAGAGAAAAAACACTGGTTTATGTGAGAAAAACATATTAAAAGAAATGGTAGGAAAGTTTAATAACTGAAGAAATGTTATGGTTGTTTGTTAAAGAAAATTTATTTTTAATTTTGCCTGATTGTAGTATACATAAATCTAGTAAAGAGTTGAGCATATCTTTTACTTACTCTCTATTCTAATATTTTGTTCTCTTGGCAGATTATTTGAGGAAAATTACATTTTTTTGCGTTTGTTGTTCCTTAGTCATTAGGTTTTTTTTTTAAATGTAGATACTAATTAGATACTTAGATGATACAGATTTTTAAGCTTAATGAGTGTGACACAGTATGATGATCACACAGTAAAATTCCATTGATGAGGTTCACTGTATATGAAATTTCTAAAAGGCTTTAATTTTCTTTTGAGTCAGGTATATCAGTAGAGTTTGCTTTTACATTAAATCTTTTGTAGATCAGTTCCTGCCTAACTTAAACTTTTTATAAGCATCATTTTCATCTATCAAGTTTATTGTTTGTTTGAAGACTACGTCATACTAAAAGATGATGCATCTTTGACTAATCTGCAGTCTAAGTAAACACTCATGGGGCTGAAATACCTTGTCCACGGATGGATGGATGGGTGGGTGGGTGGATGGGTGCATGGATGGGTGTGCTTTTATTGATATTTAATTGCTTGAGTATAAAGTCAAGTGGTTTTGAGTATAATTATGCCCCCCCCCCCAAACAATCCATTTCTCTCCTCTTTGGGTTTTCTTAAAGCAGCTCACCTGCCTCTCTGAAGAGTCTTTGTCACACTCTTGTTGGTTCCATCTCTTTTGCCCAGTCACTAAGTGTTGGTTTGCCTCAGAGCTCTTCCTCGATTCTCCATTCTTCCTTGTCTGTAGTGTTCTTGGTGACTTGAGTGTCACCGTCTGTGTGTCAGTGACCCCCAGACTTTTTCTTCACCTGTGACCATTCACAGAGTTCCAAACTTATATATCTAGGGTCTGTCTCTGGTTGGATAGACATGTCAGAATTAACCTGGATAAACAGTACTTTCGCTGTTTCCCTCAGAAGCCATCTCAGTACACAGTATCACCAGTGCTCATTTCCTCAAGCCGAAGACCTAGGAACCGCTCTTGGTTCTTCCCTTTCTCACATCCCCACAAATGTGTAATCTGTCACTGAGTCCTTTTAGCTTTGCTTCAACGTATGTCACAGATCTGATCACTCGGTGTCCATTGCTGCCAGCCTGGTAGCTTTTATCATTTCTCCCCCAGATCACTGAGCTCAAATGTTTTTTTTGTCTGTTTCTCTCTTGCCTCTCTGAGGTTCATGTTCCTTATGGTAGGTAGAGCCAGAAATATCTTTTAAAAATGTAAACCTTGCTGATTCCCAGTGGCTTCCTATTGAGTGCAGGATAAATAAATGAATAGGGTTTTTGCTGTTATGGGTCCTGTCTTCTTTTCAAGTCTCTTTTTCTCTCTGCCCTTCATGTCACTTTCCTCATTGCTCACAACACCCTAACCCTTTGGCTTTTTGATTTGTTAAAAATGCTTCAGAACTTTTGCACTTCTTTTTTTTAAGATTTTATTTACTTATTTGACAGACAGAGATCACAAGCAGGCAGAGAGGCAGGCAGAGAGAGAGGAGGAAGCAGGCTCCCCCCTGAGCAGAGAGCCCGATGCGGGGCTTGATCCCAGGACCCCAGGATCATGACCCAAGCCAAAGGCAGAGGCTTTAACCCACCGAGCCGCCCAGGCGCCCTTGCACTTCTTTTTATTTGAAATGTTTCACGCCTTGATACTTGTTTGGCTGCCTTCTTGTCATTCAGGTCCTTTTCCAGTACCTCCTCAGTGAGGCCACCCAGTCCCGCTCAGCCAGACGTCTCTCCAGGTCGCTTTCCCTGTCACCATCTCGATTGGTTTTCTTCATAGACTTATCCCTGGATCATTGTTCTGTTTGCTTATTTATCGTCTGTCTCCCTCTGAAGAATGTCAGTCTTACAGTAGCAGAAGCTCTTTTACTCTGTTCTCAACACTTAACCGTACTTCTTTGACACATAAAAGATGCTGAAGAAATGTTACGTAAAATGAGGTAATTGGATCCTATGAGAAAATAAGACTGTTTTGCCAAGGTTATTGTGATGTTCAGATGACCATACTTAGACTCCTGAGTGCTGTTGTTTTGATGGTGATGAGGCTCCTGCAGGATGAGGTTCCAGAGAACTACACAGTGCGATCTGCATTTTAACATCAAATATTTCTTGTAGGTTTGAAATTTAAATAAATTTGTCAAGAAAAATGTCCAGTTGAGCTAAAAATCGAGAGTATTTTATGTTAACTCAGTTACATTATTCTGCCACCTGGAGGATACCAACATGTATGTAACGACATTCTTTTTCTGATAGTGTTAGTTTTCATGTCTTAAATAGAAACTTAAATGATAATTTTAACATAATAGTCATAATTGCCTGTTGAATCACTTTAAGTGTTTAAGGTATTTTCTTTTTTTTTTTTTTAAGGTATTTTTCTGAATCCTGGTAAGCGTAAGACTGAAATCAGGAAATTATTTCCCATGAAGTTGATTAAACAGCCTAGAACTAAATGTCTCCTTTTTCACCAGAAACCAGTATCCTGAGACATGAGAATTTTGTTACATAAATAACACTGATACTTTGAATTTTTATTGCTATTTGTTAAAATTAAATTTCTGAAGTTCTGTTTCAAATTTGCAACTGTGGCCATTTACCCAGTAGGAAAGGTGTGTATATATGAAAGTTTGGATACTTTCCTAGTATTTACTGGTGAAGTCATAGCTCATTGCTAATAATAGCACATTCTCTGGAATCCAGATAAATTGCACTTTTCCATTAAAAAGGAATGCCACAAAAGCATATTTATTTATTTATTTATTTATTTTTTAAAGCACTTTTTTTTTAATAAGTCATGCCACAAATGTACTTTTTTTCTTTTACATTAATATCAGTTGCTGGTTTATATTTTCTAAAGGAGTATTTAGATAAAAAACAATAGAGGTCAGGTACTTGTTAGATATCTCAATATATATCCACTTAATATTATTTACATGACAAAAAAAAGCTAGTTGGAGTATGTTTCTTAAATATAGCCTCTCATTTTATATAAAAATACTTTATTTTAATTTTTCTTAATATAGCTATGAGTGGGCGATAGAAGCTTTTTGACAAGTGTAATTTGTGGCAGTAAATTTTCAGGAACTCCTGATCTAGGTTGTTTAATATTTAACAGACGCAGTTTCAGTGGTTGAAAAAAATAAACTGCACAACTCATTTACTATGTAGTTTAGCCACAGAACAGAATAATATTCAGCATCTTTTGTCTTACGTACACCTTTTTTTTTTTTTTAACCTTTTTTACATTTATACTCAACAGGCTACTTTTATAAGGACTCATGGATTTACTCACACTTCTTAGATTTGTAGCAAGGTAAACTGTATTCAGTTATTTCAATTTTGTTGGCTAGGTACAGATTAAACATAACTTTAGGGTAAATGTGTCATCAGCCATTCAAAATATGCTGTGATCTATCCAAGGTTATAGTTTAAAAAGTTAAAATTTGTTTATAAAAGTGATTTTTTTTGATGCTTTTATAATCTATATTTAGCAACTTATTTTTTGTTTTCTTTCCTAGTGTGTGCCGACAATAATCATGTCCGGACATGGACGGTAACACGATTCAGAGGCATGATCTCTACTCAGCCAGGTTCTACTCCGTTAGCGTCATTCAAGATACTGTCTCTGGAGGAGACGGAAAGTCACGGAAGCTATTCCTCTGGAAATGACATAGGTGGGTTAGATAATTTGGGGGCATTTTCAAGTACTTTGTGGGCAATGCAGAAGTAGTATGTTAACTGTAGTAGAAACCTAAAATGAGTTTCAAATAGAAATTTTTCACTTCAGTTTTGAAACTCATTTAAAAGAAATTTAATGTGTTTCTTAGTTCTATAAATTCACAAACTATAGCCTTTTTTTGCTTAAAAAGTTGAGAGCAAAGTTTTTATCTGTTTATCATTTCCTTATTAAAATAATATCTCCAAATGCTAACCACTTTAGGTTGTAATTAAAAGTCAGGATAGGGAAAAAAATAAATAAATAAAAGCCAGGATAGCAGTGCACATTTGACACCTGAAGCTTTTTTTTTTTTTTTTCCTTTTATTGCTAATAATCTGAAAATAAAATTTTGAAGGTGGCAAAGGGCTGGCTGTGTTACATGCTAGCAGTTGTCTTGATGGCATTGCAGTAGCTTTTAGAAAATGATAATAGCACATCTCAGTCAATACGCTCTGATTTCAGCAAAAAGTATATTAAGTTGGTGTGACTTGTCCGTCACGACACCATATGACATATGTGGATGTGGATTCTCTCTCTCTCTCTCTCACACACACACACACACACACACATACTCTCTCTCTCTCTCTCTCTCTCTGTCTTCAGCAAAAGTAAATGAAGTTGGTGTGACATGTCTGTCATGATACCGTATGACTTGTTCGGATGTGGATTTTCTCTCTCTCTCTCTCTCTCTTACACACACACACACACACACACACACACACAGTCTTCACAGAGACAATCATTTTCCCCAGGGGCCCTTTTGGAAGAATTTCTACTGTATATACATTGTGTCTCACGTACTTTTAATAGTTCATAAGACCTGCTCACTGACTCCTGTGCCTGTCTGGTCATTTTTTAAATAAGCAGAAATTGTAGCACTGATGGAAAATAGGGAGTATATGAGAGGTCTTTTACTAGATTTGTTTTATGTGAAACATTTAAATATATGTCCATCCAGAATATGCCCTCACGGTAAAGATTTCAAAGTGGTTATCTTTTTTTTTTAAGATTTTATTTATTTGACAGAGAGAGAGGGGGACACAAACTCCTCGCTGAGCAGAGAGCCCAATGTGGGGCTCAATCCCAGGACCCTGGGATCATGACCTGAGCTGAAGGCACAGGCTTAACCCACTGAGCCATCCAGGTGCCCCTCAAAATAGTTATCTTTGAAAAAATACAAGCTGCTTATGGGAATTATACTACCACAGTCTTAGTGGTTTTTTCAAAGAAACACTAGGTTTTGGTGATTTGAACTAACTGCTCTGTGACACAGTTTTCTATGTGATCTAGGCACTGGAAGTTTAGTTTTATCTTATCAATGTATTTTTTTTTCCTGATTTATTGAGCTATAATTGACATATAACATTGTGCAGGGTTAAGTTACAGCATCAACAATTATATTGAGTGCCTTTGCTCCAAGTATTAGAAATATTTAAAAAAAAAAAGAAAAGAAAAGAAAAGAAAAAAGAAATGCAGTGAACCTCAAGTTGCAGTGTAGTGACCAGTGGGGATAAAAAGCAAACAGTTACATGGGGCGAGGCACCCAGGGCAGATAGTGCTAGTCTCCGTGCTAGGTGTTGTGGCCTACTGTCCCAGTTAATCTCCCTGACAATTTTATGAGGTAGATTATTGCCACTTAACACTGATGGAAACTGACGAGGTCTTAATGTTTGGACTAAAACTTTGAGCTGAGACACGAAGGTATAGAATGTTACCGGATGAGGACATTATTGTCCGAGAAAACAGCATGCTAGAGGGATAGAGGCCCAGAGAACCTGGCAAGTTTAGAAAATGTCAAGGTCATTAGTAGTTGCTGGTACGTGGGTAAGAATTATAGGGCGTGAGACTGGGTGGAAGGGCAGGGTCCGATCATGGAATGTCAGATCAGGGAGAACATGTGTAATGTGAATAAACAGATGTTTTGGAACAGCCCTGTAAGTGACAATAGCCTTGTGAAATATTTGAAAGAGGGAAGGGAGATTTTTTTCCCCCCCTTTATAATTTTTTAAGAAAATATATTAAGAGCTAGACATTCAGGTTAGTGGAACAGAATAGAAAGTCCAGCTTCAGAGGCTCCTGTGGGTGGGATCTGGACGGCAGCGGGTAGCTGAGTAATCAGTATCAGAGGCCGCTGTGAAACAAAGAACGGAGCGACTTAGAAAGCAAGAAGCTCAGAGGAGTCTTTCTGATTCCCTGCTCCTTCCTCACCATTGAAGATAGACGCCTGAGAACATTTTGTGTTCTGAAGGAGCCAGCTTGGGGAGAGGAGTTGGAGAAACTTGAAATTCGGGGTTGGGGGATGTGGATCACTGAGGTACAAAAAGTTATGTGAGAATCTCCCATGAAAGTAAAGGTTGAAGGGAGAGAAGATACAGTCCCAGAACCCTCGTCCCTGGTTATTTTATTCAGCATCGCTATTTTGACTTTGGTTATGGGTTATTGAATGAGGACCATCATTTCCTCCAGTAGAATCAGACTTCAGAAGACTGTCCAGTCGCTGAGCCCCTGCGCAGCCTCATGAGGAGCCAGAGGTCTTGGGTGTGAACTCCAGTTCCGTTAGTCAGGACCCGTGAGGTCTCTGGTTCCCTGATCTCTTGATGCCTTACTTTTCTTATCTGTAAAATGAAGATAATAATAGTGTATCCCTTATGTGGTTGTTAAGAAGACTAAAATGAGTTACTTGGGAAGCATTTCCTGTGGCACACAGTGAGCATAGTGTAGGTACTTGCTAGCTAATAAAGATGTTCCATTTATTAATTAGGTGTGATTCATGTAAAATTGTTTCATACATCACATACTTTTTGTGAATAACCAGTTGGTATTATTTTAGTGAGTGAGTATGAAAACAAGAATTATTAGAATTTTATGTTTAAGTTTTGCATGAAATATTTTTTTTATATTGTTCAGAATCTTTCTAAAATATATGAGCTAGTCACCTGCCTTGCCAAGTACAATCAAGTAAAAATAATTGAATCCTTTTTTTCAGATGGAAAACCTTGCAGGATGCAGCAGGTTTCTGATTAATTAAATTTATATTTATTAATTAAATTCTGTTTAATGAGGTTGCACTTTATTCTTTAAGGGTTTGCATGCAGCTTTGCAAAAAAAAGAGTAAAATCCGTAATACATAATTTTACTTATATGTCCTTTTTCTGAGGTTATAAGAAACTGAGCACATTCTCAAAGATAAAACCTGTAGAGCCTATATTTTAACAGGTCTCATTCTAGTACTCTTGATGTATAGTCTTATGCAAATTAATGCCTTCAGCTTTAATGGCCATAGTGCATAAAATACAACTTGAAATTTTAATGTATTTCTTTAAGAAAGATTTAATGCAAGTTGGAGTACTTGCCAAAGCCCTTCATTCTTGTCTGACTTGGACATGGAATACACAATGCTATATAGTGATAGGCATGGAAAAATTTTTTTTTCCTCTTTGATACTGATATTCATGTTCCTTTTGTTCAGTGAAACCAACCGAATTTCAGTTAACTTGTTTTGCATTGTCTGTTTCCTAACCCAGGGCCTTTCGGAGAGCGAGATGATCAACAGGTGTTTATCCAGAAAGTTGTTCCCATCACCAACAAACTGTTCGTAAGACTCTCATCGACTGGGAAAAGGTAAAACTTTATGGTAGAGGTGTTTATATTCAGAAGTCACTTTTGTCTTAAAAAACCTGTTGAATAATTTGGCATATTGATGAAAGAGTGCTACCAGAAACAAATTGTTGAAAAAAGAAATCTAGTCATAATCTTGTGATCATTTTAGCTTAAAATAAAGACAGTATTTAGTCCTTATTCTCTAGCATTTATTTAGATTTTCAAGCATGCTGAGGATAGTGAAGGACAAGTTATAGAGCAAGAGTCATGAATTTGATGGCAGAGAGTTGGACTAAATTCTAATTTTGGCATTTGCTCTTAACTAGCTATGAAAATTCAACTTGTTGCTTTTTTTCTCTGAGCCCCCTCCCCAGTTTCTTTATAAAATAAAGTTCACCTACCATGGCAAGATGTTATAAGATAAAATGAGTTAAAAACATGAAATATCTTGTGTGGTCCCTGGCACTAACAGATGCACAATGGAAGTTCGTTTCCCCTTCTTTTTCCATTTGAGTGAAATTTTACTTCTTTTAAATTATTACATGTAGCTTCACACAGATTGAGCTGCTGTACGTTTCTCTTCTTTAAAAACCTAAGATTTGGGTGCCTGGGTGGCTCAGTCGTTAAGCATCTGCCTTCAGTTGAGGTCATGATCTCAGGATCTTGGGATCAAGCCCCGTATCAGGCTTCCTGCTTGGCAGAAAGCCTGCTTCTCCCTCTCCCACTCTGTCTGCTTGTGTTCCCTCTCTCACTGTGTCTCTCTCTGTCAAATAAATAAATAACATCTTAAATAAAATAAATAAAAATAAAAACCTACGATTTTTTTGCAGGCCAAACAAGTGAAAAAGGTAGAGTTCCTATTAGTAGTCATTAAGAAGTTTACGGATTTTCATATAAATGTTAACAAATGCTACTGATATTCTTACCCTTCAGCATATGGTCTCTGATATTTTAAAGAATAATCTCTTGGAGATACATTTTCTTCCATCAAAGTTCATTGCATGTAGTCCTCAGCAGTTGTTAAATGAATTGATGCTAGAGAATGATTTTTATGTACTAAACTATCTTTTTGTCACCTTGTTTTTTTAAAGAAAATATATTAGAAGCCTGTGATGTAGTTAGAAGTTGAATTAATATCTTGAGAAATGTTATAAGTTATTGTGATTTATTGTGTTCTCTGCATATTCAGTGAAGATGTTGCCAAACATTTATTAAAACTGCCGCATAACATCTTCTAGCGATGTAGTATTTCATAGCCTTGTTCAATTCTAGTGTCTCCCCTCTTCTGTTACTTTAAAGATTTATTTACTTATTTTAGAGAGAGAGATCAAGCAGGAAGGGGGAGGGGCAGAGGGAGAAGGAGAGAGAAACCCAGGTAGACTCTGCACTGAGTGTGGAGCCTGACGTGGGGCTCAGTCATGACCCCAAGATCAGACTCGAGCCTAAACTAAGGGTCGTAAGCTCAACCGACTGTGCCACCCAGGTGCCCCTTTTCTGTTACTGTAAACAGTAGCAGAGTGTTAGAAGCAATTATAATCTGTATAACAAAATAAATTTTATAATTTTTATATTTACGATTCCAGAGGAAAAGATATGTTTATAAAAATAATCAGAAATTATTTTACAGAATCGAATAGGAAACCAACCCTTTATGAAGCTAATGTAAAGCAAAGCTTTTGTTTAAAGATAGTTCAGATTCTTAAGAATGAGAAGTAAAATGAAAAGGTTTTATTGAAAGTGGGCAGCAACAAACCTTATCAGCGTTTTAAAGGAAGAAGTAATTCTAAGGAATCTAGCCCATAGGAAAAACAAAAAGCAAAATCATCTTTGTTTTCAAGCAGATAGGTTTATATTATTTCATTTCACTTTATTTTAAATGTAAACAGTAATCTAGATTTATAAAATATTTTATATCAATTTATAGGTATTAGTTAAATATAATTCACTATATCAAGAAAAATTTAATTATCTTGATAAACACAGAAAAAACATTTGATAGTTCACCCATTTTTGACTTCAAAAAAAGGAATCTTGTACTTAAAATGACAGATTACTTTTAATCTGAAAATAATACCTATAAAAACAATTATAGTACACTTTATACTCTGGTGAAATATTGAAAACTTTTCCCTTAGATTGGGAATGAGACTAGAATAGCCTCTGTCCCTATATGTGGGCATCTAGTAATTAACCCCTCTCCCCTTACCACTTTTTGCCCTGCCTGCTAGGAAGCTCAGCTATGCTCCATATGCTGTTTTTTGTTTCTTACATTGATAAGGATTGTATTTCCCCTTCCTCCTTTATTTTTGACCTTGCATTTGCCTGGTACTAATTGTTCCTTTTTAAATTTTTTTTATTTATAAGCCCCTTCTGTTTTGAAGTAGTCTGGGATAAATAATTAAGTACAGTTCAGTCAACTCTTATATGACTTTGACACATCATTTGCTGATACTGTTCCTTGGTTTCCTTATTTGTCAAACATGATAGTTGTTCATTCTCAGGTTCTTTTACCCTTAATGAAAATTAATGAAATAGTTATAAAAATGCTTCAGAAAAGTTAAGAATATTATCCTAATGGAGGGTGCTACTTAGATCTCTCCATACAGCTCTGCATTTTTTTTCTGGTTTCAGACTTGTAATTTGCACATACATTTTAAATGACCTCTCAAGATCTTTTCTAGTTTCTTGCCTAGTTGCTTTGTTTCTTTCTGCCTTTTAGTTTTATAACGTCTTTTTAAAGAATTATTCAATTCCTATCAAGGTTCTTTTCTGTTTTTCTTTTTTTTAATTTTTTTTTTTTTATTTGACGGAGAGAGAGATCACAAGTAGGCAGAGAGGCAGGCAGAGAGAGAGGAAGGGAAGCAGGCTCCCCGCTGAGCAGATAGCCCGATGTGGGGCTCGATCCCAGGACTCCGGGATCATGACCTGAGCTGAAGGCAGAGGCTTTAACCCACTGAGCCACCCAGGCTCCCCTTAAATTTTTTTTATTATTTTTTTTCTTTCTGTTTTTCTCTTAAGCGTGACTTAAACTATTGCATTATTTCAGTTATTCAAATACATTGTTTTATAAGAGCCTTTTCTCTATACTCAAACAGCATTCAAATTTTATTTCTGTCAACTCGCCTTGAGCTTTTTAATGTTTTACATATAGAGGACGCTCATACAGAAACAATTGATTTCAAAAATCTGGCTTACAAAATGTTAGTTGTTCCCCATCTTCGACAGAATCTGTGAGATCCAGGCTGTTGACTGCACAACAATATCGTCGTTCACGGTGAGAGAATGTGAGGGCTCGAGCAGGATGGGCTCCCGGCCACGGCGCTACTTGTTCACGGGCCACACGAACGGCAGCATTCAGATGTGGGACCTGACCACTGCCATGGATATGGTGAACAAAAGTGAAGAGAGGGGTAAGTTCCGCGCCCAGAGCTCTTCGTCGCAGGGTGTGCCTCTGACGGCAGTGATGGTAATGAGGGTGTGTCTTCCCAAGATGTAGGTGGTCCCACTGAGGAGGAGCTGCTCAAGTTACTGGATCAGTGCGACCTGAGCACATCTCGCTGCGCTACTCCTAACATCAGTCCAGCAACTTCCGTGCTCCAGCACAGCCGCCTCCGGGAGTCCAGTTCCAGGTGAGGGTGGGGGTCGGGGACTGTGTCGCGGGTTCGCTTGGTTGCTTTGGGGAAGATTGGGAGATCCCGTAATCACATAGTTGTTGGAAGCCACGTTGTTCAAGGCACGTTTTTAATTCAGACTTCATGTTGATACTCAGTTGTTGTTTTTTTTAAATAGTAATTTCTTATCCTCAAGCATATCTGATTCTTTTAATAGAAAAACACATTTTCCCTTTAACTTTTGTGACTTGCTGCCAATCTGGATGCCTTTTATGCAATCAACAGTTCATTCAAAGGAAATTAGAAAAACCACATGTCACCTTGGATAGTATGTGACACTTTGTTCCTGTTGCCTCGGGGACATATTAATCAAAGTGATGACATCATCTGTCTAATCTTGGATTTAGTTATTACGTACTTTTAATACAGTGGCTTAGTGTATCTTCCAGCTAGCACATTTTTAACAATTCCGAAATTTGAACTAAGGACCAAATACTGATAAATACTGATTTATATTAGTTCCGCATTAGTTTTAAAGGGTCCCCCCCCATCACTTTTTTCAGTTATTTAGAAATCCAGCTGGACTGAATATGTATATGATATTATTTTCATTGGTAATTTGATACACGTACAACTCTGCAAACACTAATACATACTATAAAGAGTCTTAATAAGTAAATTTTTATTTATAGAAATTCTTTTTTTTTTTAATTGTTTTTTTAGAGATTTTATTTATTTATTTGATAGAGATTATAAGTGGGCAGAGAGGCAGGCAGAGACAGAGAGACGGGGAAGCAGGCTCCCCGCTGAGCAGAGAGCCCGATGTGGGGCTCGATCCCAGGACCCTGGGATCATGACCTTAGCTGAAGGCAGAGGCTTTAACCCACTAAGCCACCCAGGCACCCCTACATCACTCTTTATATATTTAAATAATGTCTTTTCAGGTAGTTTAATGAGATAGGCCCCTGAAAAAATCTCAGAAATCTAAACTATAATTTTTAAAAACTCTCTTTCAGCCTTCAGCTCCAGCACCATGAAACCATCCACGAAGCAGCTACTTATGGTTCCATGAGGCCTTACAGAGAGAGTCCCCTGTTAGCAAGAGCAAGGAGAACTGAGAGCTTCCACAGTTACAGGGACTTCCAGACTGTTAATTTGAACAGAAATGTAGACAGAGGTGTCCCTGAAAATGGGAACGTGGGTCCAATACAAGCCGAAGTAAAGGGGGCAACAGGGGAGTGTAATGTGTCAGAGAGAAAGTCTCCTGGAACAGAAATGAAGAGTTTGAGAGAATCAGATGGTGGATTGGAAGTGCACAAAATAGCTGAAGGTCTAGAATCCAAGAAAAGGTCCTCAGAAGAAGAAAATGAAAATAAAGTGGAATTACGGAAGAAAGGGGGATTTGAAGGAGGAGGATTCCTTGGGAGAAAGAAAGTTCCCTATCTGGCCTCATCCCCGAGTACTTCTGACGGAGGAACGGACTCCCCGGGGACTGCATCTCCTTCTCCTACGAAGACCACGCCATCTCCTCGGCATAAAAAAAGCGATTCTTCAGGTCAAGAATACGGCTTGTGAAAACTCACCAAAATAAATAGTTGTTTTGTTAATTTAGAGGAAAGTTCGCAACTTTACTGGATTTCAGTACATTCGCTTTTACACCAAACTTCACAAGAAATTAAAACCGGAGTTCATTCGGTATCTTTTTAACAGAATTACCCGGAGTGAGGAGGTAAAAATAATTCTGTCTCTTTGGACCTTTTGGAAAGTTTTTTTTAGTTTTACAAGTACATTCAACAGATTATTTGTAAAGCAGGAGTCCATTTCAACGTTTAGCTACTCTGGATTTTGGAAGCAAAATACCGAGTCGGACTGACCTGGGGCGCACTGCACTTGGCCATCCCTGAGGGCGCAGGGACCAGCAGATGGCGCTCCTGATCTCCTCGTGCTTGAGATTTGTCTCGCATCGTCCTGTGAAGTGAATCACATTAAATCTCTCTGGATAGTCTCCCAACACTTCTTGTGATTGCCACGTGTTTACCAGATATTTAATGAGGTGCTATGTTTGTGAAAAATTACCTAATTCAGAAACACTATTAATGTTGACCACCAGATTACACTATGTAGTAGGCAGTCCCTTCGGATGTTTTTCTTAAATCGTGGGTCATTTTCTGATTCTCATTATTTGGAGTTCTTAAATCTTAGAGTGTCACCAATATTAAATACCCAAAGTCCATTTAAACTTTCTTTAAAGTTGGAGCAGTTGTCTGTGTTTGAAACAGTTGAAATAAAAAATAATAATCAAGGCTAGAGCTTTGCGTGCCCAGAAGGGAAACCATCCTAGTCTTCCGTCTGCCTTGTCTGATTTAGGGGGCCACGTGTGTCCCCCCACTGTCAATAATGAAAATAATTAAGTCAGAATGTCGCCATATTGTTAAGCTTCTAAGACGGCAGTTCTCAACTTTTGGTTAAAGGTTTTGGCTGCTATACAAATAATTGTTTTAAAATATATTTTGAATTATGAGACAAATTTTTTGTACCTTTTTTTTCGTTTGGAATACTTTTCAAGTTTCTGCACATAGGGCAATTGTAAATTTAAAGCATTAAGCATTTATTGGTGAATAATGTATATATTCCCTGTCAAGAAATATGAGTGAAATTGAAATAAATTCTTTAAAGTTTACTATATTGCTAGTGGTTTCACAACACTTGTATTTATTTATCAATGAAGTCTAATAAAATTGATTAAGACGATGTGTTCTCGGTTATTTAAGGAGTAGTTATGCTGTTTGAAGTACACCTATAAGGCTGGCTGGGGTCTGCTTCCGGCGGTTAGAAGGGGGGAGGGCAGAGGGGGAACGGAAGAGGCCCAGAGGGTGACTTACATTCTCGTTGAGGGGGAGGGTCGGGCCCAACATCCTTGCCATATTGCTAAGGATTTGCCATTATCTTCATAGCCACTTTCCCCTTCCCACAGTCAGGTAAAAGGTGGGTGGGCGAGTAAGAAAATGAGTGAAAAAGTTTGTATTTAACCAGCCTTCTCCAAGAGTAAGGCCATGGGGTAGGGAGGAGCTGGAGACTATGACATAGCAAAAGCCCATAAAGAGGCAACTCGCTAAAGCACAGGTTGCAGTCTACTACGAGGCAGATCTTTTTGTTTCTCTCACTTAGGAGAGTTTGAACCTTGATGCGGTGACGGGGGTTGGAGCCTGCATGGCGCTTTGTCGCCTGGAGCAGATGATCCGTTCTGGGCCTCAGCATTTTCCTTCTGCCTACCTCAGGAGGTGTTTCTGTCACTGAAAAAACTTGAGCTGAATCTATATACTTCGTGTTTGATGAACAACAGGAACAGAATTAGAATTGTCACAGTGAGGAGAGTGTTTCCACTAATTCTGTATTTCAGAGCGGTCTCAGAAGGACTCACACACCGGCTGCAGAGGTACTGCTCCCCTCAGTTTATAGAGGCGATCATGAGGAGAAATTACTTAGCCACAAGTCTTGTCAGCTACCAAGCCAACTTTTGAACCCACGTCTGCCTGTTTCGGAAGCCTGTGGTCTTGCTCCTGGCTTTCTCATCAAGGCTGATACATGGCCCTCACCTCAGGTTAGGCACGGACACTTGTTGGGGCCTCCAGACCTGCCAAGTTCAAATCTGGTGGGTGGGGCCCACGCTTTGTAAAAAGCCCCACGGTTGATTCTAACGGGCACTGATGGCTGAGATCAGAACATCCTATTAAATGGGCTCACCCTTATCGTCATCATTTATGTGTAAATTATAACTTGGAGCTGTTAGTGTGTTTTCATAAACCTTGTTTACATTGAAAAATTAAGCAAACCATCTTGAGATGAATTTACATGATATTTGTGTGTTGGAAATAAACTGCTCAGATGTGACATAATTAAGTTCCTTATCCCTGAATCACTCCATCTGGCCTATGTTTTATTTACAGGTTGTTCGAGCTGAATTCTATTGACGACAGCAATGACTTTAAGATCAGCATCAGGTACACGGGCAGATTAGTATTTAGGTTTTCCATTTAGTGGAAACAACAACATCTCATCTATAAATAAAATTTTTAATAGAGATTCTAAAACCATGGCTACACACTCTTATCAAACCACTAATATTAGGAGTAACAACAGTAGTTCTGAAGCTGGAAAGGTGGTCTCTGGGAGTGGTCAGACCTGTGTCGGGAGATTAAGAACCAACTGAAAGGGATTTGTAGAGACCTCGTTGTCCTTTGTGGTGTATCCCAGGGGCACAGTCCCTGAGCACAGCTAGCAGCTCAGCCCCTGAGCGCCTCTGGGTTGCTTTCCACCTTTGCTACTGGCTCTCGACACCAGAACCCCCGGATCTCCTGTAGGCTTTGAAAAGCTTGGTGGGCACCTGGGTGGCTCAGTGGGTTAAAGCCTCTGCCTTTGGCTCAGGTCATGATCTCAGGGTCCTGGGATCGAGCCCCGCATCAGGCTCTCTGCTCAGCAGGGAGCCTGCTTCCCTTCCTCTCTGCCTGCCTCTCTGCCTACTTGTGATCTCTCTCTCTGTCAAATAAATAAATAAAAACCAAGGAAAGCTCTTGATGCCTCAGCCCCATAGCAGACAACTGAATCAATCCCTAGGCATGAGTCTCCACGTTACCGAGGCTGGGGACACAATACCAGCGCAATGAACAAAATCTTGGGCTTCTCAGAAAGGTGAAAGTCAGGTTCAGAGTGTTGCAGGGGGCAATGTTCTTGCTGGGAGCCATAGAGGCTTTTGTCCAGCTATGGGATCAAAATGTAAACGATGCAGTGAAACTAATTCATGTAATAACTAAATGTCTAATTAGGTTCAATGGAGAATGATTTAATATAAAATCCCCCGCAGTTCTCTGTGTTCTTTAGGTTCTACGCTGTGATGGTGGCATCCAGGTGGCTCAGTCGGTTAAGCGTCTGCCTTCAGCTCAGGTCATGATTTCAGGGTCCTGGGATCGAGACCCACATCGGGTTCCCTGCTCTGTGGGGAGCCTGCTTCTCTCTTTGCCTCTTTCTGTTTTTCATGAATTAAAAAAAAAAGTAGCAATGGGAGGAAACCATTTTTAAAAAGTTTTAAATTGTGATAAAGGTATTTAGTTAATTTTTCAAAAATGAGGAAGACCTCAATCTCCTAAATCCACCTGTAACCAGCAAATCATATTTGCAGAAGAGTAGACCAAGGATAAAGATGCAAGCTTACGACTGGAAAAAAGCACTTTTCCCCTCTATGCCTTAAGTAGCTCGTGTGATTCAGAAACTCAGCCTTGGTTAAGACTCATTTGTGAAGTGAGCTTTAAACTACTTGACCCAGAATCAACAAATGCTATTAAAACCAGTAAACTAAATTAGCCAATCCTGTGTTTCCATTTTAGAAAGTATAAAACTTGGCAAGAAAAAAAGAATCTTATAATTTGTACATCCATTGCCAAGGGCGCACAATTATTTCAGATTTGTTTGCTTAACGTAGTTCTGATGAGGGGGCAGAACTTGTGTTTATGCTGGTCTGTGCTTTTGACACTTAGAGTTGGCAAGGTTCGTTGGGAGTTGGTCAGTCTGACGAGCTGTTCCTCCACAGATGTGGCGAAAGCCCCGGTACCCCAGAATCCAGAGTCTGGCTTGTTTTGAGCCAGAACAAGGTTATCCCTTATTTTATAGACTTTTGCCAGTTCAGCTTTGGGAAAATCCACCTACCCCTCGATTAACTCACAAAATGCTGTCAGACAATTGTGTATGAAACCTAGAGATTCAAAATAGTTTCCTGGGATCCTTAAGTAGACCATTAAGAATAAGGAAGACTTTTTTTTTTTTTTTTGAACATTGTTTTCCATGAAGAACAAACTTGAATACCTTTAATTTTATGTTGATAACTTGGGGAAAAAATGTCTTACTGTAGGACTTTCACCAATGACTAATCCAAATAGAGCAGATGACGGAACTTGTGACCCATGGAAAATCACCCGCTCTTAGTGACTTTGGGCTAAAAACAGTGAGTCCCTGAAATGAAGGGTATAGCACAGAGTAATAGACACGTAGCTATACGTAGGATTTATATGCTTATGTATCATCTTGGTTTATGTGTGTTAATTTAAACAATTTCAAAGCTGGAAGGAGCATAAAATGTGCCTTCTTAAAATTCTACATAGGCTAATTAAATAATGCAAATATTTAACCAAGTGAAAGGTGCTAAGTTAAAGATGTCAGTATTCCCGGGTAATCAGTGAATTGACAGTTTTTTATGGAAAGTTCTGTAGTTTCAAACCATGTAAAATATGTGGGAAATACCTCTTTAGTCCTTTTCAGAAGATTCGTAAATACAAGGTTTACAAGTTTATGTGGTGCTCTGTCAAAAGGTTGGTGAAAACTTTTTTTTCCATTAAGTTTGGTAAATACTTATCCCTAAACATTGTCATTAAATTGGACTGTCAGTCCAGTGTGTATCCCTCAGTGCCATTCTGTAACTGATTAAGCTTGGCCTGAAGCTCGAATTTTACTTTGTAGCTATGATCATTAGAATTATTCTTCCAGGATCGTGTTTTTACAGGATTGAATGGAGAAAAGGGACTGAGAGGGGCAGTAGTGACATCCTCTCAGAAAACCTGCTTTGTTTTTAAACTAGTAACTTCACTTACTTGTTACGACTGTGGGACAATTTGAAATTGTCACTAATTATTCATTTAACCAATGGAGCCACTGTTGGAGCCAAGTGAAAATTACATGCTTATTTAAGCTTCCACAAAGTAAGAGCAAAGTAATTATTTTCATACTGACATTACCCCTTATTTCAGATCACCAGAAAAACAGACCTCTATTAAGGAGGAACAATTTCAAAAACAATTCTTGTTTTTTTTTTAAAAGGATTACAGAATAAGAAGAAGCAATGGCTTTTTAGCATATATGATGTGTCAGTCCGTGACACCCCCATGGGGATGGGGCGTGGGGCAGACATTTCAGGTTTCTGTGATGCAAGTTTCCATCCTTCACAGGTGGGTGTCAGTGAACGTGGTGTGCTCCTTAGTCACTGAGCTGAAGCCTTTGATGGCATTCATCAGGTCCTCTTCATCCACATACTGGAAAATAAGCCAATCGCCATTGATTAGGACAGTCACTGTTGATAGTATTGGCCATCGGTTGATAGTTCTATCAATTTAATATAGAAAGTACTCTGTAAATATTCTGTTAAAGGCTAACATCCTACACTCAAAACTGTGGTTTGAGTGGTTTGTGACTGCCCTTCCCTTAAGTTTACCTTAAAGAAAGGATCACGTCACATGTACACATGAACTGTGGACTAATCCAAAATGTCATTTGAGTGTTATGGTGTGCCATACCTCAACCTTTCTAAACCTCAGTTTTCTTATCTGTAAAGTGGGGAGATTATATTTTCCATGTTTATTTTATATTTTTATTTGTGTGTTTTTTATATACATATATATTATATCTATATATATAATATATATAGATAGAGATATAGATAGATATGCAATATAAACCTAAGATTTAGTTCAAAATGCAAGCAGAAGAGACAGAATGCATGCTATTTTGCTCCATTGCTTCCCACTCTCTTACTCTGTTTTGTATTTATCGAAGAGGGCTAGTAAGAGTGTTTATAACGTTATAATGAACAGATGATTTTTCAAGTATCGGCAACTTCCAAAGCTTTCTCCAAGTTGCCTTGTACATCGCCTATTGCTGCTACTGTCAAAAGCAAGCAGAACTGTCACTAGAGTGTCACAGTGAGGACTGAGGGCTCTGTAATCAAAGGATGGTTTCAAGATACCAGTTCCATTGACAAATTACTGTGTATCCTTCGGTGGGGACACATAGGCATCTAAGCCCTCAATTATGTTGTCATGTTGTCTCCCATAAACTCGCCATTTTGCATGTCAAGTGTGATCAATTAACAATCCCTTATGTTTCAACCTAATGTATTTATTCCTCCATTTAGAAACTTCAGATCTAGAATGGAATCCCGGAATTCAAGAGCCATCACAACGTCAAGCAGGCCCATAACTTCAAAATGCGTATCGTAAAACATCGTCCTGAACCAGTCAAAGAGAACGGCGCATTTTATTCTATTTTTCCCTATGACTGGAACCTGGAGCCAGGAAATCTGCTGTATTCCTTGCGGTTAGTTAAGAAAGTCTTCATGGAAAACCTTGACCTTTCAGTGAAGGAAAAATGAGAACCGAGAGGAGTGCAAGGGTCCAGAAGCAGAAGCAGATGCTTGAAAGACACGGAGGTGACGAGTTCTGCCTCCGAGAAGCATGCGGAGGAGCTGCGGTCTTAGTGGGCTGCTCTACCGGCTCACTGCCCCAAAGGAATGGGTGCTCCAGGTACTGGGGCGCCTGGGTGGCTCAGTGGGTTAAAGCCTCTGCCTTCGGCTCAGGTCATGATCCCAGGTCCTGGGATCGAGCCCCACATCGGGCTCTCTGCTCAGTGGGGAGCCTGCTTCCCTTCCCTCTCTCTGCCTGCCTCTCTGCCTGCTTGTGATCTCTGTCAAATAAATAAATAAAAATCTTAAAAAAAAAAAAAAAAAAAGTCCAGGTACTTGGACAGAAGGTACAGGCAGAAGTTTGATGGTTGGTAAAAACTCTAGGATTTTATCTATTTCAGCCACTAGGGACTTAAACAAATATTAGATAATAATGGGGTTAACTTTCAAAGGATCAATTATTTGTATCCACTGGACTGAAATCATGAAGGCTGAAGTTCATACACAGCAATGTCTTATTTATCATGACTTTCTGAGTTTCTTGGAAAAGAGCCATTGAGCCTATCAAAAGAACTGCTTTTTCTTTTCTTTTCTTTTTTTTTTTTAAAGATTTTATTTATTTATTTGACAGAGAGATCACAAGTAGGCAGAGAGGCAGGCAGAGAGAGGGCGGGGAGCAGGCTCCCTGCTGAGCAGAGAGTCCAATGCTGGGCTTGATCCCAGGACCCCAAGATCATGACCTGAGCCAAAGGCAGAGGCTTACCCACTGAGCCACCCGGGTGCCCCAGAACTGCTCTTTCTCCTCTAACCTCAAACCAGAAGGAAGAAGGTGACGCACTTCTTTTGCTTTTTTGCTTTTTTTTTTTTTTTAAGACCAATCCCAGTGTCCCCAATCACCGTCCGCCTGACTCTTCCCTTGCAGAGTGCTGGGAGGCAACAGTCTGTGAGGGACAGAAAGCTCTCAGGCCATCTCTTTACCGATACCTTTTGGGTGGCAGATCAAAGACTCTGGATTAGGAGGGTCCCGGGTGGCTCAGTCGGTGAGGCGTCAGACTCTTGTTTTCAGCTCAGGTCCTGGCCTCAGTGTCATGAGACTAAGCCCCACATTGGGTTCTGCGCTCCGTGGGGCGTCTGCTGGATAGTCTCTCTCTGCCCGTCCCCCCACTCATAAATGCTCTCTCCCTCCCCCCTCTCAAATTAATAAATACATCTTTTAAAAAAAAGGCTCTTGGGATGCCTGGATAGGTCGGTCACTTGGGCATGTGCCTTCGGCTCAGGTAATGATCTCAGCATCGTAGGATCCAGTCCCACATCAAGCTCCTTGGTCAGCAGGGAGCCTGTTTCTCCCTCCATCTGCTTTGTCTGCTGCTCCCCCTGCTTGTGTGCTCGCTTGCTCTCTCTCTCTCTGTCTGACAAATAAATAAAATCTTAAAAAAAAAGGCTCTGGATAAGGAAATCAACTCACCAGTCCACTGTCGTGGCCCATGATGGTTTCCCACAGTGAGTCATCAATCAAGACCTTCTTGTCTTGAATGTCCGTGAGCTGGCTGACGCTGCGGTGGAGGGAGCCTTGGGAATAGGTGCGGCTTCTTCGGCTCTGACTTGGGATCCGGAGGACGGATATGCTCCGGTTGCTCCTAATGCTGATGGGTGTCCCAGACCGGGGGATTCTGGTGTTAGCTAACCCCTGAAAAGAAAGTCTCTGTTGGTAATTAGAGTCTCAAGCAAATGGGCTTGAAATATGACAGAAAATTGTGTGTCACACATTGTCAGTGAAGGAACACACCATATCCTACTGCAGAACTTAGAGCTTATCTGGAATACTGTGGCCCCTGGTTTCTTGGTAAGGGTGAGATGATAAAGCAATAGTCATGTTAGACACCCAGTGTTCTTAGCACCTGGAGAGTTCATGCCCTAGTGCTCTGGCTGTTGTTCCCTGTAGATAAGAGCTTCTGCTTTGCAAAGTTGTGGGTGAAGGAGATAGAGGTTGGGTGTACAAAGTAATCCCTTCATGAGACGTGTCACCACAGAACCTGTGTCTTGAGATCAATGCTTTCCCAGAGCAACGTTAATAATGGTCTCTCCTGTACCCCTGGGGCTAATAATACATTATATGTTTATAAAAAAATAAAAGGGGCACCTGGGTGGCTCAGTGGGTTAAGCCACTGCCTTCGGCTCGGGTCATGATCTCAGGGTTCTGGGATCGAGCCCCACGTTGGGCTCTCTGCTCAGCGGGGAGCCTGCTTCCCCCTGCCTCTCTGCCTACTTGTGATCTCTCTCTCTGTCAAATAAATAAATAAAATCTTTTTAAAAAATTATTAAAAAGTTAAAAAAAAAAAAGGGTCTCTCCTGGTTGCCAAGTGAGCACGGTTGTGTTATATTTCAAAATTCCTGGATTTGTGTAGGGAAATGGACTCTTCCCGCCCTCTGTTCTCATTCATATTGTTCTATTTGTTGTAAGATTCAGCCTTCAAAATAAATCAGGTCTGGTATTAACATCAGAAAGACAAAGGCACTACATGGTCAGAACCTAGAAAATGCTCTAAGAGAACCGAGCTACTGTAAGCGTCTGAGGTTTGATTTAGCTCGTCCAATCAGTGGAATGTTCCTGCTTTCCATTGTGCAGTCAACACATCACGCAGAAGATCATGCGTTCATGCAGCACACAGAGGTACCTCAAAGTGCATGGTGTAACTTTTTAGGGTCACATTGCTTGACACATCAGATATATCGGCCACAGAGTCAAACTGAGAACAAATGGGGAGGCATCAGTTAGTGTCTGGAACAAACAAAATGACCGTAAAACAAATTCTTTGTTTCTCCAATGATAGCACAATCATTCTGAGAGGCATCTCAGGGGTGTGTGTGTGTGTGTGTGTGTGTGTGTGTGTTGCAGGGATAGCTCTCACCCACCTCCCCAAGTGAAAAGAACGTCAGTCTGAAACACTGAGCAGGGGAATCCTGCCTGGTCCCATTCAGAATCTTAGCCATTGTTTCTGGAGCTCAGGGACACCAACAATGGCTCTTTATTTTGCTGTACTAATGCAAATTTTACTCTCCTTTGTTTGACTTTCACTAATATTCTTGCAACTTTGTGAGAACGGTTTACTTTCAACGTTTTTTTTTAAAGCATCAGAAGAAGGTTTGCAAGTGCATGTTATTACCTGGGTAGGATTAATTTAGGATATTTCAGTAGGTTCCAGAATACTGCCCAGGATCCTGGGACACTCCAGATTTCACTCCTGCTAACCCTCCAGGACCTGTGACTGACACTCTCAATATTGAAGATGAGCGAGTGTGGGGACCCAGAGCTGCTAGTGGCCTGCCAGTCCCCACCAGCCCTTTCCCTCCTCACACCTCCCTTGGCCACTGAGCAAAAGTTAACCCATTGGGAGCCACTCTGCTTCTCCCCAGTGGCGAGGAGTATATGGGAAGAGGGTGTCTCAATTCTTTGGTCTGCTCATCTCAGTTGAAGTCCAAGTCTAGTCCCAGAGGCAGCTTGGCCTTGTTTTGCAGGGACTAAAAGTGCTAATCAGCAGCCCCCACCTGTTTTGTTTTGTTTTTCCATGTTTTTAAATATTTTCATGATAAATACAGTTAACATGAGATCTACTCTCTCAGCAGACTGGCAATATAGTATCGTTATCTACAGGGACAATGTGTACAGCAGATCTCTAGGATGTCGTCATCCTGCAGAACTGAACCTTTATAAAATCTGCTAATAAGCAATTCCCCATTCCCCTCTCCCCACCTTGGCAACCACCATATTTTGCTTCCATGAATCTGGCTATTTTAGATCCCTCATATAAGTGGAATCATGGAATCCCCCCAACCTGTTTTCATTGGTTACAAGACTATACAAACCCCTTACAGGAATTGTATTCTATGTATTTTATTTTTAGCTCATTTATGGCTATTCTCAGGCTTTACTGAGCATCTGACTTCCAGGGTGCTGGTTGAAGTAGCAGATCCTTTGGTTTCTTTCTCAGAGCTTGAGGTCCTGCTTCTACGTGATGCTGACACTGACAGTTCATGGGTCACGCTTTGATGAAACAAAGCTTGACAAGACTCATGAGAACCATAAGCAATGGCATCATCCAGAGTAACTTCCCGCTGAAATGATGTGGTTGCTTCTTGATCCCTCAGTTAGCCAAGTGGACAAAACTGGATTCCTCCTTGGGAAGGGTAATGAGGAAGAAGTGCCTGCCTGTAGGGTTTGGGTCAAGAAACAGGAGATTTGATCTCTGAAAGGAGTTACAATAATGGAATGTGGGGAAGTTTTCTGGAAGCACACCTCACATGACAGAGTAGAGGAACCCAGCAGAGCTCCAGAGTTTCTCTTCCACGTTCTCCATGCACCCCCTATGGCCCAGGCTTGATTTAGCTGGTCTCCTCAGGCTAGAGAGATCTCAGGTCTTCTGGGCTCTTCCATGTATTTCTGAACTCCAGAAATGGTGGTGCTTCTTTCATCTAAGAACATGGCTTCCTCAGAGAGAGTTCCTCTTCAGCAAGGGAAAACTGTAAAGTATCTGCTCTTCAGTGAGAATCTTCTAATGAACATACACGGAATAGTAGCACATGGCCAGTGGTCTGAGTTGACCATTCAATATTCATTCACTTCACAAATATTTGTGGAATATCTATTATATGCCAGACACTGTTCTGGGTATTGGGGGTACAACAGTAAATGACCCACAAAATCCCTGCCCTTGGGGAGCTCACATTCTCTTTGAGAATCTGCTATGGTTATCTTGTGGTGATGGCACAATGGAAGAAGACTAGGAAGCTAGGAAATTTAATTTCACAAGGAAGGGAAGGTGACATTTGTGCAGGGACCTGCATGAAGTGAGAGTGGAAGCCACCAGAGAGAAGAGCAGGAGCGATGGCCCAGGGGGAGGAGCTTGATGTGCTCAGAGAGTAAGGAGACTTAGAGAGCAAAGAGTGGGAGGAGGTAGGTTTGGTGAGTGCTGAGGACCAGATGATGGGGACGTTGTCTTGGCTTCTCCACCACCAAGACACTGTCCCATGGCTAGACACAAACCATGGTCTCAGAAGGATGACAGTCTTTGTGCCCACACTTCCACTATTTGGGCATGATATGCCTTTGTCAGAGCCTTAACCACTGTTTGTTGCCAGGTCGTGGAAGGTGAAGAGATCTGGATGGCAGGTGATTCACTCATTTCTTTTTTTTTTTTTTTTTAAGATTTTATTTATTTATTTGACAGAGAGAGATCACAAGTAGACAGAGAGGCAGGCAGAGAGAGAGAGAGAGAGGGAAGCAGGCTTCTTGCTGAGCAGAGAGCCCGATGCGGGACTCGATCCCAGGACCCTGAGATCATGACCTGAGCCGAAGGCAGTGGCTTAACCCACTGAGCCACCCAGGCGCCCCCACTCATTTCTTTTTTAAAGTGTTGCAACTCAACTGGTTTGACCCGGCTTCTGTGCTTAATTTTGGTGCTGCTGTGATACTATGATTTATAATAAATATATATTTGGTCCCCTTGGAATTTCTTAAGTGAGGAGAGCCACAAGGTGTCGTTTGTTATGTTAATGAGTGACTTTTGGACCCACCTAAGACTGGTTGTCAGGAGAACCAACTCTGTGATTAGAGCATTGGGAATTTCAGTTCTCACTCATCGTACTCCCAACTCCACCTCTAGGGAGGGGAGAGAGACTGGAGGTTGAATTAGCAGCTAGTAGCCAATGACCTGATCAATCACACCTAAGTGATAAAGCCTCCATTGCTGGGGTGTAAGAGCTTCTGGGTTGGTGAACTGTGGAGGTGCTGGGAGTGGCGAGATCAGAGGGTGAGGAAGCCCCACAGCTTCCCTCCCCCACCCCCACGCCCTACACAGCTCTTCCATCTGTCTCTTCCTGAGTTCTATCCTTTTGTAATAAACTAATAATCCAGTAAGTAAAATGTTTCTCTGAGTTCTGTGAGCTGTTCTTGCAAACCAATTGAACCCAAGGAGGGGTGATTGGGAATTCCAGTCTGTAGCTGGTCTGTCAGAAGCCCGGTGGCAGCCTGGACTTGTGACTGGTGTCTAAAGTTGAGGGGCGGGGATAGTCTTGGTGAACTGAACCCTTGATTTGTAAAATCTGACACCATCTCTCAGTAGAGTCAGAACTGAGTTGAATCGTAGGACACCCAGCTCGTGTCTCAGAACTGCTTATTGTGGAAGAACTCCCCCCCGCCCATGGTGGAAGTGGTAATCAGAGTTTTAGCTGCACAGACTGGCCATGAGCTCAACTTTTGCGCAAACTGGGTGAAAGGAGATTTCTCAGGCAGATGTAGCCCTTTGGATGCACGGCTTGGAAAGGACTGGCACCTGGTGGGAATTAGAATTTGTAGCCTTTCCTCCTCCAGATAGACCCAGCCCCACACCAGAGTGCAACTTCAGTTCCAATCACCTTTTACCCTGTCGTCCAGTGCTCTGGGCCAGGATCTGCCTGCACTACCACATGTGTGGCCTCACCCTCAAACCTTTGCCTGACCTCCTATCTTGGGAGCGGGTGGTTGGGAGCTATGAGAAGTCATTCACCCCCAGTGGCCCGAGTGTCAGAGGCCAGGGACAAACTGAGCACTGCCTGCAATTTAGTTTCTCCCTAGATCCCCCTTTTTTTGTTAGCCCCCAACCCAAGTTGCACAGTTAAATAACATGTAAGTTCCCCGGGTGATTTCGATATGTAGCTCTTCTCCACCATCCTCTGATTTACAGTGTTAGAGCAGAAACAGTCACTCCTGGTTGCACCAGAGAATAGCTTTTGGAGTTTAACAAAAGAATGCGAATCCCCAGGCCCCACCTGAAAGCAATGGAATCAGAGTTGCTGGGATAAGACCCAAGCAATGGCTTTTTTAAAAACCTCCCAGGCGGGGCGCCTGGGTGGCTCAGTGGGTTAAGCCTCTGCCTTTGGCTCAGGTGATGATCCCAGGGTCCTGGGATGGAGTCCTGCATCAGGCTCCTTGCTCAGCAGGGAGTCTGCTTCCCCCTTTTGTCTCTCTGCCTGCCTCTCTGCCTACTTGTGATCTCTGTCTGTCAAATAAATAAATAAAATCTTTAAAAAAAAACCAAAAACTTCCCAAGTATCTTTGTCCCTTTGAGCTGCTCTAACAGAATCCCATAGACTGGCTAGTGTATAAACAACAGAAATTATTTCTCAAGTTTTGGAGGCTGGGAAGTCCAAGTTCAAGATGGCGGCCAATGGAGTGTTTGGTAGGTGCCTGCTTCCTGGTTCACAGACAGGCGTCTTCCTGTCTTCTTGCTGTGTCTTCGCATGGAGGAAGGGATGAGAAAGCTCTCTGGTGGTCTCTTCCATAAGGTCTCTATTAGCCTTTTTCGGACCCTGTATTTTATCAAACATAACTGTCTTCTAGTCCCTTGTTACCATGACTCCAGAAATATTTCCCTCTACATAACAGCAAGTATTCCAGCCCAGTGATAGGGAAATGGGGCCCGGCATCGGAGACCTACCATGTGGGTTTCCCCTGGTGGATAGACACTCAGCGGAGACATTCTCTTCTGAATAGGCACTAAGGGAGGCCTCTCTCTGATATATGGTTCTTTGTGGATTTTTCTTTGTAGTATCAGAGACAGAAAAATGGCCAGAAGGATCAAGCCCAGCATCGCCATTAACACGATGAACCATAACTCGCCATAGAACTCGGTGCTTTTGCTCCCCGATCCTCTCTTGTCTCCAGGAGTCGTCAGAACCAGGCCTGCGAAACCCAGGGACGGGAAAGGGAAATGTTATTTCAGAAGGCAGTTTCGTGATCCCTTGCCCTGATGTTTGATAGTAAATTGGAAAGGAGTTTAAAGCAGTTTGTCTAACGGTGCTTATCTGTACTTGTGTTCGGGCTGGGAAAATGGTGCCGTGTGTGGCAGGGAGATGCTTATAGCCCTCGGGAGACCTCTGAGACACACACAGCTTGGGATGGAAATCACTGCTGCCTTTGCACGCTTCCTGGGAAAGACAGGGGGAGGAGGGTGAGGGGATCCTAAGGAGGGGTCACCAAAGTAACCTTGAGGAGCTCCTGCCTCACAGTCGTGTGCCCTGAGCGCAAAGCTTTCCTTGGGCAGTGGACTCACGCCACGGCCCAGCTTTACCACTGTCACCGCAAAGAACCTTCTGGACACATCCCATCAAAGCTGAGGAGATCCCGGCCCCTCATTTCATGGTCCTGGGACGTTTGGTCCAAACTGGATTAGAAACCCCAGATCCCGTTTTCTATCGTGACGTTGACAGTCTGTGCTTGCCAACACGTTGTCCTCCGATTTCCCGCACCCTGGACTCTCCGTGACATAGCAAAGGCTGTGGGAGTCATCACTCAACTACCCTCAGAGAGCTTCCCCTGGAAAGAAACCCTTTGGCCATGGGACCACTTACTCTTGATTTCTGTTCAAGTGTTGTGAGTTCGGTCGATGTGATTCTTTGCACGCGAGGCTAATCACAGCAGCCCATGTTCAATGAGCAACTATTTACCCTGTGCTGGGCCCACAGCTCTCACATCTGTGGTGTGCAGAAAGCTGGAATGAGCCAGGGCAGACAGGAGAGAGGCTCATGGGGCTCCCTGCAGGGCAGCAGAACGCAGTGCCGTCAAGCAAACGGGGCAGGAGCCCGAGCGGGGCTCAGAGATCATCTCCAGCCCAGCCACTTGCTGGGGCCGTTGGCTGGGATGTCATGGGAAGTCACTCAAAGAAGAGGGCTGCACCCTCTCAGCAGAAGGGAGAAGGGGATGGGTCAAGAGCTGGGGAGAAATGTGTTTTGTTTTGCAGAACGAACGGTTCCAGCCCAGGGAACAGCCGAGCAGGTGTTTCGCCTAAGAGCCCCTTGCGTGAGCCCGTGGAACAGGCCTGGAGGAGCTCCAGCGCAGACAGGCGCCCCTCGGAGTTATCCCGAAGTCGGTCTTTAGCTCATTATAACACTGGGATCTCTTCCTAAGGGTGGAGTTTTCTGCCGTGTTTTGAACATATGGTGTTGGTCCAAGCATGTCGATGTGCGAGGCATGACCAACTGAACCAGAAGTGCCTCTGTAACCCCCTGGCCCCCCACCCCCGTGCCCCCGCACCCACCCCTAATGCACTGAGTCAAAGCTCCCTATACGAACCTCGGGGGGAGACAGAGCTTTCTCCCTGTCTCCTTACTTGTAACAAATAAGTTTTTTGCTTTCAACACTTCCTCTGAATGTGCTCAGTTTGATGTACCCCAAGGAGCAAACCCTTGACTGGGGTCACAGGGTGGGCTCAGAAGCCCGTGGACGCAGCAGCAGGCCTGCAGGCTTGGCGCAGGGGGCTGGGAGCCAGAGCTGCTGCTCCAGCGCAGGTGCCTGTGGCCCAGAGCAGGAAGGGTGAACAGACGCAGTGGCCAGGGTCTCCCCGATATTGGCACTGACTCCCCCTTTGCAGCTCCTCAAGGACGGGGTGGTGGGGGCGGCTGTTAGACACTTGACACCCACACTTTCAGTGGAAGGGAAGGGGAGGGCTTCAGAATTGGGGTGAGAAGGTTTAAGAGAGAGAGAGAGAAGGTGACTGAGATTGAATTTCGAGCTTCCTAAGAGGAACTGCACGACTTGGTTAATCCTAACTGGACTTCCCATAGCTCTGTGCTTATAGAAGTCGCTCCGCTCCACCATCTCAGAAGTAAAGAGTTGAAGCTCTGCCAAGTTCCAGCAGATAGGAATTCCCCTAATTAGGAATCAATGTGTGTGGTTTGAATTTAAAACAAAACAAAAACCAACAACCTTGGTTGTCTGCGGGAAGAGCTGAATTTCCTCTGTGTGGCACGGGGCTGGAACGCCAGAAACAGATCTGATGGGCCCAGTGGGCCCCTTGCTTGGGAGGACACAGGGAATGTAGGGCAACCTGCCTGAGGGAAGCCACAGAAAGCAAACAGCCCTCAGAACAGGAGGAGGGAAGTGAGGATGGCCAGACTTTGGCGCTTCAAGGCTGCCTCAGGGAAGGGAACAGGAACATTTTTAAAAGTTACATCACAGGGCGCCTGGGTGGCTCAGTGGGTTAAGCCGCTGCCTTCGGCTCAGGTCATGGATCTTGGAGTCCTGGGATCGAGTCCCGCATCGGGCTCTCTGCTCAGCGGGGAGCCTGCTTCCTCCTGTCTCTCTGCCTGCCTCTCTGCCTGCTTGTGATCTCTCTGTCAAATAAATAAATAAAATCTTTAAAAAAAAAAAGTTACATCACAAAATTAAGGCTGACTATGGGTATTAGTTGGACAATACATCTTGGAATTTTTTTCATAACTTCTCACTGTCCTCGGTGTTCCTTCTCTCACCCATGGAAACCTCTGCTTGTATTCAAGAACTGAATACAGGCTTCCGCTCTTTTAGGGAGAGCTTAAAATCGGGATGGTGTATATGTTAAAAATTTAAAAACAAATGAAAAACAAAGTAAAAAATTTAAAAAAATTAAAAAAAAAATCAGGACGGTGTGTTTTTATCCCTTCTCAGTTTTCTTTTCAAAGTCCCTTTGATTTCAAGGGACCCCACCCATCACATGGGAGCTTCCGGGTCAGCGTAGTAACCGCAGTGGCTGACTCGACTTCAGAGAAAAACCCCAGTGGTGTCAGAGGAGGTCCCTGCCCGGGGACTGTCTGCCCCAGGGAAGGCATACTCGCCCCCGACCGCGGAGACTGGACGGGCTGGATTCCGAGGGGGCTCAATCTAGGTTATGGGGTTTTGCTCATCTCTTCATCCGGGTCCTCTGTATTGGAATCATTGGGTGGGGCTTGTTTATTTTGTTTGCTTTTTGATTTTTAAAATCTGATTATAGTTGACATTCAATGCTATGGGCAGGGCTTGTTGAAAGATCAGATGCTTGGGCCCTACTGACTCTGGATCTCTGCCAGGGGCCTGGGAAACCATGTAATAAATACACAAGCACATGGAGATGACTCTTATGCACACTTAAATTTGAGAACAGCTGCTCAAGAAAAAGGACGGGACCAGGGGATCAGCAGAGAAACCATGTTCCAATTCTCATCTTAGCAATGAGCTTGTGGGCATTCTTGGGTAAGTTCTGGTATCCCTTAGGCCTCCATCGGTCTACTCCACTTGTGGAAACACTGGAGTTGCTAAAAGAATACCAAATAGAGGCCCTGGGTGGCTCAGTGGGTTAAACATCTGACTCTTGATTTATTTATTTATTTTTTTTTAAAGATTTTATTTATTTATTTGACAGAGAGAGATCACAAGTAGACAGAGAGGCAGGCAGAGAGAGAGAGAGAGAGAGAGGAAAGCAGGCTCCCTGCTGAGCAGAGAGCCCGATGCGGGACTCGATCCCAGGACCCTGAGATCATGACCTGAGCCAAAGGCAGCGGCTTAACCCACTGAGCCACCCAGGCGCCCCCTGACTCTTGATTTATATTCAGTTCATGATTTAGATTTCAGTTCATGATCTTAGGGTCCTGAGATCATGAGATCAAGCCCTGAGTTGGATATGGAGCCTGTGTAAGATTCTCTCTTTCCCCCTCCCCCCGCCTCTCATCCTCTCTAAAAAAACCCAAAACCCAAAAACCAAATAAAGTCTACCCTAATCCACAACAGCTATGAAACGAAATGAGATAGACTATGTGGAATTGTGTTAGGTATTGTACAAAATTGTACATGGCCTCCAGACATGTTAAGTCTGGAATCATAGAATTATATATATTTTTAGTGATTGAAATTATCCTTGATAACAATATATATGTTTACCTATGTTTCAGAATTTTTGGACATTTGTATTAAAAAATCCTAACTATACATGCGTACAAATTTGATATGACATTAGTTACTGGAATTTAAAATAAGGTATCAGTCCCAGTTCTGTTCTAATGGAAAAGATCTGGCATTTCTCTAACTCGCCCTTTGAAACTGTAAAGTATTACACATGTTAGATTCAAAGATTGTAGGTAGAACTCAATTTAAAAGATGCTCCATAAAAATTACAATTTCATCTCTTCAGCTAAATTACTTGGTAATAACAATCAATCATAATCTTTTACAGAGAATACAAGAGAGAAATCTCTCCAATTCACCATTTTAGGCTCTGAATCTGCAATATTATCTCTATGATCAACACATACTGGCATTAGAGTATTTTCTCTCTTCCTCTGCTCTCTTTTCTCTGACTTCCTCTATAAAGCACTTTTTTGGTAAACACAGTCGTTTAGCTCTTAACCGACAGGATTTGTGTATAAAAGAGAATTTAGTTATATCTCTCTGTGTATATAATTCAATGACTTGATATTTTAAGAGTACCACATGTCCTAACTCTTTGCCTGATGTAATTTCCATAAGAACCTTTAAAAATATTTCTTATAATACTTAACACAGTTCCTTCCATATAGTCTATGCTAATATATTAGCACAAGTATGTAGAAACGAACATATGCTTGTTTCTTTAGAAAATGAATACGCTCTATATTAAATATAATAGGAGTTAAACATTTACCAAATCCGGTAGAGGTATCGTATTGGACCACAGGCGTTTTAACGCTTCCTTCATCTGTGGTGCAGATGACCTGGAAAAAGAAGGCTGGAGAAAAGGTACATGCTTCGGTCATTCAACACCTACAAAGAGCGGGCAGGCTTTCTGAAGGGCAGCGTCTCACAGCACAGGAAAGTCTGAAAACAGTTTTCCAGCACAAGTTGTGAGGTTGTATCTAATAGGCAAACTTATTTCTAATATTAAAATTGCCAAGAAAAATAGCTTATCATCAGTGTAATAATAGTATATATTTATAAATAACAGAACTGATGCAGCTTAGAGCTTATACAGCAAAACAAAACGGAACAACAACAACAAAAAAATCCCAAAAGAAGAATCAGAAGAGTAAAGGATAATATACGGTGTATCTTGTTCTGTACATGGTCTAAACCTGTTCTTTCCAAAAGGTACAGGTGTTGGGGTGCCTGGGTGGCTCAGTTGGTTAAGTGACTGTTTTGGCTCAGGTCATGATCCTGGAGTCACAGGATCGAGTTCCACATGGGGCTCCCTGCTGGGCAGTGAGTCTGCTTCTCCCTCTGTCCCTTCCCCTTCTCTGGTCACCTTCCAGAAGGACCATCAAGCGGGGACCCAGAGGTCCTGACGCACTATGGAACGGGAGTCAGAAACTAACTTTTGTCCGCCGTCCTGGGTAGATAGAGGGTGGTGTCGAGCCCGCTATACACACGCTGGCCTCTGTCGGTCACCACGAACTCCTTCAGCGGGCCGTTCAGCGAGAAAGAGCCGCTCCAGTCCACACGCACCAGAGACAAATTGCTCTGCACCGAAAACGGGGCTCGGTACTGGGGCACTGTGGGAAGAAAGTTGTATGTTCTAAAACTGGATACCTCGGAGTACATGTGTGTATATATAGGTCTTTTTTTGTTTTTTAAATATGGCCCCCCCTTACCCCTAAATTGGATTGCTGGAACCCTTCATATTTTTCTCAGTGTTTTTTTTTTTTTTTTTTTTTTTTTTTTTTTTAAACCTGGCATGGGGGGGGTTCACCAATGGGAACATGTGTGAAATGCTTTCTCAGCAATGTTGCACCTGCTTTCCAGAAAAAAAAAAAAAATCAATGGAGAGCAGTGTTTTATGAAATAAAACTATTAACATACAATGGTTGTGCTTACTAACATAGCCCTGGAGCTCATATTTTGTTGCATTTTCCCTCTTTTAACGGGTAAAGTATCCTTAACACTATTAACTACAGCAGATTGCTATTTTTCATATCGAATCAATATTTATTGCTACAAAGCCCCAAGGACTAGATGAAGTTAATATATTTTTTTTTTTCTCCAAACGAAACTGCTTAGATGGTGAATTATGTCCTTTTGGTACCCATTTATTTTTAAAGCTTTTTCTTGAATCGTTAGTTTGTTTTCTAAGATAGTTAAAAAGCCTTGCAAATAGCAATTCTACTATAATAATTCATTGCCCTGACTAATCAATCAATAGCATAGTACATTAGTATATCATCAAGTTCGGGTCTCCTACGTATTATATCAGAGACAGAAGCGACTTGGTGTACATGTTCTCTTTCCATTTTTCAGCTCCTTACTAAAACAAAGGAAAAACAATCCGTAACCGAGTCTCATCTTTTAAATGAATAATTTTTGCAGAAACAAATGAAGGGTTACCATATCATCTTGTCAAGTCAGAAGAGATTTATTTCATGAGATTTTGTTTTCTCCAAAATAATCAATACATTTGTAACAGCACTAAGATCCATCTATATACTAAATTGGCTTTTAAGAAAAGAAAAAAAGGGAGTGGTGTAAATAAATTAGATATCCTTTTTTTTTTCTTTAGAAATTAGACCCATCTGTTGCTGATGCTAGGAAATATAACAAAATAAGGAATAATTATACTTTGGTCCTCCCGGGGTTTAAACCACGAGACAACTTTGATTCTTACCTTTCAAAATAAGATATTTTTATAAAGCCATAAAAAATATTTCTGCAAATACAAAAATCAGAGCTACAAAACCCTCTTTAAATATCTGTTTTTCCAACACAAAGTTTGTCCAACATCACAATGGAATATACTGTTGTATTTGTGGCTTCTCTCACTTAATTCAGTAGATTTCCTTCGTAACAGTATAAATAAAGAGGAGGCTTGCAAATAGTATGAAAATAGAAAGATAGGAGCTTTAATTGCCTTGCAGGACACAGAGATCTTCCAGAGGAAAGAGTAATTAAACAACCAAAATCGTCAAAAATAATGGATTTGGAGACTGGGAAAACGGGAAAAGCCACTATGCCCTTTGCACCTGATGTGTTTTATCTCATTTAATCTTCAAAACCACCTGGTAAGAATTAGTTGCTAATTTTTCAGGTTCTGAGGAGCCAAGTAACTTGCTTAATGTCAGTTAGTGGTAGGAGACTCAGGATCTGAACCTAGACCTGCCAACCGTGAAGGTCATACTTTTTAAAAATGATTGAGGTTCCCACTGCCTTGAATGTTCCCAAGAAGTCCATGATGGTGAAAAATGTCCCCCCGATTGTCACTCTGGGGGTCAAGGGCAAACTGAAGAAGAGAATTTTATGCAGTGATGAGGTGAAAATCAGTCTGGAGGAGGTTAAAGGGGGAAATGGAAGGAAAGATAATGGGCAAAGACAGGAAGAGCACTCTTGAGACAAGTTTGGCTGTGAAGGGAGGAGTGCGGCGGGCAGCAGGGAGGATGTGAGGGAGAGGAACAGCTGTGACTCCAACTGGGATACACCGAAGGTTGCAGAGAGGAGGACGGTCAGCGGCGAAGGGGCTGTATTTGAAGCTGAGGTGGGATTTTTTCAGGTGGAAGGACCACTGTCCTCGTTGCAGACAGAAATGAAACCAGTTTAGGGGAGTGTGGTGGTCTGGGGTGCGAAAGGAGCAAACTTCTGACTGGTGACCTGTCTTTTCCTGGTGAATGTAGAGGCAAGGAGTTCTGCAGAGGATATAGGAGAGGTGGTCGAGGATAGGATGAGTGTGTGTGTGTGGGGTGGGGGGGGTCGGGGCCGGGGTGGGGGGCGGGCAAAGGGCAGGAAGATGTGGGAGGCTTGAGGAGGGTAGAGGAGGTCTGAAATCTTTATGACAGACCAGGGAAACACAGTGGAACTGAGGGTGCTGCCGAGCAGGGGGGGTCGTGAACTTAGAGTAACAGTTCCACTTTCTAGGGTGGCAATGGGCAGGTCACTTCAGCTCTGGCCTTGGTTTGGGATCACTTCCTGGTGCAGTTTCCAGAGCCTCTGATCAGATTCTGGGCCACGTGAACGGCATCTTGGAATTGTGTACGCTCCACGGTCCTGCTTCAGCTTTCTTTTCTGTATATTTGGATAATAGCATTGACTTCATTGGCTTGTGCTGAGGGTTATTTGTAAATTCCCTGAACAGTGCCGGGACCGAGCCTCTCTGAGTGACGTGTTGCTAACATCCTGCCATGTCGCCCAGTCACATTAAGGTCTTTGTATGAGGCAGTGGACTATTGTGAATGTGTAACTCTTACTTTTAAGAAATGCCAATGCCAGACCCTGAAGATGAGATTATAATTTGATACAATATGGCTGGAAAGCCTATTTGTGATAAGTATCCAAAGCCTTCAAATATTAAAATATTTGATACAGTAAATTCCATTCATTGAAATTGAATTTGAAGATGATCAGACGTTCAAAGATGGGTTCACAAAGAAATTTCTCACCACACTTATAAAGGAAAATATTAGAACAACTAAAATGTCCAACCAATTCTATAGGACGGAAAATTATAAAGCCATTCAACTTGGTGGCTAAAGCTTTTTTAATGTCATGGGAAATGCAAATAAAATAATAGTATAAAAGTCACGTATAAAAAGCAGACTATGAAATTTCCATTAGAGTATGATCTCAGCCACATAATAGAAGCTGCATGAGAAAAAGACTAAAGGAATCAATTATGCCAAAATACTAATGTGGTTGCCTCTGGGTGGTGGGATTATAAACAGGACTGGCTCTACGGGTATGGGAACAGCTGCCTGGGCCTCTCACGTGAGTCACGAAATGCTCTTACACTCTGTTGTCACGGTCTTGAGAGTCTTAGTGATTTTTGAATAAGGGGCCCCATAACTTTACTCTCTACTGCGCCCTGCATATGATGTAACTGGTTCTGACGATAACTACTAATCTTATTCTTTTAAAAAATATTTTATTTATTTATTTGACAGAGAGAGAGTGAGAGAAGAATACAAGGAGAGGGAGAGGGAGAGGAAGAAGCAGACTTCCCGCTGAGCAGGGAGCCCGCCAGGACCCTGGGATCATGATCTGAGCCGAAGGCAGACGCTTAACAACTGACCCGCCCAGGCGCCCCTACTAATTTATTCTTAGTATTTTTGTATTTGTTATTTTTTTTGAAGTTTATTTATTGAAGTCATCTCTACACCTAACATAGGGCTCAAACTCATGACGCCAAGATCAGGAGTCACATGTTCTTCTGATCAAGATACTACGTACCCTATTTTTGTATCTGTCATTTTTAAACAATAGACACATATACCTTATAAATTCTGAAAAGAAGTTATTTTATAAAAATGTAAGGAGGCCCCAATTTATTTGTTAATTGTTCTGCTTTTCTTGACAGTGCCATATCTCATTGCTTTCTAGAAATGCTTTCTGGATTATTCTATGCCATGTAATTTGAAAAGAAAAGGAGTGGAGAACTAAAAAAAGAAAAAAAAATCTCAGGGGCATGGGGGTGGCTCAGTGGGTTAAGTGCCTGTGGTCTCAGGTCCTGGGAGCTGCTCAGCAGGGAGCCTGTTCTCCCTCTCCCTCTGCCTGCAGCTCCCCCTGCTTGCCAACATGCTCTCCCTTTCTGTCTGTCAAATAATTAAAATCTTTAAAACAACAACAACAACGAGGGTCTCCCGGCTTCCCCCAACCTCTCTGGCTGATGGTGGCAGCATTTCTACTCACATTCCCTTTGGGTGATGAAGCGGATCCAGTCTGAAGCCACACTGCCCACCTCGTTGTGGGCCACCACCCGCAGGCTGTAGGTGGTGTAGGGCTGGAGGCCCTCCAGGCGGGCCGTGGGCTCCGGCCCCGCGTACTTGGTCTCTGCTTGGCCGGGGGTACACGGCAGGGCTAAATCCGGAGAGCAAGGCTGGTAGAGCTGAAGCTCGTAGCTAGAAGGAGAAAGCAGGCGTAAGGTTAGTGTCACTTTCTTTGAAAACGGGGTAGGTTTTGTGAGGACACATTTTGTGTTCACAGAACCACCAGCTCTTTCTGAGTCCCACCTGCGGGAAGCTGGTCTCCGCAACCCTCTGCGTAAACCGGCCGCAGGTGTAGCCGGCGGACTCGCACGTGCTCCCGGGTGCGGTCCCGCCGGCGGCCAGCAATCCTCCTTGGTAGACAGAAGACAGGTCTCTCTTTTCAGAGAAGAGTGGTAACACTGTTCTCCTCTGCTGACAATAGGGAATGTCTTTTTTTTAAAAACAAATAAATGAAAACCAACCAACCAAGTAAAACAAAACAATATCTTTTTGTCCAGATGATTTTGAGTGAAATACCTTGTTTTTCCAAACGGTGGTTCATGACATTTTAAGATTTTATTTATTTATTTGACAGAGAGATCACAAGTAGGCAGAGGGGCAGGCAGAGAGAGAGAGCAGGGGGAGCAGGCTCCCCGCTGAAACAGAGAGCCAGATGTGGGGCTTGATCCCAGGACCCCAGGATCATGACCTGAGCTGAAGGCAGAGGCTTAACCCACGGAGCCACCCGGGCGCCCCGGTTCATGACATCGTAAATTGGATCAAGGAAATTCTGATTTAACCACAGCCATTTCCTATGTTCCAGCTGAGGCCTACGCAGAGAGTAATTCCAGGGAACCACGAGGAGGAGCCTCCTTCACTGAATGCAAACGCACCGCATCATCTTTCTTACTTAAAAACAGCTTGGTCGGGGTGCCTGGGTGGCTCAGAGGGTTAAAGCCTCTGCCTTCGGCTCAGGTCATGATCCCAGATCCTGGGATCGAGCCCCACATCGGGCTCTTTCCTTGGTGGGGAGCCTGCTTCCTCCTCTCTCTCTCTCTGCCTGCCTCTCTGCCTACTTGTGATCTCTCTCTGTCCAATAAACAAATAAAATCTTAAAAAAAAAAAAGCCAGTTTGGTCGTTCGCCTTTCTAACTAGTTGATTTTGTGATTTAAACACTTGGCAGGGAACATCACGCTCAAATCCATTGGCTCGTCTGTTCTGCTGTAGTGTTTGCTCAACAAGCAATGCCTGCCTGGCCGCACCGGCAGCTCCGTGTGCACGTGCCTCACTGCGGCTGGTCCGTCCTCCCGTCCCGTCCCTTACCCGTGGATGACGCCGTTGGGGCGCAGGGGCGGGCTCCACTGGAACGAAGCTGTCCTCGAGGACAGCGCCTGGATCTGCGGAGAGGACAGTCCCGCGGGCGGAGCAGGCTGAGTTTTCAGCTCGGCGGTTGGCCCTTTGCTGCAGCAGTCGAGGCAGGTGCAGGCCTCCACGCCCACCCGGTACGTGCTGAAGGGCTGCAGGCCACGAAGCGTCTGCTGGGCCGCCGTGCCTTCCGACAGCTGTGGGGAGACGGGGACACTCCGTGAGGCCAGCCGCGGACACCTGCGGATCACGCGTCTCAGCTCCTACGAAGGGAGGGCCATGCTCTGTGCCCTGGGAGAGGCCCCGGAGCCATTAGCATTGCACTTGCCCTCGGGATTGCCAGGCTGCTTGGAAAGGCCTAACTTAATCACGCAAAACATGTGATGACATAATAGTTAGAAGTTAGACCTAACAGGAGAGAAATCACAAGGCATAATAGTGTTTATTCCTATAGAAAGTAGATAGAATATGACACAAAACATACAAAATATATATATATGAAATACAATTATAAAAATTATAAAAATAAAAAATATATAAAGATTTATTTACTTATTGAGAGAGACGGAGAGAGAGAGAGTGTACCACGGGAGGGACAGAGGGAGAGGGAGAGAGAATCCCAGGCAGACTCCACACTGAGCACAGAGCTCTCCGTGGGGCTTGATCTCAGTACCCCATCATCATGAGCTGAGACAAGACCAAGTCAGAAGTGCCACCGACTGCACCACCCAGGCACCCCACAAAATATCTACTTCAGATTTTTATTTAAATTCCAGTTAACATAGAGTGTAGCATTAGTTTCAGGCGTAGGATTTAGTGGGTCACCTCCATGCAATGCCCTGTGCTCACCATAGGATGCGCACTCCTTAGTCCCCATCACCTATTTCATGTATCCCCCCGCACCTCCCCTCTGGGAGTTTGTCCTCTATAGCTAAGAAGCTCTTTCTTGGTCTCCCTCTCTCCTCCTTTCTTTTATGATCATTTTTGTTTCTTAAATTCCACAAAGAGGGGCACCTGGGTGGCTCAGTTGGTGAACCGTCTGCCTTCAGCTCAGGTAGTGATCCCAGGGTCTGGGATCGAATCCTACATTGGGCTCCCTGCTCAGCAGGGAGCCTGATTCTCCCTCTACCTACCACTCCCACTGCTTGTGTGCACTCTCTCACTCTCTCTGTCTGACAAATAAATAAATAAAGTCTTTAAATTCCACATATGAGTGAAGTCATATGGTATTTGTCTTTCTCTGACTTATTCCACTTAGCATAATACTCTCTAGGTCCAGCCATGTCATCACCAATGGCAAGATTTCATTCTTTTTTAAGGCTGAATCAACTGCACAGTATATATATACGATGTGTTCTTTGTCCATTCATCAGTCAATGGAACTTGAGCCATTTCCATAATTTAGCTATTCTAGATAATGCTGCTATAAATATCGGATGCATGTATCCCTTTGTATTTTGGTATCGTTTGGGTAAATACCAATAGTGAAATTGCTGGGTCATAGGGTAGTCCCATTTTTAACTTTTTAAGGAACCTCCATACTGTTTTCTAGAATGGCTGCACCAGCTTGCATTCCCACCAACAGAAAGTCACAAAATACTGATCAAATTCTGTGACCGTGAGAATAATGCCTTTTCAAAAAACAAAATCTGCATTTCGATTATAGTTGTAGTCAATAATCACGAAGGTCCATACTTTGTTATTGTTATCTGTATGTGTTTTTTGGGCCGAAATTTCCCTCAGATCCATGTTAGAGTGAATATTTAAGGACGTGAAATATATTTTATGTATTTGTATATGTTATGTTTTTTATATTTTATGTATATGCTAGAGCTTGAAAGTCTATCTTTTCCCCAACGGTGTTGGTATATATGAAATACATTCCTTTTCTCAACTATCTTTATTGTGTTATAAACTTTTTGGTTTACTTGGAACATGTTTTTTTTTTTTATCTCATTGTGGTTTTATTAAGAACTCTTTGGAACAAAAGAGTTCAGAAACTGGAATACGAATTTTTACATTCACATAAGCAACATGTAATTAAGAAGAGTTATCTGTTATTTAAAAAATGCATACAATGCACTCTAAATATAAATTATTTTAGTTTATTAATATTATCATTTTATAACCATGGATAATCAAGGGTTGATTGTATTTACATCATCTATATTTATTGACTACGAAGCCCTGTAGAAAATATGCTAATATTCTTTTAACATTCAATACGAGACTTCCTTCCTTGCAAGTTGTCTTCTGAAATTGTGTTTCAATACCTGGAACACTGGCCTCAGAGGATTTCTCCACACTGACCCAAACTGTTCCCCAAATTGTTCTAAATAATTTAAAATGTCATAGTAGGATCTCCACAACTTGTCCATGAGGTTGTTTTGTGTGTGAACAAAGTTATAATCTACATGTACGAGAAACATGAGAGTGTTACAGTCTTCTCTGTGTTATACACAGAGAAGATGCTTCCTCCCTCTGGCTGTCAGGCTCTTTGTATAAATAATGTAGGAACTGGTCTAGTTCATTATTAGGGTCTCTTCAGCCAGTGGCTTCGTTAAAACACAGTGTGAAAGATGATTTCTCTAAACTGTCCAGTGTGTCTCCCTCATGTACCCCAAACGTGCCAATGCACAAACAGCAGAGCGAGAGTTGTGTTGGCTAAGCTCTTTTGCTCTCCTCTAAAGCACTGGAACTTTCTTGAAGTCACCAAAAAAGAAAGACGGAGTTTTCAGTGTGTTTTTAGAGATCTGCTCATGCCAGAATGAGGATTCCAAGGATAGTCTTTGCTCTATTTTTTTCTTTCTCATATTAACATTTACACCACCAACAATGGCCATATGTTGACCCATTACTGTAGATCAATACTTGACATGCATTTTCCAATTAAATTAAATTAATTGTCACTATAGTCCTAGGTTTCTTACATTTGTGGAGTCTTTAACACCTTTAGCACTTCTGTCCCTGAATACTTACATAGCTGCTGTATGCTTCCTAACACTCACCATTTCTCTCCAATGGATCTTTGTGCTGAGTTCATCATGGGTAATGGAGAACAGATGGGGAAGAAAGAAGTCTCAAGTAGAAGAAAAGGCCAGGGCACCATGGTCTATTTTTACAGAATTAACCAGTCCTGGATTTTTGTTTAGAGGACTCTGCTACTCACCACTGTCTCTGATCCATTGGTGTTGGAGAACAGCCTGTAGAGACTGATGATTCCGTTGGGCTTCCCAGGGGCGCTGATGTTGACCACCGCTTGGGTGGAAGAGACCTCATGAAACGTGGGGGCCCTGAGACCTTCTGGGGGGGCAGGCCCAGTTTTACACCATGTCCAGGGACTGGGGGCTTTTCCTGCTGAATTCACTGCCCAGACCTCCAAAGAGAAATGGATAAGACCACTCAAAAGCAAGGTAACTTCAGGCTGAAAGAGAAGTTGGTAACCCAAAGCAACCAAACACAACAGAGTGAGATAAACTTGGATCTTACAACTTTGTAATCACAGAGGAGAGCAGGTCCTTCCTCTTTTTTGCCTTTGGCCATGTGAACACAAAGAGGGCTGATTAGGAGCCCTAATTTCAGAGTGCAGCGGGCTGATTAAAGCCTAATGAAAAGCTCCTCGTCTCTGCGTGGAGTGCAGAGTGATTTTGTCAGTTTTTGCAACCTGAATGGACCTGCAGACTACATAAAACTCAGCAATTCTTAAACACTGTCCCCACCAAATCTGCATGAAAATTAAATTTTCCTTTCATCAAGGAGGGAATAAACATATGGAAGGATGTATAATCTTATTTATCAAGGACCATTTGTATAATTAAACACGAATATCCTAAAAGGTTGCTTTAGGTCGTTATTTGCATGAGTAAGTAATTTGTAGAATGTCAGGTACAATAGACAGAATAGATGGATGTGTGAGTGTATAGGGTTAAATTAGGCCCAATAACAGCCAACTACACAGTGATCAATCAGAATGATAGATCTAAATGGCAATACAAGAAGACTGTCTGCGTGTTTAGGAGTAGGAGTATTCCTTAGTAAGCTTTCATGTTGTGCAAATCTAACTTCAAGAAATCTTTCTTGTTCAGGATATATATATATATAAATATATATATATATAAATAATTTGTCCTGAGCTTTAAAGTCTGGAGAACTTGTTTGATTCTACAGTACGTACCTGCCAGGTGTGCAGGGTTGGAAAAGCATGCAGAACATTCAAACTATGAGGAGCTTAGGGTCAGACCATAGACTACTCTGCAATGACAGCTTAGCTCTGTTTTTGTCTCTTCTACTTTTGCATCAATAGTATCTTCCAGAGAACAGACATCAGACAGATTTTTGGTACTTAGGCCCAACTTTTATCAGTGTTTCCACACCTTTTTTCTTTCTTAGTGGTTTCCTCTGGAAGAGTAAACTTTCTGATGTCGAACTGCTCTCAGATTGTTGTCAAATGCAATTCCCCAGTCCCTCGCTGGTAGGATTGCCAGAAGCCCCATTTTTAAGAGACAACTAACCTCCTTCCACAGCAGAACTTACCTTTTTTTTTAGAGCTCTGACACTTTCTTCTCACCAGGTGCATAATAATCACACCCATTTGTATAAAGTCTACAATTTACAAAACCCTTTAACAGGCCTTATCTGGCTTAGTCCTCCCAACACAACTTGGGAGGGTGGCTGGAGAGTGCGTGCTCAGCCCCCTTTACCCCTAAGAAAATCGAAGCTCGGAAAATGTCAACTCTCCTGGTGACGGAAGTTACCAAAGCTGAGATGAAAATTCTGTTCTCCAACAAATTCCCTTTTTGCTCTTTCCAATAAACCGTACGCCAGCCGGACGCAGAAGGAAGACACTCAGGATCATGGACATTAGACACATACTGGCTGTTCTGGAGTCGGGAAAGTTAGCCAGCGAGGATAGAGGGGTCCAGGCTGTCTACGGCGAGGGTGTGCTTATTTTCATGGGCACAGGGAAGTAGGGAGCAGCGCACTGTCTTAGCAACGGGAGAACGTTTCATGGAAATCACACTGCGACTGCAACTGCTCTTCTCGTCCCTTCTGAAGGGGCAAAGGTCAGCCTTGGCATAGGGACAGTTGGCTTGGAGGTTATTGGTGAAGAGGTCAGATTTCAGAGCTAATGAGAGAGTCCCTGGCTTCTCAGTCAGCCCCAGACCAACCTCTCTTTTTTTTTACACTTAGGTAATTATTATTCATTTGCAAAGATCTTCTAAAAAACTTCTCATAAAAGTAATCTAATTTTATTTTATTTTTTAATTTTTAATTTTAATTTAGTTAACAGATTGTGTATTATTCATTTCAGAGGTAGAATTTAGTGATTCATCAGTTGCATATAAAATCCAAGGCTCACTACATCCCGTGTCCTCCTTCATGCCCGTCACCCAGTCACCCCCCCACCTCCCTTCCAGCAACCCTGTTTGTTTCCTAGAGTTAAGAATCTCTTACGGTTTGTCTCCTCTGTTTTCATCTTATTTTATTTTCCCTTCCCTTCCTATATGTTCATCTGTACTGTTTCTTAAATTCCGCATATGGATGAAATCGTATGGTATTTGTCTTTCTCTGACTGACTTATTTTGCTTAGCATAATACCCTCTAGTTCCATCCCCATCATTGCAAATGGTAAGATTCGTTCTTTTTGATGAATATCACTTCCATTTATCCGTCCGTCAATGGACATCTAGACCAACCTCTTCAATGCAAACATCTTTCCAGGATGTAGGGGAGAACATTTTTTTATTACACAGAGAGTGACAAAGTTTGAAAAGAAAATATTCTTGGGGAAGGGATGCAAAATAAGGCATACATATTAATGTCAAGTTCTTTGCCAAGAGTAGGCCACTGTTTGGTGATTTTAGGTATTAAGAGGTAAACTGATGCATATTAAAATTTTTTTTTTTTTTAGTTTATTTGAGCAAAAAACAATTCTAATGGGGCAGCACCAAACCGGAAGTGGTAAGGAGCACTTTGCCAACAGACACCAGAGGAGAAACTTCCACAGGGAAAGTGCAGAAGCAAAGGAAGGAAATGATTTGGTTGACTATAGCTCAAAGCCTACTGGCAGTGTTAGATGGGCTGTTCTTAGGGTTGTGATTTTGTAATCTTGAACCACTGACCAGCTTAGATTTTGGTTTGTTTATATAGGCCTTTAAAACAGTAGAGCTACCTCAGACGAATGACCTCCTTATTTAATTAAATAAAGGGCATATAGAGTTTTAGTAGAGGCCACAATGGATGGGAAAGAAAACAAGGAGGAAAATAAAAGTAAATGTAATAAAATAAAAATTCAGCAAGTTGTTAATTACTGAGCACCAATAGGAGACAGCAGCAGTGGGGGTAGGGGGATGTTGACAAAAAAAAAATGAAATAAGTATAACTCATAGAAAGTGCTTAGTATAAGTCTGGCCCCAGATTATGAACATTTGCTTTGCTTTCATTTTTGATGTAGTTGTAGTATTATGAATACCATCAGGGCTTTTTAATGCTGGTGTTATCAGATAAAAACTAAACCTCACACCTTCCTGTCTTAGAGGAATTTTTACAGGCTAGAGTCGTATTTCTAAAATGTGATTTAATCCACGGTATTTTAAAACACTTGAGCCTCAGTATTATAGTGTTTCCCTGTATTTCTGTCAAAATGTTCTATTCATAAAAATAGGCAATTTGAAATTCTCCATCATTAACTCAGAATAAATGTAAGACTTGGTGTCTTTTGTCTTTGATGGGAGACCTTCATAAAATAGTGCTCTTTTTCTTAGTCTTTCTTTTTAGTATTCAATCAATTTGAGATCAAAATAGCATTCATATAAATCAACCTGTTTATGCAAAGTAGGATCAGCCTATTTACATGAACTACTCTGGAAATGAAAGCAGTTACAATGAAGAGAAGCTGACTGAACTAATGAAGAATTATGGATTTCACAAAACTTGTCCCACAAGGCAGTGTTTCTGTTATACCAAACAGCCAGAAGAAAAGTAAAAAAAGAAACTGTCAATGGCATCCTGTTCGTCTACTGAGGCAAAAAGTCCTTTACCCTAAAATTGTGTGGATTTCTGCCTATGCTCAGTGAAGCAAGAAACAAGGTACTGAAGTATGGTAGTTCAGGGTTCAGAATAAAAGTGCTAACAGAGGGGCCCCTGGGTGCTCAGTTGGTTGAGCATCCCACTCGGGTTTTAGCTCAGGTCCCAATCTCAGATTGAGTCCTGAGTTGGGCTCTACACCGAGCATGGAGTTGGCTTGGGATTCTCTCTCCCTCTGCCCCTCCCACTTGTGTGGGCTCTCTCTCTCTCTCTCTAAAATAAATAAATAAATAAGTCTTAAAAAATGCTAACAGATATGCTTATGATTTCTACTGAGAAACAATGAGTCCAAGATTTGAGTCCATCTTTATAGGGTGGAGAAAAAAGCAGCAGAGATCCTACATGGGAAATTTTGAGTAATATGACCTGATCTTTTATTTTAATGAACCAATACAAAAATCAAGAAAAAAGGATGTCTTGTAAACATGGAGTGGCCTACTGTATCGATCTCTATTCTTTCTTTCTCTCATTATCTAATCTATCCACCCATCCATCCATCCATCCAACCATCCACCCACCCATCCATCCATCTATCCATCCACCCATCCATCCATCCATCCATCCACCCATCCATCCATCCATCCAACCATCTACCCACCCATCCATCCATCCATCCACCCACCCACCCATCCATCCATCCACCCATCCATCCATCCATCCATCCAACCATCCACCCACCCACCCATCCATCTATCCATCCATCCATCCATCCATCCATCCACCCATCCATCCATCCATCCAACCATCCACCCACCCATCCATCCATCCATCCATCCACCCATCCATCCATCCACCCACCCACCCATCCATCCATCCAACCATCCACCCACCCATCCATCCATCCATCCAACCATCCACCCACCCATCCATCCATCCATCCAACCATCCACCCACCCATCCATCCATCTATCCATCCATCCATCCACCCACCCATCCATCCACCCACCCATCCATCCATCTATCCATCCATCCATCCATCCATCCAACCATCCACCCACCCATCCATCCATCTATCCATCCACCCATCCATCCATCCATCCAACCATCTACCCACCCATCCATCCATCCATCCACCCACCCACCCATCCATCCATCCATCCAACCATCCACCCACCCACCCATCCATCTATCCACCCATCCATCCATCCATCCATCCAACCATCTACCCACCCATCCATCCATCCATCCATCCACCCATCCATCCATCCATCCATCCACCCATCCATCCATCCATCCAACCATCTACCCACCCATCCATCCATCCATCCACCCACCCACCCATCCATCCATCCATCCAACCATCCACCCACCCACCCATCCATCTATCCATCCATCCATCCATCCACCCATCCATCCATCCACCCACCCACCCATCCATCCATCCAACCATCCACCCACCCATCCATCCATCCATCCAACCATCCACCCACCCATCCATCCATCCATCCAACCATCCACCCACCCATCCATCCATCTATCCATCCATCCATCCACCCACCCATCCATCCATCCACCCACCCATCCATCCATCTATCCATCCATCCATCCATCCAACCATCCACCCACCCATCCATCCATCCATCCAACCATCCACCCACCCATCCATCCATCCATCCAACCATCCACCCACCCATCCATCCATCTATCCATCCATCCATCCACCCACCCATCCATCCATCCACCCACCCATCCATCCATCTATCCATCCATCCATCCATCCATCCATCCATCCATCCATCCAACCATCCACCCACCCATCCATCCATCCATCCATCCATCCACCCATCCATCCATCCATCCATCCACCCACCCATCCATCCATCCATCCAACCATCCACCCACCCATCCATCCATCTATCCATCCACCCATCCATCCACCCATCCATCCATCCATCCATCCAACCATCCACCCACCCATCCATCCATCCATCCAACCATCCACCCACCCATCCATCCATCCATCCATCCATCCATCCATCCATCACCACCTATTTATTTACCTTTTACCTAACTGACAAGCCAGTCCATCTGGTTTGTGACACAAGATTTCCTGTCATGATCATTGGGAACAAAAATGTGCTTTTTCTGTGTGGGTTGCTCACAGAAAATATGGGACATATCGGTGGGGTGGGAGCAAGTAAAGTTTATGAATTTCAAATCAAAGTGACAAAAATTAAGGATACTCCATTTTTTAAATTTCACAATATCCTTATTCCTACAGTATCCAGCTGAACATATTTACTCTTTTATAATAAACATATGATTAAAGTTTTCACTAAAGCTGTTTATTATTTATGTTTAGTGAACACTTGTGTGTGCACGCATACACACAAACACACACACACAATTGTAGCTGTAAGAGTTAGGAATCTCCCAATGAAGAGATTTACAAACAAGAACAAGTTGGGACTGACTGAGTTGGGGTGTTCTCTTCTCTAAGGTTTGGGTGGTAACCATGACAAGAGTTATAATGTAAGAAGATGTCATAGAAAACACAGATGAGCTATTTGGATAAAAACAAAACAATTACATCCATTTAACCACAAATTCTATAATCGACTAGAAAAACAGTAGATTAATTTCTGTTTATATATTTGTTTTCAATCTAATTTAAAAAATCTAAACAGTGACTATTACCATCTTTATGTTACTGTCCATTAAAGAAATGAAATTGTTCTTTTATTTATTACCTGCCCCCTTCCAGGACTAATGACTGTACTTTGCCTTAAAAAATTTCGGTTACCTAGTGACAATTGCCACCAAGCTGCCAAAATCCCACTGCTGTGGAAACGGGTTTAATTGTCTCTTCTCTGTTTAAAACTGCCTTCTAGAAATCTTCTATTAGAGGAGCCTTTGTCAAAAAGTGTTCCTTGGCCACAATCGTCAAAATCATTTTGGGTACCTATATCAGAATTCGTGGCAAAAACGACCTTGGATTCTGTCTTTCCAACACATTTCCAAGTGATTCTTGTGCCAAAGATTGTTTGAAGAACACAGAAAGCTATTCTCTATCGCATGAGCTACAGAAATGTCGGCACTATACGCTTAAAACTTCTATCAGGTGATGGCTGTTTAGAGCTTTACTATGTATTTCTTTTGTCATTACCTTCACCCCTTCAAAAAACCACAAAACATGTACCTGTTTGCAGATGTTACAGCTGCAATAATCATCATAGATTTTATTACAGTGGTCATGGTTCCAAAGAGAACCAGAGTTCATTAGCTTTGTAGAATGACCATTTGCTACCTAGTGTTCGCTCCAGGTGTGACTTTCTTGAAATCCTGATATTTCTGAAACTTGGTGGATCCATTTCCCCCTTGCAGCATATTATTCTAAATGCTCCCAACTCCTCTCAACACATTTCTCCTTTTAATTTGCTTCCAGAAGGAAGCAAGAATGTGTGAACAGAAATGTTTGTAGTAATTGTTGTGAAAGAGACAGAGAAGGAGCCATGACTCTGCAGAGGACAGGGGAAAGGGAGTTCTCACAATCTTCCCAGAGCAGTAGCTCATTGGGTGCTTATGTTACTGGGCTAGTTATCTTTAACCCAAGTCCTACACTCAACTGTAGAGTTCAGTGCTTTGTCTTACACAAAGCTTTGGTACTTTATAGCTTTCTGAAGTAACATTCCTTAGGACTGATATTTTACAAGTATCGTCTTAATGCAAAGAGAAATTCTTTTTTATTTTTTAAAGATTCTATTTATTTATTTGACAGACAGAGAGAGAGAGATCACAAGCAGGCAAAAGGCAGGCAGAGAGAGGGGGGAGAAATGGGCTCCCTGCTGAGCAGAGAGCCTGATTGGGGCTTGAACCCAGGACCCTAGGATCATGACCTGAGCTGAAGGCAGAGGCTTAACCCACTGAGCCACCCAGGCGCCCCGACAAAGGGAAATTCTTAATGTAAATCTCTAGGGATTTCCTGATGTGTTTTTCCATTATCGTATCATAAACGAATCTCCTCAGTTATAAAAATATTTTATGATTCTTTTGGCTAAGAGATCATCATGCTACAAGTCTTGTTAAAGCTCAGGAAACAGCTCAGTGATGTCTACACTACTAGCATCCAGTTGATGTCCATTTTTTCTTATATTCATACTCATTTTCCATACAAAAATGGGACACAGGAATAACCAAAGTCAGCTAGTGATCTTTCACAGAAAACTTCTAATCTGTTTCCTTCTAATGTAAGTGACCTTTCTTGCCCTTGGAGCAATTTGAGATTTTGTTCTTTTTCCAGGCTGCTTATTAGAAGAGTTATATTATAACTGTTATTCTCAAAGAATTAAGATTTGGAGGCATTTTTGAATCCTCTGCAACTTCTGTGATACTCTGTAACACACTTCCTTGTGGAATAATGACCATTTTGGATAGCACCAAAGCATTTCAACAGTCCTGATGACGTATTCTTATTGAACAGCACTAGGGAAGCAACTTCATTCTTTCTAAATCTAGAAAACGTGAATATATTTTTGTCACAATACGCATCGGAAATAAACAAAACCCAACACGAACGTCCATATGCCAGTAATTGATAAGTAAAGTAAATAGGTTGCCTGTTAACAGACAAACAATTACACTACTTATTTCCTAGGGGTGTGTAATGAGATTGTTATCACATTCCCATGAGGGAGACAAATAGATATTAAAAGGGTCTTTCCAATACCTGTATTGGCTAAGGCCAACAGCTAATTCCATAGATTCGATCAAAATCACCACTCCTTTCACTGCTCCTGATTTATGACTTTGGTTGTAGTTAGTCATCACTCGTTGCAGTTTGTTCTCCAGTGCTCATAAATTACGCCTCATAAATAAAAAGATACAATCAAGGAAATCATATCAACTCATCTACAACCTTGCAGCATTTTTTCCCATGGCACTTACACTAATGCCTTTTTAAAGGGTAGCCTGTCGTGGGTTTCGAATATGTTTGAATAGCAATATGCCGAAACGGGCTTTGCCAGAATTGTGGTCACAGAGACTCATAGCTAAAAAGAGAAGGCCATAAATCTGAAATTACATGATTGCAAGATTATTTTATTTCATGAGAGGTCCTATAGGCTATAGCCATAAAGGACTAGCTTGCTGAAAAGCTCTGTGTAGCTGTCTATTTAACTCTCTATCTGTCTGATTTTCTTTCATCATCAAATGGACTTTTTCAGCATCTCTGTTTGCATGACACTTTACTGGATATGTTATGGTTCTACTTCTACAGATATAGTCCCTGCATTCCAGGTTCCTTTCATCTGAAACACTTTGGATCAGACAAGATGGAACATGATTTTAATTGAGTTCTGGGACCCTGGGGAAGAAGGGTACAATAAGACATTGCCTTCCTTTCTACTGGTACTTTTGAAATTCAGAGATGTGAAGCTACTGAAGAAATTCTACGACACATTCCTTGCTAGAAATGGTGTCTTCTGTCACTCGGGCTTAGCACACTGCCTTGGTCTTTGGAGTCACTCAATATACATGAATATGAGGGAGGGAAAACAGGCTTCAGTGTTAGTGGGAAATCCTAAAATTAGCCTCAATTTGATTTTAGTGATAATAATGAGAATTTGGAATTTATAATGTCCTACTTTTTATTGCCTCTATCTGTTCTTCTTGTGAGAAAATGGGAACCCAGTTCCATCCAGCTCTCATGGACGATACATAAAAGTAGTTAATGGGCTCACTGAGCACTTGCACTTTTATAAGTGTATTATATGTACTAATTTATTTCATCCTCCCAACAATCCAACTGAGTTGGTATTATATCGTCACTGGTTTGCGTGAGGAAATAGGCACAGAGAAATTTCTGCAACTTAGAAGTGGTAGGGCTAGATTTCCAGTACAGGCACGTGATGTAAAAGCCCAAACTCTGAACTGTTTCTACGTAAGGTCATTGAGGGAAGACCTGGGCATCTCTTCCTAGTGTTTGACTTCACGCTCTGGGACTGTCGTAGAACCCTACAGGGACTGGCTGTTTCTTCACAGAGCAGTCTCAAAGTGAGATGGTGGGAATTACCACAAACATCATGGTGTCCATTCCTGCTCACATTTACCATGTTTAAACACTATGGCATGTTACACAGAAGCAAACAGTATACACATACTTTCCATACTGCTCCAGACATGTAAAGGTAGTGACAGTCCACCATATTAACTAAAATAATAGCCATACCTACCCATGTAACACTGGACACACATATATTCTCCACAGTAAGTTGCTAGAGTAAGCTAGGATCCCAGTCACCGATTATGATTAACATTTTCGGAAGTAACAGTACAGCTAACTAGGTGAGGTTATTTAATCATCCATTAATCCAATAGATATTGACTGAACCATCCCATGTGCCAGACACTGTTCTAGGAGTTAAGGAGACAGCAGTGAACAAGGCTGGAGTTAACACCTGGGTGGGGAGAGGCAGTAAATAAACGAGCACAAAAGGAATGGGTAACGTGTGTTAGAAAGGTAACAACTGCTAGTTTAAACCATACAGGATATAGCAGCAGAGCAGAGAATGGTTGAATTACCCAGGAGGTTCTCCCAGGAGATGATAATCACGCTGGAAGGCTAAGGGCAAGGAGGAGGCCACCATGTGAAGAACTAGAGGGGAAATATTCTGGGCGAAAGAAGAGCAAGTGGAAAGTCCTTGAGGCTGTGTTCTCAGGAAGGCTAGTGTGGCCAGGCGTGGCGAGGAAGGGCCCAAGAGTGATCAGATGAGAACAGACTCAGACAAGGGAAAGTCCCCGTTGAACCAGAGAAGAGTTCGCATTTCATGGGAAGCCAAGGGAAGGTTCCCAGCAGGGAACTGACTTCATCTGACGTGTGTTTTACAGAAATAACTGGATATCGATTACTTTTCATGAATTTATCTATTAGATTTTAACTTTATATGTGAGTGACAATACCTTGGCCTTTAAATTAACTTAAAGGTTACAGCCACCCTAGCGAGGTCCGACTTTTCAGCCCAGTTTTATGGGTAAAGAAACGAAGGCTTAGAGGGTTTCAATCACTTGCTGAGACTACAGAGCCAGTGAATCCTGGAGCCCGGATTAAATTCTGAGTCAGTTTACCTTTGCCGGGTCAGGATTCATGCCCCTGCTGGGGGTGACCTGAAGAAGCTGCGGTTCAGCAGAACAATTACTGGGCTTGGGTCTGAGCTCTGATTCTGCTACTTCTTGGGTGACTTGCACAGTCATTCAGGCTCCTGATCATATAGAGGGAATAAGAAAACCTATGTCACAGGACTATACTGAGGTTTTTGTGTAAGGACGTCTCTATAAGTTTCCAAGGAATGGATTGGTGGATAAATACATTTATAAATATCTTTTTTTAAATTATGTTATGTTATTCACCATACAGTACGTCATTAGTTTTTGATGTAGTGTTCCATGATTCATTGTTTGCATGTAACACCCAGAGCTCCATGCAATATGTGCCCTCCTTAAGACCCACCACCGGACTAACCCATTCCCCCCACCCTCTCCCCTCTAAATATCTTATCAAGATTTTGAAAGCCCCTGAGCTGTATATAAATACCATTTGGAGCAACGATGGGGTGGGTTTAAGGACACAGCCTTTGGAACCTTATTCTCAGCTTCAAAGTCAAGCTCTTCCACTCACCAGCTGTATCCCGGGGCGTGTTAACAATCTTTGCAAATCTTGCCATGCATCAGATTTCTAAATGTTATTACTAGCAATAGTCTTTATCTCAAATGGTTGTCATGAGTTAATATATGTAAAGCTCTTAACATATCACATAGTGAGCACAAAAAAATAGTTAACGGTTATTATATTACTCATGTGAAAAGTTCGGAGAGAGTGACTTGACTGCTTGGAAGAGAAAGTGGGACTAAGTAGCAATTCTGCAACCCACTGCTGGGTCCCGTGGGGCTGCTGTGGATCAACCATAGACTGGAAGACCCTTCACCGCATTTCGAGTTTAGGCCACACCTCTGTGTGTCTTTCTCCAGGTACTTCTCTGCTCTAAAATTTTGAGCGTCAGAGCAAATATACACTTGACTTTTGAAAAAATATTGTTTCTACATCAACATTTGAATCTTGGATGGCATTCTCTACTTTCCCTTATTATTAATGAAAATTTCTCAAATGCAACCCGAAGTCTGAACGAAAGGAAACCCTGGAGCAATTCACTGGATTCTTCAGAGAAAAGAATTCTACTTCCGGTTCCCATTACAAACACGCCGTCGGCATCAGGGAGATAACTGCAGTCTCCGAGATGCTCTTAGGCTTCTTAGTGAGATCAGACCCATCAGCAGATAGATAAATCAATTCACAAGAGAGAGTCTCAACTATCTCCTTAAAGATGTCAATTGAAGGCATGTGATTTACTTAAGCATCTTAACGTAACGTTTTTGTTTCCACGTGTAGATTCAATTGCTTCATGTAGACCAAGACATTTGTTTCGAATGTAATGGAAATATACCATCAGTAAGTACTTAAGGGCAATCCTCTTTAAGCTTTCAGATTTACTTAGTGTATTATCAATAATCATGGAGTGGCGAGCCAAAGCTTTCCAGGTGATCCAGCCTGGAAAGGATTCTTTGTCACATACTGAGTGAGAAGCAGCACCAATCTAAGGTTCGGAGGGTATGCCGGGTATGCTCCCTTTGCCTCCAAATCCATCCTCTGCCCTACTCTGTGCACTGGGAAATGACTCTGAAGGCTGCCTTAAGGAACTTCTCCTCCCTGTGGCTTTTCTCCAGCTGGATTTGATCAAGGGAAGGAGAGAGTTCAGTTTTTTAATGCCTCCTGATCCCTCTCTTTGGCACCCCAGTTTGTCAAGACTGCATTCTTTCTCTATGGGCACAGCCCCTCTTTAGTGGCAGTAGCATTTGCTGGGTTCCAGGAACAGCTTCTTCCCCTTTAGGCCTAGAAGGTAATAGCTTCTGGCTATTGCTGGGCCCTGGGTACTTTAACCTCCCTTGTTGATTCTCTTAATTCTGCCCATGCCTCCATAAATAGCCTTTTCATTTAATTCTCTTCAGAGGCCCTTTGAGGATGCCATCTGTTTCCTGCTGAGATCCTGACACCAGGGAGAACATTTCCAAACCTTACACAGGCCCCAGTAACAATGGGTGGGCTGAGATTGGAATTGGATCATAAGCATGGAGAGATTGGAAATGATTTTGTGAAACTGAAGAAATAGAGGAATAGTGTCTCCTCATGTCTGCATGGAATGATTTCAGTCAAGCACCACCTGTGCCGCTCAAGCCCGTCTGGCCAGAGAGTGGAATGAGAGGGGCTATGAGAGTGCAGTGCGGAAATCATGCTGTCCTTGAAGATAAGGCATTCTCTGTTCCTCTCTCTGCTGCACCATCACTTGGATATTTCAAATATCTTTCGTCATAGCTTATACTACCATCCCTGTATTTTTATGGATATATTATTTATGGATGTGTTTATCTTATGAACTAAACTTTAATCCCCCAAGGAATAGAGTTCATGGTTTTTAGCCTCCTGGTCCAATCCTCGTAACTAGGCATACACTTTGAACATGGTGGGTGCTTAATAATAAGTTATTTAGTATTCAAGTACTAGGATAAAGGGAAATAAATAAAACATGTTTTATCCGTTCCTGAATGTTTTTACAGGACCGAATCAGATGATTTGGGGGAGCCCTGATTTCCATGGTCATCTCACTGTTGGTGGAGAGCCATGAGGGCAGGTTGGACTTACATATTATCTCCCTTCAGTCAGAGAAAATTTGGTCGCATTTAATATTTTATATCCAGAAAACAAGCTTCCAACACAAAGATAGGAGGATCAATACTGACTTCAGTGAAATATGAATTTGGGTTGCATCAGTGTGAGGGTGACAATCAAGGCATCGTCAGATGAACGACTTGTCTCAAAGGCAATGTAAAGATTGCCAACAACTGCAGCTGAAGAGTGAATCCTAAGGGATGCCAGGAGAGAGAAAAAGAATGAAAAGAAATGCACACATGTGAACTAGGGCATGCTCCTGAGTGTGCACACACACACGTAGGTAGAAATGATCTACTGTTGGAACAAAAAACCTGGTGGCAAAAAAAGACACCGTCCCTGTTCTGGTGGCAGAATTCTGATTTCTATTCATGGAAGTGTCCTGATGGCCTTTAGTCTAAGCGGTAGCACTTTGACTTTAAAGTTTTAGAACAAATGCACTGTTTGAGACAGACAATATCAATAAATCATTTAATACCTTGAGCTGTGGGAGTTGGGGGTGGGAGCAGCTTAGTTCTTGTGGGAGAGACTAACCAAACAGAAGCTTCCATGCTGGTCAGAAATACGTTAGCGAGATTAATACCTAATTAAATGCAAGTCCAAAACCAAACAGAAAACATACTTAATACATTTTCTCTGAAAGTGGCACAGAAAACACTTAGGAACGGGATGGGATAAAGGTGATAGAAACAGAAAACAAGCCATCTGAATTGAGTAGATAGTCATAAAAGTGTAGACTCAGAGTTAGAAGGAATCTTAGTCATGGGTATGTGGGCAAGATATTTTTGTCCTGAGAAGAGAAATGGCAAGGACACAGAAGATTGGACCACCTGACTGAAGGGGCCTCACACCTTCAGAACCAACTGAGCTCTTGCTTTCTAGGATTATATTAGTGACTCATTGATAGAGACATAAGAGTTTTCTTAGCCTGGCTCTTTTCTGTCTTAGAAGAAAGTACCTCCATTTTTTTTTTTTTTTTTTTTTAATATAGTAGGGGATGAGGGTAGAGGGGGGAGGTGGCCCTACTATGCAGCAGGCATCCAGCTAGACATAGAAGATCTCTCAGTTCTCTTACCACACCCATTTTTTTTTTTTTCTTTTTTAAAGTGAGGCTATGAGAAATTAAGTGCCTTGGCCAAGCTGTGTGATCTGTCACTCAGTTTCCTCTGCTGGCTATGAGTATCTAAGGGGAAAGAGCCCAGGAATTGTGACTATTTCATAGTAGCCTGGTTGGTGTGCGTCATGTGCCGGGGCAGCTCTTGTTTCTGGATGACAGTGTCTCCCACATATTTACAAAATCTCAGCTGTAGGACGGGGGTGGGGGAGGTGGGGGGCTATGACCAGGCCTATTTGATCCAAGTCCTCCACTCTCTTAGTCACACGACTATAAGGTGTTGGTTGGTTTGTGAGAGTCTGGCTCTTGGTTGACTTACGAATACTGAGAGAGAGAGAGAAGTCCTCTTTCCACTTGGAGGTGGGAGGGTCAGAATAATAATATAATACCTATCATACTTGCACCAGGTGAGTAGTTCATACGTGTGAGGCATTGGCCGAAGTATATTTACGTATCAACTCATTCAGTCTCAAAGCAAGCCCGTGAGTTCAATGTGCTGCGATCCACACTTCAAAGACAAGGAATCCAAGGCACCGAGAAGGTTTGATCAGGTAGTGTCAGGAGTGAATGTCTCCAGTGTCCGGAGAGAGTCTGGTGGGGAATGAAGCCAAATGGAGACAATCCAAAGATGGAGGAAGGGAGAAAGAATAAATCTGACAGCTTTGAGTCCTACACTTAAGGCTCCTGCGGAGGCTTGGAGTTTGAAACTTTTCCTTGGTTTCAAAGAATGTCTTCTGTCCTGGGGCACCTGGGTGGTTCAGTGGGTTAAAGCCTCTGCCTTTGGCTCAGGTCATGATCCCAGTCCTCGGATGGAGCCCTACATCGGGTTCTCTCCTCCGCGGGGAGCCTGCTTCCTCCTCTCTCTGCCTGTCTCTGCCTACTTGTGATCTCTGTCTGTCAAATAAATAAGTAGAATCTTTAAGGAAAAAAAAAAATCTTCTGTCCCTTTCCCAGTAGGTGAGCAGAAACATTTCCTTTCGGTTTAAGTTAGCTTTCTATCACTTGCAGTAAAAATAATCACGATACCTTACTGATGATGTACGTTTTCTCAAGAACCCAAATGGGACTCTTACATGCAGTAAGCAAAAAAATGTTATTTGTTGACATTTATATTTTATTATATATGTAATTTATTAAATACATTTATTAGTTAATAAATAAATTGGGTTTCATTAGGAAACACCACTACTGATATTTCCACGTATCCATTTTGGAGGTAGAGAACCATACAACTATTGATTGTCTGAAGCTGGTCTCATATACTCACTTGCTTTGATACCAGTTAAAGCTAAACATGATCAGAAAATCAAATTACTTAGGATCAGAATGCATTCTGCCAGGTTTTATAAATTATAGATTCAATGAAGAGAAGCTGAAGTTTGATGAGAATTTTCTACAGTGTATGGTTGTAGATCACCCCCACGGAGGCTCCTAGAATTCAGAACTGGGGAGAGCTTCCATTTAAACACAGGGAGAAACCACTGAGAGAGGTTGTTTTGCTCAAGGATCCATATATAGTGAGAGAGGGACTCAAAGCTGCTGTCCTTTCTCCTCTCTTCCAGCTCGTCACCCACAGTTTGTGGGGTGCACAGAGAAGTCCCCAACAGCCCCTCCTGCAATCCTCACAAGGATGTTTTTGGCAAGAATGGTGAGGGTCCGTCCCCTCATCTGTCTCCTTCTCAGCCCTCCCTTCCATCCTCTTTTGGAGCCTGAAATTGTGTTAGAAAGCAGCGGGCAGCTGCCATCCTGTGTGGCCTCCCACAGCACCAGCCCTGAGATCAGCCCCACACGTAGTGAGTCATAGGGTTTCCTCTGAGGCTGACCTGTCACTTCTCAGTCACCCAGTTACGAGGCCCTGGAAGCCTTCCAGTCTTCGGAGATCGCGTGAGCGTGGGTGCTTATTGCAAAACGCTGTCAAGTGGGGGAATTTTCAGGAAAACTAATTAAGTCACTGACAGCATGATCCGGTGAAAGGGGGAGCCATGGCAGGCCCTAGCAAATCCGCGGTGAGTCATTGCCTTAAGCGAGAGTATGAATATGAATGCACGATTACTGGGAGCCACGCATCAGCCGCAGCTCCCCTGCAGGTAAAAACTGAAGCTGCTTCTGGAGCAGACTCACATCCAGGCCCCTCTCCCAAGCCTGTGCAGAGACCGTCGTCTTATTTTCGTGCTGAACAATTAAGGACTTCCCCACATAGAATTCGGAGGTTTACACCTTCTAGATGAGTACAGCCCGATTTTGAAAGCATTGAGGATAGAAACGAGTATTGTCTATGGAAAGTATCACATTGGATTTTGTAACTATTCTGTTGAACAGGAAGTCTGTAATCTCCAGGTAAAGGAAAAGATCCGTGCGCCGAAGAATTTGGGTAAAATGCATTTTGTAATTTTGTAAAAATGCATCTCATTTATGTGTGAATCATGCACTGACAGTGTTTTTGAGGATTCGGTTTTGGTAAACCAAATTGTGTTTGAAAATCACTGAGAATGCTTGTCCTCTAATGAGACTCGTAGCGTGTGCTTCTGCAAAGACACCACATCCATCTCGTGAAACACAAAAAGGCACATCCAAATTTCTACAATTTCTATTTTAGATCTTACTGTTCTTATTAAAGCTGATCCTTCAGAATCTCTGGAAGCTGTGTCGAAACGAATCCAATTAGAAAAATCCCATTCTAAGTGGTGGAGAACGTTACAACTTTTACTACCAAAGGCCAGGTCTCCCAAGTGAGAAACAAAGCAAAAGAAAATGCCATCAGAAATCAGACAAAATCCATGAGGAAGAGTAAAAGAAATTACTTGAATAACTGAGACATGAACTTTGCAGATAATATATTCTGCCCCCCCTTCAGTTTCATACTAAAACAATAGGACTCTTGTTTCGGGAAGTCATGGGTAGAGCAAGGTAAATAGGTTGGTCATCAATTATCAGCATGTAAATTAGGCGCTAGTGGGGCCTGGGTTCACTTATTTAGGCAATCGTTTTATGATTGTTTAGGACTGTGATTCTCAGCCCTGGCTGTACATTAGAATCACCTGGGGACCTTTTGAAACGCACTGATCCCTGGACCCATCTCAGAATCAGAACTACAGGGGGCTGGGGCCAGAGCATAGGGAACGTGGTTAAAGTTCCCCGGGTGATTCTAATGTGCAGCCAGGGCTGAGAGCCACTGAATTAGGAAATCACCACCTGAAAATCCGGCTCAAGTCACAGAGCAACAATGCTGTATCCTCTGCGGCAGTATTTCTCAAAAGAAGGAAAAAAAAAAAAGGGCTGTGGATCATCAAAACTGCTTGTTGAAAATACAGATTGCTGGGAATCCGCACCCTCACCCTTTGGAATCTGCACTTTGAACCTGCTCTTGTACTTGAAACACTCGGAGCCAGTACATTTAAGATGTTCAATATTGAGGAATTATTGAAAACTTAGAAGATGCCTATAATATCACATGGCTTTTGTCCACTTTCAAACATGACAGTTACCAAGCTGGTTCTATGACCTGTTGTCAGGTAAGTGACACTGGCTGGACTTCACCCTCCAAGGTCTCCTGGAGTAAAGGATTCCCCTTTCGTTCAGTAAGAATCCCTTTCTCCATAGAGTTCCTGTCCCTTCTGTCTATCAGAACTCATCCACTCTGTAGCTTTTCTCCCAAAGCTCTATCACGCCCAGAGCTCCATCTGTCAAGTGATGGGTGAACTTACACTAGAAAGTGCTGTTTTGGCTTTCCCACATTATAAATGTTGGCAGCTGTCTTCGATGACTTAGCTCCAAACCAGAAATGAGGATAGTGGTATAGGGTCATGTAAGAGCGTGGTGGACAGCAGCGTCTGACACCGTCAGGGCACACCACATGAAAGACCACCTACCCAACTACAGATCATCGCCACTTTTTTGATTAACAGATCCATACCTCTGGGCAGTTTTTCAGTTCTCTGGTTTGATTCCCAGAAATATAAGTTACCTAAAAATATACAATCCTCTGCAGAAGGGTCAAATCATTGACAGATGTTGGGTGAACCAATGCCTCTAGGACCATGAAGGCATTTTCTGAAAGGCAGCTTGCCAACGAAGTACCCTCATACAGCTTTGAGAGCAATGCAAATTCATCTCAATGGCAAAACGTTCTTTTGTAAAAGGGAAATCAATTCTTTTAGTACATTACTTCCTAAATGGCTTCTGTAAGATTAGTCAGGGTCTATATAGACTCCGCAGTTACACAGGCTAAATACACCTGATATTTTAGTTCATTTATTTCAGCATTTATTCTATACTTCTCAAAATATTTCCTGTAAGAACCAGGCTTCGGGCAGATAGGCTAGACTTTACCCTCTGGCTTCTTATTTTGTAACAAGGTAGGATTAGCTAATAAGTGCAAATCTGAGGTCAGTTTGTTATGGAAACACCATTAGATACTCCATCGGGGGGAATGAGTTTGGAGGAGAAGCATGACCCAGAGCTGACGGAGTTACAGAAGAAAGAGAACAGGCTGAGGTCTACTCTCCTCTGAACTGGGGGTCCCTGGGTTCCTGCTTGTCCTTAGCTCCGGGTAAGAGAACGCACTAGAGCTAAGACAGGTGGGTGAAGTTTACCATGCCTTAGAAAACTGGAATAAGACTTCTATGGATCATCTGGCCAGTTACTGAACCCAATGGCACGGCACAATGCCAAAGAAGCTATAACCGCTGGTTTGCTTTCAGGATCTATGGGTCATTTAGTTTCATCTAATTAGAAGCCAAAGATTACTTGCTGATTCCATTCTGCTCTGTCACAAAGATGTGCTTTTATTCATAAGGGAGAATAGATCACGGAGAATAGAGGAATCTTTGATAATTTGACACTTTTTAAGTAAAGATGAAGAGAAAAGAACAAAAACGTGCCTGCTACATAGATTCTGGCTGTTTCTAATATTATTTTGTTTCCAACTGTGGTATCAATAGGCATTTTGTTTGTTTATGATAAGAATCACATATTTTCCCTAAACCCTTGGGGCCTGATGTGTTTTTAAATAATTTCGTTTCTTTTTCCAGATTTTACAAAGGTAGTAAAATACCTATACTGTATATTTTGTAATATCCTCAGAATGATCTGATAGTAAAATACGCCATTTCTGTAGCAAGACATAAATAGTCACATTAGTTGGGATAAATAAATGCTATAGTCTCCAGTTTGTTCAGACTGCATTTTGCTGCCAAATGAGTTGTGCTGAACCTAGAAAAAACTTAAAGATTTGGAAACAGAGAGAAGGGATTATGGATGCATATCTGTGTATTTCTCCAAACCATTCAAGGTTCTTTTTATATTTTCAATTTTTACTAACTTCCTTGGGTCATTTGTCTCACACGTTATTGGCCCAAAATATACTCTTCTAACACTTAAAAAATGTTATCTCTAATCACTGTACTCATCGATCAGCTCAACATATTTCTGGTGACTTAGTGATTTTATTCTTTCTGGTTATGGTGAGCTTTTCAAGGTTCCGTTTCCTCTTTTAGAAAATTGCACTTGGCATTGTGCCTGGCACTTAGGGCTTGTATCAATCAGCAAGCTTCTGACTACAAGCAAGAGGAACTGGTTCTGACTTATGCAAAAGGAAGTTTATTGGGAGTGCATGGGATTAGGAGAATGGTTGAAGAACCATGCCTGGAAATAGCAGGGGTAAGAAATCTTTTGGATTGAGGTTACGGATCTTTTATCAGGACTTCTCATCTCTTTTTTAAAATTTTGAGTCACTGCGCAGAAGATGAGGCTCCGGGCGAGTATGAGGGGTAGAGCATGGCTTCTGTGCCTACTCCTCGGTTAGGAGAAGCCTGACACATTCGGTGACTGACACTCCCCCCTAGACCTGAGCAAGGGGTGGGGGAAGGACCCCCCTCATCTCCCTCCCCGCCCAGAAATGGAGTTGCTATCATAAGAAAAATAAAAAAAACATTCCGAGAGCAAAACAAAGTAAACTTAACAGAAGCCCTCTAAGGGTTTCAACATATTTTCAGAATATTTTCCTTAATTCATGGCATTTTAGGCATATGCAAAATCCTATGTTTTAGACTGCTCTCATACAAAATTTGCTTCACCCCCGTGCACAGGTTTGTTGTTTTCCGGTAGACATTTCTCCAACACTCCATATCGTTCTTGAGCACAGGAGTGAAGACACTTGCCACTGGGTTTTATTTTATCTTGGTACAATTAAGGAGTTATTTTCAAAGTGATTGTTTTTTTTTTTAATTTTTAATTTTTTATTTTTTCAGCATAACAGTATTCATTATTTTTGCACCACACCCAGTGCTCCATGCAATCCGTGCCCTCTACAATACCCACCACCTGGTGCCCCCAACCTCCCACCCCCCACCCCTTCAAAATTCTCAGATCGTTTTTCAGAGTCCATAGTCTCTCATGGTTCACCTCCCCTTCCAATTTCCCTCAACTCCCTTCTCCTCTCCATCTCCCCTTGTCCTCCATGCTATTTGTTATGCTCCGCAAATAAGTGAAACCATATGATAATTGACTCTCTCTGCTTGACTTATTTCACTCAGCATCATCTCTGTCCATGTCCCGTCCATGTTGCTACAAAACTTGGGTATTCATCCTTTTTTCTTTCTTTTTTTTTTTTTTTTACAGCTTTATAAACATATATTTTTATCCCCAGGGGTACAGGTCTGCGAATCGCCAGGTTTACACACTTCACAGCACTCACCATAGTGCATACCCTCCCCAATATCCATAACCCCACCCCCCTCTCCCAACCCCCTCCCCCCATCAGCCCTCAGTTTGTTTTGTGAGATTAAGAGTCACTTATGGTTTGTCTCCCTCCCGATCCCATCTTGTTTCATTTACTCTTCTCCTACCCTCTCAATCAAAGTGATTGTTTAACAAGGAGTGTTTCCTGCCAAGGCAACACTGACGGAGGGATGCTTAATGGTAGAAATCACTTCATTAATAAGGAATGCAAATACCTCACCTGAAATTTACATAGGAACAACAAGCATGTATCACATGGTTCAAGCACCAAGAAAACGAAGAAGGCAAATGAATATGGTCTTTCCTCCCTCATTTACTGCTTAAACAATTTTAGAGGATATTATTGAATTCCTTAAGCCCCATGTTTCTTTAAGTGGTTTTTCAAATTGTAAGGCATTTTTACAGGCAGGGGCTGATGTGTGCCTACAGTCTCAGTGTGAATAGCTGATAATACACATTTCTTACCTGATACTCATATTCTGTGAAAGGCGATAGTTCGGAATCCGTAAAAGAGCTTGCGCTTCCGTTGTAGGCGAGCACTGGGTTTGATTTCCCAGGTTGAGTTGTTCTTTGCCTTCTGTATAGCTCATAATATAAAACTTTTCCATTTGGCTGAAGTGGTCCCGTCCACGAAAGGGCGACTGTGGGCTGGAACCCCCCTGGAGCCATCCGTACGTCTAGATGTGGCGGGAGCTGCATCAGAGGCGCAACCTCAGGGGTCTGTAGGGACGCCCAGTCACTTGAAGCACACCCCAGCATGGTGCAGGCTTGAATTTGAACTTCATACCTTCAGGACACAAGGGCGAAATTACCCATTATTAGCAAAACAGGTTTTCAAGGGAGGAATATTTACAAGACTGTTTCTCAGGGGAAAAAAAAAAAAAAAAGACCATTTGCTGAAAAGAAAAAAGACAAATCCGTTTACATTTATTCTTATCTACAGCTCATCCTTTTAAAGAGCAACAATGTCCTCTTTCTATAAAAAAGTGCGAACACGTTAAATCTTCCTGGCTTCCCAAACTAAAACAAAAATTCTCAACTGTTTGGAAAGGGTGGCCACGATTCTTCCCTGTAACAGGAATGTAAGGAATACATTCACTTTCAAGGTTCTCTCCAACATAAAAAATTCTCGTATTCTGCAGAATTACTTAACACAACGATGAAGAATGTAGACCTTTGCGGGGCATGAACCAGCTCTCCGTAGCCCTGGGCTCTTTCTATCTCTGCAGCCGGAGCTAAATGATTCCCCAGGAATGTTTCCAGGTCATGAAGGAACATCATGGAGTTAAGGTTTCAGTGGTAATAAATCCCCTCACCTGATACCTGACATCTTAAAACAGGCTCTCTTACACCACACAAAGACCTTTTGGGGCCAAAGTTAACCCAGCTACAAGCTAGATTATCAATCATGGAGACACCTTATCACCACCCAGTTAAACTCAACCAATCAATTATGTTTTGCCTCATAGTTGGTCTCCTGCCACCTGGAAAGGTCTATTTACATAGCTGGGACTTATCCTTTCCAACAAGAGGGGCTTTTGTTAGTATTAAGTGCCTACAGCAACACCTAAGTGCTTTATTCCCTCTGCACCCAGGCCCCACTGATTTTATGACACCTTGATCTTCCCTCCAGCTGCAGCCACTTTTTTTCCTATCTTTACTTCTTTGGGTTCCAGCTTTTCCTCTTCTCTTTGCTGCTTCCCTCTTAGTGCTGCTTTCTGTTCTCTTCCTTGCTTTCTTTCTTTTCCCCATGTCCTCTTCTTATTCCCCCTTCCCCTTCTTAATTACACGTCTCTCTTCCTTTGTGGCATCTTTCCCCTTTTCTGCTTCTCCCTCCTGTCTGCTTCTCCGCTGCTCATCTCCGCTGTGATGGGACTACTGGTTTACGGGTGCATCGGTGCATCTGTGTGTTACGGCACTGACTCCTAACCAACTCTGGAAAGCCCATTTCAATTTTCCATACATAGATTATTTGTTTTCTGGATTATCTGTGGTAGTTTTAAAATTCTGGTTCACATTCCTTTTGCTACTTGAGTATTCCCATGCTCCTTCTTCCTACTGACCTTCTGGAGTTACTCCCAGGAGGACACAGTAATTTACAGTATTCGGTAAGCATTAAGCTGCTAGAAAAACCCCAAACTACATGAACCCCAACTTCATGTAGAAGTGATGTGTTGTTTCAAGTCATGAATGTCACTTATCTCTTAAATGAGAATGGAGAGTGCAGAGACATCTCTTGTCACCGTAAGTATCAGTGTTAGGTTTATCAGATGATCAAATCCCCCCACCCCAGCCTGGGAAAGGTGCTTCTTTCACACCTGGAAACCTTTTTCTTTAGAAACCTTTTTGGCTAAGAGTTTCAAAGGGGAGCAAGCTGATACGATTTTTTCAAATTTGCAGGTACCAGTCAGGTAAAGAGGAAGCCAGTATAAAATGCACAGCTCTGCAGCTAACCTGGGTCTTTTTTTTAATGCCCCAAATCAGAGTAAGATTAAAGGCAACTCACATGGTATGTGGATTAGCTATGAAAGATAGCTGCGGAAGTTTTAATTCTTGTTTAATATTTAATGCGACCTTAAATAATTGTCATGAGTAGATGCATAAGACCATGAATGTTTCATTTAAACAGCACTATATATCAGAGATAGTTATAGGAGGGATCCAATCTACACATCAGTAGATTACAATAATAGCTGAATTTTACCAGTGGTGGTTGGAAATCAACACTCTTTCAGCCTTTAATTTTTTTTAAGTGGTTCTGTTCATTTTACTAAATTTTAAGCATAAAATGTCTTTTATTACTCTTCTCGCTGGGGATGTAAGTTACTTAAAATGTGATAGGGAAAAATGCCAAGTAATTCTTCAAGCTAGAGGAAAAGGGCCAGTAGTAAGATTGCTTTGTAGGGGGAGCAGCACACACCCATGCACGTCAGAGAGCCCCAAGGGGACCGTTGAGAAACAGGAGGTAGCAAATCGGCACCATCCTGGAAAGTCATGAGATCAGAGCTGGGGGAATCCTAAGGGGTTGGGGAAACAGAGTCGGATGAGTCTTATTATCCCTGCAGGAAGTACAGGATTCAGTAAGCAGGCTCTCCCCCAAACAAAATTTGGGTCAGCCCACTCTGGCTAGTAAGAGCTCTTACTGGTACTTTCTTCCTCTTTACTATAATACCTACTTTTCTTCAATGCCTGGATCAGATGACACCATCCAGGTTCTCACAACTGTCCAGGGGCCTGGATGTTTTCAGGAGGGACTAGACTCAGGGAAGGGGCCCATCTCTGCAACGTGTTCCCGACATTGTGGTGAACTGCAAACATTTCTGAAAAATGACTTTCAGGCTGTCACCTGCGAGAATTTTGCTCTCTAGGAGTTACGCAAGCAAGTTTGGACAGGATGAGGACGTGTTCAGTCCACTGTCAATGGTTAAGTGGTTGGGGGTTGGAGACATCCCCCATCTTGCTTCTAGAGTTTTCATTTGAACAGACGGAGGGCTCACAGTGGCTTATTCTTAGCGAATCTGAGTTGGCCACTTACCTGTGAAATGGCTTCAGCTGGTCTACTAGGAGTGACTGTGTGTCAAAAGAAGTATGACTTGTATTGATGTGTATGATTTTTGTTTCTTTTGCAAACAGCTCTCGGATAAAGAGGGTGTAATTGACGATATCGCCATTTGTCCTCACCGGAGCATCCCAGTTCACTAAAATCTCTTGTGGGCCCTTGGCCTTCAATTTTGGAGGTTCTACCCCTGAAGGTGCTGAGGGGCTGGTTCTGTCTTTGACAAGTGGACTCAAAACACCCCCTTGGCTGTTGTTGGCAGTCACTGTGTAGCCATACTCCACGCCTGGGGTGAGAATGAAATCGTGGTAGCGGGTTTCCAGGCCAGTATAGACAATGGTGCCATCCCGTCTAAGTTCATAACTTCTGATCTGGCCGTTTGGGTTTCTGGGAGGTTTCCAGGTGATTTCTATGGATTCCGAGCCTGTGACTTGCAATTTTGGAGGCTCCATGTCCTGCGGTGGGGCCTCCAGGGTCCAGGCTGATCTTGGCGCACTCTCTGTGCAACCTCCGTTAGTGCAGGCTTCCAGGGAGAAGTTATACTGAGTATAAGGTTGGAGGTCAGAAACCAGCAGGGACAGGTTCTGCCCAGCAAGGTACTCCTTACCATCCAATTTAAGCAAATATTTAGTGATCTTTCCATTTTGAACCGATGGTGGTGACCACGATACATTTATCTGAGTAGCGCTGAGAGTCCAGAGAGCTGGAGGGCTGACTCCTGCTGGGGCAGCCTCAGGCGTTGTGACGCTGGTGGGTTTGCTGGTGGAGCAGCCCCCCGCCGAGCAGGCTATGAGGGCATAAATGTAGGTAGAAAACGGAAGCAGCTCTTTGTCTGTATAATTGAAAGTCACAGCATCAAAGCTGAAAGGATAGAGCACTCCATTCCTCTGAAGTTTGTATGACTGGATAATACCATTGGACTGTTCGGGGGGGATCCAGGAAATCAGTAGTTTTGGGGGATTCATAGATACATAGGCTACCTCAGGTGGAGAGAGACCTTCTGGAGGCGCCTGCATTGTCCTTACTACGAGCCAAGAGCTACAGGTGTGGCCTGCTGAATTCCAAGTGTGGATTTTATATTCACACTGTGTCCATGGCTGCAAACCAGTGTCATTATACATAAATGTGTTCCTTTCAGTATCATATTCTGTGAAAACAATTTTCTCATCGGCCTGGATTGTCTGATTTCCCCAAGCTTTTCCCTCGAAGCACCTGCGAATGACTTCATAGCGAATTATCTTTCCGTGTGGGTGGAGAGGCTCAGACCAGCGCAGCTCAATGCTGGTGGACCCCACAGACCGGATCGTAGGCGCTAACTGAGAGTGGGGAGGGGCTTCCTCTGTCCACATGGGCTGGGGCACTGAGTGTGCACAGCCCGCCTTGGTGCAGGCCTCCAGGGTGAGCGTGTAGAGGCTGAAAGGGACCAGGCGTCGGAAGAGAAACTGACGATTCAAGCCAGAGTACTCCAGGATACCCTCGCTGAAGATGTTGTAGATCTGCAGGAAGCACAGAAGCAGAGGGAAAATAATGTGTAGCATATGATTTCTTGGTGTAGCTGTTTTGTCCCTTTTAACCTTCTCTCCCTCCTATTCCTCATCTTGATGGTCCTAATCCAGATGAAACATTCTGATATTAATTTTGAGAATGTGATCTTTTCTAGTTAATGAAAAGTCCACAAAAAGAAGAACAATGGTTTCCTTTGCCTTTTTTTTTTTTTTAAGGTTGGATATCATATAAGCACATATCTAAAAGCTAAGGACTATTGAAGCTGATTCTTCGACTTAAAAGGTCAAATACGTTTCCTCCTATTTTTATTTTTTTAAAGGTAAGGAACAGTATTCATATCCCCTGTTTTATAGATGATGACCACTTTGGATTTCATTCTGAATGGGATAAGTAGGGCCTATCTACAGTGTCTATCTTTTTGTAGCATTTACTGGGAAATTGAATTATATTACTTAACCATTTGTACCAGGGTGTCAGGGCTGAAAATGTCTGTGTATCTATGTGTGGGCACACATACATACACATATATGCATTTATGTGTTCTACATATTTACACAAATATAGATACAAACTTGGAATGATTAGAAGATGGAATAAACCATGCTGTTTTCTCTTGCAGGCCATGGAAGAACAGATTGCTCCTTTGGAGCAAAGTACCCTTTGGTTCTGGGAAAACCATCTGAACATTTGTTATATAAATGCAGGGCAAATTTTCATCTCATATTATTCATCATTCTTTGCGAAAGATGGGAAGTAACTCAACTTGAATGTAGATGTTTTTATATAGTGATTTCCTGCCCTTTCCCAGCCTCGATGCACCTGAGAGATATGATACATCCCTGTGGTTGGTAGTGGCTCCCGAGGATGGCATCCCTCAAGAGGGGCGGGGATGTATTTCAGAATACCCTGGCAGACAGCAACTTCTTTCAAAATATGTCTCCAAAGGCAAAGGAAACAAAAGTGAATATGAACTTTTGGGACTTCATCAAGATGAAAAGCTTCTGCACAGCAAAGGAAACAGTCAACAAAACAAAGAGCCAACCCACAGAATGGGAGAAGATATTTGCAAATGACAGTACAGACAAAGGACTGATATCCAAGATCTGTAAAGAACCTCTCAAACTCAACACACACAAAACAGATAATCATGTCAAAAAATGGGCAGAAGACATGAGCAGACACTTCTCCAAAGAAGACATACAAATGGCTAACAGACACATGAAAAAATGTTCATCCTCATTAGCTATCTGGGAGATTCAAATAAAAACCATACTGAGATACCACCTTACACCAGTTAGAATGTCCAAAATTAACAAGATAGTAAACAACGTGTGTTGGAGAGGATGTGGAAAAAGGGGAACCCTCTTACACTGTTGGTGGGAATGCAAGTTGATGAAACCACTTTGGAAAACAGTGTGGACATTCCTTAAGAAATTAAAAATAGAGCTTCCCTATGACCCTGCAATTTCACTATTGGGTATTTCCCCCCAAAGATACAGATGTAGTGAAAAGAAAAAAAAAAAGTAAAAAGTACCCCAATGTTCATAGCAGCAATGGCTACAGTTGCCAAAGAACCAAGATGGTTCTTGGAAAGAACCAAGATGCCCTTCAAAAGACAAATGGATAAAGAAGATACAGTCCATATACACTATGGAGTATTATGCCTCCATCAGAAAGGATGAAGACCCAACTTTTGTATCAGCATGGATGGGACTGGAAGAGATTATGCTAAGTGAAATAAGTCAAGCAGAGAGAGTCAATTATCATATGGTTTCACTTACTTGTGGAGGATAAGGAATAACACGGAGGGCATGGAGAGCTGGAGAGAAGGGAGTTGGGGGGAACTGGAGGGGGAGACGAATCATGAGAGACTGTGGACTCTGAGAAACAAACTAAGGGTTTTGGAGGGGAGGGGCATGAGGGGTTGGGTGAGCCTCATGGTGGGTATTAGGGAGGGCACGTATTGCATGGAGCACTGGGTGTGGTGCATAAACAATGAATCCTGGAACACTGAAAAGAAATTAAAAAAAAAAAAAAAAAGAATCCTCTGGCAGGCACATCAAGTTTGAAACATTCCCACAGGCAAACCTAACTTGGACTGCGCTGTTTATATATTTTTTTGTTATTTAAGATTAAATAGCCTAGACTTTTGGAAATCGATTTATGCTGGATTATTGTATTTCAATGTGATTTTTTTTTTCTAGTTGGGTTCCTAGGGCAAGACCACACCCCTGAGGGAAGGGAAATAGTGTATTTTCTGAAGAGCGCTTAGCTTCCATAATCAACTTGAAAGCCTTGATGAGTCCCTGAGCTCCCTCATATTCACCTAGCAAATCTCTAATTAGTATTAAATTTAGCTTTCCCTCCATACCTTAGCTTCTAGCTGGGTTTGGGGAAAAACACTTGACTATGCTGAATGGTCTCACTTTAAATATCTTACTTTAAATTTTAAGAGGGCGACTCCCCCCTTGTAGTCCTATTCCATTCCCCCACATGTTCTCTCTTTCATTTTCCAAAGCGATTCTTTAATATTTTCTCCTTTCCTCACAAACTCTTCTGTCTCTTCCATCACCCTCTTCTGTCTCTCATAGGTGGTTGTTGACAGAACCACATACTTGACTGGAGAAATAGAAGCAGTCAGAAAGGAATATTCCCATGTTATGTATTATCCTCATCATATCCATGTGAATCCAGATTTACACTGCGTGCCCTCCTTCCTTGTGCTCTGGATGAAGTATCTCTACCCCGAGGAGCCCACCTGAGCTCTGGGTCCCATACCCGCTCCTTCTATAGATTTCATGCCTGCAATCATTCTCATTATCTCTTGCATCACCAATTTATCTCCCTCTACTGGGCTATTTCCATTAGTGTTTAAATGTACTCTAGTATCTTTCATTGATTTTTAAATAAAATTTCTTGACACTCTAGTCCCTCAGCTACTGCCCTGTTTCTCTGCTTTTCATCTATGCTTCTTTAAAGAGTTGGGGTCCTCATTCCTCACTTGCTATTTTCTCCTCAAGCTGTCCCAACCTGGTTTCTCATTTCACCATTTGATCTTCTTGTCAAGGTCACTATGATTACCTCATTTCCAGGTCCAGGATGACTTCTCTGCCCTCATTCCACTTGATCTTTCAAGAGCATCGGACATACTTTCTCCACAGTTTTGGGATGCCCCACTTATCTACCTGTTCTTCTACCTTACTTGCCTCTTCTGAGTCTCCTTTGCTGGCGCCACTGCCTCCTCTTGACCTCCAAATTTCTGTATTACTCAGAGCTTGAGCCCTACCTCTTATCATTTCTAGTTATATTCTCTCCATACCTGATATCCTCTAGACCCATGGGTTTAAATGTCACTCATATACTAATGAATTCCAAAAATAGAGTTCTAGACATATACCTCCAACTGTCTACTTGTCCCTTCAAACCTGTATACTTCCCAGCCTTACTTTCTTAGTCAATGACTCAAGGCCTGAATATCCCTTTTCCTTCCTGTTTCACATCCAGTCCATTAACAGATCCTGTCAGCTTTGCTTTCTGTATATATCTCCAATTCACCTACATCTTCTGTCCTCACAGCTCCCACTCTAATTCAAGCCACCATAATTCTACCTTAAATTTTTAGCATCTTCCAAATTCCACTGGTCTTCTTAGAGTCCATTTTATACATAGCAGCCAGAGTGGTTTTGAAAAACATAAATTTGATTATACTATTTAATTGCCTAAACCTTTCAGTAATTTTTCATCACACTTAGAATAAGTTCCAAACTCATCACAGCCCACAAGGCTGGGCACAATCTACTTCCTACCAATCTGCCATTCTCATCTTTCTCTCCGTGCACCCCACCCCCCAATACTTCAACCACGCTGGCTTTCTTCCGTTCATTTGAATGCACCAAGTTCATTCCTGGCTTCAGGCCTTGCATTTGCTGTTCAGTTTGTTTGGAACATTTTGCTCTCATATCTTCACATGACTGACTCGGTCTTGTCATTCAGGGCTCAGCTCAAATGTCAATTCAAATGATCATCCATTCTAAAACAGCCTGAGTAGGCGTAATTACATTATTGTGTTTAATTTTTTTTTATGGTGTTCATCCTTCTCTGAAATTCTCTTATTTGTGCATTAGCTTTTTGTTTGCTTCTCTGTACCACCACCATTCATGTGCACGTGTGCCCACAAACACACTCTCTCACACACACACACACACACACACACAAGGTGTGTGACAGCAGGAGGACCTTGGTTGTCTTGTTCACTCCTGAATAAATGCCTGGCACTTAGTAGAAGCTTAATAAAGATTTGGTGAAATGTCAATGAAGGTAAAGGAGGAGATATTCCTATTGTCAATCATACCAAGAAGAGGCAGATGCTAGTATGGGAAACAAACACTCAAAAGGAGGGAATGGGTATCAAAAGGATGGGTATGAAGAGAGAGACTCTTTTCTCTGATGGGATCTTAGGGCATTGGCTTGGATTTTGAGACCCTGGGTCATATGGCTCAAGCCTCAGGCACTGTCACACGTAGGCAGGCTGGTAGAAGGCAGCTTGCTTCTGATGCCTTGTAGCAGGCCTGCAGCTTGGCGGAGAGGCAGCCATGGTACTAAGCAGTGAGGCTGTTACCTGGAGGCTCACGAGGATGGGCCTGGGCCTGTGAGGTCTAGTTACAGTTCTAACTTGTTGCCGTAGGTAATTTCTGCTGTCATCTTCCTCGTAGGGTTTTCAGAGAAGCTTTCCTCAAAGTTACAGCTTAGTCTTAACTGTTCTAGGTGGAGTCAATAGGGGACTCTTGACCACCTGGAGAAGGAGTGGTGGAGGAGGGGACCGGCAGTCCCAGCCTGCAGAAGGCAGTTGATCAGGGCTGAAGCGGTGGTCCAGGACTAGAGGCAGGCACAGTCTGACCGGTAAGTCACCCCAGCTGTTGGGGACGAGTATCCAAAAGGCAGATGAAGACTGGCTTGCACATGGGTGATCACTCAAATCAACGAAATGCAGTCTAGTAACAGAAATGCCATCTTATTTGTGCTCACAGACTGGTCAAACCCGAGACGCACCTAGGACCTTAGTAAGACTGCTCTTCACGGCTACATATGGAGGTGGGGGGTGTTAGACACGGGGGGGCTTCCTGTCTTCTGCTTAATGAGCTCGGCTCAAGGTGCAAATTAGGCAGGACTAAAGCAAATAACTGTGCAGGATAAGTCAGGAGGCAGTAGGAACAGTCATTTAGAGTTACGTTTTGGCGTGACTTCCTGACTTCAAGTTGCGATTCGATCATTTGCAATGGGGACTTGGGTAATTATTTAGCCTTGATATGCCTCATGAAGTTTAGTGGTACCTACCTGGTAGGGTTGATGTGCAAGTTAAATGAGATAATCCACGGAGAGCACTTAGCCCAGTGTTGGGTTCATAGGAAGCATAATACATGGGAGCTAGTTTTCTCTGATCTATGATTAAGTGCCTGGAGGAGCTATCAAGGAGGATTAAACAGACGGTGAAGGGTGTTTCCCCACAGTGACCTGATGGCATGTCAGGGCTCATCTATTTATCTGGAGGACACCAAACATGATTTCATATTCAGAGTAGACGTTACCTTAATCACACCATTGGTTCTCACAGGCTCTGACCACTGTAGCAACAACGCCCGGCCGTTCTCTTGCTGTTCTACTGTAAAGTTGCTCAGTCCACTTGGGGAAGATTCTAGGGTTTGAACCACGGTCCAGGGGCTTGAAACGTCTCCTGCCTGGTTTGTGGCCACAATTCCAATGTGATATGTTGTGAATGGTTCTAACCCAAATAGGTGGGCTTGATGGCTCGTTCCCTGCATGCACAAAAATTAACAGGTTAGATTTCTTTTAGGAACTGCTAACAATTGCTGGAAGGTCATTCTCTGACCAAGGTACATTAGCAATGGCAGCATAAATATCACAACAGAGTTTTGAATTACTAAGAAAACAATGTGGCTTTTTTATTGTTCTTCACACCTGAATATACTATCAAATGTTGTATAACTTCAGACATACACAAAGTGGGGATCAGATAGAATCCTTGCCTTTCCAGAGCTTGCAACCCAAAGGATGTGACACATAACATAAAAAAAAAAGAAAAGAAAAAAAAAGGTGCTTCAGGCTAGTGAGGCATTCAGCTCATGGTGGAAATCAGCGGCACCAAGTTTCATGACAAAAAATGGGATAATCTTAAGGGCTTGGAGGTCTAACTGGAACGGTTAATCCCCAGCACAATTTGTATATACATATGACTCTCCCCAGTCTCCCTCCCTCCTTCTCTTGGTGAGTATTTATATCTTACAGATTCAGTAAAACAGACACAAGAAAACAAAACGACAAGTGAGCTGAACTGTAAATGCACAAACACGCTTAGAGAAGTCTACTAGTGATATATATATATATATATATATATATATATATATATATATACATGTGAAAATAGTCTCGTTTGTTAAAAATATCATAACTGGAACCATCAAATTTACCAACAATAATTGTTAGCTAGGCTTTGAGAATTTGGTTTTTGTTGATTTAAAAGGAAAAAAAAAGATAGGATTAGAGGGGTTTTTTGTTTTGTTTTGTTTTTTTCCTGCTTGGAGAGAACATTTAATGTATTTTACATAACTAAAAGCTGGAACTAAAAGTCTTCATGTTTTGAAAGCGCCCAGGGTGCTCTTTCTACATCTGGGCTGGGTGGATATGTCTGTTTATGAATAGCAAATATGTCTGCAAGTGGACCATGAATATGTGTATAGATAACACACACACACACACACACACACACATCCAGAGACACATACTGACACACAGAGACACCCAGACACACAGACACACTTTCTTTTGTGTACTATACGTGAGTAATCATGAGGAAGTTTTGAATGTCTTCATGGTGTGTAAGATCAGGTTTGGTTTATTAGATGTTTAAACACGACAGTTTTCAATTGTCCTCTCCTTGGTGGATACAAAAGGATGAATGTGAGGGAGAGAAGAGGAAGTTATTTCTGAGAGTAGATACCCGAAATCAGACAAAGTTACGTGACTAGAAATTCTCCTAATTGGGAGGCATCCAAATATCATTTTGAATAAAATCTAAAACAAAGTGGCAAAGTCAGTTTGAATCATTTTCTAAAAAATTGGTCAGACAAAACCAAAACACTTTGTAGAAATAATTTTTGACACTGTTTCCTCATATTCTTGGTCATAAGTTTCACCTGTCTAATGTCTCTTATTATGTGTTAAACACGAGCAGAGAAAATATAATTTCCTTTATTTATCAAAAACTTCTAAGTCAATTTTCCTCTTTCAATAAGTCCCATTATGATATTACATGCTAACCTCTTGAAATCTTTTAATATTTAAACATTTGCTAAGCGACCAGACTCTGAAACAAATTTTATAGAAATACTAATTTCTCTTTTTTAAAATATTAAAAGTTGGATCATAAATATTTAAAACTTATTTCTCCATAACACTGGATTGGTCTTTTAGATAAATATAGCACAGAACTAGAATGACCATAATGAATATTAAATCTGAAGATGCTACAAGTCCCGATTACAAACATTCTTTTCTGATAAATGATTCCTTTTCTGTGGAAATAGGGCAATCATGGGCAAGATTAATAATGCAAAGAAGAAAAACTCTTTGTTCAGAATATTCAGTAATGGGTGCCAAAAAAGCATAAGCTCCAAAGCAAATAGTAATCACCTCTAACAGATTATATATAAAAAAGGTAGGCTGTTGGGGGACACTTAGAGATAGCTTTTGTCATAAGAAACATGAAAAGCATGTGGGCTATAAAGCAAAAACATATGTATATTGTCAATAGCAGCACCTGCTCAATTACAGTTTATTTCAGAGCTGAGAATTCCATTCAGCCCCTAGATGGCAATACTATCAAACACTTTCGGTAACACGAGTACTTAATGATTAACAACCGGCATTCAGTCATCCAACACACTCCAGGCAACCATTAAAAAAATAACAAAACTGACTCCATTATAGATCCTTTTAATAAACATTTATAGCTCAGATTTCCACAACGCCGAAGTATTCAGAATGCCCTGGCCTCAAAACTTCTAATGTAGAAATAGGACCTGCAGATCTCAAGTTGAAGTTCGTGCGTGCCTGACACCGAGATCTTTAGAGGTTTATTCCTACAAAAGGTGATTACGGTAGTTGTTTTGCTTACTTTGGTCGTATCTTACAGAAAAAAAAAAAAAAAAGAAAGAAAGAAAGAAAGAAAGAGTCTCATATTGTAAATGTAAAGGAAGTGTGTGAAGGAGAATTTTTATAGCATAAATTTACGTTGAGGACTAGTTCCCATATTATGTTGTTATTTGTGAAGAGCTACAACACACACACACACACACACACACACACAGACACACACACACACACACCCCTGTTAGTTAAACCTCATTAATGATCATGCTTTTTGTCCATGTTTAGTAAAGGCCATATGAAAAAAAAATGCAGAAAATTTAAAAATGGCAAGATGGTTCTTACCAATATATTCTTCGGCATTGCATTATTCTCTCTTGAGTGGATTTCCAACACCAAAGTTCACTATTTTAGAATCCTGTAAAATTTGGGCACAGTTCATTCTGCAGATTGGGTTCTATCTTGTTTGTTTATTCAGTTACTCAGGTTTTTCTCCCCTTAAATTCAGATTTTCTTGAACACTGTCTACCTTACATGTTTTGGATTAAATTCTTTCCTTGGGGGATGTAGTGTTCTCCTCTGTTGACTAGTAAAATCATCATTAAAATCCTTTTTCTTCTCTTTCACTCCTCTGCTCCCCCTTTCTCCTTCCCTTATGGAGATGATCTTGATTTGATACTCTTACTTCTTCTTCTTTGTTGTTCTTATTTTGATCCTTCTTTCCCTCATTCTTCCATCTTACTGATTCTTAGGAGATAGATTTCTTGTCATCCCCAATCTCTGGGCTACCAGCTTGTGCTCACTTCTCATCTGTCCTTGTCCTTCCCATGTTCACATCCACCTAATGTTCATATTTTTATTCTATAAGTACATTGACTACTTTTGTTAGGCAGCCAGTGGAAAGAATGATTCAACAGAGGAAAATAGGAAAAATGCAGCCTCCACAATCTAATATTTCCAACGAGACTTAGCTTAAAAAAAAAAAACAAAAACCTTATATGCATAAGGGCTGCAGTCTGGATACAAAGCAGTATGTCCTTTTATGAGACATAAAGACAAGACTCTCTGGAACGGTCTGCCAGTTGAGGTTCTGCTGGCAATCTGAACTACATTTTAACCTCTCAACTCTGCTCCTGAGGGCACATGAAACTACTTGGAGTCTTCAGCAGTCTGACAATTTTACACCATCTCCTCTGATTATTTTTGATGACTTGAAGTGCCCCAAAGGTGGCCCTGGGGTCAATAGGTTTATGTAGGTTGAAAATGATCAAAAATTACCATTGATCTGTAGCTGTCAATAAAAGGCTGCGTAGGGAGACTCCCTGCACAAATGTTTAAACTGCATAAAGCAACCTAACTTAGTCATCTTTGAGTCTATTGATCTGATGATCCAGCAGTTTCCAAAGCTTTCCCTCTAGTCTTTGTGGTGCGTTTTCACTGAACCCACTTACCTGGGCCCTTAGGGATCGTTTTACCCTGCTCCTGGTAATGAACCAAAACAGTGGTGCGTGGGCACTGCTGTGCTCTTCAGCAGAGTATCGTGTGTGCTTATTACCTTTTGGAAAGGGTTCATCTTCCTGGTCACCATCAACTTCGCTTCCAGCTGATGGGGTTTCTTCTGTCTATACTCCTTATCATGAGGTCCTCATTTTAAAATATGTGACTTTTGGCCTATAAATCCGAACCTGGTTCTAGGATTCCTTTGCCTTGTTAGTTACCACGAATGCCAAGATCCAGAGAACAGGTCACATCAAAAGTTTCCTTTCTTTTGTATAAGGAGAGCTTCAGAGGAGTCTAAATTTAATTATATCAACCTCTGTTTTCCTTAGTTGAACCACTTGGGTGCTGCTTCTTGGTTTTGTCATAAGTTATAGTTTTCCTTGTCATAATGATACAATAAAGAAATGGTTATAGACAAGTTTCTGGTTTAGTCTACAAATAAAACATGAGAAGTAGGAAAAGCTCTTATTGACTACCGCCTACAAGCCATGGTTTTGGACAGAGTACAGCCAACCAATAGGATGATTTACACATTTTAATGCTGACAAATCAACACAGATTATTTTTATAGGTTTCTGAAAGCCAGTTCCTTTGAGGCATGGGATGCGGAGGTCTATCTTCCCTCCCATTTATAAAGTCAATTTTTAGCTTCTCCAAAGTTGACCAACATATTTATATCTAGTACTCATTTTGTAAAAGTCACCTCAGTCTCAATACAGAAGTGATCTTTTATTACCCATAGCCGTATAACAGCCTTCACTACTTAGCCATAATTTTCTAAGTATGAGACTTCTAAGTCTGCAAAATGTTAACATAGAAATTTCCCACTGGTTTCATATGTGCATTTACTTTACCAGTGCCATCTCTGCCTCCATACCTCCTGGCTGGTAGGACAAAAGCATTTTTTTTTTTAAGATTTTATTCATTTATCTTCACAGACAGAGATCACAAGTAGGCAGAGAAGCAGAGAGAGAGAGAGAGAGAGAGAGAGGAGGAAGCAGGTTCCCCGCTGAGCAGAGAGTCCGATACGGGGCTCGATCCCAGGACCCTGGAATCATGACCCGAGCCGAAGGCAGAGGCTTTAATGCACTGAGCCACCCAGGCGCCCCAGGACAAAGGCATTTTTTGATGGCACGCACATACATGTGGAGTTGCTCTAGAATCAAAGGTTGACTCATAATACAAAATGGTAGGAGAAAAACCCTTTAGCTTCGTGGTCTACTGTTTTACCTGCATGAAGCGTGTGCAGGTACTGGGGCCCACTGCTCAATGGCATGACAGAGCTGCCAAAATGGTTAGTAGAAATATCTAGTATTGTTGGTCGGCAGCTTCTTTCTTTCTTTCTTTTTTTAAAAGATTTATTTATTTATTTACTTTAGTGAGGGGGGACGGGCAAAGGGAGCAGACTCCACGCTCAGTGTGGAGCCCCACACCAGGCCTTTGTACATCTGGTATGCACTGGATTCGATAAAGTTGCTGTGGGGATATAAGATGGAAAACCCAGGCTCCTGACTCTTAGGAGTTTATATTCTACTAGAGTAGGTCAATCATAAATATAGATACACACAAGGTGAAGTGTGGTAAGTGCTATAACCCGTTGCCAGTAAATACCGAAGGGACACTTCTTACTGGGAAGGGAGGAGGCTGAATGGTAGGGGCAGACTTACTTGGGAGGTAGCATCTGATAGAGGTTAGGAATGAGACAGAGTTTAAGTAGATGAATATATGCGAGCAATTAGAAGAAAGAAAAGAAATAAAAATGCAGGATATGTTTGGGGACGAGCTGGGAGTTGCATGGAGCTGAAATGTAGGGACTAGTGGGGATTAAGGCTGGAAAGAGATTGGTGGCAAGACTGGAGAGAGTTGTGAAAGTCACCTTAATTATTCTGGATGAAAATTGGTTGGGAAACACTGAGTAACATTACACCAAGATTTGAAGAACTAGTGTGGTATAAAGAGCTCTACAATGCAATTTTAGAGAATAACGGGATGTTAAAATTTTGCCCTATTGTGGTATATAGGTCATGGTCAGTGACTGATGAAATAAAAAAAACTGCCAAGAATTAGCTAATGAATTCATTTAGATATTATTCAGCCGGTAAATATGGATCATCATATATACGAGATAATAGGAAAGTATTTTCTTAGGAACAAGATTTTAAAAATCTTTATTGAATGTTTGCTCTATCTCAAAATTTGTAATTTTTCTTTCGACGCAGATGTTTGCCTTTTGATCACAATCAAAGTGGGGATTATAAAAACTGGGCTGAGTCGAAGCCAATGATACTGTCCTCTGTCCGTGCGGCTATCAGAATCACACGTACCTGGGCTGTTTGTCTGACAGTGGACACATGTTTGTGTGGAGCTGTCCACACCTTTGCACTGGTCACTTGTATATATCAAACAGCTAGGAAGCAGCTGGAAAGGTTAGGGACACCACTGATGACCACAACACGAATGAGACCAATTCAGAAGTACACACAAGCATGAAAGCATTCCTAGCTTTGGGTTCTCACTAATGTTTGAAGGTGTAATTTGAAAGATTTCAAGAAACTACAAATGCATATCCGCCTTTTAAGTAAATGTGATACATATAATTACAATTGATTACTCAGGGGCCCTTTGTCGAAGCAATTGTAAATTTCAAACAAAATGTTCAGTCTGGGGGCTGCCTGGGTGGCTCAGTGGGTTAAGCCTCTGTCTTCAGCTCAGGTCATGATCTCAGGGTCCTGGGATCGAGTCCTGCATCAGGCTCTCTGCTAGGCAGGGAGCCTGCTTCCTCCTCCCTCTCTCTCTCTCTGCTTGCCTCTCTGCCTACCTGTGATCTCTCTCTGTCAAATAAATAAAATATTTTAAAAAATGTTCAGTCTGGAGTATGCATACACTAGTGCTGTGAACAGACACTTTTATGTCTTTACTCCCACAAATACCTACATTCAGAAAAGAAGAATGATATGTAAAAGAGAGGTTTTCATTTTTACCTCTCTCAGAATACATTATTCATTTTGTAATGGGGGGGTCAATGCAAAAAGAAGATTCAATTCACAGATTTTTTTCTTCATGGACAAATGGGCTCTATCAATTTAATCTATAAAGCCAAAGCCAGCATTCTTGCAAAATGAACGATGATGCCTCAGTTACCATAAAAACATTGGAGAAAAAAAAAATGGTTTCGAAATGGCTCATTTTTCCAAGGAGAAGAGGAAAAAATTAAATTTGTGATAATTAAATTTTAAAGTGGCAAATCAGTCACACTAAATATTAAAAAGCAGTATTTCTGATCTATCAAAATTAAAAATGTGCATAGTCTGTGACCCAGCAATTCTACTCCGGCAATTTTTTTATGACAATACTAGTAAAACTGTGCTAAAATATATTTAAAAGAATTTCATTCCAGCATGTCTTGTATTTATTCAGTCCTTGAATAAGCACATATTTATTCAGGCTTGAATTGAGGGCTTTCAGTGTAATAAGCAGCTTCCAAAGGTTGAGGACAGAGCAGAAAGCAAAGGATACATGGACACTGTCCTCTTGAGTTTTACATTATCATGAGGAAAAATGGGCAGTAAATAAGCAAAATAAAGAGAGAGAGAATTAGCAATGGTGGCAAAGTATGAAGATATTCAAGTAGAGTACTGAAATAGAGCTTGGGTTTAGGTGGTAGGGAAGAGTGAGATTCTCAGTTTAAGAAGAGTGATTTGGATTTTTGAAGAAGTTCCATGTAGGCGAGAATGCAGAAGAAACCAACCAAGAGAAGAACGGGAGGAGAAGCTTTCAGGTGAAAGGGAAGCTCTTGGTATTCCAGCAGACAGTAAGAAGCTGCGCGAGTGAGAGGGAGGGTGGTACAGGATAAGGTCAAAGCGACGGGCAGAAGTCAGATGGTGAAACCTTGTAGACCAACATTAGAGAGTCTGATTTAATTTCAGTGGAAAATTACTGAAGGCCTTTAAGCAAGGGGATGATATGATTTAATGTAGGTTTTAAAGACATCATTCTGGCTGCTCTGTAGAGAATATATGAAGGGAGTTGTTTTAAGTCTACTCAGGCTGCCATGACAAAATACCAGTAACTGGCTTAAAAAAACCCAGAAATTTATATTCTCCTAGTTCTGGAGGCTAGGAGTGGAGATCAAGGCGCCATCAAACTCAGTTTCTGGTGAGGCTTCACTAATTGATTGTAGATAGCTGCCTTCTTACTCTGCCCTCTCACAGTTTTTTCTGCATGCTCATGGAGAGAGGGAGAGATCTCTGGTGTTTCTTTTTTGTCTTATAAGGGCACCAGTTCTATCAGATCAAGGCCCATTCTTACAACCTATTCTAACCTTAATTAATTCCTAAAGTTCCTACCTCCAAATACAGTCACATTGGGGTTATGGATTCAATGTATGAACTTTGGGGGAACACATTGCAGTCCACAATAGGGGTCAAGAGAAGGAGTGAGTTTTGCAAGTCTGGGAGGGGTGCTAGTTTCTTGGTCTAGGGTGGTAATGGTGTAGATGGAACTAAGTGGATGGATTTATGTTTTGGAAGTAGAGCCAAGAGAATTATGACAGATTGAATGTAGAAGAAAAAGGAAAGAAGAATCAAGGATGACTCCTGGGTTTGCCTTGAAAGAAAGGGTGGATGGTGGTACCATTTAATGAGATGTGGCAGTCTGAAAGAGTGACAGATTTGGGGATGGAAGGAGTCATTTTGGCCATATGAAGTTGATATACCATGTAGATCTATGAATCTTTAGTGCTGAGTAGAGACTGGGTTAGGAAAATACATCTGAGAGTCATTGCACATCTCTCCCAAAATCTGGTCTCAAATCCAATGGCCTTCTCAATCTCTCCACTTTTACTTCTAATACACCACAAATTTAACAAGTCTTAATATGATTAATTGATCTTCCCTTCTGTATAATTTGTATGTATTTGTATTATGTTAAGTAGGTTAAAATGAATCTATATCTCAGAATCCCATTCTGTGGCAATCACACCCTAAGGTGACCATGAGTTAGTTATACCCCGGTATAATTCACCTCCTCCTGAGTTCAGGCAGGACCCATGACTTACTTCTAAACAATGGAAAATGAGGCATCACTCACATGAATGTTAGAGACACCACCTTAGCTGGCTGACAGCAAAGTTCTCCTGTTGGTCTTTGGGAAGCAAGCTGCCATGTTATGAGAGGGCTGTGAAGATCCCCATGGCAGGGGACAGTGGGTGGTCTCTAGAAGCTGAGGGCAAGTCAGTAAGAAGCCAGCAGCCCCCAAGGCTTAAAACCACAAGGAAATCAATTCTGTCAACAACCTGGAAGAAAATACTTTCTTAGTCACGCCTTCAGATGACAATGCAGCCCAACGGGAGCCTTGACTGCAGCCTTGTGAGATCCTAAAGGACCCAACTAAGCCATGTCTAGGTATCTAACTCATGGGACTATGACAGAACAAATGCATACTCCTTTTAAGCCACTAGGGTTGTGGTTATTTGTCCTGTGGCAGTAGGAAACTAGTACACCATCGTTTTATGGTTCTGGGTTAAAGTTGGTAAGAGATTTGGAGGATGAAGTAAAGAGGCAACTATTATCCCCTAAAGTTCATTGAAGTTAGATGTGGAGATAAATGGGCACAGAGGTGTAAGTTTTTCAGTTTGTCCTAATTCTCTTCTGCTCCATAGCTGGCTCTTCCTTCTGATTGCTGATGACAGGTGGCTATGGGTCTATGATTTGATTTTGGCTTCACAGGGATGGTAGCTATACAGAACTTCCCAGTGATGTCTCCACAAGTTTCTTCCTGACAGTTCCATTTAGGTGGCCCGTCATGCCTGGCTTCTTAGACTGGTTAGGTGGGAGCTCTTTTATACATCCTCTTACTCCTGTTCCTGGATCTTCACTTTTCCAACTCTTCCCACAGTTTTGTGAATTCTAGTTCCTGTAGGAAATCCCCTATCTCCATACCCATAGTGTTCAGTTTCCTCAACTGAAATGTGTCTGATGCATCCACCAAAGCTGCTTCACCTGGAGTCCTCCTTTTTTTTCTAGAGATGACAACTTCATCCTTCCAATTTTTCAGGCCAAAAATTTTAGATTCATCTTCTCTTTCCCTCACACCTACATCTAGTCATTAGGAAATATTTTTGGATTTATTTAACTTCAAGATACATCCAGAATCCTACCTGATCTCATCAATTTTACTACAACCACTCTACTCCAAGACATTCTCTTCTACTTCAATCACTGCAATAGTCAACTTAACTGGTCTCCCTACTTTTAACCTTAACCACCACCCCCAACCACATAGCAATCAGAATGACATTTTGAAACATGTCAGACCATGGGACTTCTTTGCTCAAAACCTTGTGGTAGTTCTCAGGTTGTTCAGAGAAGAAACCTGTTCTTGCCGGCCCTTTGATTTCCCCTTTGCCATCACCTCTCCACATGCAAGCTGCACTGCAGCCACAGGGGTGCATCAAATACATCAAAGAAGCTCCTGCCTTGAGGGCCCTATACTGGCTATTTCCTCTGTCTGCAACCCACTTTACCCACAAGACCGCTTGGTAAATTCAGCTCATCTTCTCGTTGAACCACTCCTATTTAAAATTGCAGCCTGCCACTTTCCTCCCCCACTCCTCCCATTTTAGAACCCCTTTTCTTGCTCTCTATTTTTCTCTTTTTCAAAGCACTCATCAGTCATTTTCAACATATCATGTAATCTATTAACTGATTATGATTATTATTTATTTTTTCTCTCTCTTTACTAGAAGTTCCACCGGGGCGGAGGCCTGTATGTGTTTCACTCTTTGCTCCATTCTAAGCGTCTCTAATTATGCCTCATAGCGAGTAAGTGCTCAAAAAACTAGTTGTGCTATCAGTGACTATGGAGAGGATTTAGAATGAAGGGATGGGGTAAAGAAGAAAGAGAGCCTAGGAAGACACCATAGGTAAAGGAGAGGGCCCAGCACCAAAGTCAGCGACAGAGGCAGGTGAGGGCGAGATGCACAAGTGGAAGAGGATGAGTCGGTAATGAAAACGAAGCAGAGACCAGTGAAGTAGGAAGGAAACCAGGAGAGTTCAACTTCATGGACACCAAAAAAAAAAGAGGATATTTTGTAAAAGGAGGTATGGTCATCAGTGTCAAATGATGTTGAAATTTTGTTTTATTTTGTTTTATGAGGATGAAATGTTAAAGAAGACAGACCCAGAAAGTTCTCTGGATTTGGTGGTAAGTGGTCCCGAAATAAGACTTTGAGTGGAATGTAGAGACAGAACTCTGACTGAAGAGGAAGAGAGAGCCGGATGTGTGGAAGGAGGAGCCTAGACTTTAACATAACTCTTTTGAAAAGTTGGCTGTAAAAGAGAACAAGGAAAGGGAATGGTAGCTGGGAGGGCCCTGTGGCCTGTGTGGTCACATTTTTTTTTTTAAAGGGAGATACTAGAACATATATGTATGTTGATAAGAACTCTTCAATAATAAGGGAGAGATTGTTAATTTAGAATTAAATATCAGGACTTCCTTCTCACTTTGCATGTAGAAACCAGGTTAGCCAAAGTTTCGTGTATGGCAAATGGATATGGATGTGCTCAGGTTTCAGCCAATTACTTTGGAGTTGGTGCTAGAGTCTGCAGCAAAGCCATGTTTCACAGTAGGAGCTGCCATCGTTGTTTGCATAGCTCTTCTCGTAGATAAATTTGGAAAAATAAACATCATCAAAAAATGAAGTGGTGAACAAACTATAAGCCCATTATCTACTAGAAACAGGGTAATTTTTAAAATGTTTTAATTAAATTATTACTTTTGATAAATTGTATCTTCCAAGTAGAGTACATGATGAAAAGATATGTCGCAGTGTAAAAAAAAAAAAAAGTTAACAGTTTGCCCTCCTCTTGTCTTTCCCTCCTAAGACAGGGTAATTATTTTTGAGCAGAGTTTGGCTTTTACATGTCAGACCTGGTGTAAGGTACCGCACATGCATTATCTTATTTCGTCTTCACAAAAAAGCTATGAGGTTGATAATATTACACATAAGGAAACTGAGGCTTAGGTGAGTTAGGTAACTTGCCCAGAGTCATACGAATAGTAAATGGCATGGTCACAATTTTATTCCTGCACTACACTGAGTGTAAATGTTCTTGTCAACTGTGATAGTGGTTCTAACATTTGGGTCCCAGGACCCACATTTCTTAAATCAATAGAGGATTCCCCAAAGCTTTTGTTTCTGTGCTTTACATCCATTAGTATTTGCTATATTAAAAATTAAAGCTGGGGAAATTAAAAAAAAGAGAGAGAGAAAGAAACAAAAAGAAAAAAGAGTACCAAAGCATGTATGCCATTATTCAGCAGAGTGATGACACGATCAAACATCATGTAGCCTCTGGAAAATTCTGCTGTACACTCTGAGGGGATGAGTGTGAGAAAGAAACACAATGTCTTAATATTAACATGAAAATATTTTTGACCTGGAAGACCCTTTGTAAAAGTTTCTGGGACTCTAAGGGGTTCACAGACTCTAGTTGGAGTGCCACTTAACTACATTATATCTTGCTTTAATTGGCAGCTCCAATGAACGATTAATCAAAGATTTGTTTGAACTTTTGTGCAGTGAAGAAAGGAGTCTTATATTTCCAACTTTTGATAATACACTCATAATACTTGTGATTAAATATGAAATATCCATGTATACATAAGTCTTATTAGTAAAACTTTTAATTAGAGTTAAAGAGTCAAAGAATGATGAAACTCTATTCTACTACCTCACTTTGAAGTTGAACTTAGAGTCCAATGGTTTAAATAACCTGTTTGAGATCCCATGACCCATCAATACTAGCTTTGCTATTGAGTCCGAGATTCTCAACTCATGTATACACACTCTTCTTCAATTAAAACGATCTGTTTTAAACAAGGAGCTCCAAATTTCTTTGTCATAAACATTGTTCCTTATGAGAGAGAATGAGTTTGAATTTACTCATAGATTGACCGCTTTTCTTAATGGATCTTCTGCTACATTACATTTGTCTGTTCATGGGTTTGTCCTCTCAATACAAAGTGGACTTCTGGATTAGGACTGTTTCTTAGCCTCACATTATCGCAGTTTCCTCATATGTAAAAAGGGAATTATAATAGTACTTATCATTTGAGTTTGTACACTTCAGTGAGTTAAGCCTCAGAATACTGCCGGCTATGTAGTAAGCATTTAGCAGATGCTAGATTCTATTATTATTATTATCATAAGCATCAAAGAGACGCTTCTACACAGAAGATATTCAATAAACAGTTCTGGAAGATATGAATGAATAAATGGGTAAATCTAAAGCAATGAATAACACATAAGGCATTTTTACTGCATAACACCCTGGCTTGTATGGAGAATATATGGAGGATGATATTTTGAAAGAAGGCATAGCATCTCAGGAAAGTAAGCACATCTTTTAGATTAAATTTATAAACATCATCCTTGTAAATGTTTTTTAATGAAGACCTAGTAGGTATTGGATAAGTGTACATTAAATAATTGAGTAAATTGTAAATTCTCCCTTGTTACTGACTTCAATCATTTGGTCTTTTTAAGAATTTATTTATACACATGTATATATAAACTAGATCACGTAATAATGAATATGATTTTTCACCAGTATCTACAGGGAGCACAATATGACAAGTTTTGTGTTCTTACATAACCTGAAATTGGGGGTGAGCTGAAAAAGATAATACCTTTCTCCAGCGAAGAATAAATAACACTAATAGGTGGTATAGGAAATTTGCATAGGGAAGTTGATGCTATAAAACACAAAATGGCATTTTCCAGAGAGTCTGGGGTATTTGGATGGCAGAAACTCCTTCAGTGCTCATGGATCAGGTTATCCTTAGAAACAGGAAAATGTGAACAATTTTTGACAAATGTAAAAATGTACATACAGTGGGAAATTCTAGAATACAAAAATCAAACAGGGCCAATTTAATGTTAAAACCTGTTTAACTATTAGGGCCTGCTTAGCCAGAGCAACTCCATATTGCCTAGGTAGCCATATTGTTTACATCCATGGACTTCATTCCGGGAATAAATGCCCCCGCAGTTCCTGGTATGGTTCTGGGTATCGATTCCAGGAGTAAATGCCTTAACAGTAGAAGCCACGTACCTTGGGTCTGTGGTTATGCCCTATAAAACCAGCCTGTGAGATCGGGACGGGGTCGCTCTCTTCGGAGGCGGCCCTGGCTGGTCAGTCTAAGTTCTGATGCTTGGCATAGAATAAGGCTTTGCATAACTTTCACTTTGTCTCAGTCTCGTTCCTTTGATAATGGACCACAACAAAACACATGTACTCAATAATAGATGAATAAAAAAAAATAATAGATGAATCTAGCTTTATAATAAAATACAAAAAGTCCTGAATCAGCCTCCAAAAACACCTGGGACCAGAGAGTTCTACCAGTGATGTTTTTTGTTATTGCTTTTAATTAAATCTGTAACAGATAATTGATATTATGTACAAAGTGTTTAACTAAAATTGGTTAAATGGACCAGATACCAAACTGATTGTATGAAATTGGGACAATATTGAACAATAGCATAATAAGAAAAGTGAGTTATAGGCAGAAATCACTTGAGATTGGATGAAAAAGTTATATTAGCAAACACTGTCCAATAGTATATTTAAAAGAAATATTATGATTATACAGGAGTTAACTCTTAAAAAATTGATTTACATAAGATTACCCTAAGTAGAATTTAAAAATTCAACATCAATTTATGATAAAATCTTTTAGCTACATGAAAATAGAAGAAATTATCTTTAATCTGATAAACAGCATCTACTAAAGTCATATAAATCATGTTTAATGATAAAGCCTTATAAATCTTACTATCAATAAAGCCTTATAAATCTTACTATCAATATAACAATCAAGTAAGAGAGAATACCCTCTCTATAAAAACATTCTTCTAGATATCTCTCTTGACGTGAGGGAAACAAAAACAAAAATAAACTACATCAAAATAAATGCTTCTGCACAACAAAGGAAACTATTAATTAAACTAAAAGAGAATTTACTGAATGAAAGGAGGATTTGCAAATGATATATCTGATAAAGGGTTAGAATCCAAAATATATAAAGATCTTATACAACTCAATACCTCCCAAAACAAATAATTGAAGTAAACTGAGGGTTTTGGAGAAGAGGCGGGTGGGGGGTTGGATGCCTGGTGGTGGGTATTATGGAGAGCATGTATTATATGGCGCACTGGGTGTGGTGCGTAACCAATGAATTTTGTAACACTGCAATAAAATTTAAAAAAAGAAAGAAAAAAAATCATGAACACAAACTTCTCCAAAGAAAACATACAGATGGCAAGAGACACGTGAAAAGATGCCTAATATTATTTACCATCAGATAAATGCAAATCAAAACCACATTGAGATAATACTTCACACCTGTCAGAATGGTTAAAATCAACAACACAAGAAGCAACAGGTGTTGGCGAGGATATGGAGAAAAAGGAAACTTCTTGTTCTGCTGGTGGGCATGAAAACTGAGGCAGCACTTGTGGAAGACAGTAGCAAGGTTCCTCAAAAAATTAAAAATAGAACTATCCAATGATGCAATCTCTGCATTACTGGGTAGTTGCCCAAAGAATACAAAAGCATTTTGTATTTGAACTTGAATTTGAAAGCAATTTGAAAAGATATACACACCCCCATGTTTACTGCAGCATTACTTACAATAGCCAAATGATGGAAGCAGCCCAAGAGTTCACCAATAGATGAATGGTTAAAGATGATGTGGTATATATATACAATGGAATATTATTTAACCATAAAAATAATGAAATCTTGCCATTTGCCACAACATGGATGTAGAGAGTAAATGCTTAGTGATATAAGTCAGTCAGAGAAAGACAAATACCATATGATTTCATTCATATGTGGAATTTAAGAAACAAAACAAATGAAAAAAGGAAAAAAAAGAGATAAACCAAAAAACACTCTTACCTCTAGAGAGCAAACAGATAATTACCAGAAGGGAGGTGGGTGGGAGGATGGGTCCAACAGGTGAAGGGGATTAAGAGGACACTTATGATGAGCACCAATAATATACAGAACTGCTGAATCGCTATACTGTACACCTGAAACTAATTTAACACTCTGTCAACTATACTGGAATTAAAATTTAAAAAAAAAAAACTATTAAAAAACCAGGATGCTCTCTGTTCATTACTGTACTGGTATTCTTAGGCAATGCCAGACCAAAGGGTGGGGGGAGAGAAATGCAGCAGAGATTATTAGTGCTTCTCAAAATCCCATTTACTTATCTACATTCCTCAGCTTCCCTACACACATCAATGGGGTGAGACGACTGGTACACGTGGAGAGAAGGGATGTTAGCCACTTTCCATCCTGGACCTCAAAAACATCTCGCAGAGCCCTCCAACATGCTCTTCCCTATCACGGTCCGTCATTAAATAAGATGGAGAAAGGCAGCCAAAGACAAATTACTTTTCCCACCTTTATTTTGTTAGGCACTGATATTTGAGTTTTATTTGTTACCACAGCATTTCCTATCTTACCCTGACTAATACAAAGCATATGTGCTTGAAAGAGTGAGAAGTATGGATACTGACTACTTAAAAAGTCCAAAGCATCTAATAATAAATTAGGATCAAGTCCAGAAATCAATCATATTTTGCAATAAGAACTATGACACCCAGCTTTTAAAACTGACACTCTGTAGTTACAGAAAAGGTGGTACGTGATGTAGTCTATATTCTCGCCCAGAGTATTTAGTTAAGGGGAACAGAAACTCTTTTTGACTCATTTTAGGAGAAAGTGAAATAGAATCCAAGCACGTGAAATACAGCTTTGGGTCTTTGAAACTGGAAATAGAAATTCCATAGGATCTAATAATTTTGTTACTGGGCCTTTACCCGCCAAAAGTGAAAACACTAATTTGAAAAGATATATGAACCCCTCTGTTACTGCAATAACCACGATATGGAAAAAACCCAAATGTCCATTGATAGATGAATGGATAAAGAAGATGTAAAATATATCTCTATATATCTATACCCATGTATCTATCTATCTATCTATTTGTATGAGGATGAATGGTAGCAACACTTGTGATAAGCATAGTATAATGTATAGAGATGCTGAATCATTATGTTGTACACCTGAAACTAATGTAACATTGTGTATCAACTGTACTCAAAAAAAAAAAAAAAAAGGAAAGAAATTGGAAAACTGTCAGCTTGGAGTTTCTCTCTTTCTGGGGCTGCATGATATTTCCATCTTCTCTTTCTCTTAACTTGCTTTATTTGTTATTGCCCAACATGGAAAATAATTCCTAGTAAATAACTTTATCGCTTCAGAGTACTCTGGGCCATCTGACCACCACCTCTGTGTGTCTGGAGAGAGAGAGGATCTAAGCGGTTGTTAGTTGGGTGATGGATTTGCCAGTCTTGGGTCAGCTGTTGCAGAAGAGTGGATAGTAGATATCTATGTTCCTAGGTCTCCTGTTTCAGTATCAATTATTAATTGGTGACAGATCTTGGTGAGAGGATGTATGGTCATTCTAGAACAAACACTCCCAGTGAAGGTCATATCTTTGATATTACATGGAAACATGACTAAGGATTGCTAAGACTATCTCTGGAAAGACCTTTCTTCTTCCCAAGGCTGATTAGTGATCTGATTAACATCCTATCTCTTAGATTTGAAGCAGTCCTGAAGCCTATACGTTAAAGGAATCCTACAAAATCAGGTAATTTATTGCTTGAATCTGAGTGTCAGTGACCTTTCAGTCTTTTGAGCCATTCCCTCCATTTTCTGTAACTCCCTTGCTGCTCTTACATGAATGCCCATGTCCTGATTTCAGCGGTTTATTTCATCCCAGTTTACATAGCTCTGAGGAGAGGAAATCATGGTAACTTCAGGTAGAAATAGCTAATTTTCTGCCTCCCAAGTTCCTAATACTTTCCAACCTCACTTGCTCTCCTCGATTCCATTCCACTTCCACTGTCAAATGGAAGAGTCAAGGGCCAACCTGTCTAATGCGAAAGTTGTTCCGATGCCATAGCTTGGACCTGGTCAGGAAGCACTTGTGGATAGCGCTGCCAGTCCTCATCAGCAGGAATGCGTGCAACTTGCTTCTCTGGGCTTACCCTCTGCCCCTCCATGCTCTACTCACGTCCCTTTACAGCCCAGGCTCCAGCTTTGTGGCTCAAGGGTGGGGTCACCACACTCTTCGTTGAGGCCTTGCTTTAGCACATGACTTCTCCTTTGTTCAGATTGTGCTTCCATTCCTGGCAACTCTTAACCATCCTTAAAAAGAAATTTGATGTCATCTTCATTTGGAAGAGCTTCTTGATGCCCCAGGCAGTTACTTGCTCCTCCTTTCTGCTTTTATATTGTTCATGGCATTTTTTACACCACATCATGGTGATTTATTTACCTGCCTTCTCTCCCCACTAAACCTTGAACTTAGAGGACGGGACCGAGGATATGAATTGTGTTTCGCACCTTCTGGGTGTTGAATAGATTTCTGTCATGTGAATAAATAATCTTTTATTTAAATTTATTTTGTTTTTATAAATATTAATTTAATGTTATATTTGATATAATATTACATATTAATATAATAAAACATTATTTTGTTAGCAATATGTTTAAAAATATTATGGACTATACCCCATTTCTTTGAATCCAGGATTCCATTTATTTCAAGACACACTACTATTTTACGTATTCCTCAGAAGAAAAAAATGCTTCCAACTGAATGAAGATACAATACTTTTTTATCACTTAGAATTTTAATTTTATATTTGGAGAAAGACATCTTTAGACTTGTATGGGCATAGGTTTTTTATAAAAATTGTATATTAAGCTGCTACTTCTGTGCCTTTCTATGTCTACAATAACTTTTCATTTTAATACCAAGTCATAGTGTAATCTTTTCGAAAACATTTTAAGTGGCAATTAAACTCAATGTGTGTAGTAGCAACAGGGAACATAACTCAGCTGAAGTGACGAGAGTGTGAACGGCATTGACCAAGTTTGTGCAGGCACAGGAAATGACAAGTATGTCACAACTGCCACCTACAGCAGTTGTAAACTTGTTAGATGCACGTGATTTCAGAGGTGGAGAAATGTGAAAAAATGGTCATCATTAAAATCAGTGAGATTCCTGTTCTCTGTTTTCTGAGTATCCCTCCTGAACAGAAAAGGACACGCTATGATAAAAAGCCAGTGCAGAACTTCTAGCCCATTGACTCGAGCAAAGTGGTTTGCTCTTAGTGACAACACTGGTTCCAGAAAGCTAAAACTGGCTAAAAGGCTGCTGAGATACACGGTCACCCAGCTATGGTGGGACTGGCAACGGCCCAACTCAGAACCAGACCTAAGAATTCACGAATGACGTTGCGAGGATGGTAACAAATGGACTCTGGCTGCGTGCACGGAACTGTTCTGAGAGACACATCTGGCCACTCCCTCCAGTGGCCGGTGCTGCTCCTTCCAGTTATTCTTAGCACATGTCCTTGATGCTTTTTGTTCTTTTCCCAAAGAGTTTCTCAAAGGCTTACAACAGTGAGTACTGATTATATGACAAGCACCTTCCAAGAGTTCTTTGTATTTTAAGTTGTTCATTCCTCAAACCAACCTCATGAAATAGACAGTGGTTACCCTCATTTTTCAGATAAGGGAATGCATGCAAAGATAGTTGAAGCAAATTGTGCATGGGGATAGCTGTCATGCAGTTCTAAGGGGAAGAGCCAGGATTTGAGTGGAGGCATTCCAACTGTCCAGTCTGTACTCAAACTGGGAGCGGTGCTGGGTACTGCATCAAAGTCTCCTCACCGCCCCCACCAGGACCACCAGACTTCGGAAGGTGGAAGCCAACCTATATCACATCTTGATATATTTTCTCTCCCCCAGCCCCACCCCGGGAACCAGGAAAGGCTTCCTCTGCTCTACGACCTAAGCCTGTTTGTGTAAGTTCTGCTTTCTGGGGAGTCAGGCTGAATGGTCATCTAAAGGGAAATAGGCTGCTTTTCAAATAGGCCCAACTTTTCTTTTTTTTCTTTCTTTCCTCCTTTTTTTTTTTTTTTTTTTTTTGCCTGTAAGTCAGGAAAAGCACATATAGTGAGCCAAAAATAATGACACTTGAGGCTAAAAGAAAAGACATAAAGACGGACCACTGAGAAACTTCCACAATTTACTTTGGCTTTAGGCTCCAAAGGGGTTAAGTGGTCATCCACACTTGGAACTTGGGTGATTTAGACAGATACTGGTGGTACACTTACGCATTCATGGCAAGATATCGAGCTGTTGCTTTGAAAACATTTTAATATAATAGGATTTAAATTTTCTTCTTTTCTTTGGATTTTTCAGTTAATATTGGAATTAAATTAAAGCATTAAGTCAACCAGCTTAGTGTAAAGCAAATTATGTCAGGTTCACCATTGAGGGCTTCGTTATGGAATATCTATTGACTCAAGCTTATTAACTTGTAAATCCTCTAGTTTTAGATTATGATCTATTGATTATCTGCTTTTATTTGAGTTTTAAATGAATAAACAAAAAGAAATGATCATGGTTCAGTCATTATACCTTAAGAGAAAATGTACTTAAGCCAAGCATACTTAATTAAGAATAAAAACAACTTTTATTTTTTCTGAGAGTTAGAAGTTGTGGTTCTTATTTACATTAAGGCAAATCAAAATTGATTTTAATTTTGCATAATTGTCTTTAATAGACATTTGGACAAAACAGAAAAAAAAGTTTATCACTAAGGATATAAAGTCTTGAGAGCCTAGATGCTTTAAGCGGTCAACTTATAAGCAAAAGCCCTGAGTTCAAGATTTGGGTCTGTTACTTGTACTAGGAAGTCCTTAGGCAAATTATTTATGTTTCTGAGTCTTGGTTTCTAGCAATGCCTTTCTCATGGACTTTTGTGAGGATTAAATTAGATGGTCTTTCTAAAAGGGCCTGGTGTATTGTTGGTACTCAAGAAAAGTGCTCTGAATCAGACCCTCGCTAATAGAAGCAACTAAGAAAATACGGGCTTCTGTTGATTTCAAAGGGTAATTGTTTAATTTTATGCTTTGTTTAAAGCTTTCATCAAATAAAAGTGCTGAGATTGGTTTGTGGTTTGAGGGTCAAATCCACAGTCAAAGATTTATTTAGCATCTACTTTTTTCTAGCATGGTGCTAGGCACGAAAGGCAGTGGAAAGAAATAAAAAAAATATGCAAATCCTAGATTTCAGGAACTGCCACCCATTAAGAATGGAAGACTTATATTCATGAAGCCACTAACAAACACGAAGCCATGTTTTTCATGAAGAAAAACACATGGAAACAAGCACTAAAGAGGTATACACAGGAAGTCATCATGGGCTTAAGCATTCCCAAAAGAAAGATTCACAGAAAGAATTCACTTTGAATAACAATATGTAGGATGTGTACAGTAAGAGAGAAGCATTGTGACAGTCAATGCAAGATTTACGCAATTAAAACATATTTTAAAAATCTTACAGTCAAAAAGAATTTACAGTTAGCAATTTGACCTTCATATCTGATGCAGAAATCCCAGACGACGGTGGGTAAAAAGGCAGGGAAATGAGGAATCTTTTCAACACAACTTACTGTGTCGCAAAGGCCACTTTGCAAAAGTTTTGTTTACTGTAACCAAGACTCTGGAATCTGGTGATCTGGAGATTTAGAAGAGAAATGATTCCATAATAGTTTCGCTGAATGGAAGGTAGAAAATTGTTGCCTTGCGATTTGGACTACCTTATACAACTCGATAAGGAAGCAAAAAAAGAGTTTAGACTGGTGGCAGACGTGATTGATAAGAAAAAATAGGGATTCTATTACATAATGAAGCTTAGGAAGCCCATGCGTGAGCCTAGAACTGTTTCCCTTCCTCTCCCTTTATTTGACCACCTTGCCACACTGATGAAAGCTGATGAAGGCAGAACCACCTAGAACTCAGATCCTTCAAAAATGAGCTTGATGGGGCACCTGGGTGGTTCAATGGGTTAAGCCTCTGCCTTCGGTTCAGGTCATGATCTCAGGGTCCTGGGATCGAGCCCCACATCGGGCTCTCTGCCCAGCAGGGAGCCTGCTTCCTCCTCTCTCTCTCCCTGCCTCTCTGCCTACTTGTGATCTCTGTCGAATAAATAAATAAAATTTAAAAAAATTAAAAAAAAAAACGAGCTTGGTTGCTTGCATCAACCAAACAATCCCAGTTAGGTAGGTAGATAACAAAGGCAAGTCATAAATGTTACTACTGGTCTCTATCTATAGAGAAATAGATCCTATAAATGATACAGTTTTTGTTTTTTGTTGTGTCATTATATCAATATTCATTCTCTTTCAGCCCACTCTTGTATATGTGACATGCCGGAGTGGTTACAGTTACTATTTCGCTCTGGATGATCAACACTGGATCACAAAGTAAAGATTGGAGACATTCTCAAGAGCTCCTAGGCTTGCAGCTGGCCTCCGTAATTGGAAGAGGCTTATCTGGTTTGCCTGGAATGTGGGGACATTTTGAAAGAACATACAGGAAGGAATGAAGGCTGTTAGCGAGCCAAGGGATGGGCTGGCCTTCAAGGAAGACTTTGTCAGCAGTGTGCGAATACTATAAACTCAAAGAATAGTTTTGGAAACCGGGAAAAGATATTACACATCTGATGGCTGAGACTTATATTCCCAAGCAATGAGCACTGATCTGTCCAAGATGTGTCAGTGGCTGAACACGACCTTCTGAAATCCTGGGCTGAAGGTCAGTGCACATGCTGATGGGTCCTGGGAATTAACAGGACCACTCAGACTCCTGAAGCCCAGAATCTGATTATACATCCCTGTTCCTGAACGAAAATTCTTCTCCTGGTTAACTGCATGGTTTTCTCCTTTCCTTCTAATCTCTGTGTCAGTGTCACCCTCTTGTGAGGCCTTCCCTGTCCTCCCTACATTTAATGTTACCCTCCCTATCCTAAAAGCCCAATGTCTCTCCACTCCCACAACTGGTCCATGGAACATTCCTTTGACTGGCCAACACAACACCTGTGATCTCTCATCAATGATTTTTTTTTTTTCTATCGCCATTATCATACATTTATATATCAAACATACATACACACACACACACATTTTATATTTAAAAATTTAAAATATATACTTACAAAATTATCTTGTTTACTATCTTTCCCTACTAGAATAAGAGCTTCAAGAAGGAAGGAATTTTGTCTGGTGTCTACTCAGCGCTGTATACCCAGTTGGTATATAAAAGTGCATGTTGACTGGGAAAGTAAACTAATGAATCAAGTTCTGGATGAGTCATCAGAAAGGAAAAAGGGGGGGGGTTACAACATGGAGGAACTGGAAATAGTTATCTCATTTACTTATTTGCTTTTAGCACATAGTGATATATTATAGTTTATGGTTCCATGGTAAGAGGTTTATATATTATACTACTTGGTTTTAACTATACGATCCTTACAAACATGGGTGACTTTCAAGATTCCTGAAAGAATGAAAAAACATGGTTCAAATATCATGCTAATAATTCATAGATGAATGCAGAACAAGTAAAAGGCCAATTTGGTACTTCTTACTTTGGGTGCAAGCTCATAACCAGCAACAGTATGAGGTGTAAACACTCAGAGTCCAATCGTATTTGGCCAGAAGTTGACAAAGAAATTTGAAATTATCAAGGATAGCTCTTGGAAAATGGACTGGTATCCAATATTGTTAACAACGTATCTTTTCATAAGTGTTTATTATGCCCTGAGGTACTAGCAAATGAGAGTATTAGCTCATGATTAACCAAATAGTCTATTGATAATTTTATCCATAGCTACACTTTTTAAAATTTCTATTTTCATAGTGTAAGTAACATTTATTCACTAGTGCATACTTTATAAATAAGTAATGGTGATGTGTGCTCCAGAAGTTATTATTTATAGGAGTGTACATTCTGAAAAGTTTGGATACACTGGCTTATGTTAACATTTTTTCCACAGTAAAGCTATTATTAAGAAGGAAAACAGCGAAATCATTTTCCTCTATGAAAAATAAAATTCAATCCTATCACGAGCTTCTCATGAGTAAAGTCTAAAATAAAAACAAGTAACTCACTTTTGTTACTGCCTTATAATGGACAAAATCCAGGACTACTTTTTGGAAGATATATGCTTAAAGATAATTTGTAAAAAAAAAAAAAAAGAAAGAAAAAGAAAATCTCATCCCCTTGACTAATTTCCCAGTGGGAAGTGCTGACTATTATTGATAAAAATGATACCTATGGTCATTGCCCAGACGGCACTTTGAAGAATATAGTTGGAGACAAAAACCCTACAAAATGTGGATGTCACAAAGTCCTACTAAACCTCTATTATGCACTTGGGCTATTACAACCGGTTACACTGTTACATTTATTTTATTAGCTCTTTTGACTATTTCTCAGTTTGAAAAATTTGATTTAAATTCTCAGTTAAAGGTAAAGACTAGAGTGAAGAAGAACAAGGCAAACAGAAGTGGTTTGGCAAGGTATAAAATATTTACAGAGCCTCTCACTCCGGTGTTACTTACAAGATTGCAAGTAATCAGTTACACTGCAAAAGGTAGTATGCTGGGAGGGAAGCGGGGAACTACGGGGACCTGGGGCACTCCCCATCCCAGGGAAGCGATGTTCAGTTATCATGGTGACTGTCATCTTAACAATTGCACAAGTGCATCATTCACTGTGGGTGACTAGAAACAGATGAAGAGGAGCTGAAAAATGGGAGAATTTTCCTTGTCTCATGTCTCTCTGATAACTAGGCAGACTACCGAGCATGAAAGATGAGGGCTACCCAATTCAAACCAGAGCACGTAGTTACCATCTGGGCATTTCAAAGTAGGACACAAGAAATGCTCAGATGTATCCCCCAACAGGGTGCAATAATACAGCAGTAAAAAGAAAACTGCAGTGAACTATGGCCACTTCCACACTTGCAATCATTCCAGTACAGGAAGAGGCAAGGATTTTCTAAAACCCTTTTGCTCATGTTCATCTTAACTGCTCCCACGTTTGGTGCAAGAGGCTTCCATGCTCCGGCAGTCCTACGTGGTATGTAGCCACACCCAGCAGAGGGCGCTCTCCTCATGGAATGAAAGGGGCAGCATTCCTGTGGACAGAGAACTCCGCTTGGGGGCTCAAAAATGAAAATATTCGGGGTGCCTGGGTGGCTCAGCGGGTTAAAGCCTCTGCCTTCAGCTCAGGTCATGATCCCAGGGTCCTGGGATCGAGTCCCACATCGGGCTCTCTGCTCGGCGGGGAGCCTGCTTCCTCCTCTCTCTCTGCCTGCCTCTCTGCCTACTTGTGATCTCTGTCAAATAAATAAATAAAATCTTTTTAAAAAAAATGAAAATATTCAGTAGACCACACACACTAAAATAGTCATTTCCTTTCAGAAACATTCACTGCCAAAACAAGTATTGACTTTTAAAATGATATATTTGGCTCTCAGAGGTACACCCAGTTGAGTAATTTCTTTCAGATGATGCCAGCTGCAGACCCTTAATTTTCTTTTCTTTTTTTTCTTTTTAAGATTTTATTTATTCATTTGACACAGAGAGAGAGATCACAAGTAGGCAGAGAGGCAGGCAGGGGGCGGGGGGGAAGCAGGCTCCCTGCTGAGCAGAGAGCCTGATGTTGGACTCGATCCCAGGACCCTGGGATCATGACCTGAGATGAAGGCAGAAGCTTAACCCACTGAGCCACCCAGGTGCCCACAGATCCTTAATTTTCTGAACAAGAATTATGAAGTTAGTCAAGAGTTAGAAAGCAAAGAGCCTCAACACTACATGTTTTTATTTTTGAGGACGAGAGTTCAGCATTTCTTATTTGGAAACCTCTATCAGCTTCTATAGATCCTCAAATCACGCAATCTAGTAACACTGCTACCTCTACCTTCTGATGTACATTTTGCAATGAGACAGAACATTTTTGATAGGAACAGATGTCAGACATAGAGAAACATATAATCTTTGGCCACAAAATGAAAATGAATCAGTTAATATATTTAATATACATATATTAATGGGAATTTAACTATGTTGATAGATTTTATAATCCCTGCCTAAATTCCTTCATATTTGCAAAAATGAGTATTTACAGGATCAAGTAAATTCACAGGCTTCTTATTTGCTGGGTTGCAGCTTGATGAGTAGAGAGGCTATGAAATGCCATCGCTTGTAAAAGGAGGCATCAAAATATCCTAATGAAACTAGTAATTTCTGGGAGTAATTTAAGACTATCTTTCTGCCTTAAGAAGGAAAGAAACTATGGAAATACAAATGAAAGAATTAATAAGAATACATTTTAGGAAGAAAATTTAGCAAAGTGAATCTTTAAAATTTAAATTTCCATTTAAATTATCTTGCTTCCAGATGACACTCCAGATACATTTGAGAAGGAATTCCTGCAGATTTTTCCTGCAATTCCCCAGAGAGTTTTTTTTGGGGGTCTCCCTTCATGCATCATTTTTTATTCTACTCCTTGTTAAGAATTTGTATTAGCCAATCTAACCATTCAATTTATCCTGCCTTTTTGGTAATGAATAAATAGCACATACTCCTAATTGGCCACCTGGGGTTCAAGGAGGGGAAATACATAGTTGATGTTTGAACACCGTAATGTGCTGACATCATATTGACCACACTCTATTTCACAAGATTTAAAATCAGGCTTCCTTGCCCTATTTACCCCTCCCTACCTTTGCACCATTTCTTGACTGTCTGTGGGACTATTATAATTTTTTTAAAGTGATTTATTTCTAACAGATGTGATCATCCAGCCTCAGGGACCTGGATGTACACTGCCCCAACAACTTTAATTTCTGGATATAATAAGCACATATTCCATGAATAAATAATTATTGTTCTGCTGAGGAAAAAAAGATGCCAAGGATGAGGTACGATGACCAGGTTCTTCTGGGCAAAAAGGACAAGTAGATGGATTTTCCTGAGGTGCTGACTATGGTCAACCTAAATGTGCTAACTATTGTATTTCTAGAACGTGGTAGGTCACAAAGGGAGAAAATCAGTCCTGGTTTCATGTGTGCAGCAATACGTAGGAAGCTAATTTTAGGTCTACATTAAGTTCCTTATAAGTCAGAAGTTGCACATGTTGACATCAGAAAAGATGGCAGCATGGGTCCTGGTAGAGAACATGGCCTATGAGATAACAGCAGAAGAGAGATCCACCCGGCCGTCCCTCCAGCTCCCAAAGCAGGTCTTGTGGCATCTCAAGGGCAGGTGTTGGAGGTGTGCTCTTATGGTCAGTGCTCTGTGTTTGAATGCTGAGGAGGCGGCCCCAGGCAGTGTCACAAAGCCAGTGATGATGTCACTGGTCTACCTGATGAGGTTTGAGTTGTGACCCAGCACTGTGTGCGGCCACTTGAGGCACCACCCGAACACTGGACTTTTGGTAATATTTTAAGTGAGTGTAGTTTCCCAACTTGAGCTTTGGAGAAGTCTCCTCTAATTTTTCCAACCAAGAGTTTGCCTTTTCTTCTCCCTCTCCAGCTTCTGGACTCTTGGGTCAGCTGCCTTAAGACTACACTCTGTTGCTAATATGATTTGGTAAGTAGCATGTCATCTGGGAAAGACTTGTTAGGGAATGAAGGATAAATGAAAAAAAGGAGAAAAATATTTTTCTTAAAAAATAATTCTGTCGGGGCGCCTGGGTGGCTCAGTGGGTTGGGCCACTGCCTTCGGCTCGGGTCATGATCTCAGGGTCCTGGGATCGAGTCCTGCATCGGGCTCTCTGCTCAGCGGGGATCCTGCTTCCCTCTCTCTCTCTCTCTGCCTACCTCTCCGTCTACTTGTGATCTCTCTCTGTCAAGTAAGTAAACAGAATCTTTAAAAAAAAAAAATTCTGTCTTTTCAGACAGGACCCTGTGAACACATCAGCACAATGACACCTTGACAGACCAATTATCTTCGTCCACCAGTTTCAGATCATAATAATCAGCATTTCCTGAGTTATCTACTCTGTTCCTGCTGCTCTGTGTGGTGCTGTATCTGACGGAGGCGTGGGTAGGCTTAGTCTCCCCAAAGACATGGTAGGATGGTGCCAAGCCATCTCCAGTTCATGTTTGCCTGCCCCCAGACCTATGCTCCTGACCACCTCACTCCACAGCTTTGCTGGGCCTCTGATGAGATTATTTTGAATGAAACTGATTTAATGTCACCCCAATAAATGGAGACAGACTAGAAGAATGTCCCCTTCTCTATCTCCCAACACAGAGACTCACCACCGGCTGTTTAAAGCCAAGCTTCTGTTTCTTTCCCTGAGGAAATGTCTGGTCCACTTCCCTCCTTCTGTTCAAATCCTACCCACTACTTAAGACACAGACCTCTCCCAGGTCTTTCCTGAAATTTTCCATCCAAGTGACACTTTAATTCTT